>NC_052016.1:77626546-78253046 GCF_015832195.1 Motacilla alba alba | reverse complement strand
CCAGCACACAGTATGTCTAAGACTGTTTGAAGTATTGTGTGCTAGTTGGTGCTTTTTAATACAATAAAAACATTGACAAAATTTAATCAATTCAGTGGAGGGCTAGTGTCACCCTTTAAAGGTTGGAGCGCTTGGTATTCAGAGAGTGGTTCAGACAAATGGATTTACTCAGCCTTAAGAAAATACTAAGGGGGCCCTAATCATAGTCTTCAGCTAACTGATGGATACTTACAGAGAAGATGGAGCTAAATTCCTCTCTGTGATGCACTTGAAAATATGAGAGGCACCAGTTAAAAGGTGTGCTGAAAGTTTAGAACAAATGTAAGTGAAAAGCCATTGAAAACTGTGGTAGTGAAACAGCAGGCCAAAGGCGTACAAACTGAATCCTGACTCGAGCGACAGAAGCCATGAGAAAGCTGACAGCTCTTCATGAGAACAGAGCTCCACAGCAGTGAAAAACAACTTTTTTTTTTTTTTTCCCTGAGAAAGAGCTCTAAGACTGTGGAAAACAACCTGCTTTGCCTGAGAAAGAACTCTAGGACTGTGATAAACACTAGCCACCTGTATAAACTTTTTACACTGTTGGATAGAAAATGAAAATTATGTCTCACAAACAACTTTTCCTGCACGTACACACTGGGGGTTTGAGTGACCAATCAATACAGGGTATCAGCATCTTACTGACCAATTGGGGATAGACAGGGGATGTGCTTAAAAAAAACTTATATAAAGGGATGCCAAAATAAATCGGGATTGATCCTTTCTTTTTGCACCATAAAACATGTCCTGCATCCTTCTTTATCGAGCACCACAGTGACAAAAACTATTTTAAAGTTGGGTGAACCATATACTGGAATTGGAAGCCCAGAGAAGTTGTGGAACATACAGCCCTGAAGACACATGGAAAGTTGAGTGGAAACAGTGCTGAGCAACCTGATGTTACTGTTATATTTGCCCTGGTTTGTGTGAATCTCTCAACTAGATGATCTCCAGCTATCTATGACTCTAAATGAAAAAATAAAATAAATCTAAATTAACATTACTTTGTTTTTGTGAAGAATTACAAATAACTGTATTTTAGATAACTGGTATATTGAGTTTTAATTGGCACAATATTTTGTTTCTGTTACATAAAGTGGCTCACAGAATGCTTTTGAGTTATATTAGCTGAATCATGATTATACTCCTTAATACAAGAGATATTTTTTCAGATTAAAAAAAAAATTTTTGGAGTGATGTTTAGTTATGGACAGTCTTTTGGTCTTTCTGTTTAGTATTTTGGAGCAACCCCGCAGCAACCCCTAACTCATCAGCACAAATACATAATATGGTACTTAATGAAATTCATGCCATAATGACAGTGTGAGAACTTTTGTCCTAGCCAAATCCAGTGAGATTTTTCCTTTCCTTTCCTTTCCTTTCTTCTCATAGAATGAGGCACATGAGAAAATTTGCATGTTACACGAGGAGAGGTAAGAATAAGCACATTGTTTAGATCTTTCTCTTATGAGCATACATCAGTGAATTTTCAGTAGATACATGCCCATATGAAATTGGGATGGAGCAAACCCTCCTAAAGTCTATAAATATAATTTCTACAGTACCAGTCAATCCTATTTGAATAAACAAAATATTATTCATCACCTATTACAAACAGTAGTTGATAATATTTGATTTCTATGGTTGTATGGTTGAAAGAAAATCTGGTGTGCATATGTGAAGTTGGATGTCTGATTTACCATCTGCATTGAAAGGACAGGAAAAGCTGTTCAGACTGTACAATTAAAAAACTCTTACTGTCTAAACAAGATGGGAAACACTGAATAAATTTTTCATTTACTTATGAATGTGAAAGCAGCATGTACTTTGATTTTCATAGAATAATTTTGGATATATTTTCATAGAAATAAACTGCTACATTTGTCATTTTCTACTCAGTATATTATACTGTGTAATATTTTGATTACATTTTGCAAGTGTGAAAGTTTTGTGTAATAACTCTGGTTATAAAATACTGAGAGTGTTTAGAGGTTTTTTTGAAATACTTATGTAAAACAATATTTAGTGGTGACAACTTGTGATCCTAAACATTAACATATGTGTTTTAAAATGGTAATTTAATAACTATTCTCTATTTGAAAATTGTTTAGTAACACTGTTTAAATAGACACATATGTGCAAGAAGAGTACTGATCTTCATATGGGTTTTTTCTTGCATTGGTTTTTTGTTTACTTGACTATGCCTTTTCATTTCTCAAAGGAATATCCCAAATGAGGGACATAGGAGAACTCCACACTAGCACCCCCTCTGAAATTCTTCACTGGACCAGATTCTTCAAAGATTATTAGCACTTCATAAAATAAATAGTAATTTAGGGTTTTTTTAATTGTTTGAGTTCTATTAATAAGTAATTAATTTCAAGAAAGAAATGCCTGAAAATTCTATTGACAGAATTCATGATGACCTCTTTCTTGCTTAAAGATATAAGCATTAGATTGCTACCCTCATTGACCTGCCTGCTGCCTTCATTACAGGAGTGTCTATGAAACTTCTTTCTGACTGGGTTTTCATTATTGTGTTTGCTCCCATGTGTCTTCCTAAATTTCTTCTTATTTTAAGAAACATCTGAGGATTATAGAATCATAGAATAGCTTGGGTTGGAAAGAACATTTAGAGATCATTCAGTCTAACCCCTCTTCCACAGGCAGGGACCTCTTCAACTACATGTTTGCTCAAAGCACCTTCCCACACTTCCAGCTGTGAGGTATCCACAGCTTCTTTGGGAAATCCATTCCAGTGTTTCACCACCCTCAGTGGAAAAAAAATTCCCCCTATCCAATCTAAATCCATTCTCTGTTAAAATCACTACCTCATTACCACAAGCTCTGGCAAAAAATCTTACTCAATCTGTTTTACAAGCTCACTTTAAGTATTGAAGGGTCACAGTAAGGTCTCATGAGAATCTTCTCTTCTCCAGGCTGAACAACTCCCAGTCTATTGTAAATGCAGGCAGCCTCGATGAGGGGAGAGAATGATCAGGAGGACTCCATCTTATCAGAAGGCTAATTTATTACTTTATTATACTATATTATATTAAAGAATACTATACTGTACTAAAGAATACAGAAAAGATACTTACTGAATGCTCAAAAGATAATAAAAATTGAAAACTCATGACTCTTTCCAGAGTCCCGACACAGCTTGGCCCTAATTGGCCAATGAGTGAAAGCTCACCTCAGAGTCCAATCAAGCAATCACTTTTGGGTAAACAATCTCCAAACACATTCCATATGAGCACAACACAGGAGAAGCAAATGAGATAAGAATTGTTTTTCTTTTCTCTGAGGCCTCTCTCACTGCCTTTCAGCTTCCCAGGAGAAAAACCCTGGGCGAAGAAATTTTTTCAGAGAATGTGAATGCCACACCTGTCTCCCAGCCTTTCTTTACAAGAGATGTATTACAGCCCTCTGATCATTTTTGTGCCCCTCCTCTGGGCTTGCTCCAACAGATTTGTATTTCTGGTGCTGGAGTCCCTGGGCTGGAGGCACTACTGAAGGTGGGTTCTTGCAAGAGTACAGAGTGAGAATAACCTTCTTCAGTCTGCTGCCCACATTTTATTTTTTTTTTTGTGAAGCCCGGGTATAGTTGGCTTTCTGGGCTGCAAGTGAATATTGCTGGTTCCAGGTTTTCATTTTCCAAAGTCCTTCTTGGTATTGCTGCTCTCAGTGTGTTCATCACCCAGGCTGGACTACCACTGGATTACCTTGACCTAGGTGCAGCACCTCTCAAGTCTGTCAAGGCATCTCTGGATGACATTGCTTCCCTCAAGTATATCAAATGCACCTCTCAGCTTATTGTCATCTGCAAACTTGCTGAGGGTGTACTTAATCTCACTGTCTGTCACCGATTAGGATACTAAAGGGTATTGGTCCTGCTACAGAGCCTTGAGGGACACCACTTGTTACTAGTTTCCACTTGGACATTCACCTATCTCTCACCACTCTCACCACTCTCTGGCCACAGCCAGACTCTCCATCAGTCAAACTCATATTTCTCTAATTTAGGGCTAAGAATGTTGTGGGGACTGTATCAAAGGCCTTAGCGAAGTCCAGGTAGCTGACATCTATAGCTCTTCCCTGCCCATTGATGCAGACCCTACACTGCAGAAAGATGCTAGAATGGTCAGGTATGACTTGCCCTTGGTGAAGCCATGTTGGCTGTCTCAAATCACCTCCTTGTCTTCCATGTATTTCTACATGACTTCCCACAGGATCTGTTCCATGAATTTTCTGAGGTGAGGTGAGGCTAACTTGTCAGTAGTTCCCAGGGTCATCCTTTATCCCCTTTTTATAAATGGGAACAATATTTCCTTTCTCCAGTCACTGGAGACTTGGCTTGACTACCACGACTTTTCAAATATATTGAAGAGTGGCTTGGCAGCTACATTGGCAGATTCCCTCAGGATCCTGGGAGGCATCTCATTGGGTCCTATTGACTTATGCCCATTCAGGTTCCTCAGGTTGTTTCAAATCAAGTCCTTTTCCACAGTGGCACTCTCCAGCCTCTTGTTCCCTGATCTATACGGGTTTGCCCCATCCCAGATGCAGAATCCAGCACTTGCCCATGTTGAACTTCATGCAGCTGGTGACTGCTCATCTCACTAATTTGTTGAGTTCTCTCTGCAGGGCCTCTCTGCCCTCGAGGGAGTCAACAGCTCCTTCCAGTTTATTTGCTGGCAAACTTATTTAGTAGTCCTTTGAATTCTGTGTTCAAGTTGTTAATGAAGATACAGAAGAGCACAGGTCCATGGATGGAGCCCTGTGGAGCCCCATGAGGCTCCAGGACACCAGCCTGATGTTCAGCCTGACACCACAAGACACCAGCCTGATGTTCCCTTTGAGACAGTTGCTCACCTATCACATAACACAGTTATTCAGCAGTGCTGCACATTCTGTCCAGAAGGATTCTGTGGGAGACAGTATCAAAAGTTTTGCTGAAATCCAAAAAGATTATATCTACCAGCTTTCCTAGATCAGCTCAGTGGGTTATACTGTCATAGAAAGAGATCACCTTCGACAAGCAGACCATATTCAGCTGCGACTTATGACTGCATTGTCCTCCAGGAGTTTTTCAGTAACTCCTGGAATATTCTTTTCTATGATGTAGGCATTTTAGAGGATGACTCATGATAGCTCCCTAAGACATTTGTCTTCAAATGGAATGAATTGGTTGGCTGAAGCACACATATCTTTCCAGTTACTGTAGAGGTAATTCAGAAATTTTCTTGTTGAATTCCAGCTGGGGTCTGCCAAAAGTCCTGTTTTCCATCTGCCAAACTCATACAGGTGATGTAACTGTGCTGTAAAAAAATGAAAAAATGAGATCTTTGGGCTTTTTAGTGACACTAAATTACTACAATTAGACAAATGTATCCTGTTCTGTCTGCTGTATGTGTCTATTTTGGTGTGAGCTGAATATCTGCCTGAATTCAGCTATACTGACTAAATCCATTTGCTCTATAATGAGACTCACATGGCGGTACTTAACGCTGCCACCTGTTTGCAGACTTGAATTTAAATGTGTGGAGTCTCAAGCTGACTTTTAGAGATTAAATTAATTACGACTAACTTTTGAATGGGTGAATGCCAAGTTTATAATATGATTGTGCAGAATACCAAAGCAACACATAATTAAACAAGTACATTAATATCAAGGAAAAAAAACGAACAAAACACTAAAATTAATTCTTTGTCTATTGAAGTAGGGGGTGGGGAGAAGGAGGGATATGCAGTTTAAACCATGGTTTCCTTTCTCCCTTTTGTGTTTGGGATTTTTTGAAACTATTCTCTACTTGAATGGAATTGATCTGAAAACTATCCTCAAATCCATATTTATCCCACCCCTTATAACTTCCGTTCATGTGCTAGAAATATTACAAAGAAAAATTCCACTGTCTGGCAGTCCCATAGTTTTCTGACCTCAAACTTTTTGCACGCTACATAAATTCTTTATTGTTCTTAAACAGAGATACATGCAAGTAGTTTGCTTCTTAGTGAAGTAAAAATTCATAAATAAAACCCACAGTATTATAAAGAATGACATAGAAAAAGAGAGACCTCATTTTTCTTTACTTTCGTATTAATCTTCTTTCCTCTGAAGATGATAAACTAAAATTGAAATGGAAGATATTGTGGGGTGTTTGTTTCTTGGTTTTTTAAATGGAAGTATTTTCCTAAAATATATTAACCAAAATTGTAAATTGCTTTTAAATATGCTACATATGTTTTATTTTAACCTAAAAGCTTTTTATCTCATAAATAAAAGATTAGTAAAGGGCAAAATTTTACATTTTGCAATATTTTTTTTAATCTTAAATACAAAATTGATTTTTTTTTAACAAACACTTGAGGAAAGAATGAAGATCAGCTATTAAATGTAGAATAAATTAAATATACATTATTGGGAATTAATTGAAAAATTTGTCAGGGGCAGAAGAGGCAAAGGAAATGGTATAGAGAAGCTGAACCACATATCTGATGGCATTTTCCCTATGAGAGTACAGCAGCTACAAATAACCCAAGCTGTACCCAGTTTATAGAGTCCCTGACAGATGAAAATCTGTCTTTGGCTTATTGTTCAACCACTTGCAGAATCACTGTATTAGGTAGATACTGAAATAGAAAAAATAATACAGTAAAATCCACCTGTTCATCTCAGATTCCCTAACTGCTGGAGACAGAAAACATCCCTCTCTCTTTTGCTTCCCCCCTCAGTCACAGTCATTATGCATAGGAGAGCTGAGATAGCACTGTAAATTGAAAAACTGGAATGAATAGTCTATAAATGAACCCTAGTTCTTTAACTGTCAGATACTCTAGATCTCCATCCTTTGCATTCAGAAGTTGTTTTAGAAGTTGTAAATTTGGGGGCTTTTTGTGGCTAAGATGGTATCAGGCTGGTTGCTTGTCCTTTTCTTTCCTTCAGGGATCTATTTTCTTTTAGATAGCTCTCTTGTAGCTGTTTTATGTGGCTCTATTTCTAACTGATGAAGCACATACATTCTGAGAAGTAAACAGCTCTGCTTTGAATGTAGATGGATTACCTGAGGATCAGACCTGGTAAAGAAGCATTTTAACAGCAGTTATGAACAGACTGACATGTTTTGTCAGAAGTTTACTTAAACCCAGGGCTTAAATATATCCAAATTCTAAGTACTACTATATTGCTCCTAGGATTAGCAGTAGCTCCTACAATAGGATTTTCCTTATTTATTAGGGAAGATAAATATTTTTTTTTGTTACTCTCAACATGTTGCAGAGGCAAGTAGAAATGATATTTTTTTTTATTTAACTCCTGAATAGTGTTACACTGTTCTATATTGTGATTTTTCCCATTCATGGGTTTTACATTTAATGTTTTTTATTGTCAGTACTTCAGTGTATTTTTCATTTGTTTTTGACCATCATTTGCATGTGAGAGAACATTCACAGAGTATGCTTATTATATCCATCACATCCATTTATAAGATCTAAAAAAGGACTCCTTTTATCTCGGTGAAGCAAATTAATTATTGAATTATATTAAAATCTGTCTTACTTTCATGACATTTGGGGTTTTTTCTCTTCATTATTTGACAAATAACTTAGTCTCTATAGTTTTCCATGTTGGCATTAGGGTCTGGAAAGTAAATTTTGCCTCTATTCTTTCATATAGACTTTCATCATGATTCTGCAGGTTTTCCAGGGTAATTTCCAGGGGAAATTCTTAGCTGCTTCTTTTTGAAATGCAGATTTCTTATATGTGTTCTTAACACTGAGAGCTCAAAACATTGAAATACTATTTTGAAGCATATGGATATTTAGCCTTCAGGATTAAGGTAAATATTCCCTTTTGTTAAAATGACGTTCCAAAGGAAAAATTAAGCTAAACAAAACATATTTGACTTGTGAAACAAAACAGACTGTGTGGCATAAGGATCTTTTGCTTCACTTAAAATTTTCATTTCAAATGAAGCACTATTGCATTTTATGTTGGTCACAAGAATGCCATCCAACACCGGAATTAGAAAAGTGAGGCTGAAGATTAGTAATTTTATTATTATGTTGTTGTAATCAGCAAAAAAACCCAAACCCCCAAACAATAACAAGCATCAACAGACTAAATTCATATTAGGATTTGTTCTTAGGGTTACGTCACTTCTGCTTAAGCTCTTGTATCAGCAGGATTCATTCAAGTGTATTAAGGATTTATATTTACTTCATCACTGTCTCTTACTCTGTAGGAGTATAATTTTATGGATGTTGATACAAACAGTGCTTTGAGTATTACTTGATTTATATGCCATGATTTCTTAGCCCTTAAAGTGAAATTACTGTAAATAAAAGAAGTCATCACACACAAGACATACCCTGAGGCTGAAATAATACATTACGCAATGCTTCATTTCTGTTTCAGACTAGAAGTAGAGTGGTATCTTATTCTTCACATTTGTCTCCTCAGAGTCTGTCTATATCAGAGCAAATGACACAAATAGTAATATCAAATTATGATTAAACAAATGAAAGACTTAGAATGGGACTATCAGTTTTTGAGGCAATTCTTTGTTGTTGATGCATGCAATTAAAAAAAACATCATGTGTGATTTATGAAGTACAGTCAGCAAGCAAAATTAATCTCAGTACCTTGTGTCAGTGTATTGGTATCACAGGCAGAATAGGAGTTTAACACAGCGTTCATTAGAGAAGTCCCTACCTTGAATCACAAGGCACAGAAAGGAGCCCTTGCTTCTTGCCCATCTTCTCAGAGAGGAGCTTGGGTGTGTCTGGATCCAGTCTTAGTCCCAGACTTAGTCAATGGCTTATGACTAAAGGATTACATAGGTCTAAATAAATCTTTATACAACTTTGTCTTTCAGGATCAAAAATGGCAAAACAAACATACTTATGTAAATAAGTTATTTATTTAAATTGATTTTGATAATGATTGGAGTAAAATATCTTAATCAGAATTATTTATTGCACCGTATGGATAGCTGTAACTATAGTGCACTATTTTAAAACAATACGGAAGTAATTATATCAAAGTTAACAAACCCCCACAATTATTATATAGGTATTTATGTTACTCACTCATGCCATCATACTCACACACCAAGAAAGGGTATGTTAGGAAAACCTATCATTAAAAAGTGAGACCGAGCTTTTATAGTATAAAGCGATTTACTGTCAGTCATGTGTCAGCTAAGCATCTTTAGATCAGTTATCAGTACAATTACTCATTGGTTCCTTTATCAGGTATTTTATCAGGTCTGCCACATCTTCACTGGTGCCAGTTTCTATGAGGAGACACTGCTCTTCCTTTAACTTTGGAGTTGATGAGTAAGGCTCTTACCAGCATAATTCGACAGCCAAAGCAACCTGACACTCCCTTTTCCATTCACCACCGACAACTTTGCAAAAAGGGTATTTGTCGAACTGCATGACCCCCACTCCAGACAGAGAGAGCATCCTGCTACAACTGGGTGCAGGTGCCCAGGTGTTGGCAATGATGACAGCAAGGACCCTGTGAGGAGCAGCCAGGGCTGTCCCAATCTGGACACAGCCAGTTCCAGCCAGCTTAACTGGACCTGCCACAGGGCATGACTGAGCCTCTCAGCCATGTCTGTGTCATTTAAAGGAGATCAGGCTTAAGAAAGGGTAAAATGATGCACAAGCAGCGAAGAGCAACTGAGATGCAGCCCTGTGAGCTCTAATGTCAGGGAACAGGAGTGGGAGGAGGTAGTCCAGGTGCTGGAGAAGGATTTTCCTGCAGCTGGTGGATGACTGCCATGGAGCAGTTGGACATGCCCTGGAGGAAGTTGTAGCCCATGATGAGCCCATACTGCAGCAGGCTCTCTTTTTTCTCCTGATTTACTAAGGAGGGGGAGTGGGACAGCAGCTGTGTGGGTGTCTGGCAGCTAGCCAAGGTCAGCCCACCACAGTCTATTTTCCTTTTATGTCAAGCCCCAGAAATATTAGTGTAGTGCAGGGAGTACACTATTCCCTCCTGACATCCCTAATTAAAATGAAACAGCATGCATACAGCACTGAAGCCTAATACCATAGAAATTGTCAAAACTCACATAATTATTTGGTGTGGATTTCATCAACAATTCTGGTCCTACTTCCTCTAAACTCAATTTATTGCATTCAGGGCTGTTATTATGTCTTTGAATGAAAATATTTCAGGACTTGAACGTGACTTTTCTCTGTTTAAACTGGATACAGACCTCTGCTTTTCTTTAGTTTTCATAAATTTCCTCAGTTCTACACCTTCATACCCCAGCTATTCTTTGTATTTTTAACACCTCCCTACAGCTCCATATACTGTGCTATTGTCTTCTCCTCAGATAAAATAAATATGTCACAATGTAACATTCATTACAATTCTGTAATGCAGAAATAAAACATTAGAATGCAAATAGATAATATTATTTTCTTCCTTTTATAACTGTCAGGACCACAATAGATGATTTTTTAAATCATCTATCATCTCCATACAAGACCCAGTCTCATCCTCATGAATCTAACCCTTGATGGCAAGACATATTTGGCAACTCTAGTGTTCTAGTTACCATGACAAAATTAATACTTGTATTTTATACAATCATTTCAATGACACACTCTTCATGCACTTAGTCTTTCTGCTATTCTGCTATTCATAAATGACAAGCCAATTGTAATTTAACATCAGTTACTTTACCTGCTATGTCTCTTAACTACATGAGACCAAAAAAAACCCAAAACCAAACAAAGCCTAACACGATCCCACCTAATTAGGCTATGAAAAACAAATGGAAATTTTGCATTTCTAATACTTATAACACATAAGGAGTACAGACTTGTCATGTCTGCAATATTTAGGAATTTCTTAAGAAGGAATCATTCAAAACACTAGTCAACTTAGTCCTGAAAGATAGTTACCTTTGACTTCTCTTTGCTCTAAAAATTCTTAATAGATATTCAGTCTTCCCACTCCCCTTCCCCATTTCTTTTTTCAGACAGTTCCAAATGAAAATACCAGGGGTTTAATACTCCTCTCATCCATTAGGCATGTATCCAATATCAGGATGATTTATTTTTTTTCACCCTAGTAATGATAGAAAGGGCTTTAGTTCAGGGATAATATAACCAATTTATTTCTCTGAAGTTACAGAACAGGTTTCTTGAAGTCCTACTTGTCTATTTTTAGTCTTATCAAAATCTTTACAAATCTAACCAGCTACTATTACAGTCAAAATGCCACTAACACAGTTGAAATTATATGTAGCAAAAATAGATATGTGTGTTTTAAATGTATATGTGTTTTATATCTAATTCATAAACACCTGTGTGTGTATATATATATATATATATATATATATAATTCCTATTATCAGAGTCTTTTTTTGTTTTCATCCCTACTCTTCCACCTCCTCTGGAGGGTCTTATAGTTGATATTTCTTTCTGAGAAGGATTTGCATGGGAAGTCACAACAGCAAAAATCCTTTGCTGGGAGTAGTAGCTGATTCCAAAAGTTTCTTCTTCTACACTCAAGGATCTACTTCAGGTCATTTTAATGTGTCTGCTAACAAGTCAAACACATTGTCAGTTTAGCAAACCCTATTGCAAGTAAAACTTTTATAATATTAGACCTTTCTAAATAGATATATTTACATTTAGATAGATATTTTTAAATAAATATAACCAAACTTTTGATAATTTGCATCTGCTTTTAAATATAGTACAGTCATGGCTTTCTTCAATCTAACATGTTTCAGCAAACTCTAACAGCAATAACAACAAGGATATGTTGGTTTAATAAAGGCAATTAATTTCCAGAAGGGAAATTACCTGTCCTATGAAAATTTCAAGAATTTTTGAAATTAATATCCTTACACTTTGGAGTTACTAAACATTTAATCCCCACAACACCTCTGTGTTGTTGTATGTTGTTAATATATACAATTTTACACACAGCAAACACAAACACAATTTTTTTTTCTTGTATATTGATAACAAAGGTTTTGGTTGACTATTTTAATAGACATTTGACTGACAACAGTCTGATATAATTTTATCTATATTGTCTCCTACTGTGTACTGAGAACATAATTTACTTCACAGTTAAGCAAGTTGCTAAGTCTCAGAAAAAAAAAAAAAAGAATGTTCAAAATTTAATCTTATAATAGAATCTTGCTTAAACTTTAGTTACAGCATTTTTGTCTCTGTTCTCCATTAAAATATTTCAGGAAATGGCAAGTTTTATCAGTATTTGGAAAGACAAAGATTTGATTTAAGAAGACTGCTTACCAAGTGTTGAAACAAGCAATTTTAAGACTTCTGACACTAATGAATACTCCCTTTCTGAGGGATTGAATTTCCATCTGTAACTACTCAATTCTGTATAGAACTATTTATGACTGCAGGAGCATCCTCAGACACTCCTTGAAAGATGAATCTCATGTTTCTTTTCTATGGATAAAAATCAAAACTAACTCATGCAAATTTTCTTCCTCTCTTGCAGGCCAGGAGTCTTGTTAGTCATGAATCAACATTATGTCAAATTGTTCAGTTGTCAAATTATTCTCTCCTCTAATCTACCTCTTTGTTCCTCTAATTCCTGGTGTAGAAAATCAATTTTTAAGGATGCATTAGGAAAAAAAGTAATAACAAGAAACTGTCATCAAGGTAGAATTCAGAAATTATTCTTAAAAAAACACCTATGTTTATGAGCACACACATGTTTCTGTTTATGTATAAATTAGGGGGCTTTTTATGCTGTTGTAATTTTATACCTGAACTACTTGAGACAGGGTCTTCTAGTGGAAGGAAAGGTAAAAGAGAAATAATCGATTTTGAATTAATGAAGTGAATGAGATGTGAGAGAACTAATGGAAGATCCCACAGAAGCATGAACACAAAATGTCAAGATTACGCATGGAGAAATGAGAATTGCTACAGAGGACTGTTGAATACAATAGTAATCCCTTTTTGGTGTTCCTCAAGACAGATATAAAGTGTAAACACTAATTTAAAAGTCTGTGGAATGTTTTAGTTCTTTAAGTAGGTGAAAAATTAATCTTATTTTTCTTTTATGCTTATTTCTAACAATTTAGCTGGATAATAGAATATGGTGCATAGATTATTTGGCTTTGTTCCCCCATTTATGCCTGCATAGCAGTACAATCTCTAAATTTCCACACTTGACCTAATGGAAGAAATAACAGCACCTTGGTGTCTGTATTTGAGTATATTCCATTGTATTTTGTATATAGATTACAAGAATTGTTTGCTACTGAAGAAAGCAATATACAGTAATCAAAAATTTAATTTCAACATGATTTACATCATATCCCAAAGAGGCTCAACAAATACATTGAGTTTTGTGGAAGAAAGAGTTTGTAAAAATATACAAGCATGAATATACCTGATTTTATCAGGGAATACTTACCCACTTTTTTTTCCAAGAAAATAAAATGTTTTTAAACCAAAGATTCAGCCTCAGGGAAATTCATTTTTTCCCTGTACATAAGGACTATTTCTATGTGAAATAATACTCTTGCTTTAAGGACTCCATGGCCACTCTTGCTGTATGGTTTCGAAACTCTCTTATTCAGAGAAAATTAAAAAAAAAAAACAAAAAAAAAAGGTTTCTTGTCCTTGACAAAAAATTATTTCAGAGGACACTTTGCAAACTGAGTGCTGAACTGTCAGATATGAGCACTGAGGTTCCAATTATTAGAAAATCTGTGTTATTACTTTTGTAAGTAATAAAGTACGTATTTTTTACAGTCTCTTTCTACCGCTCTTCTTCTGGATTTTTTTGCCTGTACAATCTCTAAAGAAAAATATATTGTTCAGACTTGTTTTTTTCCTGAAGTTAATCAAATGAAACCTCACAATATAATTCTCTTTTGAAGGGATAATTTGTGATCTGAACAAGCAACTTTTGCAGCTAATTCTGTGTCTTCAAGTAATTTCTCCGATTTCAAGAATATTGTTTTGGAATCAAGGTGTTTTTTCAACAACTAAATGTCACGTTGTACATATTTCACATTACATATCCAATTGCATTTGTAATATGATGTAATTTTATATGCATATGCTAAATACTAAGACAATTTTTTGTATGTGTGTATACATTTTACTATCTATATAATAGACGTTCATGCTAGAAGACATATGCTTTTTGTGAATTGATTCCTTTTTGCTTCAGTGACCAACAGTGTAGGTCTAGGTGTGTGTTTCCACAGTCAGTGGAAATAAACAATTATATTAAGAAAAAGTAGAATTCTGAATTTTAAAGAAGATGGCATATGTTATAGATATAATTTCTCTCTACTAATTTTAAAGCAACACCTACACATCTACGTATGATGACACAAGACCCAGTCTAAATATCTACCACATCAGATTGAATACCCTCCCATCACTTAAAATACGTATCATATATAGGCACTTCTTTTCAATTTAAACAGTTCTGAGTATGTAAAATTTCTTGTGATTTCACATGTTGTCTGAAAGTCCACTATTTTTAATTTTGTCCAAACTCATTCATTCTAAAAGGTTTGTTCCAACAGCAATTTCAAATGTATCTTGGGAAATATGTATGAGTTAAGTCAATTATTATCTTCACTTAGATCTTAAAATGTAAGTCATGTTAAATTGTGAGATGCCCTGAAAAACCTGGTTCTTATCAAAGTTGCAGTGTACTGTCTGTAGATTTGAAAGCAGAAAACCCTTTAATCTCATTGTTGTGCACTGGACCAAGATATCTCAATTTTCTTAAGTATTTCCTTCCAGGAAGCCCACTCAGGCAGACTTGATGGTGATGTTACATCTCTGGCAACAGCTTTTTACTGCACTGCTGATAAAATGTCCTTTGTACTTTTAACCACATTGAGATTGCAAGTAAAGTGAGAGAAAGACTCATTGAAAAGCTGAAACCCTTTTTTTGAAGTTTTCATGTGTTTTCTGGGCTTCCTGTCCTAGTCACAGAACTTTTATTCTAGAGCTCAGTGAAGCATCAGCCAGACAGCACCTATTAATTATATAATTTTGTCCTTGCCTTATGACCATACTAAATCAAAGCAAAACAAAATAAAAAAATAAAAAAAAAAGAGAGAAGGGAAAAAAATCATCTTCTGCTTCAAGATCTTTTTGCGATCTTTATTTTATTTGAAAAGAAATTGAAACTAAAGTTGCACGCATTTATGTAGTACCTCATGAATGCTCATAGTTAAAGAAAATCATAGTGTTTTCTAACTGCACAGAACCTTCTTTCCTAAGGCTAATAGCAAGAGTGGCTCAAGAATAGTTTGTTTGCTCAGCATATTATCTTTTCCTAAATTAAATGGAGACAATAAGTATTCAGAATTCACTAAACATAAAGGCATATAAAGGCAATACAAAAAATATGAAAACATTAATGTTATTTCAGTGAAAAAAATTGTTTGCTATAGCTGTCTTTATTGTAAGACAAAATCATAGCAGTAAACAAAATGACAGCAACTCAATTAAACATAAAATGAAAATTTATTTCAAGAAAGTATGTGGAAATCACTGGTATAATCAGGCTTTGAAATTAATATTACATTATTTATAAAAAATTTGAGCTCATCCTGGCTGTCTATTACACTGTGTCATAATAGCTAGATATTCCTTGTTTGCATGGCTACAGAAAAGTTACTGTATGCACAATATTTTTCCTCTCTTGTTTGATTTATCATCTGTTGTTCCAGAATGTGTAAAAATTGCTCAAATGAAAAGCAACAGCTGAAAAACAACAAAATAATGCCACAGAACATGTTATATATAAATAAAAGGTTTATGGATATAATTAACTTCAAAAACATGAGTAATATCAGCCCACTCTGTTCAGCCTTTAAACAAAGAGTTGATTCTTTCTGGAGTCCAAAATGTTACAAACTTAAGTGACTTCCCAAAGAATCAAAATCAATGAACAAGCAAAAGTGATGATAATCAGTATCTTCATGCACCTAGAAGGACTTATAAAAGGCAAGTTGAAAGGTTTTACGCATTCACTAATTTTAAATCATCTTCAAGAACTCCAGAAATAAATCTAAGCATGATTTTGGCACTGTAGACATTATTTCAGCATTTTGGACATTAAACCAGCTGAAAACACCTACCAAAACAATTTCTAAACTAGATTTTAACTACTTGGAGGCATTTAGATTATAAGAACTTAAAAACAAACAAACAAAAAAAATGAAAAACAAAAATCCTGAAAATATATTACCATTTAATTTGAAGATACATCCTAGAAAGAAATATTATGTGTAATTGTTTCAGGATAGACTAAGAAGACAAAATATACATTAAAAATTGCTATTGTAACATTTATTCTATACATAGAAGTCTGAAACAATTAAATTCTTGCTTAGAAATGAAAATTTGGATACATTCTTTGACATTGATATAAAAATCTATATTACTGAACTCCTGCTTACCTACATTTACTTATTTATCATGGTAAATTAAAAGGAAAAAAGATCTGAGTAAGAGGTAACTGTTAGAAAGGAATTTTACGTCATTAATATAATATTTAGCCTAACAGAAAAAATTAAATCCCTATTTTTCATAAACTTTAAATATTGTGTGTGAAAAGCATTAGCAGAAGTAAGAAGAAAACTATTTTATACAAAATAGCATGTAAAAGCATTCTTTATACAGACCCATTAGGAAAAAAAAATTCAACACAGGACTCATCCCCTTTCTCTGACAGATAAGGAAATTCTTATGGGCAAACCTGTAAAAGCATTGTAGCATCCTTGTGTTATCAGTAGATATTATTTTAAAATTTTCTTCTGTTTAAATCAGTAGCAAATGTCCATTACATACTGACAGATGGAAGAGAAAGTACATTAAGATTTCCTGGCTATTTTGATAGTAGGGGTTATAAATAATAATTGTCAAAGACAAGTTTAAGGATGACATGTATAAACCTGAAAAGGACTTGCTATATTTGTCTCCAGAGTCCCTTATTCAGTCAGAGTATCAATGCTATGTTGCATGAATTTAGGAGTACTTTAAAAAATAATTAATTTGCAACCAAACCATAGGATAGGTATTTACTCTGATAGACAGAGAAATTCATGCCTGACCAACCTTATTCAGTTTTATCAACAAAAATTTCAATAAACTTGCATTAGAAATTAGTGGGTACTGTAAAACGGTCCCAAAACTTTGATGAATTTTATCCCAATAAATATTTTGGACATATTTTTCCATATGACACACTATTAATATGGATATAGTTATTATAAAACCAGGATGAAAACCAACACTTTTTAAATACTGAGTTGTATGATCCTCTCACACTGCTTTAAAACACAAGAAGAGTCTCACTGCCTCCAGATGCCAAGACCTTTTGAAGTTTGATTCATCTTTTACTTATGGAGGAAGCACTAATACATAATTCTCCACTGGATAATCTACGAGATATAATAAACTTTGCCAGTAAAACTGTTTTTATAGTTTAGCAAATTTATAGTACACTTCACCTCTCAATCATTATTTTGTAGATATATTTGAAGAATCATTGATAAAACTATTTTTCATCACTTGTCCATACCCATGATGGCATTGGGCACTGTCAGATCATGAAATTTCCACCTAAAAAAAATTTTAAATTATTAGACTATAATTCATTATGAAAATTCTAATTTCAGAAAAGGATCATTATGTCATCATTATTCTATGTATCTCAATTCCTTTGAAAATGTGACAAGTTCTAAGTACAGTGGTTGTGGCAATTTTAATTACTCATTTGCTACAGTTTGAACTGAGGTCACAGAAGAAGAAGGCAGGTTTTTTAATGACATTTATTTGACATAAGTTTTTATTTATCTAAGTAAATAGTCAAATATTAAAGTTAAAAAAATATTATTTTAAAAGTTAAAAGCTACATTATTAAAATCTGTTACTATTAACCAAGTTTTATTACATATTAGTAATAATCATGTCTTATACTACTATGAAGTATTCTGCCTCTTGGAGAATGGCAATACATTTTCGGACTGAATTGTAAAGCTGTACATATGAAAACATACTTTTCTAAAGAGTGATGAAATATAACACATCTGATACCTGGAAATGACTTCAAACCCACAAAAGTCAATCCACTTTGTGTCCTGATCATTTCTTATTTTAATGGTGAGATTTTTGTTTGTTGAGAATAAAACATTTATCTCTTCATCTTCAACCAGTTAATATCTGTTAGGAGTTCTCAGGGAAAAGAAAATCAGAAAGTCTAGTTAAAATGGAATGAAAGATGTATTCAGATTTTTTTTTTTTTTTTTTTTTTTTTTTTTTTTGCTATTTTAAATCACAGTAAAGAATGGGTAAATCTCTTCTCTTGCAGAAGATGTGATTTCTGTTATGTCAAAAGACATAACATAGCATCCCATACAGGTCAGGAAGCAGCAGACAATAAATGTATTGGTAGGTAATAAATTATAAATAACTCCACAGAGTAAATGGAGGATAGAAAAAGAATCTGAGAGGGAAATATCTATTTTGGAGCATATTTTGGAGAAAGGAGAAAGCTCTGATAGCTTGCAGTTATTTATATCCTTTGCTTATTCATTCTCTGTGTTTATTCTATTTGAGTAATGGAACCTCAGCTCCTCTATTTCTGAGATGGGCAACAGTTGGAAACAAACGAACATGAACAAGTCAATAGCAAGATCTTCTAAAAATGACAAGGAATTACCATTACATGTTGATATATTAGGAGTATTATGATTCTAGGTGTATACTATTTTAAATACTATCAAAACTTTTAGGCACTGATATCTGTCTGCAATATTAGCTTTTTGCTTTTCTGCGCAAGACATTTTTGTTGTTATTTAATGATCATCTCACTGTGCATTAGATTCATAATCCCTTCTCAACACCATTGCTCCCCTCCCTTGCCATTCATAGCCAGTCTGATCCTTGGATTTGAATATCCTAGTTTAGAACTGGAATCAAAACTGTGCTTCCTCCCTCATCCCTTTTCTATGTACTCCCAGTGATGCTCTATGAATCAGAAGAGGAGAAAAGGAAAGTATTGCATCTGTGAGGAAATCAAGTGAGGGAGAGGTACAGTGGTGGATCAGAGCATCACAAATGCACCGTGGCGGGGGTGAAGGAGCCTTGTAAACAACTTCTGCAACACCTGTTGTGAAGTCCCAAGGAGAGGGGCCCCAGTTTTCCAGAAATATCAGGATTGATGATGCAATATATTAATATAGGATTAAGAAAGGTTCCTGCATTCTCTTACAACTCCCTAAATTTACTCCATCGGATCCTCTAAACACTACTTTTTTGCATAAACATTTTTGCTATCTATATTTTCACAGGTTAAAATGTAAACCCTTATATTTCTTAATTACTTACTACACATATTCCTTATAGTAAGTTTCATCATGATAAAACTGTGAAAAAGCCCCAATGATCTTGCAATAAAAGTAAAAAAATAAAGCATACAGTATAACTCTTTAAAAACACAGTGATATTATCTATAATTTTCCTCAAATAGTGTCTTTTTGTAACATAGAAAAGGGATCATAAGTGGAAAGCATGCTGTATGAACTTCAGTACTGTTCTTTGTGACATCTGATAAAGTAACAGGCAACAACAAGCCATAACGTGTTTTGGTAGAACAAATGTGGTTGGACTGTAACAAAAGAATTAAAAATTACTTATAGATTGTAAAGTGACTGCTAATCTTAAAAAACCCATGGACCTGAACTATTAAAATAATCCAAAAATCTCCTAAAGGGAGCCAGTCAAATCTTGTGTCTCTCAGGTTCTCAAACAGTAAATTAAAGTCAACTGTTTCATATTTAAATATGGATGGCATAATATCAGAAGTTTTTTCTTTTTTACTGCTTACTTCAAGGAGTCAGCAAGGGACTTCTGAGATCTCCTGCAACAAAGTAAGTCTGCATTTCCCATTTGTATTCTTCTTCTCCAAAAATTACTGCCTTTTTTTTTTTAAACCTTGCAATTACTACATGGGGAAAAAATCATACTAAAAATCTAGAGATTGTTGGGTTTGGTTGTTTGGTGTTTTTTTTAATCCAATCATAAAATCTAAGTATGCATCTTGGTTTCCAAGAATACTGTACTGGTTTGAGTTGTGATAGAGTGTTCAGTGTTGTTTTGTATTTCTATTACTCCTGCTAAGAGTTTTCTGACTCTGAAGTCTGCACTGTCCCTCTGCCACCCTTTGGAACTGTCCTGACCTTTGTTAATCCTTTTGAATGGTGGAAGCAGTCTTTTAGTTCACATGGAAGGTTGTTCTCTGTAGATCAAACGTTTTGGCTAGGCCTGTTTATCTCATTATAATATTAAACCACAAATCAGTTAAGAAAAAAAAAAAAAGCGCCTCGCATTTTAATTTGTTTTCCTTAAGTATAACTTCAAATCTGCTTTTGTTGACTTGTATCCTTGGTGTATTGTGACAAGTGAGTTATAGCAATTATAGCAGGCCTGGTGGGAACATATTATGGGGTATATAGTGGCCCTGAGAGCCTGAAGAGATCTGTAGGAAGAAAGATTTCAGCTAGTAAGTCTATGAGTCTTGTCATGAGTCTATGGGTCTATGAGCTGCTTGTGGGGTAGAGTGTTTTCTGTGGGGAAGTGCAGAGACCTCAACACTAGAACCTGGTTGTGATAAATGAGTACATATGGATTTTGAGAAACTTCTCATAGGAGCTGAATTTTATTTGAAGTTGCTAAGAGACAAGGGGTTCATTAAAATACTCAGTTTCAAAAACAGTGAGCTAATTACAATTTCATCAAATTCATCAACTACAAACAATTTTACTTCTGGTTTGGAAAAAAAAAACCTATCTAGAGACATTATTTAGGGAGACCAAATATGAGAAGCAATTCTCCCAGTCTGGGGGTCTACATATCCGCTGTAACACTGCATCAGATTCTTTACAGAAGAAAGACCTCAAACTGAAGCTTCACCCCAGTGAAATAACCCATAGGACAATTGCAATTGAAAAAAAAACTTCACAATATTTTTTAATACATTTCATTTCTGCCATGCTACACACAATCAGTAGGAAAATAATTCCCATAGAAAGCTGTGAAGCCACCACTTCACTTTCATCCAAACCCCATATTAAAACATTATGATGATGAGGCTCATAGGAAGCTAATCACTAGGCAGGTGGTAAACTTGAATGACTGTGATTACTGATGCTACCTTGCTTAATATACCCATAATTTATTCAATGACTCCTGCAGCTTGACTCACTAATCTACTCTGGTTCTTAGAAGCTTTTGGGGACTGTGATAAATATTTTTTCTTGAAATTTCAATCAAAAGACCAAAAGATACATTTCAAAAGACTTTATAATTTTCAAATTTTTCTTCTTTCTGACTTTTGATTAGGCCTAGAATAAATTTACAAAAATACTTTTCTTTCTTTGATTCAGAAAATCAAAAAAAAACCCCGTGATATGCAGTTATATGCAGTGACCACACAAGCAACAATATGAGAAAATTCTTTCATATATTGAGTCAAATATTCTTTTTTTTCTGCAATGACTAAAAATAGTACTGAAAATGTACAACATTGCATGGTTTTCTAAACATCAAGAACATCCATTAAGATACAGCAAGCTAAGGTTTGTCCTTTTCTTTTCTTTTTGTTTTTATGCCAAAATTAAATAACTGATCTCTTTCCAATTACTAGCAAGTAGGTAAAGAATATTGGAAAGGAATTTTACTCCCATTGTTCTGAACAAATGTAAGTTGCATACATGTTCTCCACTAAAGTTTTAAATTTCTGTTTAGTATTTATTTGGTTTTTATACAATATATCCCCATTCATTTGCACTTCAGCTTCAATAACTGCTGTGATTACATAATATAAACTAATCAGAGATAAAGAACACTTTCCATCAATGTGTTTAGCATATTGTGAATTGTTGAATAAAAAAAAAAAAAAGAGTGCTGCAATGAAGAAAGAAATGTAGGAAAAGGATTAGTTAATGCCAGTGAGATATGAAAAAGACAAGAGCACAAATGAAAAAGCAATAAAGAAAAAATTAGCTTAGCAAATAATAAAGGGAAAAAAAAAAAAAAAAAAGACAAGTTCCAAGCACTAGACCAGATTTAATCCAGGGGTTTACTTAAACCCAGATTTGGGTTTAAAATAACAGTATTAAAGACCAAAAATAGTAGAAGACAATTACTTTGATTTTATCTTTGTTCTGTTAATCAGAGTGACATAATTAGAGATAGCATTGTGTAAAGACCTCTAAATCAAAGAAATACAAGAACCAAGCCAGAAGAGTTTACAAGCATTTAAAGAATTTAAATCAGACAAGACAGCTGTAATAAAATGAAGAGGTAGGAACACATTTAGAAATAAGGAATTAAGAAGTAATATATAACTGCTCCTACCTGTATACACAAACTACATAATAGACCACTGAAGAAAATAATCTACAGAGGCATGTTTTAAACTGGTAAATGGAGATGTAAGAATTTAATACTTCAGGAACACTTGCTGAATATAGCAAAAAAAAATTTTATGAGTAAAAAAAGACACAAAGACAAAATTAAAAATTCAGCTCTACCAGTTGCATATGTGTTTATTGTTAGTGGGAAAATCACTTTGATGCAAAACCAGAAACAGGTATATCTAAAGACACATATCTAATCTGTGAACCATTTGAAGTCAGCTATATATAAATACTTGCATGAACCACTTTTTCTTTAAAAAGTATAGCCAGACTTCCAAGTAAGACTTTTGAAAATTCAAAATCTAAATTCTGAAACTAGTACCATGAACCTGCCAATAATATAAAGTCCCAAATATAAGAATGTGGATGGCAATATTCCAGCAAAATAATATTCAGTCATCTGAAGCATGACCCAGGTAACATGATAAGTAGTTTTGTAGTCATTATATTCTCAAAAGAAAAGAGGCAGAGATCCTCTTCTGAAATGAAAAATATTAGCTTTAAGGTAGGAAGTCTAGTCCATGAATATCTCATTTTCCTTTTCTTTTTCACATTTTTTCTTTCTAAGCTAAAGGAATGTGAAGAATAACAATAAACTTTTAATTATGAAAGGGGAAAGAAAAATCATAATTCAAAATTATTTGAGAGGAATGTGGGTATTTTCACATGAAAATAATGTTCTTACCTCTTTTCTGCTTAGAAGAAGAACCTTAGTAGTTAGGGCTCAATCAACATTATTGTGGCACATGTTCAGAGGGAAATGTCATATGCATGCTTTGTGACATGCACTGAAGAAAAAAATGCATAGTTATACTAGCTCACTATTAAATTGGGATCATTAGTTCACTAAATATATATAAATATAAACACTAAATATATATACATATAAATATAAATATATATATATAAACACTGCATCAGAGAATAGACAGAGGATCAGTGAATTTCATTTGGCTTTTTTGTCTGAATGTAGCAGGGTCAAATGAGGGGACTGTTGTTTTGGTTTTTTTAATAAAAGTGAATCTAATGATTCAGGAAGCATGATAAAGGACAATAAAACTAGATTTTTAAACTGTATCAAACAGAAGGGTAAACTGTGATAAAAATAATTGCATGATTTTTGTTAAACATAGTCCTTTTGCTTCCTAAGAATTCCCTTTCTGACAACAGAGAAAGGATTAAACTCCTTGAAATAATATTTTGTTATAACACTGACCAGCACCACTTTGTCACGTTAAGCCTGAAGTATTTGAGTCAAAATGGCATTTGCCAGAAGTTAGAAAGTCTTTTGTCTGCCTGGCTTTCATTTAAGGAGTTTTCAGGTGTAAGTCTAAAGAGTATTTTGAAATCCTCAATATTAACATTTGATGTCACTATTTTACTATACCAACCACAATTTTGGTCTCAACAATGGCAATGCTTAAAGTATTTCTCTAAGAAACTATGGCAAGAAGGGGATAAAGCTATGCTAGAGCTAAGACAGAAGGGACTGTAGATGGTATTGCAGGCTGCAGATCAGAGAAATATAAACAGCAACAATATGAGACACTTCAGACTTTAGGCCTGACTTGATAAATCCATTCAAATAAGTGAGGATGAAGTGTTTATGTTTGTGGAGTTTTTGATATGAAGGTTATATCAAGTATCAAATTCTCTATTTGATCTGTAAAAAACATATTTTATGAATAGATTTCTGCAAAATTGTCAAAGAGGTGTTAAATGCTACATGAGTAGATTCTTAATGAAAAGCTATGCAGCATCTTAATAACTATTCCAGGGTGTTAATTAGAACAGATATTGAATTTTTATGACACTTCTGTCGGCTTTCAATGCTTTGATTTCAGATCAGCATTTTTTTTCCCACTTTAAGCCAGTAACCTCCATGTTTATGTGGCAAAATTCTGAGAATAGCAATGACACTTCAGTAAATTAATTAAATGGCTTAACTACTTTTGAGGTCATGGGTGAAAAACAATTTGGTCTTTACTATACTATTTCCTATTCTTACAAAAACGATTTCCTATTCTTCCTAACTATTTCCTATTTTCACCAAAAAAATGCATTGTCAGAAATCAAGGACAGGCATAATTTGCTACTGAGGAAATACATAGAAATGGACTGTCAGAGACACAGTAAGTCATGCTGTGAAGTTGCTCTGACAAGACATTTATGGCCTTTATGTCCGATCCTTTGAAAACTTTATTGGCATGCACTTTCAGAAGCAGATCATTGAAGTATGAATATACATATATCATTGTATATCCCTAAAGAAAATTAGAGCTAAGAGAAGGTAAAGAGATTTTAGTATTTCTGTATAATAGAATGTCATGCAGAATTAAAAAGGGAACCAAATAAATGAAAAAAACCCACAGCTAAGCCAACAGAAATATGACATATTTTGGCATAAAAAAACATGGAAAAATCATTACTGGCATTATATTCAAATAACTGAACTTGGCGCACTCATATATAATCCTTATAAAAAAGGCAATGAAAAACATTTCATTGAAATAATTTTATATTGGCCAAAAAGCAATTTTACACTTAAGAATACTGGAAAAAGTATGCATTGGTGGGATCATGAAGTGTCCAGATATGGTAGAAATCAGATTTTTTCCCCAAAACAGACTTAGTCTGATAGAAGAAAGTAATATCAATTTCAAAAGTAACTGAAAAAAAAACCCAAATAATGTTTGTACCATCAGGTAGCAGACAGCTCCTACAGAAAGCTAATTTCACTCATTGATTCATTTGGAATGCCAACCTGTTCTTCTTTTGGTTTGGATTTTTTTCAGTAGTTTAGTCATTAGCCATGTTTTAGCACTTGATGCTGTTAGCTAGAAAAAGTACAACTTGGCTAATTTTCTGGGGCTTGTGATTTTTCCACAGGCTTGAAACCCTTCAGCAGACTTCCTAATGCACAGAAACCTTTCGAGAAACAAAATGGGTCTATTATTGAATTGTACCAAATAGCTGCTTGCAGTTTCACTTGGTGTGGATATGGAAGCTTAAGCAACACCTCTGGACTGATTGAATCTTCCTTTGAAGTAAGAAAGTCATTTGAAGCTAAAGCTCAAAAAAAAAATCATGAAGTACAAGACCAAGATGAACAAAACTAGTGAGTAGGAATTGAATAGAAGTTCTTCATATCAAACTGTAATTTATATGTCTCTGTTCATAACGTATTTTTAATCGTCTTCTCAGTAAATTACTTGGATTTTTAAATTATAGTAAAACAATCTTAAATTCAAAATTAATTTCTGTCATTCCTCAGACATATTGAAAGTATTTTAAAGGAAATTTTGCAATGATACACCACAAATAAGGGGTTACCTGGATGTTAGAAGAGATCTTATTCAATTATCAGATGGATGTTGTTAGAGGAAGATATAGATATTGCTAGAGGAAAATGCACTGTGGACAAGATGAGGCTGCCATAGCTCCAGGTTTAACCAGGATTAACCAGGAGGAAGACTGACACAAGCACAAACACACAGAGCACATATAGAGTTATGAGTCGGGAGGTACCCCCAAGGATCATTGAGTCCCTCTCCTTAACCCTCAGAGGCACATAATTAAAATTTATAGACCATGTACACAGTGCACACCCCCATGCCAGGTACACAGGCAGACCCTCAGGGCACCCACATGAACCTCTCCTGGTTCCCAACAGGCTCTCACCCTTAGAGGCACACAGACTGGTCTGTCTGGGACTTCATGGGGATGGATCTGAGAGTACCCTGGCAGAACTTGGTGCCCCACTCCTGGCATTGTCTCTCTGAGCTCCTCTGTGGGTGTCTATATGAGCTTGTACCATATAACTTAACATGTTGACTTAAAGGTGTCTCATTTAATCCTCTCTGCAGCAGAATAAGAATCTCACAAATCAGTGTGAAAGGTCAGAGTTAGGCTAGCGTATTAGGACTCAGGATAAATTCAAACATTTTAAAGAGAGTATTTGGTCTAAGAGGTTCATCTAATGTGATGGACAATTACTTACATGATGACATAAAATTCTTCAGGTCTATCCTGTGTTAAGTATCCCTTGTTGAGACCAGAATTAAAAAAATATAGAATTTTTCTCACAAAGCTTCTTCTTTTTCGTGAGGCTTTATTATAACCAGACAAAATACTGGTTATTTTTCTATACATATATACACCATATACTTAGTTGCATTTTGATGAAATAAAATCTGACTAAATCCTTCATTAAAAATTCTAGTCTATAAAATGTTAAAACTTTTCACTAAGCAGTTGTGATATTCTGTTATTATGGTATTGCAAAAAAAATTGTTTTAAACTAAGATAAAGTTTTGTTTCATTAAAATAATCTTTCCTGCTAATTAGTTAGGGTTTCTGTTTTTATAGTTAATTAAAATTTGCTGAAGTCACCTCTTGGAATTTTGCCTAAACAATTTCATAGGAATTACACTTAGGAATTACCTCGAAGTTTTTGGGGTTTTTTGTGGGGGTTTTTTTGGGGTTTTTTTGCTGGTTTTTTTTTTTTTTTTTTTTTTTTGTTGTGGTTTTTTTTTGATTTTGGTTTTTTTTTTGTTTTTTTTATAACATATACAAACCAATGACAAACCATTAGCATTGAAAGTGCTTATTATAATGTGTTATCTTCTACTGCATATCACCTGCAGTTAAATACATGCCTATCATCTAATTGTTATATTTGAAGTAGATTTGCACCTGTTTATATTCTCCACATGTGTATTTCACACTTTTTATATCTTCATACTAATGTGTAAGATATTAAAGCTTTACGCCTTTAAAATAGATGGAGTTTGGAGGCTTTCAGTATTTTAATTAAAGCATTTTCCTTGGAGAATGTACAAACTCAGAAATAAAACATTTTACTCAGTTTGTAATAGTCCCTAAAATTTCAGATTACTTATATCACTTCATTTGCAACTAACATTTTTAATCTATAAAACCAATAGCATCTATCAGGTGAGTTATTTACATAATGGCTATGTCACAAATTGTTATATTATATATTGTTTATTAATGATAAATTATTTTCATTCTCTTTTTGCAATAAAACAGTTTGGCTTTCACTTCCAGGACATGCACCCAAGTTTGCTTCTATATTTGTGATTTATTTTTATCATGTGTTGCTCCTTCCCTGTTTCCTATCCTTTTTGTCATCTATGCTTCCTGTCCTGGCTTTGACTGGGATAATTAGTTTTAGTCTTGGTTGCTGGTACAGTCCTGTGTTTTGGATTTATTGTAAGAATAGTGCTGATAGCACAACAATATTTTAGCTATTGCTAAGTAGTGCTACTCTGAGTCAAGGACTTTGCAGGTTCTCATGCTCTGCCAGTGAGCAGGTGCACAAGAATCCAGCAGGAAGCACAGCCAGGATATCTGATTCAAACTGACCAAAAGGATATTGCATCCTGTAATACATAATGTCCAGTCCTTAAACTGGAGGGATTTGGCTGGGAGCCATTAATTTCTGCTCAGGGACTGGCTGAGCATTACTCAGTGCTTGGTAAGCAATTTATTGTGCATCACTTAATGTTCCTCGGTTTTATTCCTCTCTCTGTCTCTATCTCTTTCATGATTATGATTATTATTATTGTTTTAATGATTATTACATTTTACTTTATTTCAGTTATTAAGCTGTTCATATGTGGTTCATAAAACCACAAGTTTTTACCTTTTTTTCTGGTTCTCTTTCCATCCCACAGGGGTAGGGAGGGGGGTGAATGAGCAGCAGTGTGGTACTTAGTTGCTGGCAGGGGTTAAACCATAACACTTACAAGTCAAATAACCAAGCCAAACATAAAGTATTAGTGGCAGAACATGTATTTAGTTTTGAAAGGAGTTTTTTTTTTGTTTCATAAATCGAAAAAAAATTATCCATGGAAAACTCAACTCTTTGTGAAATCAAATTGGTCTAATAATGCTATTACCTCCCTATGAGAAGTTAATCTGGTTTATATCTGTAAATCAAACCTACAGCAATGCTATTTTATTGAGAAAAGCAATTTATAATCTTGCAATATGAAAGTCGCACATATATAAACTATAGATGTCATATGTAAGAAGCCTTAACATTCATAGACATAAGATGATTTAGTTACGTCTGTGCACCACAACTTTTTTAAGATTTGCAAGTACAATACTTTGCATCATCAACCAGACTATCGTAAACCCCTGACATTATATGAATTTCTCTATCTTGAACAAAATTTCTCTTGGTACAGCTTCAAGTTTTGGGGATTTTTAAGACCCTAAAACATTCTGTAAACATGATTGGGATAGAATAGTATATAGAGAAGATAATTGTTTGAGTTTGTATTGACTTTTCTAAATAGGATGGAAATACAAAAAATTCAATATTATTAGAAGAATTTGTTTCATCAAAAAGCTATGCGGATTACTCAGTCTGTGTTTTCTTTAAAGCCACTTTTACACAAATACATCTTCGAAACCAGTCAAGATATTATCCATTTTGTGAAAATCAGACACATTTGGGGACCCAGGTGCTCGATTAAAAGTCTCTCTCTTCATTAAAATAACATTACAGCATAGTTAGTTCAGGTTGGCAGAAGTCACGTGGGAGAAGACAGATTTCCATCTGGAAGAAACTCTAAAATAACTCTGAAATTAGCATGTTCTGACAATCCAATTTAAAAACTTGTAGGTTGTAATCATGACATTAGACATAAGGAAACTTAGGCTAAAAAAGAACAGATTTTAAAAGTAAAATCTGAAGTATTAAAGAATTTAATTATGCTAAGTATTCAAAATCTAAAAGGAGAGAAAGAAAAAGATCATTTTTTTAATCCATAGTGTGACAGAATGCAAAACCTGTCTGCCAAAAGAGTTGTTGAGCTGGAAATACTGCATAGGAACACAGAAAAGGCCAGCAGGATTAGAGAAGTTTCTGTCCCTTTGTTCTTTGCTCTGGTGAGGTTGCATCTTGAATATTGAATATTGCATTTGGGCTCCTCACAACAACAAAGACATGGAAGTTCTGGAGCAAGTCCAGAGAAGGGTGACACAACTGGTGGAGGGTCTGGAGCACAAGTCTTGTGAGGAGCAGCTGAGGGAGCTGGGAGTGTTTAGCCTGGAGAAAAGGAGTCTCAGGGGACACCTTATCACTGTCCACAACTGCCTGAAAGGAGGTAGCAGCAAGGTGGGGGAAGGCCTCTTCTCCAAGGTAACAACTGACAGGATTAGAGGAAATGGCCTCATGTTGCACCAGGGGAGTTTTAGATTGGATATCAGGAAAAACATTTTTCACTAAAAACATAGTCAAGCCTTGACCAGCCTGCCCAGGGAAGCGGTAGACTCACTACCCCTGCAGTTGTTTAAAACATGTGTAGCCGCAGTGCTTAGGGACATGGTTTATTGGTAGACTTGGAACTGTTGGAGTAGCAGTTGCACTTGATGATCTTATAGGTCTTTTCCAACCTTAATGCTTCTGTGATTCTATGAAGAGACAACAATGCTCCATGTATTGATAAGCATGAAAATAAATCAGGAACTGAAAGAAGGTTTTTAATAAGAGTTTGATATAGTGCAGTCATGGTAATTTTCTTTCAGCACTACAAGCAGGCAATGCTTTTTTAGATGAAGTTGACCATTGTCCTTCTTAAGTACAACAGCATTAAATTCCTTCTGAATAATACATGGGTTTATAGTGTCTAAGAGATAAAGCTAAAAATTGATCCGGGATTGTGGTTTAATCCGTCAGGCACCTAAACACCACAGAGACGTTTGTTTACGCCCCTCCCCTTGTCGGATGGGAGAGAGAATTATACAAAGAAAGTAAAATTCATGAGTTGAAATAAAGACAGTTTAATGGGATAGAAAAGGAAAAAAAAAACAAACCATAGCAATAATAGAATTAGAATTTAAAAAGCTACTGAATATTGAGAAATACATTTGGAGCTGGTAGCTCAGTGTGCAGCTGCTGTGCGAGCTGCAGGTTGAGTTCTGGGTGCCTGGAGCCTGAGACGAGGCTGTGAGCTGGTGCCAACACTTTGGCATGAGGACTTGAGGAGATGAACACTGAGAGGCAGACACAGCAGGAGCCGAGCACTCAGCTGGAAAACCCCAGGCTTTACCACGCACAGACTGTGAGGGTATGAAACCTCAGGGTGTCCTTTGTTTAGGGTCTCTCTTCAAAGACACCAGCTCGAGATGTTAGTCTCTCTTTGAATGGCAGTTAAATTATTTTAAGGATCCAGATGTCTGAGATTCTGGTCTGTGAAACCTTGGGTTCTGTTGCAGTGTGTGTTTTTGATTGTAATGCAGTTCTAGTAGTCAGTTCCTATTTTGTACTGTTATAGCATATTTAATTACTAATGGATTGTTCCTTTCCCCCCTGTGTTGTTAGTTTTGCCCTAGTCATCCATCTCCCCAAAGACCCACCCTTTTGTTCCCTGTTCCTGCTCCCATTGAATGTCAATCCCTCCCCAAGCCTGCCCATGTCCCTAGAAACTTCCCTATCAATTTTGTATCCTTTGAAACCCCATTGGTTTGTTCTTCTCCCCTGTAATCCCCTATTGTTTTAAACATTGTATTCCCCACCTTGTGTTCCACCCCCAGTTTCTCCTGATTGGGTAAAGTTTGTATCCTCCCCTGGGACCTCCCCTGTTTATAAATTGATGTATGCCTTTAATTCAGCATCTTTCTGTCCTTGACCCTCAGGGGAATAAACTCCTTTGGAAAACATGCAGAAGATGTCTCCCTGTTACTTGTCCCTACCCTCGGTGCAGTTCTATCCCCAACTATCCATAGTCCACCTGTGCCATGGAGCATCCATGCTCTACAGCCACACCCCAGATTCATCAGCTTTCTGGGCTGGCCCACTCTAGCTGTCGGTGTCGTAAGCCAGTCAGGCTGAAGAAATCCAGCACCGCAGCAGGGTTGAGCTGGTAAAAGACAGCTTCACAGCTCGTTGTGAAGGGTCTTTGGTCCTAGCTCAGGTAGTGCCAGTGTGATTGCCACAATGACTCCTGTACTGTCAGACAGGAACATTTCCCTAACAATGATGTACAATGCTGCAGTGCCAGCTGACTGATGCCCAGCCAGTTCCTAAGCAACATCCCCTGGCCAGCCTTGCCCTTAGTTTTTAATCTGAGCATCATGCCATATGGTATGGAACATCCCTTTGGCCAGATCAGGCCTTCTGTCTGTGTCCCCTCCCAACTTCTTGTGCATCCCTTTTTCCTCCAGGACCCTCACTGACCAGGACAGTAAAAGAGACAAAAGAGACACTGGCCCCACTGTGGACAGTGAGCTGTGTGGGCTGAACTAACTATTGGGGTAAATCACAGCAACTGTGTTCCCCACTCTGGTTCACAGTACTCTATGAGACATCCTGAAAACTTAGAGACTCCATGCTCCCAGGTAGTCCTACCTCTCCACACTAACTAGTGAAGGATTTTTGAAAAGACAGCACTGCTGCTCCCAGCCAGGTACCAAACTACTTGACAATACCTGCTATCTTCTTGTGCTGAATGGAGAAGGAGAGGCAGAACCTTTTAAAAATGATAAGAGGTTTCAGATTTTCACACCAGAAGATCTTGTCAAGATTAGTAAACTGTGAATGACATGACTATATCTCCAAAAGTAGAATGAAATTGTGGTCAAGGGCTGTTGGCAAACTACAATTAATGGTGGTGATTTGAATGGATCTATTTTTTATTTTTGTCACCTACAAAATTAATTTTAGTATCTTACTCTGTGACCTTGACCCACAGATGACTCCAGTGGAAGTGAAATAATCAGGTTAATTTCTTTTTGTCTTAGTTCATGTCCTAAGTACATATTTTAAATTAAAATCTGCTAGATGAGTCAGTAACGTAAAAGTTAATTAATTTCTTACAATATCTAATCACAATCCCCCTAGAGCAAAAATGCAAACTAACACCTAAGATAATTTCTCAAATTACAGCAAATGCAATATGTATCAGATCAACACATAAAGTTTGCCTAGAAACCTTCTGCTTCTAATCTGCACATTTTCCTCTTTTTGGTTTTCCTTCTTTCCAGTGTCAAAACAAGCATAAATTATGCTAACAGGAATTGCTGCTTGAAGAACACATAATGCAAAATACTTGAAGGTTTTCTAGACCTGCCAGCATAATTGCTACTGTTATAAATTTATTTATCTTTTGTGTTTCATATCTTAAAGGGAGATGATACCTGAGGATGTCCATGCAGGAAAACTTGTACATTATTTCATCTCCCAAATGTCTGAGGAAATGAAAATATATGAAAAGACATGTGCTGAAAAAAAAATATAGTCACATATGTTTGATACTGACATCCTTTGAGGGAACTTGTACAAAAAGATTTTCAGAAACTGATGTAGTCATAGTTATTGGCTACATTAGTCTGTTAATTAGCAAATCTGTAGAGGTTTTCCTGCAAAAGCAGTTTTCACCCGTAAAATATGTTAGTATACAATATTTCTTAAAATACATCAAGATCATTAGTAAGAACAAAATCTACAACACACTGCACTAGGAAAATCAGGAGTTCTAGTCTCTAGTCCTCTGATGCTGGGTAACTCTTTTAGATTCTAATGCCATAATTCCCATCCTGTGAATGCTGATACAACTTCTGTGATTAAGGTATTGGAGAATGAGATCGAATCTCTAAACTGAAAAACCGATGCAAAACTACTGAAATTGCTGGAAGTTTGAGTTCATACATAAATGTTACAGAACCAGACTCCACTGGAAATACCTGTGTCTATACAAAGACATGAGTTATTGTCCTGAAAGAACTTTATTTAAACTTCATTAAAAAACCTTCAGCTGACTAGAGAACCACAGCTATCACTACTTAACACTCAGTCTATATCTCAAAAATCTTCCCATGTTTTGTATTTTTTTAACAGCATACAACCAAATGCTGGTATATTAGATAAGTCTGGGAAGTAGAAGATTAAAGTAGCTTTTTTCCTCCATTCTTCACATATCTGCAATATCCTGACACTTGAGAACTGATATGTTCAAAATATTTTGCCTATAAAAGAAAATAATCTGTGAGATTTTTAAAAAGGTCTCATTGGGAGACATTCAAGCTTCTTTTTCTTCTTATTTGGAATAAAAATAAATTTGTCAATAACTAAATTTCCTAAGAAATTTATTTTATCATTTTTTTTTATTTAGAGAGGGAGAAGATAAGAACATTACTTGTAGAAACACATAAAGATGAGATGATGCAAAGATGAGAAAGGAAACCTACTTCCCAGTGTAATACATACTTAAAAGACAGCCTGCTACAGAGAGGATAGAGTAAAAGAGCACATTGTTTCTTCCACTTTTGGTTGGTTGGGTTTTTTTCACTCACTGAATATAACAAAAGTCTATTTTCCTTTCTGCATCCATGACTTTACATAAAAATACTTTTCTCCCTTTTATTTTTTTTTGGTTGCTCTATCTGTTTTCTTTTTGTTTTCTTTTGAATTCTCAAACTCCTTATCCACAGCAAGAGCTGATAAGAGCACAGATATTCATATATTAACATATATATATATATATATATATATATATATATATATATATATATATATATTTGTATGTAGGTATATATTCACCTACAATTTCAGAATTTTAAAACCCTTTTTAGTCTGGTAGATTTAAAGCCTTAAAAAAACTTAAGAAAAACCCCTAAAATAGTTTTATAGAATTATAAACCTTTACATTTTTTTTGAATTTTACTTCCCTAAAAGTTATTTTACAGTCTTTGCTGAAGAACCAGAATCAAAAATGAGAAGAATAATATTCTTCCTAATTTCAGTCTGTACCCTGCACAGTCTTACTCCAAATTTTAAGATATAAAATACTTTCAAGATTACAATGTAATTATTCATCTGAATAAGCAAGAAGCACCCGGAGTCCAGTCCTGGTGCTTAAGGTTTCACACCAGATGAAAGAGATTAAATTTACCTCTAAGTACAAAATGAAAAAACACAATGAAGTTTTTATGGTAACATTGATTTATATGGCAGAACAGTTATGATATTTATAAATCAGAATCTGTAATTAGAATTCATAAGTATTTATCTAGTTTACATTTACAGAACTGAAGAAATATTTATAGCATATGTAACATAGAGGTGTAACGACCTGAGGCAGCTCCTGTGGCAAGCAAAATCTTACAGTTACTGATATTGGAAAGGTAAAAAAGTAATTTTAGATTTTATGTTACATTTTACTGTATTTGATGTCTAATTACAAAAGAAAAAAACAAAGGTGCCTACAATCAAGATAACCTGATTAAATTGTGGTCTTATTTTTGGGTATCCTTGCATAATTTTGCTAAGCCATTTCTAAACTGGCACATTGATCTTGGTGGTATGGAAAGTCATGGTCAGATCTTAATGTGTCTTGAATGAAAACTCAAGGCAACACATCCCATCAAATATACCATGTGAAGTAAGCCATACTCATGTAAAACCTTGCAATTAGCCTATGTATGCCACTTCAACACTTTTGGGTTTTTTGATATACCTGACTTGCCTGATTTATGTAGAATTTTTGACCCAGCTGGAAACATATTGTCAAAGCTCCTGCAGTATCAATACAACACTGACCACAAGACTTGCACCTGAACTTCCCAATGAACAGTAATTGGGAAAAGAAATCATAACCATTGTGAAGGTAGCAGGAAAAACAGAGTAAGAAGCAACATCATTGCAGAATTCCTATGAAAACAAAAAAAAAGGATCAGCATTACATTTCAAAATGCTGAATTAGTCGCTCAGTATAACTTACACCTAAACACTACAGAGCATATCACATAAATTAGACTATCACCTTGGATATGCATAGATGTACATCTGGCACATTTATTTGCAAGATCATTCAGATGTTTTATGTTTATTAGCACCCATCAATCCAGCTCAGTCCCCCATACTAAAAGCCCTGTCTTCTGTCAGGGATGTCTATTGGCCATACAGAGAAATTTAGTTAGACAGTTCACTTTCTGCAGCCAATTAAAAATACTCTGAAATCTCAGAAGCATTTCTGTTCAGACAATACCAAGGTGGAACTAAAGCAGAGTGCTCAAAGAAAAATTCATTTAAGAAGCAAACAACTGTCTCTGCTTTTGTCACAAAAGCTGCAAAGAGGGAAAAGAGAACATGATCCTACATAACTCTGTGCCCACAAAATGGAGAGCTTAATTACCAGGCAGCTGTTAAAATTACCTTTAAGTAATAGTAAGTAAAGTAAAAACAACAAAACCTCACATACAGGAAGGTATAATTCTAAATTAGTAATATAAATATAACAATGAAATAGATATTATGTTTTAAATATTATGTCTGATCTGGTCTTTTCTACCTTGATACCCTTGTCAGGTGCTTCTTTTCTTACACAGCAGCTCAGGAGATAGATCTTTAGTGACCTTGGTGCTGTGGATACTGTTCAATGCCTGCCTCATGCAGGAATGCAGTGGCATACACTGGCACTTTTCATGGTGCCAGTGATAACATTAGCCAGTGAAACAAACTGTGGGATCATTTTGCTGATGTTTGGAGAAGAAGGCTTATGAAAATGCCCTGAGTTTGTGCCAGATGTCTTGATTTTTCTATTGAAGCAGCCATTGTTTTAAAAAATTCTTGGTATTAAGATTTTTCTTCATTACCTTAGTTGAATGTGAAAAAAAATAACCACCCATTCAAGCCCACTGTCATATAATTCATGCCCCAGAGAGTTTGTGACCAGTGACCCTTGGTGACTTACCTCCATCTGCCTTCCAGATATTCTTTGTAACTATCATGTCTTCCTTTTTAACATTTTTGGTATTCTGCAAGATATTGAAGGTGCTATACCTTAGTTGATGCATGTGTAATTACTTAGTAGAATGGAGGGAGAAAGAAAGGTAATAGGGCAATGGACAAAGAGACAAATCAGACTTGGTCACTCTCATTTGGAGGAAGGTCTGTGACCAAAGACCTTCAAATGTCAAAGTTGCTTGCTATCTCAATCTCTTCTCACGGGAAACAAAAGAGGACACCCACCTACGCTTGCAATGACTGAGTTTTCTAAAGAAATTACTGTGAACCAGCAGCTACTTAGATAGAAGTTTCTATTCTCATAGGCTGGGGAAATGTGAGACCCAAAAAATATATTTTTTAGACTTGAAGAAACTGCAGATTCCTCATTCATTCCAGTTATATGAGTTGAAATTTTGTACTGTGGGACTTTCTGCCTCAGTAAAGAAAGAAGAGCAAAATTTCTAACATCAGGCTGACTTCTCCTTTCATGAGAAGTACCCTAAAGATATTCCATTTGCCCTTTTAAGAATTCCAGAGTCTGCCTTCTCTTCTTTCTCTCACCACTTTACCTCTACAATAAAACTGTAATGACATGTATTTTGCATCAGTGCTGTGATACTGCTTCATTTTAGGAAGACACAGAATTATGCAAATGCTCTTGTTACCATAAATTATGTCACCTCTGTTGTCTTCTAGATACTCTATGCATAAACATCTGTTCTGTTGTCACACATTTCATTTGCAGTAGTGTACTGTGTATTCCTTCCTCCTTTAGTGACTACTTCTATTTACTTGCATTTTATGTGTGTTCATTTGAGAGCTGTCGGTTGTTCTTTTCTTTTTCACAGGAACAAAAGCTGTAGAGTACCCCATGAGTCAGCACAAAAGAGGCTTAACTAGGCTACGGTTCTCTGAAATTTTTCATGGTATTCCATAGTGAATCATCTGTATATTTATTAAAATAATCTTCTTTTTTACAGAGGAATCTATTTCAAAGAGTATATTTTTTTAGCTTTCCAGCATACAGAGTCTTCTTATGCATTATCTTTGTTTTGATGGTCTTGTCTAGACATATGGTGTAACAAAGAGTTCAAAATATACCAAGCTTCCTTGATACAATTTTTGCAAGAACTGATAACTTATACAAGTTCTGATGATTTTTTTAACTTCAGTATTAACCTGTAGTTCCCTAAAAGTCATATTAAGTTTTTTTACAATAATTGCACTTACAGACTCTCTTTTTAATGCTGCATAAATTAATGTCCTCTTTAATTTAAAATATGGCATGACATTATTTATTTAAGTACCAGTAAAGTTTAAAATAATCCAATATTTTAGACTCTTTCTCCAGGCAAAAATAATTTGCTGCTATTTTAATTGCATCAAAACATTGACATGTCATTTATAACTAGTATTGTTAATATAAAAGCCAGGAAAGGTTTGTGGCTAAAAAAGAATGATTCAAGAAAAATGGTTATGCAATAAAAAGATATCTCCCTACACACAAAAGAGTGTAGTGGCACTGGGCAGGCACGGGAAGCCAAATAATAGTTGGAGAGACAAACACTGCCCTGGCCAAGAGGTGAGCTGAGATGGACTTGTGCGTCTGTATGTCTGTCCATCTGTACCTGAGGCAACTGTGGCAGAGCAAAGATCCAGAACCAGCACATGGATGGACTGTGTGTGAGTGAGATCCTGGTTCTGGAGGGCTCCAAAGTGCACCTGTTTTGTGTCTGTTTGTGTGTTAGTGCATGGGTCCAAGGGGGTCTGTACCAGAAACTGCAGTGGGACTGCAGCACAGGGGCACAGTGCACGTTCCAGCAGCTGGGGAGACTGGGAAGAAGGAGCAACTAACTACTTGGCAGACCAAGTGTCTGAGCAAAAAGGATCTATGTTGCACAATCTATATATAAACATTTTCCACTAACTGGCCGTTATCCTCATGAGTCACACAGGGGAGAGGAAGGAGGTTGTTTGTGCTGTGTTCCTGTGAACTGTCTGTGTGTCTGTCTGAGATTGATGTGATCAGCTGTGTATTTTTGTAGGTCCGTGTTGTATATGCCTATTTCTACACATGTCCATTGGGAATTCATGCTCAGCCTTCTTGTTTAATATGGGCTTGTGGAATTGAAGCAGTCTTTTATTCACTGAGCTCCTGATTTAAGAGATATGTAATAAAAAAATGTAGAAATTAAGATCTCAAATAATATTTCACTTCTGGTTAGGTCTAAAGGTTTAATTTGTATATCTGTTTTATTTTGGTGTTCACAAAATGTTTAATTTCTAATTCTAAACTTTTAAAATTGTTTTTCTTACAATTTTATTGAAGTTTGAAATTGTAATTAACATAATTGTATTAGATTGGTTTATAAATTCAGAGATGTTTACTTTGAAGGAAACAAAAGAGAGCTGTCAGAACAGTGTATGCAGAATACAGAGCAGAAAACTATTCCAGGATAAGGTGTACAACCTTCTGTGCTGTAATATGTCACCAAATGCATAAAGAAATTACTCGGTGGCTCTCAAAAAAAGATGTTACATTTTCATTTTCCCATTGAATGCCTTTTGTTTTGTTTCCTCTACCAAAATGAGAAAATTATCAGAGTTTAAGTATATCCTATGCAATGTTTTTTGAACACTTTCATGAACAAGATGTTTAAAAATGTAGAGTGGTTGTTTACTCTGCTAAATAAAAAAAAAGGATTGGCAAGCATGTTTGAGTGACGAACTCCTTCCTTACGACTTGCTTCCTACTCACTGCCTGCCTCTGCCTTGTGCTGCTCCAAAAAATCATCTGTCCAAGATAATGGCCAAATGTGCCTCAGGGGCTTTTCACTGTAGGGATCACTTCTGAAAGATATTATAAATGAGGCTGTACCAAATGTGATTCTTTGCCTGTTCCAGGCACCTTAGCATTTTCAAACAATTTTTGATAAATGCACTTCAGTCTTGCAGGTGGTAACCTCAGTTTTGTAGAATGAAAGTTATCACTCTCATATGCTCTAAAATAATCCCCCCCTATCCTGGAAACTTTAAAATGAGAGAATACATATCCCTGCTCAAGAAACCTTATTTATGTCTTTGGTTTAGAGAGGCGTTATATAGTTGACAGCCAGGATTAAAGGCCAGGTGTGGGCATAGCAAATCTGGTGTCCTATGATTTCAGCTGATTTTGGCATAAATTAACTCCTCTGTTTTTGTTTGGGACTCATGGACAATTTCCTGGAACAAATATGTTTAACAATCACAATCTAACTCTCCATATTTATAAGACTTCCACAAGATTTATCTTTATGGTGTCATGATGGTTCAGAGGGATATGGGACAGAAAGAAAATGTGACATCTTTTGCATGGGAAATCTTGCTCTACAGCAGTTCACTATGCAAGATTAAATTTACTGAGCTGCAGCAATACTGAGCAGAATTTATCTTCACTGAACAAATACCCCCAAGTAAAGTAACAAAAGAGGATGCTACAGGTACAGCTTCAGCATTTATTTTAAAGAATCTTTTCCAAAGCTTGTTAAATAATGTATTAAATATATGACTTTCCCCACCAAGAATACTTACATATTTAGGTGTGCAGCCAAATATATTTTCCATGTTGTTTAGATACTGTGGCACTCCCTGAAGCTATATGAACTACCTAGCATCTCTTGCAACACTAATGAACCTTACAGAGTTATTCCCAGACTGGTTTTGCTTATGACTATTTTTTCTTAATTAAATTTCATATTTTAATCCAACCAAAATAGTAGAATAATTTAATTTTGGCTGATTTAAGAGGAATATTAAACTTCAGACAGATATGTAGCCAGGCATTGATGAAGTCATCTTTACTTAGGGTGTTCACTTCAGTCTGAAGCCTTCCTTCATCTTCTACTCCCCTGCTTCGACCAAAATTTTTAATTGTATATTAAGAAAAGCTCCTCTTTACTATAATTTAGGTATTTTCCACTATTTTTTTTCTTTTTCATTTATGCTTATTATTTGGAAAAGAGCCAAAATATTGTAGTCAGAGCAGGCTCATTAGAAATGTGCTTTTGCAGTCATTATCCCAGATGGATTCAAGCCTAAAAAAGATAAAGTTTTATCTCACTACTGCTTCATACAAATAATGCAATTCAAAAGAAGTTTACAGAAATTTAAGAAGACTTTTTATCACATAGTTTTTATCACCCAAGCAATCGAGTTTTCACTGGAAAGAGAAAGATACTATCTTTAGTTTCCCTTTTTTTTTTTTTTTAATTTTTTTTCTGGTTGTTGCAATTATAGAAGACATTAAAAAAGTCATGGATGCCAAATATGCCTTATATGTATTTTAAAACTTTAAATTCTGTCTTCTGACTCCCTATCATAATGAGGTATTGGACTTAAAAATCAATGCATTGCCAAGGTCAAGCCAGAACACAGATACTGTGAAGAAAATTACGTCAGACAAAGGCAATACAACTAGATTTTGATTAATAAGAATGTGAGAGGCTTAAATAATTTAGGAATATGAGATTCAAGGCAGTTTTGCCTCCTTGATATTTCTCTACAGGCCAGAGCCAATACTCTTTGCTACAATTTCTGGTTTTACTGTCTGAAGCATGTAGCAGTTACCATGCTCTGGTTAGGGAAGTTAGGCACAAACATCTGCAATGGATAGTCCTTCTGAGCCTGCGTGGTTAGATATTGGTATGCCTTGAAATGATACGTAGCAATCTACCTACCTAAGAATATTCAATTAAAAGTGTGCAGATAATGTATTTCTTGTATTTCATGGTTGAAGGAAAAGTCATTAGTAAAAGTTTTGGAACTGTTTAAAATGTATTTTCCTGAGAGAAGATGAAAATTATCTGAAAATATTTTGCACTCTACAGGGTATTTCACTCAATCTGAAATGCTATAATTAATTTATTTACAGATCATAAGCAGATTTTTTTTCAAAATTCTTAGAAACTGGGAAGCTCAGGATACAAAGCTCTTGGCAGATCATTTGATGAGACAATTTCTGTATTTCTTCTTTATATATTTGTCCATTTTCAGTACCAAATTTGATCTAAATGTGTATAGTTTCAAATACCATAATCTGCATTTAGAGGAAAATATGCTGTTAATTTTTTGTAATCATTATAGACTATCCTATCAATTGAGAGCAAATCAAGATAAGATAAAGAATCGAGCATCTTCTTATAATCTTCAGAAAAAAGAAACATTGAGGTTTTTTTTGTACCAAGGACTGAACAAAAAGAAAATCTAAAAAAAAAAAAAAATTAACAAGAATGATTTCTATTTAACTTTCAGAGTTCAATGGATAAGCTATGTAATACTTTCTCTCTAATGTTTTTTTCATCTGATTCCATGAATATCTGTCAAAATGCAATTGAGATATTTTAGACTGCAGTTACACAAATGCAATTGTGATTGACTCATTAAACATAAAATTATAATTAGTCTCATCTTAACATCTGATTGCACTTTAATATGGAACTTGAGTAAATACCTCAAGAGATCTGATTATTAAAAAGAAGTATAGAATAACTTGATGTGTAAATGCATGAGAAGTTTTTAGAAGGTAATGAAGACTTTCACATGCCAAACTGTCAATTTTTGGTGAAAAACTCTTGTGGAATAAAGCTGACTACTGATAATCTCTGTAAGGTCTCTTGAGTATAAATCACATATGAAGTAACACACATAAGTTCTGGTGTGTGTAGTCCTTTGAAAAAGACATAAAGTTATTAGAGATGTAAAATCATTATCTCTTCCAGGTCTTGACTAGTTCAAAATGGGATTTCTCTCTGTAATTTTTAGAGGGATCCAGAAAATTTAATGAGCAATGACCCAGGTAGGAATGTCCTCTTCCATTTTTTTTTTTCTGTGTATATAAAACACATTTGTGCTAGCCTTCTCTTCTGGCAAGTAGTTAGTAGTAGTAGTCCAATGCAGTCAAGTAGGCAAAATGGCTTGACAGATTTTCCAGTGGTTTCTTGCAAAGATATTAAAATCTCTACCCTCCTAGATTCACCTTTTTTTTTTTTTGCCCAAATCCCTCTTCTGTCTTTTGCTATCCATGACTTCAATACTGATGAGATTCTTCCTACAATTTGATATTATACAATCACTGAATGGGCAAGGTTGGGAGGGACCAGAGCGGGTCATCTGGTCCAAACCTCCTGCTAAAGCTGGGTCATCATGGAGCATATTGAACAGGCTTTTGTTTTGTTTTATTCAGTTCTTGAATACCTCCAGTGAGGGAGATTCCACAACCACTCTGGGCAATCTTTTCCAGTATGCAGTGACTAAAAAAGGGAAGAAGATTTTCCACACATTCAGGTAGAACTTCCTGTGCATCGCTTTCTGCCCATTGCCTCTTGTCCTATTGCTTGGCACCACCAAGCAGATGCTGGCTCCAACCTCTTGGCATCTTCCCTTCAGATACTTTTAGAACTTGATGAAAACCCTTCTAAATCATCTGTACTTGAAGCTGAACAGCTGAACTTCCTCAGCTGATATTAATTATCTTTGTAGATATACACAAACAGACACATATATGTATTTATGTATGTATATATACACGCATATGGGACACTCCTTTGACAATCTTCAAAGTTAATCTTTTATAATTTATCACTTTCTGGGAAAAACCCCAAACACCAAACCTTTATTTTCTTGATAAAGATTGCAAAATTTGAATACTACTATGGGGATAATTTTCCATAGAGACAAATGTATGGAAATTACATTTGTTTGTGTGTTTTTTTTAAATGCTGTTCGTGTGACATCCATTATTTTCCTTCTAAAGAACTGGAAGGTATTTAATCATAGTTCAAGAGAAATTGTGAGCATTGTTGACTGATGACATATGGTGATGTAGAACATTTCCAAATGAAACAAGAGTCAGAAATCTGATATTCATGAAAAAGAAAAGTACATACAGAAAGCATATCCATAGAGTAGATATTGATAAAAAATTAAGCAGCAGAATACCTCTTGAAAAATAATCTGAGGCGGTAAAAATAATTGTTCAACATTATGGAACAATAATAGAAATAGAGTAATCAATAAAATTTTCTGAGTAGACAAACTGGTGAAAAACTTTGGGGAAGTCATAGAGGAAATCAGATGAAAAAGAGACATTCAAAGAAAAACAAAATTAGATCAATTTTTAAAGAGCCTAATCATTTGTACAATTATCTAACTCTTGTGCTCTGCTACTGTTCACCCTTATTTTGAGTTCTCATCAGCCAGCTTGATGCACCCTACTGTTTTTTCTACTCTTATATTAGAAAACACAGCCCAATAATTCAATAACATAAAATTAACTGCTGTGTCTTTTTCATACTGTGATAAGGGTGGACAAAACACGTTCTTGCTTGAGTAGTTCTAAGCATTTTCCAATCATAAAAGGCTTAAAACTAACAGATATTAACTGCATGATCAATGTAAATGAAAAGTTAATTACAAATCAAAAATCATGACCAAGTTTTATGCGGTGGAAAATACTGAAAAAAACAGGCACCAATTATTTGTTTAAATGTTAATGACATGTTTTGCTAAATAACATAATATCCCAAAACCCATGGCAGACACTACTTAATGACTTTTTGGTAGAATCTTTCCCAAGGAAGAACTCTCCAGAACAGTTTTGATATGATACATTCTTCTTAGATTAATATTGATAAGCCCTTCACTGCACCAAATGAGTAAAATTTCAGAAAGAAAAAATGAGTTGTGGAGGGATTTTGGAATGTTTTGTTCCTATACAGAAGTTAATGAACTGCACAGGACTGACTTTTAAAACACTAGGTCACTCTGGAGAGATGACCATTAAGAGCTTCTTGTGAGAGCAGGAGGTGTAGGAGGACAGCTGGTAAAAAGTGACCAGTCAGTGAAGAACCAACATGAAGAATGTTCTAGAAAATGGAAATCTGGCCAAGCCACACAGGTTTATACCAGATTTAGCCACAAAGTTTCACTGTTTTCGTACAGCCTGACCAAGAGCTTCAAACTTGATCAAGGATTTCATCTTCCAGCAGGACTGAAGAATTCTGTATCTGAGGTCCGGCCATTCCAGAAAAAAATTCTACATCATGACCATTTAATCCCGCCCCCATGGTGTTGGATGGCACTGTGCAGGTCCCTGGAAGATTGAGCACTTGCAAATATTCAGCACAGCCTAAAAAAAACTGGATATCAGTTGAGAGCTTCTTGAACTTGAAACCTTCCTAAACTTACAGTAGAAGGCTCTGTGAGGTTGTTGCAACCAGGTAGCTCCTCCTTACAGTTGGAGCATTCTTTCCCACTCACTGACTCCTGCCAGCCTTGTACATCTTTTTGGTGCGCAACCTGCTGCAGTTTCTTCCAGTTGTGGTCCATCCATCATAGATAGTCACAGACTGCTTGCCAGGGTTCATCATGGAGAAGCAAGCAAGGACATTTTTGCTCAGATCATGGGGCTTTCCACCACTGCATGCCTTTCCCTTGACACCCAAAACCTGCCTTAGAAGTTCAGCCTTAACATTATTGCTGTAAAAGCAAACTGACAGTAATGCTAGAATGAGTGGCTGAAATTCTCAGAAGAGAGTCACAGTCTTTCTGAAACAGATGACAATTTAATAAAATCACGGAAAGATAAATGAGTAAATATCTGTCTGGGTGTCCAGGACTGTGCATGTTTCCAGCATCTCTGGTTAGATGCTCTTTGTATAATGGAAGGATTACTAACAAGACTAACAATTGCAGTTGGATTATTGATTTATGTCATAAAAGGCAGAGCTTTATCTGCTGTGTGACAAGGATGGGAGCAGAGATTAAAGGTTTTTGTGCTTTACTGTTTTCCTGGGCTAGGCACTATCATGGGAAGAGCAGGGGACTGTTTTTGTGACGACATCACTCAAACAGACATAAAGAATCCTTTTACTCCTCCAGACAGGGCTAGGCCCCACATCTTCACTGAGGTGATGAATTATTTGAGTGCTGGCAATTTATATATATATATATATATATATATATATATATATATATATATATATATATATATATATATATATATATATGTATATATATATATATATATATGAGATTTTTTTTTATAAATCTATGTTTGAAGAACTGTAATCTTAAACTAAGCATTTATTCTGTTTAGCCTGACACTGGTGCTTCAGAGTGTATTGAATAATGGATTTCATAGGTTTGACAGAAAATAAAAAAACAGGAAATGAAATGAAATGAAGTGAAATGAAATGAATAAAATAATCAGATAAAATAAATCTTCCTGTTAAATGGTTTGTCCCATTTCTTTCCCTCCAGTTAATATTAGTCACTGCTTGTTTAGGTATGTACTAAAAATAGATTGAATGAATTTTAAAAAAAACATTCATTTGTATTTTTTTTCTGTGATTAATTAATGTATGCCACCAAGATGTTTTACAATCAATTTAGTACTTTTGTTAAATCATTTCCTTTAGGAAAAAAACCAGAAAATTTGTGTTACAAAACAGATATATATAGTTGAATTTGCTCATACCAAATCCTGTATGCTGTAATGAGCTAGTTTTGTAAGAGAAAGGCAGAACAGACAGTAGAGTTAATGAAAGATCAGTTAGTCTAGAAACACTTCTATTAATAGAAAATTTGCTGTGCCTAAATAAGGAACAGAACCTATTTCAATTTCAAATTTTTCAATTAGAACATGGACTGAAATTTACAAGCCACGTTTATTTCTTTAGTTTCTTCTCATAGAGAAACCTTCTCACAATACTCAAGTGTAGCACAGACAGACTGTCACTAGTTTAAATTGGATTTGGGATGCCATTCTGAGAAGGCTATGAATTTGTTCTGGAGTAGACTTACTCTACTAAATTCCCCAGTCAAAATATAAATTTAGAAGAGTAATTTAAAAATGACACTTCAAGAATGAATGCACATGTACAGAGTGGAAATAATCTTCTGGTATTGAATGTAATTTTGTCTGATAGTTGACTGTATTGTCTGTTTGAATAAAAAAAGTTCAAATTCTCTTGTAATGGCTGTCTAATCAGTCCCAGAAAATTATTTTTTAATGATAATGCAGAACTCAAAATCTATGTCTAGTAGTTTATCAGATTTTTTTATCCCTTGTAGTTATGTAACATATTATAGATTCTCATTGACTTATGAGGGATGCTTTCCATCCTGACAGGTTTGTTTTAAATCTTAAATGGCATTATTAATTAAGAAAAAAAGAGAAAGAAGATTTTATTGTTTCCTTTTTCTCTTCTCATGAAAGTGCTTTTTTAGCCATTGTGTATATTTCCACCTTTAGAGAGGGCCAATGGATATGCAAAAACATATATATACTTTTCTATTTTCTTGGTCATGATTGGAAAATCAATATCTTACATTTGAAAAGGTGATTTTTTTTTAATATGAGAGGTGTATTTTTGAAAGCATTATATATATTTGTTTCTATATATATAACCAATATAAAACCAATTATATAACATTTTTAATTAAAAAATAATTATTCTGTTTGTTTTCTCTCTTCTAGGACCATTTTTTGGGTTTTTTTTGCCTATCATTTACAGAGATAATGAAAGGAAAGGAAAAGAATAGTGGGCGAAAAAACATAAAGAAAGGAAATTGTAATTAAAAAAGTGCATGAGCTAAGGAAAATTAAGAGAATGATAAATCTGCAACAATATAATCAAGTAAAAAAATGTATGAAGTAAAGGGGATGTATTCTTAGGCTTACATTCTGAGTCCTAGTAGAAGAAAGCAAATCCATTGGTTTAACTGAACAGTTCTAGAACTGTTTTCTAATCTGATGGTTAACAGAAATCAGAATAATTTCTCTAACTATAGTACTGCAAATGGAACATGGAAAGTGTAATGCCAGTGCTCATGAGTTACAAAGACTGCTGAAATTTCTTTCCTTTATTTGTCACATGTCACTATGGGAGGTGACATTCCATAATTGGAAGAGTACAACATTTATTGTGGCATTTTCTGCAATGACAAGGTCTCCAGTAATGTATGCTGTACTTAATTAAAAAGACTGAATAAAAATTTCAAGATTTTCAGACATTATCAGATTTTTGGTAACATGACTTTAATGGCAGAGGAATCAAAACATTTAAGACATTTTCAATGAAAAGAGAAAATTATCTGTCTATTCTGAAATATTCCAAGACACCTTTTCCTTATCTCACTTTGTTTCTGACAGCAGCAGACAGAGAGGTAAGTAGCATCTCACAATGATGATCAATGACATGGGCCTCATTCATTTTGGATTTGATCAGGATTTGATCTGTGGTACCAACAGTGAGACAGGGGTGGTGTTTTTCCAAATAGCACAGATGTAGACTCTCGCTGAGCCTTATTAAAGTGATCTAAGAAGAGCAAGCACTTGCAATTTTCTTAAACAGCTGCTTGGACATTTCCATCAGACAGTTCAGTTTTGCGTCTGTAGTGACCTGACCACAACTGGCAGATAATCCCTGATCCAACTGCTCACTCACTCTGTTCCAGTGTGATGGAAGACAGAACTGGAAGAGCAAAACTGAGAAAGTACAAAGGTTGAGTTTAATAGATAAAGGGGGGAAAATAGCCCAGCACTCCAACCCCTAGCAAAAATCCCAAGTGATGTTGATGCAATCACTCACCACTTCACCACTTCCCACAAACACACTGATATCCATTCAAGCCCTGAACAATGGCTATGTTGAAAAAAATTCCCTCATTGCAGCTTTTATTGCTGAGTATGGTGCCATATGGTATGGAATATCCTTTTGGTCAGTTGAGATCAGCTGCCCTATCTGTGTGCCCTCCCAATCTTTTCTCACCCCAAGCCTACTCACTGCTGGAACAAACTGGGAAACAGTAAAGGCCTTGACAAGCATTGCTCAGCAATAGTTAAAACATTGTTTTGGTTACAAATATAAACCACAGCCCTTATGAGCCACTATGAAGAAAAATCCTGACCGAACCACTGCAGTCATAAAATCCATAACCACAAAACAGAATATCTGAGGCTGAGGGTCAGTGGTTGCACCTCTAACAAGAAATTTAAAATCAGCTAATTTGAATCTGATCTAGGCAATAAATGTCTTCTAAAAAGGAATTTTCTGTTTGTCAAGTACATGCTTCAGGAGCCACCTACATTCTGACAACTTGCTCAATGCAGAATGTCTAATGAAAAAGTGTAACCTAAGAAACTATACCTATTAAAATCATCAAACCATTCTCATGAAAATAATTCAGTAAAATTATGGGTAAATATATATTTTTAAAAAGAAATTAAACCCAGTTTACTTTAGGAATATTTTTTTTATTCTAATGAAATTAGTTTTTTTGCTATTAGTGAAAGGGTTTTTTTCCATGTATTTAATGATATATTTTAAAGTAAATAAAAGGAAATATTTACCAAAAAATAAGGTGCATAACCATATTTTTACATCTTATACCTTATAAATCAACCACTCAAAAAAAGATTAATATCAGTAAGGGCAGCAGTATATTCAGCCCATGCTGATAATAAAGGGAAAAATAAAGCAAATACTTTGACTGCTAATGGAAAGAAAACATCCCCAAATTAGAAATATCTCCTTACCCACTGATTCTTTTGTTAAAAATTTCTGATGTTTATGTGGGTTGCATCTTTAATACATGAAGTCTATGCTGCATTAACTTTCTCATATACAGGTAACTATCTCACAGATATCTTGACATAAAATGGTAAAGCAGAACTCATCTGTAAAAAAAACCAACAAAAACTTCACTTGGTGCAATCTGAAAATGGGTTCTTTAACACTCTGTCCAATGTAATGGCCAGAGAATCATAGCTGCACAAAGGCTGGAAAAGGCCTCTAAGATCATCAAGTCCAACCATGAATCTACTACTGCCATGTTCACCACCAAACTGTGTCCCTGAGTGCTACATCCACATGGGTTTTTTAAAACTTCCAGAGATTGTGATACTACCACTTCCCTGGGCAAATAGTTCCAATGCCTGACCACCTTTTCAGTGAAGAAATTTTCCTAACATGCAATCTAAACCTAAAGTCTATGCTTACCCTTGGGGGCAAGCAGAGACCATCTCCTCCTGTCCTGTCACTTTTTACCTGAGAGAAGAGGTGGACTCCCTCCTCACTATAACCTCCTTTCTGGTAGTCAACAGAGAGGGAAAAGGTCTGTCCTGAGGCTCCTTTTCTCCAGGCTAACACCCCCAGCTCCTTCAGCCACTTGTCACAAAACCTGTGCCCCGACCATCTGACAGTCCATGGAACAAATTCAGATCTCTCCAATTCAATAGAAAGATTTCTGGGGGAATCATTCCAACTGTTTTGTTTTATACTATGTTATTTTTTTCTGTCTCTGATTGTACTTATAACTGTGATGATATCATCTCTCAATCTTCATGTTCCTAAGCTTTGCAAAAGAAAAGTTTTTTATTTTCAAGACAGAAAATATCTTCCTTATTCTTCTTTCTAATAACTTAATTTAATCTAATGGTCATTGTCAAACTCATTAGCCAGGACAAAGTATATCAATATTTCTTTTTCTAATTTGAAAGTTTAAAAATAGGGACATCTATAATTTCTGAATAAATGTAGTTGTTCATCAGAAATTTAGTTTGTTTTGAGCATATTTAAATCACCTTCAAAATTCTATTTTTTTAAGGCCATGTTTTAAAATCAAAAAATACATACTTACCTGCTCTTAGACTGTATTTCCATCTGTTCTTTGCAAAGTGGTTTGAAACTGAAGGTACAGATAAATGTGCTATCAAAACCTCCCCATCATTTGATGGATCTCTTTGCACTTTGGTATAATTTGGAAAAGAATAATTGATTCAATACCAAATTTCTCTACCTCCACCCCTCCAAAATCCATTTCTCATCCCTATGCTCTTTTTATCAGTTAGCTTTTCTCCTAGCTCTAGCTCCCACAAATATGTAGAGTTCAAGAGTTTGACATTTATACTAAAATGTTAGCCTAGGAGCGGTAAGCTGCACAGCCTGGGTGAGAACCTCTACATTTAATTTTCAAAATGTTAAATTTGTTTTTTTGAACAGTAACTACAATAATCATTGCAATCAATATTTCTTACTTGGGATGTTCAGAACATTGTAATAGCTGTTGGCAATAGGCAAACTGCACACACATGGAACAAGGACTACTGTGCTTTAAGGAAAAAAACCTTTGTTGAGTGCTCATGCAGGGCATAATACCCCAGAAGGCACATGCGGGAGAATTTGACTGCTGACATGCAGTTTCAGAGAGTTTCCAGCTGTTGAGTTCCTGAGCACACACATTTTTGATATTCTTTCTAAATAGACAGCACGGTCTCAGGGAGATAGACAATTCTTTCTTTCTGTCTAATGTAGAGGAAGAAGATCTGGCATCACCTCTACGCTTCCATCTCCTTTTGAGGTTGTATACGACAATATGAAGTAAACAACAGTTCAATTTCACCTACTAATATACTGAGTTATGTTCTAGTAATCCTTATGCAATGCCCAGAAAGACTTAAATATACTCATAAGTGTATTATCCTTTAAAATATTATAAAAATGCTGTGTAATAAATTATTATTATTACTACTACTAATAATAATAATAACAATAATAATAATATTATTTTTCAGTGTGAAAACTGAGCTCACTAACATCCCATAACTTTCAGGAGTGATTAGGGATTAAATTGAATACCCTGATCAATTCACATCTTTTTCTTGATGTAGGGTATGAACATAGCAGCTGTTTTTTGCTAGCTTACAGTAGCAAAACCATATAGAGGGATACAGTTAATGTGCACTTTCCAAATATTATGATAGGTAGCAAAATATTTGTTACCACTAAATCTACTATTCAGATGTAGATGTTCTTTGAAGAAGTATATAATTGACCCTGGAAAAATAAGAATTTGAGGAGAATTTCTGTTGTTTCAAGGCAAATACAGAAAAAATATTCTTAGAAGCATAGCCAGAGGTTTTACAAACTCTTTGGACAACGTCCCTACGTTCTTTTTTGTTATAACATACTCTTTGTTTTCATATGTAGTCATGCTTTCTTTATGTAGACAATAATCTCTGTGGGCTATAAGTGTGCTATGTACATTATGTCAGAGGAAAGGAAAACCTTTTTTCTTTATGATCCAAAAAAAAAAACCAAAAAAAACCAACCAAAATTCTGTGTCTACACAGATTTTTTTTCTTATAAATATTATTCGTTTTAATAAATAAACCCTTTTATGAGGATCTTCACAAGTTCCTGAACATTTCCTCCTTACATGAAACAAGTAATATTCTACCCTCAAAAAAAAAAAAAAAAAAAAAAAGCTCCTGTCCCCAGTTCAGCAAGTTGTCAGTGTCAGAATAAATATATACTTTTAAATTTAATCTTCACTTTGATGTTTCTTGCACTGGTCCTACAGGAATTGTGATGAAAGTTTTTTGTTCTAGTGGTATGGGGATTCTTGAGCAGCAGTTAGAGTAGAAAAAGTAAGGTTCATATGATACTATTTTCTAATCCTTCACAGGAAAGCTGAGAAAAAATAAGCAGACAAATAAACAAATAAACAAAACAAAACAAACACACAAAAAAACACAGGAAAAAAAATCCATCTTATAACAACAATAAAATAAACAAAGTAAACACCTAAGCCCCAAACCAACTATAACAAAAGCTGAATTGTTGTTTAGGAGGTCATTTTTTCTTGGCAATTAAGGGGATTTTCAAGTGCAATATTTGTAACATAAGTTCCCATAGGGTCAATATACTTAAATAAAAAACAGTCTTACGTGGGAAAGCAGCTGTAGGAGATCATTTAGATCTTCACAAGAATAAAAAAAAATAAAAAATAAAAAAAAAACAAAAAAAACCCCTAAAAAACCCTCAAAAGCATAGATTTTTTTCACAAAAAAAAAAAAAAATCCAGAACAGTATACTATTAGTCATACTGATATACTTTTCTGATCTTTATTTTTTAAAGGCTCTATAGCTATTTCCTTATGCTAAGAAGCTACCCCTCACTATTTCTCTTTTCAGAGGGAATGAGTCTCATGGTTTACACACGGGGCAATTTAACATCAGTTAGTATTGCTATATATTATGCATATTTTATAGCATGAATCCAGCGATAATAATTTAACAAGATAATATAAGAAAAAAGCAGTACTTGATCTTAGTGTGAATATTTGAAATAGGGTTTGTAATTACCATTTCCTTTGGGATATTAAAATATTAAAGCTATGCTAGTCACACAGACTGTTCTTGTGACAATGCTATGTATAAACATCTCCGTGTTTATTTTACTTCCCAGCACATTTCATGTAAGATATCCAGAAAGGGTGGGCATCTGGGATGCGGATGGCATCTGCCCCAAATCAGACACAGAGACACTACTATCAGGATGTTCAGTTTGTCTGGTCCTGCCAGCTAGAGAAAGCACAGTGGATCACTCTGGCCCTGGAAGATGATTAGAAACATCAAATCATCAACCATATGGTCAGAGCCCCAGGTTTGGGTTATTATTCTGATTTAGATTGCAGTGATCAGGTGTAAAACAGGAATGGTTGTCAGGGATCCCCAAGTAGCCCCAGTCACCTCATTTGCATTATGTTGATTTTGGCTGGGGTAGAGTTAATTTTCTTCACAGCGGCTATATGGGGCTGTGTTTTGGATTTCTGCTGAACACAGGGTTGATAATATAGAGTTTTTTGGGGTTTTTTTGGTTTTTTTTTTTTTTTTATTGTTGAGCAGGGCTTACACAGAGCCAAGGCCTTTTCTGCTTTTTATGTTGCCATGCTGGCAATGAAGTTGGGCATGCATGGGAAGTTGGGAGGAGGCACAACTGGGAGAGGTGACTCACTATGGTATGTTCCATACCATATGACATCATGCTCACCATATGAACTGGGAAGAAGAAGGAAGATAAGTGGATTTTTGGAGCAATGGTATCTGCTTTCCCAAGCAGCCATTCTGCGTGACGGGGCTCTGCTGCTTTGCTTGTGTGTGCAGCTTTTGCACTCCCTATTAAATTGTCTGTATCTCAACACATGACTTTTTTACCCTTAATTGTGTTATTCTCTCCTACACCCCACTGGCAGGAGAGTGAGCAAGCAGCTGTTTGGTGTGGCATTGTGTTTTTTAAAAGAATGTTAATGTTAAGTTTTATTAATCGGTTTAGGTCTGGAAAATGGTTTGATCCCCAGTTCCCCCTATGTGTTCCCCTCACAATGGTTTGCTCCAAGTTGTTTACCACTTTCTTTTCTGGCCAGTAGCCTGCCCCCCAAACTGAGTGACCCTCCACTCCTCCCCTTCTGCCTTATAAGCCTCTTCCCCTCCATACGGTGCTGCCCATTTCCCCTGTCTGTCATGTTAACCACCCCCCTTTATTTCGGGAATTTTCAGTGTCTGTAATCCCTACCGTGTTATGTGATTTGTCTGCCAGGCTTCTCCCCTCCTCTATATGCTCCCCATTGTTTCAACTGTGTTTTACACTCCTCCCATGTCCTTAGCTTATTGGTTGATGCCATGCCTCCTCCCTTCACGCCCACTCCCTTTATAAGTTCCTCCCCAAGCCTTTCTCCCTTGATGCTTGTTCCTTAACCAATTGAGGAATGAAGTCTGTTTGATAGCCAAACAAGTGTTTGGTCGGTCTTTCCTTCCTCTGTCTTGGATCCTCGTAGCCTCACTCTTGCCTGTGCCACCCACGCTACAGACGGCACCACCACCTGGAGTCCACAAGGAGGACTCAGGGGTGGCAAATCTTGTGGCCACCTCCGGCCAAGCTTTGGGAGCAGCTAGCCAGCATTGTCTGGCTCCCGTGGCCATAGAGAAGGCTACTGTTCGGTACTTGGTTACTGGCTGGGGTTAAATTACTCCTGTATCTTACTATTCCTTTTCCCGTTTCTTGACCTTACATTCTGTTGCTTAATATCTCTCTTTCTTTGCCCTTTTCTATTCCCAGATAATCAGTCCATTAGTTCCAACTTTGCTATGTCTGTGTCCAAATTTGGTTTATCTAGTGCTGGTACCTAGACACTCCCTTCCTTATGCAGTATCACAGATGGAGTTACTGAGGCAGTGCCTGCCTTGCTGCTCCGCTGCCATTCAGCTGCCTGGGATGTTTGGCTACTTCTCTCAAACCTCTTCCTTAGCCGCCCGCTCAGTACCTCAGAGTGCTATCTGTAACTCTTGTAAACTTTTCACTCTTTTATTTATGACTTCCAGCAATCTCTCCTTTTACATCTAGCGGCTTCTCCTGTCTTGTTTAGTTAGCTTAATCTCAGGTGTGTGCTGAGTCAGTGCCTCAGACAATTGCTTTTAAACTTACCATAACTATCTACATTCAGGCACTGTGGGACAAAAACAAACAAATGTGCAGAACAGTATTTTAAAGTATATTATTTTTAATTTAAAAATATTAGGATAAATCTAACAAGAAGTATTTACAAGACAAACTAACCTAGTTAGTAAGCAATTATTTAGGAGAGTTAATGATATTATGTATGGTATTACAATTTATTAGTGATAGGAAAAATAAGTTGTTCTTATTTAATAAATTTATAAGCTGGAACACTTGGATTTCTTTTAATAAGCAAAGACTTTTTTTTTTTTTTTTGTCTCAGTATCTTTTTTGTCCTTTGACTTTCCTTTTACAAGGTAAAAAATGGAGACTCTTTCTCTTCTTGTAGGACAGGCTGAGGATGAATCAAATCAAGAATGTTCCAAAGGCGTACAGCACTCATGCATTAGTCAAGTAAACTACAAACTGGATTCAATTAATAGAATATAAATATACAACTTTTTCTTCAATTTTAAATTAAAATATTATAGGGAAAATAGAGAAATTGTTAAGAAAAAAAAAAACCAACATATTTTTTACATATTTACAGTTGAAGAAGCCATCCTTGTTTAGATAGTTTGATTCTTTTGTAGAACTTTATGCATGCTGATATGAGATACGTGGGGTTTTTTCCCAGTAAAAAAAGAAAGATTTGAAAATGAAGCACTGTTTATGTTCTGTGGGACTGACACTGTAAAGGTCTTAGACACTGTTTTACTGAAATGTTGCAAATCTACATTCATTAGTGTTAATAAATTAGTCCTGGACAGTAAGTTCTACAATAATAAGTGAAAAAAAATAAACAACCAAAATATAATATATCCTTTAAATCAGTTTGGTTTTGGGTTATATTTTTCTATAATTCTGTTTTAATTTCTTTCTTCTTTTGATCATATTTCTAATTTTATTTTTATCCCCAAACCTTGCTACATACTATTCTTTTAGTTATTTTTCTTCTGCAGGATTTTAGTCTGTTAGTTTCTTTCATAAACTATAATTCAATAGAAGTCAAAAGTTGAATTATTTTAATTACTAGTAGTTCCATATCTGTATTATATGACCTGTGTCTATTTTCTTAAGAGATATCCAGCCTACCCATCCTACTTCCTCCTTGTTCAATCCCAACAGTGTAAAGTTCTGTGATTTTTTTTTTGCTTTTTCTGGGATGTATAATTTTCCCTTACTTTTAACAAAAGAGCAAATCATAGTACCTAAAAAATTCAAAAGTGAGGAAATTAAAGCTTATTGCAAATGGGCAGTCTATTTAAGCAGCTAAAAAGCCTACCAAACACTGAATGATCTAGGAATTAACATTCAATTAACTGTTGAACTATTTTTTTTTCACTATTGAAAGGCCAACACAGAAGAAACAGTGCCGTAAATGGGTAATTAAACTGCAAACTGAGATATTCCTGTAACTATATTTAATTACCTCACTAATGTTACAGAAAATGAATTAAATTGAAAGGAATAATGTTTGAAAAAGCCAAATGTCATCTAAGATGTCTGAATTCAATAATTTTAGTTCAGACATTGTCTCCTTGGCAATCATTGCAAGCTTACTATATGTATCTGAAATTTGCTTTCTCAGTTAACTTCAGAAATAGGAATTTCACAAAGGATTATGTAATTTCATGACTAATTTCTGGTATTTTTAGTTTAAAATATTGTAAGTGCAAGCATACTTTTATACTTTAACATGAATAAATAATGAAAGAGAGATAGTCATAAGCAGCAGACAAGACTTTGTATGGAAAATCAGCTGATGTAATAAAAATCTAAAATACTGTTTTACAATGTAAGCTGAGTATCATTGCCGATTATGTTAACAATTAAGTTGTTAGAAAACAATCACATGACCTTTTATTCTAGGCACTTGTAGTCTCTGTGTTGGAAATGAACCATAACTGTGACTGTACTAAAATTTACTTTTCCATAAGGTGATTTTGACTTACCTCAGTTTTAGTGGAAAAAGATAATTCAGCATTTAAGAAATACAATTTCTTAAGATCAAAGCTTTTAGAAAAAAAAAAATTCTGAAGTCTGTTTTAGTCCTCTGTTCTGTGGAGTTTTGTTTTATTTGGTTTTTTGTTTGTTTTTACTTCTTACAGATAGTAGAATCCTTATCTGCTACTATATTGTTTTCTGTGCTAGTGACTAAATTACAGTTATCTCTTAAAAATGCTAATGGTTCTTTGCTTCATTCATATCAAGTAAAAAGTGCATATTATGAAATATGTTTTGACTTTTGTCTTTCCTTGTTAAAAAAGGTAGAACCATTTGCATAATCTAAACTTAAACTTCAAGACTTTGACCTCTGTGTCATCTGGGACAGTGATTTTAAAAGCATCCTGTTCTAACTAGTCAAGACACTCCATTCCCCCCTAATCCTTCTAATCCAAGTAAAATAAAAAATATTCCCACAATCTTTCAAAATACAACCTATTTATTATCCTTCCACATTGCTTCCTGTTCCTTTTTTGAATCTGCTTCACACATTTTAATATATATTTCAGAAAATACGGATTTGGAGCTGCAGCTTACTGCATGATATTTTTGTCTAATTGTATGAACTATTGGAATTTGTGACAACACGGTCTAAAAGATGAGGATCAAACACTGTATGGAAAGACATTATTCATCTCTATATATAGCATAAAGTGGTTTTCTGTTCACAAAAAGCACAGCACAGCTGCCTAGATAAAATAAGAATGTTGTTGGCTGTTTTTTGTGAGTCATCATTCAGCAACTTTGCCAAAGACAGGATATTGATGCTAATGAGCCACTAATGTGTGCAAGTGAGGTAAATTGCCTGAGCTACTAATTTACGTCCTGAGTTAAATCAAAGATATAATAAATTGTTTGTATTGTCTTTTTCAATTGCATTGTTTTCTACAAAGCATTACTAATAGATATTCTTTGATAAATTAATTGTTAATATAATGGATAATTTATCCTAATTGACAATTTCAAATTTTCTTTATTAAGCAAATTATTTTAGTTTTACAATAAAATATACTTCAGTAAAATAGAAAAAAAATCAAAACCGAAACACCATAAATCATATTTTACTCTGAATACAAAGCAAAATATTGCAAGTGAATTCCCCCACTGCACTTCATAGTTGCAGCAAAGGTGGCCAATAGTATTCTGGGCTGCACCAGTAAAAACACCTCTTTTTAGGAAGGTGATCATCTTTCTCTTCTACCCTGCACTGCTGATGCCGCATGTGAACTGCTGGGTGCAGGCCTTGGTTCCTCAGTACAAGGGAGACTCAAGTCTACTGAATCCAGCAAAGGGTCAGGAACACGATTTAGGTCTTGGAGCATATGTGATATGAGGAGAAACTGAGAGAGTTTATTATCACTTATGGCTGTGCTTAAGTACCCAGGGGGTGGGAGTAAAGAAAACAGAGTCAGACCTTGTCAGTAGTGTTCAGGTAAGAGACAGGAGGACATGAAAACAAATTGAAATGGAAATACTATTTAAATGTGAGAAAATAATATTTTTACTATGAGGGTTACTAAGTGCTGGAGCATGTTGATCAGAGAGGTTGAAGTGGAGTCTCCATTCCACTAAATACTCAATCCCTAACTTGACACAGCCTGGGGCAGTTTCCCTTGGCTCAATATGCTTTCATCAGAGGGTTTGGACTAGACAATTTCCACAGTTTCCTGTCAACTTCAATGATTTTGTGATTCAGCATAGCTCCTCTGCGCTAAAAATAAGAAATTTTCAGAGCAGAAGACTATTTTATTTTTTTAATGTAAAGTTGGAAATATCTATATGTGAGCACGTGTCCAAAACTCAGACCTTTAGGAATATTTACAAGGTTTACCTTTAGGAAGATTTAGCAAGTTAAAAAATGGAATATGATTCTGGTCCTTCATATTCCTTCCCATGTTTATTACTATTATTTCTGAAAGATTTTGTTTCATGCACCAGTGGTTCAATTAATATCATTGAGCTTTATTTACCTAAAATGTAGTTGAAAGCTAGCTTTTGAATGTTCAGAGCATTTGTCATTTGTTAGGAGTTGTAGGCGCCTTCACAATGTAATTTATTCAGTCTAAATAAATACATCTACACTAGTTAAGATGTGCCTATCTCTTTCCATTAACAATAGAGAGAGACTACAAAGCCTAGGCAGTAAAAGAGTAACAGGCCTGTAACTTTTATATGGATGATAAAAAGTGAGATGAATACAGAACAAGACATGAGTAAGTCAGTAAAGTACCCCACCTAAATTTGTATGCAGATGTGAATGTACTGTCAAAGGTAAAATGTCTACAGAGTCCTACAGTGCTTTCACTGGGAACAGATACTCTGGGCTCAATTTAATAGTGCCAACCAAATATTCAGTATTATTTGACATACTGAGGGCATCTGAGACATCCTCAAAGAAATTTGCAGGCCTTTTATGGCACATACACAGTTTGATAATCCGTGCCGTTCTGGGGACCGAGCATTTCACATGGAGAGTCTGGGAGCTTGCATTGTGCCAGATACCCCTGTCTGCACAACTGAAATGAGTCTGTCAAAAGAGTCAAGCATTCATAAACTGTGCCACAGTATTACTGAACTTGGTTCAGAACATGCTTATGAAGTTACTCTTTGTGTAATTGTGTTTTAAAATACACACACATGTATATTATAGAAATTCTGAACAAGTTATTCATCAGAAACATCACACTCTAGGGAGGTATGCAAAACTGAAAAAAGGCCATAGTGACATAATTTAGCATATTAAATGTTGGGCATGAATATAACCTCTTGACACAGGATAGTATCTTGAAGAACATTTAGAGAAGAAGTGTCATCAATTATTTAAATCTTATACTTTGCTCCTGTCACAGAAGAAGATATTTCCATTAATAAAATAAATGAAAAAATATCATCTAGCTTTGCCATGTGAGCTTGCCAATGTAGCTTGTGGTTTATCAGAGTAGGGGAGCAGATTTTTTTTCCATCTTATTTTTTATTGGTTTGTTTTGGTTTTGTTGGTTTTTAATTTTTTTTCACATAAGTAGCAAAACCATAAAATATATTTATTTATAAAATTTATATAATATAATATTTTATATATAATATTTTATAAAAATTTCAACCTACAGTTAAGCACAACACAATTAGAGAAGGGATTCTGGTTTTTTAAAGTGTAGGTTTTGACATATCTCCCACAAGTTTATTGTAGTTTTTATGTCTAGAAACTTTTTGTCTCCAAAGACAGTGGGGAATCTTGCTTAAAAATGGAAAGCACAGTGTGTCTCCTAGCTGTGTAAAGATCATATCATTCTTATCCACTGTTATCTTTTTCCATTCATTTAGTAGTTGATACTTTGTTTTGTTTTTTTTTTTTTTAATGGGATGCAAAAAAGGCTGAGCACTTGCAGCAGCTATAGTATAAAAGAGATGGAATAGGTAAAAAAGGAGAGAGCACAGCAGGTGATGTCACCTCTTTAGATAATTACAGATTCCCTCACAGTACTTGGGAGACTGGTACAAATACTTCACACTCTTTTTCACATATTTTTTTCACTAAAAGCAATTAATTTAGTTAGCAATGTGCAAAATAAAAGTATCAAAAACTCCTGGAAGAAAAGGCAGAGGTAAAGTCCCTCAAGCATGTTGGAATCATGTTGGTATTATGTTGCTCAGGCTTCCTTCTCCTGACTGATGACATTTTGTGGTTGCAGACAGAAACTGTAAGTTCTGCATGTAACATTTTGAGGTGGTTTATGACTAAAATCAGTTATGCTAGGTAATGTTTATTCCCAGTATACATTAAATATATACTCCAAATACATATATGTGTATATATATATATGTGTGTGTGTGTGTGTGTGTGTGTGTATATATATATATATGATGCATATATCCCAGTACTGTATATTGACCACTTTTAAATTCTGAATGCATTTCTTCTCCTTCCTCTTTGTGAAACATCTATGTTTTATTTTACACCCTTACCGGCAGCTGAAGTGAGACCACAGCAGGGAAGGAGGTGGTTAGGGCTCAGATCTTTAGATAGCTATCCAAAGCAGTAAATGAACTGGTGGTACAAATATATCAGACATTTGTAAAAATCCTATTAATGTATATGTCTTTACATACTCAATTGACTTTGAAAAATTATCCTTAGGTGGCTGTGTAATATAAGCAGAGTTGGGAGTCAAATCCAATTTTGCTAAATATTAGATTAAGTTCCTTAATCACTAGAAAATCCTTCACTTTTGACCTAAAAATCTATTTATTTCAACACCTTACCTTAAGAAAAACATCGTTTGAGGCATTCCATGCGGACTTATGTGAATGTTTATCTTCAGCAGCAGGGAATTAGAACAGAGAATAATTTCTCTATTTTTTTTTTATAAATTTGTAAATATTTAAAATACACTATGAACAAAATTTCTCTCCATGCTTTCCAAAGATATAGTCTGTTTATCCATTTGACAGAGTATTTTTTATAAACACTACTAGGAATATGTGACCAGTTTATATCTTCTCATCCCCCCCTCCCGTAATGAGCGTTCCTGTGCTCTGCCTTTTAACATTCCTAGTGCTCTCTTTGCCAGCAGGCATTCAATGCTGCAAATTGGCAGCAATTGGCAATCCATTTCACTGGCATGTTCGAGCCATTTCCTCTTCATGGAGCAGAGAACGAGCTGCAGCTCTAACTGAGAGTATCAATGTCTATGTAAGCGAAAGAAATTAATGCATCCAACATGCCCATAGTCTGTATTTCTGAGCATAGATTCCTGTGAGCAATTAACTACTCTTGTTTAATTCTGGATGTGCTGCTCTATAAGAAAATACAGGCAAGGTCATTCAATGCTGCACTCTTCAGCTTCTCTGAACAAGGTTGTCTGGGATAATAAATGCATATTTTAGTTTTATTTCTGTCTTATGTTGTTTTCCTCACATGGAACTGGTGAAAAGAGAAAGCATAAAAATATAATATTCAAATGGGAAGAGATAAAAAGAGAGCACAATGTTTCACAGTGTAGTTTCTTTACTGAATGAGACTAATTAGGAAAGGATCTGATTTGTTCTAAATATCTATATATTTTCCCATGGTTTTATTTTTGACCAAATATCAAATAAAAATTGACAGAAAAGTAAAGGAGTACTCCAATTCATGGCATACATAAGCAAGGCTTCAGGAAGTCCTTCCAGTACCTAGAGGTATGCATGGAACTTATCACATCATTATTCCAAATGATTATTCCAAATTTCAGTATAGACAGATGAAATAATAGCTTTTTTTACAGAGTAGTATTTTATGACAGATTTCACAAAATCCTTCTTGTACACTCAAATATAGCAAATACAACTGCTAGGTTTACCAAAGCTGATAGTTCTCTATAGAGTTCTTTCTGAGGAATTAACCTCAGATTTCCATGACTTAACAACAATGTTCTGTCACTTGTTTACACATCATTTTAGCTAAACAATTTTTTTTCCATGTTCTTCAGTCCTTAGTTTTGTTGTTATGTCAAAAGACTTTCAAGACAGAGTTTTGTGTTTTGATTTTTTCCTAGTGAATTACTTTAGTAGACACTGCATATATCTGAAATTTGTGAAAGATAATTACAAGGTATGTAGTAAACATTTTCCTTTGAGTATGATATATATTCAGATTGTCTTTTCATTTTTAGTGTTACTTTAAAAGCAATCTCAAAATTGCAAGACTGTGAAAAAGTTGACAGTCTATAACACAAACATATTAAATTACAGGTGTTTGTCTTGCCACAAATACTAGTTCTAGATTCTGACACTGACATTGATGAGTTCTGTATATTGACAGCTTAAGACAAAAGGCTGAAACACAGACAGGAATAATCCTCTAGACTTGAGTCTCTTGGCAGCAGAATATTTGACAGCCCTAATTATCTTGACTGGAAAATGGATGTCTACGAGCTTAGATAGGTTGTGATATTTTACTAGTTTGTCAAAACTTAGGCTATAAAGAATGTGAATCTGGTTTCTTGGGGGAGAGATTGTCATTGCCTATATAGCATAACTTGAAGAATATTTAAAACATCTTACTTAATATAAACTTTACTTTATTTTTTTTCTTCTAAATAAGTTTGACCGGAAGTTAGACAACTGCTTAACTTCAGATGACTTTGTCAGAGGGAGATTTTTATTAAAAAAGTAGATATTAAGATTATTGTAATGTAACTCAGAGGCCATAAGTGTAGTTGCCACAAATCTGGTGTTTTTTACCAGATTGCTCAGGAACTGGTTCTGGAACAGGAAAGGAGTTCTTTGAATGGGTAGTTATATTTATGTCCTTATGAATATTTTCTGAACTTTAAAAATAAAGTCTTCAGAACCCCTAATTTGAGTATCTGTCATATGACAGTCATACTTATTCTTGTACTTCACCTAAGAGTATGTAAAAAGCATACATACATTCTACATAGTCTACATGAGCCTATGTCAAGCAATTTAAGTTTGTATTGTCACTATATGCCTAGTTAGAACAAACTAAATTACAACATTGATGTTTTGTAAATATGTTTTATTTCTCCTGTGACTGACAGAAAATTATATTTTCATTTCTTTTTAGATACAAATAAACATACAAACAGAATAATCTTTTAAGAAATCATCACTATTCTCTACATCCTCAATACTCTCATCAGCATGTTTTCATATTCTTTGTATGATAAAAAATTGTGTTAATGCTATAGTAAAATTTATAACCTCTGCACTAATGTATACAGAAAGCCTCTTTAGTGCAGATCTCCTTTTGATCTGCATTTTCCTGAGCATGAAGTAGTGAAATTCTCCATTTCTTTCACAACAAAATTTGAACCTTATTTTCAAATACTTCCATAATTTTCTTCTGCATTGCATTGACATCAAACTATATTATTATCTGACATTACCCAAAATGTTTTTTTATCTACTTCTACAACTTCTAAAATCCAGGTAATGTAAGATAAATTTTAGTAGGTCTTTCTTTCTTTCTTTCTTTCTTTCTTTCTTTCTTTCTTTCTTTCTTTCTTTCTTTCTTTCTTTCTTTCTTTCTCTCTCTCTCTTTCTTTCTTTCTTTCTTTCTTTTCTTTTCTTTTCTTTTCTTTTCTTTTCTTTTCTTTTCTTTTCTTTTCTTTTCTTTTCTTTTCTTTTCTTTTCTTTTCTTTTCTTTTCTTTTCTTTTCTTTTCTCTCACTCTCTCTCTCTCTCTTTTTCTCCCAGTGCCAGGGAGGTTAACATTTCTAACTCCAATATAACACTTTCTGGACATAAAGAAAGAGACATCTAAAACTAGTGATAGGTCCTGACATGCTAAAGAAAGATTAAAGTGATGAAATCCAAGACAAAAAAAGCCAGAAAATTAAGTGGGCTCAAATCACAATGTGCTGCATGACCTTAAAGACAGACATGATGAACCAAACAGAAAAAGAGAAAGGAATTAAATAAGGAAAAAAGTCTGCCTAGTGAGGATCTATGATTATTAATATAGATTTAAAGAAAAAAATCCAGTTGAAAATGAAGACAATTTAGTAAGACAGATGAGCAGAGATGAAACTAATATTAAAAACCAAAAGATGAAGAACACAAAGAATGCATTAAAACCAGTTGTGTTTCATGCTTACTATACTATTCCCCTTGCTGTTTCTATGGTTTTAATATGATCCTTAATCATGGACAAGTACCTAAGATAACTGTGATTGATTTTTCTTACACATGTTCTCACTTTGGTATTTAAGCATCATAGGTGTTACTGCTTTTTCCATCTGGATTTTAAGTACTCAAATAACCGTGTCAATGACAGAACACAGTTTTCATACAGTTTGTATATGATAACCAAAATAAACCCTGTTGTTAATTAAAAAATCTAGGATGCTAGGAATTTCAATTATGCTTGTCTTGCTGATAATGTTTTTGTGATTTTTTTTTAATGAATACACCTTTTTTCTTTTTTTCTTTTCTTTTTTTCCCCCACATGGATTAGTTGCTTTGTTTAGAACTCACATAGCCAGCCACAAACATCAAGAGATGACATTCTCAAGTCTCCTTTTTTAAATGAAGCCCTTAAAGAATGCAATTCATATGATCCTAAAATAAACATCTAACAGATTAAAAATACTAAAACTATCTTTTGTTTTCTTCTTTTTTATCAAAGGTATCATAAAGTGACCATGTCAAAGCTTCAATCTAACTTGTAATTATAGTGCAATCATAGAATAGTTAAGGTTGGAAAAGACCTTTAAGATCAAGTCCAACCATCAACCTAGTAGCACCATCATGTTCACCACTAAATCATGTCCTCAAGTGCCATACCCATATGCTTTCTGAACACTTCCAAGGATGTTAACTACAACCTGGGCAATCTGTTCCAATTCTTTAGAACTCCTGTGCTTTTTTTTTCCAAATACCTGATTTAAACTTTCTCTGACACAACTTGAACCCCCATCTTGCTACAAGCTCCTTTCAGGGCATTGAAGAGAGTGTTGAGGTCTTCCCTGAGGCTCCTTTTCTCCAGACTAAACACCCCAGGTCCCTCAGCTGCTCCTCATAAGACTTGGGCCCCAGATCCTTCACCAGCTTCGTCGTCCTTCTCTAGACAGGCTCCAGCACCTCACAGTTCTTTTTCTTGACTTGGGGGCCCCTGAACTGAACACTGGATTTGAAGGGAAGCCTCACCAGGGCCAAGTACAAAGGGACAATCACTGCCCTGGTCCTGCAGGTCACACTGTTTCTGCTAAGGGCCAAGATGCCATTGGCCTTCTTGGTCACCTGGGCACACACACTGGCTCAGGCTCAGCTGCTGTCAACAAACACTGCCAGGTCCTTTTCCCTCTTGGCAGCTGTCCAGCCACTCATCCTCAAGCCTGTAGCTCTGCATGGGGTTGTGATCCAAGTGCAGGACCTGACATTTTGCTGGTGTTGGGCTGCTAATGCAAGACAGAGATTATCTGTGGAAGTCTTCAGTTATGTCTACATCACTGTATTCACTACACAGATAATTCTTGAAACTTTTAAAATGACTAAATAATCACTTTTCAAGTATCATGCACTTATGTCTGGGTACCTGCAGCACAAAGTATTTGGTTGTTTGTATTTAGTTGCCTGTGTTAGATATACTGTGCTAATTGTTTTAATTTTAAAAATAATTTATCTGATCTGCAGTCTAATCTGATCACAATTTTTTAAAAATAAATTAACATTAGGGGGTTTTAGATATTCTTAATGCCTCTCTGTGTTCCATAGTGAACAAAAAACTAGTTACCTGACTGCAAAGTTTGAAGATAACAAAATTTGGCTGACAAAATAAATGCAAATATTAAACCAGAACTTTAAAAAAATTATTTTGGATTTTCAGCTATGGCATCTAATTAAATTACTCCTTTGTCTCTTCAATATAATGGTTTGAACTTGAAGTAGATCTAAACACTCAAAATGAAACAGCCAAGATTTCACATTGCACAGATTATATAGGCTTGTAAGTCAAGACCTTTGGATATTACCAGCTTACATAGGAAATATGATGCTTTACTGTCCCAATCTTTTGAGGATTTACAGTCCATAATCTAGAGGAAATAAAGTGCGAGGAGAAAGTGGCAGAGAGGAAGTTCTGCTGACCATGAACCTTCATTCACAGAGGATGGGCAGATGGGTATAAAGGAGTCAATCTGAGTCTGGGGATAAAGGGGATTGAGGGATATGGGGAAGGTATTCAGAGTTTTGTCTTTTTTTTTTTCTTTTTTTTTTCTCTCAGCCCAAATGTTTATTTGTTGGCAATAAATTAAAATTCATTTTTCCAAAGTCAAGTCTGTTTTTCCTGTGTCAGCAGTTGGTAAGAAACCCCAGTGTCTTTATCTCAAATTAGCAGCTTTTTTATCTTCTTTTCTTCCCCTGTACTATTGAGAAGGGGAATGAGAGACAATCTGGGTAGATATCTAGCAGCTGGCAAAGGTCAACCCACTACACTTACTTGTGAGTACAAACATACTTTTTGTGGTGCTTGATGGGCTTAAACAACACATAGAAAGCACAGGTGAAAGCACTTGGTAAGAATTTTTCTACCTGAAAAGCACCAATCTGTGCCTGCTGGCATGAGATGATTTCTAGAATTTTCCTATAACAAATATCCTGAGACAAACTGAGAATGTTTATCAATTATGTTTTAGCTTGATGTTAATTTCCAATATCCAAGCACTGTTTCTCAGTCTCAACAATCTCTCTAAAGCAACGTGTGCTTTCCCTTAAAACATTGAAGCTTATATATTTCCACTGAAATAAGTTAATTATTACAGATGTGAGGATAAAAGCAGTTTCTAAATAACAAAAAATAATGAGGAAGAAAAAATAATGTACTTCTGAATATTTTTTTCACTGAAAGAAAAAAATAGTTAAATCAAATCTGTCAACTCAGTTAAAAAGTAACAATCACAGTACTTAAATACTTACAGAACTGTTTGTTAAGTGGAAAGAAATCAGAAAGCAAACCAGAAAGTCATAGTTTAAAAACAGATTCAAATGAATAAGTTTTCTTATTAATGTTACTGAAAAAAGAACACAAGCTTTTGCAAAGTTTGAAAGCCTTTTAAAGTAATTTTTTGGCATCTGTAGCGGTGTTTCAATTACTGTGTGAAAATCTAGCAAGTTCCTTTTTAAAAGCTTAAAAAAAATCTCATATAACAGATAGATCCAACCCACTCTAATTTACACAAACCCTAATGATTTCTGAGGTCCTAGCTAGCTTAAACTTATACAATATTTTTCCTCTTATGCCACCTTGAAAAGATATGTTTGTAGTCATATTTTTATTGGCACTAAGCTCTGTCATGTAGAGGTGCATTAATTTTTCACTACGTAACAACTACTAAAGTAGAGGTGATTACTTACAATAGGGAATTTAAAGTGCATAATCAGTTTGAACTAAGTTTCTTAGATGAAGATTTCATTGAAATGTCTCATTCTGAGCAAATGAAATAGTGGTAGTTCTTGCAGTTCAATGACGAGAAATAGAGTTTATTAGAATTATCCAAAGATAGTCAAGGAATTAGAATCTATATTCAAAATGTTTTCTAAATAGTAAAAAAAATGTTAGGAGATAGCAGACCATGAAGGTTTTCACAAAGTTAAATGAGAATTGTGTCACAAATGACCAATCCCTAGATATTGACTGATATACTAAGGGTAAGTAACAGTGCTGGGGAAATAAGTCTAGATAGTCAAAAATTCTTTGTAATAGACTATTCAAATTATATTAACTAGAATCCATTTACTATAGCAGTACTGAGTCCTTACCCTCCATCTCTTGTGAGATGTTTCAGCCCTGCTGTACTTCATTCAAACCCAGTTTATATATGCTGGTTATAGATGTTGATTTTATGAATATATATATTTTATAGATACATATATTAGATATGCATGTGCATGTTTATTCATGTCTGCTTGGATGTGTCTCTGTGAGACACACTCCAATTTGCTCCTCCTTTTTGTGAAGGGGGCAGGTAGAGGCTGGTTTGAAACAAAGAACAATAAGAAATTTGTCTACTGCAGAGCCCATACATCCCTGATCTCCATTCTGTGTATTAGCCACTTGACCACTTCCAATTTCCAAGCAAGAATAAGTATTTTATTTTCAAAATTAATTTAAACCAGGATCCGTATTTTTCTCCACGGAGGGGAAACTGGAGTGTTCTACCACAGTGACAGATGGCAAAATCAGTGTCTGTACTCCTACCATAATTTGCAAATGCAAAAGCAAAGAAAAAAATCCAAAACTATTATAAATTAGTCATTATTTTTTCAATTTTGTTTCTATATGCTGGTTGAAGTGTCAAAAGAATAAATTTAAAACCATCTATAAAAGGGCAGTTATGCAAAAAAAGACTAGTGTGTGATGAATTAGATTCTTCCTATACAGCATTGAGCTGATTGCAAAACAAGGATGCAATTTCATGCCTTTACAACTAACATTTCAAAAAAGGTGTAATTTAAATTTCACACTTGTCAGCAGTGATTATGATCTAGCTTAGCCTTTTGTTGGGTGAAAATGTTTTGACACTGGATTTATAAGTTTCTTAAAGATTCTGTCCTTCTGACGTTAACTTCAGTTTTGACAGTCACTTCTGATTAACTCTGGCCCGTGAAAGTGTATTGGACATAACCCCACTAGTTTACCAGACTTTATGTTCTCTCTTTCAAAGCAGAAATAATACAAATATTTTCATCTTATAAGGAGGTAATCTTCAATTCTTACTTATGACTCTCTTTGAGTAACACCAGTTCAGTTGGACTACTTGTCATTCCATGTTTCCTCAGCCTGAGTCAAGGTATTAGAACATATGTGATAACTGCTGTTTTCTCTCATTTTTACTTTATATTTTTAATTTACATTATATTGTATTGTCCAGGTGTTTAAGCAACCATTATACTTGATTTAAAACCAGTCAATACAATTAATATTGCCCTTAGAAACGGAGAAGAAACTAGTAACCTCAACAGATACATGCAATGCTCTTTGAAACCACGATGAATAAGCATCTGTGATGGATTGGTAGATAGGAAAAAATACATGGGCATATCTTCTGAAGTTACTGATGAAATAGAGATGGGCTACCAGTGGATTTGAAGTGGCACTGTGAAGCTGAATGAACCTAAATAAACAGCTGAATCCTGCACTCCAGTATAACCATTTTAAGGTGACGATATCATAAAGAGGAGTCATTTCATTGATCCTGAAGATAAAACCCTCCATAAGGAATATACGACTAATATTCAGCTTTCATTAAAGCATTATTTCCTTTGATTGCTTCAAAATAATACTCATCAAATCAGTAAATGATTTTCATGTGTTTTATTGTTTAGGTTTTTTTTGTTTTTTTTTTTTTTAATTATGGATCATCTACCATGACCCTGTCAATTATATTCTTTCTGGAGTCTGCAAATTTAAAAAAAAATAAACAAATCATCCCCCCTAAGAGGCCAAAACCTAATTGGAATAAAATTGTAATTAATTCAATTACAATGTTTTGTTTGTAGCTGTATTTTCAGTTTTAAGTCTACCAAGCATTTACCATTTGATTTTGCATTATGTAAGTCTCTTAGCTCAAATATATTACAGCATGTAGTAGAATGTGCAACAGCAATGTAAATATATTATATTAACCTTACTAAATTTCTCAACCAGATATGTTGCTTTAAAAGAAAGTGGTCAATTCCTTCAGATCCACTTTCCTTAGTCTAATTTTGATTTTTATTACTTGTACTGTCCCACTGTACAACTTATTTTCTCTATCCCTCCTTTTTTGTTTTAATCAACTTGTAAATTAGGTCAATATTTTTGCAGGTCATCTCCAAATTGGCCAATATTGGTTTTCTTTTTTCCTAACACACATAAAGCCTTTTTTTGTTATTTCTTCTTGTGAGAAACTGGAAGGATTGTTGGCTTGAAACATTTTGGGTGTGTATGTGTGGGAGAGTCAGGCCATGCCCTGGCGAGGTGATGCTCTGTTCTGCACACCCCACACTCTCCAGGCCTGTACCCCAACCCTGTGGTGGCCACCAATCCCTGGAACACCAGAGGCAATGCTCCACACCTGTCCCTGGAGCCCCTATCCCAGCTCCTGAGTGTCCAAATGATCAAAGTCTCACCTGGGGGCAGGGCCGAAGAAAGCCAAAGGGTACTTAAGCCAAAACATGAAGTGAGTACGTCTTGATCCCAACTCCTCATGGAATTTCTGATGGTAAAACACCACTGGAACCAGGAGTGGTAGCTATACTTGTTCTTTGCTATATCTTTTCTGTCTCTCTTCTCTTTCTGCTTCTAATTTCCTCTTCTTGGAATTTTGAATAACGTAAAACTGAATGGGCTTGGAGTTTTGAGAGGGCTAAGTTAATGCTTTGTGAACTGCTTTATGTCGATTGAATGCTGCTCTAAACTTTTGCAGATCTTTGGGTTTCTGAAGTAACCGGTAAAGATTTTTGTTGTTTTGACCTTGAGAATATCTTGAAGATATTTCTCCTGTGTGTCTAGCTCAGAGTCCATGAACAACTGTAAGCCATCCTAAGAGTCCCATTGATTAAGTTTTCTGGGGTCTTACATTTGTACTGATTATGTTACTACGTATATCTACCAATGGAGGTTAGATGTAGGCTATTACTCCAGCTGTTATTTTTAAGAAATCTTTCCCAAAAATGGTATCTACAGCAACTTTCCTTCTGTGGTCCTTTCCTGTGCTCTCCATTTTTTCCAAATGTTAAATCCTAATTCTTACTGCTGTAAACTCTTCTTTTTCCTCTTTTCTATTTGGCACTTTTATTGGTTTTTCAAAATATTTTCTTTTTTTTTTTTTTTTTTTTTAATTTGTACATTGAAATGTTCTTGGGAGTCAAGCGAAAAATTGATGTCTTGGCAGTATATAAGGAGAGAAATGACATCTAACTAATTATTAATAATTTTGGTCATTTAAAAAGTGTTTGTTGTACTTTGCCACCAAAATATTTTATATAAAAGAAAATGTATATTCTAAAGATCAGTATTCACATAATATTTTAAAAGTTAGTTTCAACATAATTAGTCATCTATGCTCAAAGGACGTTAGAATGTGGACTCTATACTTTGATAAGGAACTAAAAAAAATAAACACAGTTGGTCTTAAAAAGTCTTTTCTTCTGTAAAAAAAAGTTGTTTAAGAATCTCAAAGTAAAAGATGTGAATGGAATTGGCCATGCCATTCAGACACCAAATACTGTGAGAACTGGTCTGCTTTCTGCTCCCTCATTTCTGATATCTCTTTAATTGAGTTGTGGAATCTTTATAACCCCAAGAAACAACTAAGTTTAGTTCTTTATTAATATAGCACTTGATGCTGTGAGATCCTGAAGGACATTTTTCTACAAGAGGACACTATTTTGACACTTGGCTTCTGTTTCCATTTAACCCACAGACCTGTGAAGAGTTAATCAGTTAGAAATAATTACTTTAGGTCATGCACAGAGACAAGGAGAAAAACCATATTTGTTATAGGTTTCAAAATCAAGGTAGCGTATCTGGCCCTGAGATAAAATATGATGTATTTGCATATGATAATTCCCTCAAAATTGTTTATTGGGGTTGTAACTTCTAGGACTTAATAATAATATCACTTGTATTATTAAAGAGTCTTTTTCTCCAAAAGCCACTGCTTTCTTCACCTTTTTTTAGAGCAAGCATTCAAAGTTGTTTTTTTTTTGTTTTAATGGCAACTAGATTGTCAATGTCAGCTTAAAAGTTCATGCAAGTTAAAAATCAGACACCTTATGGTTCTCAGCTCTAAAGTTAATGCAATTTTTTATGTAAAAACAATGTTTTTCTTTGTTTGTTAATGATTTTTCCACAAAATGAGTTCTTCAGGTCACCTTTTGGTTCTAATGTTTGCACATGTGATATAAATAGATATGTGGTGTGACTATAAAAAACATTTTAAAACAACATTTTAGAGTAGATATAAATCCCTGATAGGCATGGGAGCTCAAGCAGATACAGAAACACCATGAAATGCCAATTTTTTTCCTTTAAATTTGCAATCGTGTAATCTTATAATAAAACTTTTTTTTGCCTTCTTTTTAAAAATGATATAACTTAGTAGGAAATCCCAGCTGACTTTTCCATTTTTTTAGCTTCATTCTGATTGAAAAATCATTTGCTTATACTGACAATTTCCTGTGTTTTCAGTGTCCCCATTTAGTTTTAAGTGATTTGCAGTCTTTATACAATTTATATTTTGATGGTTTGGACAGTATAAAGATTTCCAAGGCTACACAGTGTCTGTAGAAGACTTTAAGGATTGTTTACTTATTTACTAAACATTTATCAGTAGGATTGAACAGATTTTTTTTTTAATTGAAGTGAGAAGCTTACATAAGAAGAGGAGAGAGGAAGACAAAATGGGACTTTGTTCATTTCAAAGAGGATTAGGAGGGAAAGATGCCACAGGGCATAAAACTGTGAGAAAAATTCTCCAGTTGGCTTCAACAATTCTTACTGTTAATTTTTTATAAAACACTTTTCTTATCATTGGAGTGGAAAATTATGCACAAACAAGTTTACAAATTCAGAAAAATAAGTAATTTAAATTGGAAAAAATGAGTAATTGGGTGATTGAATGTGAAAATAATGGAAAATCACAGAATGGGTTCGGCTGGAAGGGACTACTGCAGGTCATTCTAAATTCCCTGCTCAAGCAAGGCCACCCTAGAGTACATTGCTCAGGGTTGCAACCAGGTGGTTCTTGAATATCTCCAGTGAAAATGAATAATTAATTCCTGTAGTATTTATTACATATTGGCTGTGGATGGCAGTTACTGATTTGATAACAGCAGATTTTCAAGAGACTAGATTTCTCTTTTGGATTTTTTTTTTTCACCACACAAATCTGGAATCCCAGCATCACAAAAATAAGTGATTAGGGTGAACAGCTAAGAAATAGTCTCCTAACAGTATTTTTGAGTGAGTTTTTTCTGACATAAAACAACTAACCTTTCACTTCCAAAGTTTGAAGTACCTCTGCAGTAAAGGCATCAACTTTTACAAAGTTATTTTGGCAGTCTGGCCTTTCACAATACACCGAGGAAAGGGAGGATGTTGGCAGTTATCTTCAAGAGTTCACCTATTACCTGCTTTCAAAGTTTTGGGGTTTTTTTCTGTTCTGCACTTCAAGCAGGGTTTCTAGCCAGCAAATACTTCTGATTCAATAATTTCCTAACAGGCAGTCAGTGGTCCAGCTCAATCTAGAGATGTCAGAATACAGCAGAGTAAACACAAAAGAAATGTCAAGGAGAAAGACTTGTCATACATCATCTTTATTAAAATTAATTTCATTTAGGAGGTGTTTGGTTTGGGTTTTTTTAGGTAATATATAGTCAAAGCAGTAGTTCTTAAATTGGCAAATTAGGAAGCTCTTCATATTTCCTTCACAAAGTTCAGTAAAAATTTAGTATCTTTGCTGTCATGATTTTCATTTCCATGACATAATTGCCAAAAGAATAAATCAAATGTTCTGAGCACTACTTCTAACTATGAAATAGCATTTCAGCTCCAAGTGAAAGAACATATTGATCTGACAGATATGCATTTATGATCTAGTAATATTCCTATAAATAGCAACAAGCTCTTATTGCAATTAAATTCCAATCTGTTTGTAATACCATCATATTAAATTATTTCATATTTCTAAGTCTTTTCCAAGAAAGCATATAAGGATGAGAGGGATTAGTTATCTTGTTTAAATAACAAAGGTCATAGAATCACGGAATGGTTTGGGTTGGAAGGGACCTTAAAGATCATCTAACTCCATTCCTCTGCCATGAGCAGGGACACCTTCTACCAGACCAGGTTGTTCAAAGCCCCATCCCACCTGAGCCCTATGGTTCAAAGTCAGCAGATATTAAAAAGTCTCAGCCAGTATAATCTTAGAAGATCTTCACATTTGTAAAAATATTTATTCTATACCTAATGCCATTATTAAAATATTTATTCTGTTTAACCCTGGACAAAGCAGTGAAGTGATACACTGAAATGCATCCTAAATGAAAGATAATAATTGCTTCTCAGGTGCACTTTAAAGCAGAGAATATACTGCAGTTAACCTCTCAGCATAGAAACAGCCTAATAAAAAGCTGATTTGGATTGCAACATGCAAGGATCACTAGCAGAAAATCAAGATGGTACTGAGACATCTCTATTATGCTATTCTTCTGGTAGATGAAGAACTAGAAAAAAAACAACTCTCAGTGTACATCTGTATCTCCCTGTGTTTCCAATTATCATGGCTTGACCAAAGGCAGCAGCTAAGTTTCACACAGCTGTTGTTCCACTCCTCACTCCCTGGTGGGATGAGAACAAGAATAAGGAAAAGATAAAGCCCACATGTTAAGGTAAGGACAGTTTAATAATTAAAATAAAATAAAATGTGATAACAATAATAGTTAAAATAGCAACAGTGATAGTAGTCCTATTAGGAGGAGGAGGAGGAGGAGTAATGAAGTGTGAGAAATAAATCCCAAGAGAAAAAAGTTGAGCACAATACCATGGCTCACCACCAGCTGATCAATGCCCAGTCAGTCTCTGACCAGCGATCGGTGCCTCACAGAAAATTCCTCCCCAGTTTATATACAGGCCAAAGTGTTGTACAGTATGGAATTTCCCTCAGGCCAGTTCACATCACAGTTGTCCTGGCTGTGTTCCTTCATGTCTTCTTGTTCACCTGCTCACTGGCAGAGCATGGGAACCTGCAAAGTCCTTGACTTGCAGTAATCACTACTCAGGGACAACAAAGCATCACGGCATTATCAATATTATTCTCATACAAAATCCAAACCACAGCACTGTACCAGTAACTAGGAAAGAAATTGAATCTATCTTAGCCAAAGTGAGGACACTTATGCTAAAGTGCACTCTTTGTGCTCTATGCAATCTGAAAATATAGTTCCTCATGAGATTATGGATTGCTCTTTAAAATGCATAGTGTTCTAAACAATGAAAAGTTTAGTATGTCATTAGATATTTTACTAGTTACAATCATGCAAGCTGTTTGTAGGCTATTTGTGAGACAAGCGTGTGTGCTGCTGATGAATGGATCAGAAACTTCGTTGCTATGTGCTGCCTTAGCAGAGGTTGCATAGTAACCATAAATTTTCTCCCACTGACCATTAGAGCACATAGTTAAAGTGAAAACAAAGGCCAATAGAGTTTGTTGCATCTCAGTTTTTATAGATTTATACATCAGTTAGGGAACTGAAGATTGTTCTGAGGGCAGAGATTAAAGAGTTGATAAATCAAGCTGTTTCAAACTTGAAAGCAATCTTTTGCTGGACTGATAGTCATTAACAATACACATTATGATTTGCTACTTAGTCACCAACAAGTGTTATCAGCACATAGATGGAACAGTTATTATCTACTAAATTTGTCCTAAACTAGCTGTAAATATATAGAACCATGGAAGTAATTTTTTTTGTTAACACTGATGGCTGTGATTCATGATCATTCTTAGTCATCAAGATCAAGGTGTTCTTTGACAGGGAAACTGGAACAGAAGTTGGGATGTATCCTTTATTACCTCTCTTTCCTACCTCATGCCAATGCTTCTGTCTCTACCCTCAAAGAGAAGGAAATTATCTCATCTTGGTATATTATTTTGGGGATCATTTCCTGCTACTCAAGACTTCTTTTCTTAATGAGATTTTACTTCTTGCATGTATTTTTATTAAGTTCTTTTGTCCAGTCCTAGCTTAATGTCTGTGGTCATTACTAGAGCTAAGATATCATAAGTATTACATAATATTCATACACCAGCACCTGTTACATCGTGATTACATGTTGATGTCTGGATTCATAGCAATCAACTATGGAGCCTTGGCCTTGTAGAGAGATCAATAGCTGAAAGATATACAGTATTTGAGGTGGAATTAGGAGTTGCATTTTTGAGATAGAAGTCCAGATCCCTTACATACTTACTATTTCAGATTTCATATAAAAACATAATGGCTATGTTTGTTCTACTGCACTACTGAATCCAAGACCTAAATTTATCAATTCCTGACCCCTAAATCAAGTAGAATTTTATTTGGTTGGCTTACATAAATGATACTTGCAACTAGACTCAGTCCTGCCAAGTTTTTCATGGAAACAGTTAGTTCAAAACAGAACTAGAGATTAAGCTAACATTTAATCTGCACTGCAGATAATCAGGATTGTTGGTCTCATTTTCATAGTGGTAAACATATACTTGCCAGCTCCTATGCTGGACTTTATGAAAAATCCAGAGAACCCTAATGCAGGAAAGGTAAATGCTTATCCACCAATTCCTTCTGTTCTTTGAAAGCAGCAAGTTTACACAGCCAGGACTACATAGTTTTACACTGTACTGGGGTACAATTTTCACTGTTGCTTTAGTTGTAGCAGTTAATCCATACTCAGTTATTGCAACTACCACTGTAGCAACTCCCTTTTTCTGCTTCTGTGGTTTTCCTTTTCCTTTTCCTTTTCCTTTTCTTTTTCCTTTTCCTTTTCCTTTTCCTTTGGTTGTGGGGGCTTTTTGTTGTTGTTTTTTGGTTTTTTTTCTGCATACCATTTGCTTTCCTTGGAAGCAACTCCTCTTTGTAAACTAAATTGCTTTTATTATTCAGTGTTTTCTGAGATCAGTGCATCAGCAGGTGTGTGCTTTTTAGTGTCATTTCCCTTTGGCTGCTTAGTTAAATGCCACGGAGCCTTCTTTGTGTCCTCCTTCCCAGCACAGGTTGGTAATTTTTTGCCACATTTATCTTTAATAGTTTGACTTTATTGAGAAGTATCTGCCATTCACAGAATGTTCCTTTGCAGTTCTGCTTCTCTAATATGATTTAGGCCCAGATGAGATAAATTGTGAGCAAGAACAAAATGAGAAAAAGAAGCATCCACTTTATTAGCAGCTCATGTTGTGGTTATTAGTAATCTATTATTCTATGGAATGCAAAGGGGGAACAACTCAGAAACTATTTTGGCCAGGTAATAATTGTATTTTTGTGAGGATTATGGGGCAAAATAGCTGATAGCTGGCTTTTCTGTTTTGCTTAGCACAACTGTGATAGCTATAATAATTCACCTAATTCAATTGAAACCATCTAATTAAATAATTTCTAAGCTAAACTAAACAAGTTCCAGCGTGGTCTTGAAAGGTTTGAGAGCTGGCCTGTGTGAACCTCATGAGTTTCAACAAGGCCAAATGCCTGTTGCAATACTGCACCTGGGTTGGGGCAATCCCAAGCACAAATATAGACTGGGCAGAGAATTGATTGAGAACAGCCTCGGGGAGGATGATATGAAGGCATTAGTGGATGAGAACCTGAATGTGACTCAACAATGTATGCATGCAGCCCAGTGAGCCAACCACATCCTGGGTTGCATCAAAAGGCGTGACCAGCAGGTCAAGGGAGATGATTCTCCCTCTCTAATCTGATTGTGTAATACCCTGCTTGGAGAATCATGTCCAGATCTGGGGACTCCAGCACAACAAAGATGTGTCTCTCTCAGAATGAGCTCACAGGAGAGTCACTAAGTTGATCATAGGGCTGGAGCACCTCTCCTGTTTGAAAAGGCTGAGAGAGATGGGGGCTGGAGTGGGAAAGGCTTTCAAGTGACCTTATAGCAGCCTTCCTGTAGCTAATGTGGCCTACAAGAAGTCTGGAGAGGAAGTTTCTAAAATGCATGTGATGACAAGACAAGGGCGAATGTTTTTTGACTGAATAGGTTCAGATTAGATATCAGGAAGAAATTCTTTACTGTGTGGGTGGTGAGATGCTGGAACAGATAGCCCAAACAGGTTGTGGATGCCCCAAGCCTGGAAGTGTTCAAAGGCAGGGTGGGATAGTGTCTTGAGCATCCTGGTCTAGTAGGAGATCTCCCTTACTATGACAAAATGCGTTGATCTTCATGGTCCATTACAACCCCTTACCATTCTAAGATTTTATAATTCTATGCATTTCCCACTTAAAATGTGTGTAGGACATGAAGGATTGTAAAAGGAGGGGTGCACTGAAGCCACATTTTTTGTGGTCTACTTTGACCATTTCCCAATGCCTGGAATTAGTTTTATTGTTGCCTTTTGACCAACCTGAAAATTAAACTCAAAATAATTTTAGTAAGGAGATAGTATAAAAGAGGATATTTAATTAAGGCCTTCAGGGACAGTTATGGAAAGATGTCCACAAAAGCCTACCTCTACAGGGATAAGTACACATTTATAGGTTTTAGGAAATTAGCACAATGCAATTCCCCCCCCCCCCCCCCCCGGCAGGTAAGGCTCCTTCTCTGGAGTCCCTCCCTTGGCAGTAGCTGTACTTTGTCCATGAGAATGTATCTCCAAGAGTTGTTCTTGGCCTTGGTTCCCAGGAAGAACCAAGACAGCACTGGAGCCTTGTACCAACTGGGGCTTGGAGCTCTGGAATTTTGTCTTTCTGCCTAGAGAAAGGCCATGGAAAAGTACCGGGAAAACTAGCTACTAACAAAATAGGTGACAGAGTTTAAAAAATAAATGTGTGAAGAATACAGAGAACATATAAAGGAAAAAGGCAAAACCCAAACGGCATCAATGTGGCAAAGCTGGATCCAGGTAAATATTTTAGGCAAGGTTTGACCTCTGGTGGGTTCTATTTTCCATAAAGGTAATCCAGGCAGGCAGAGAGGTGCTCTAGTCAGAGCAATGAACTATGTCATGTGACAAAACGTCACGTCACCTGCGCTGCCCCCATCCTCTTCTTTTGGGAGCACAAGAGGGAAGGGCAGCAGGCATGCCCCCATCAACCTGTGACACAAAGGGCTGTGGTTCCCCCCCTGTCCCTTCCCCCACCAGTGTCTATCAGGCTGTTCCCACTGTCTGTTTACTGTTTTGACTTCCTAGTACACATTCTACATATTGTCATTTGTTTCCCTCACTTTGAAATCATACAAAATTTCTGAGTGTGACCTTTCTTCTCTGGAGTAGCTGTGAAGTCTTGTTTCATGTATCTGTAATCCAGTTGTTTGTTGCTTTTTGCAGAGAAGATTTAATAGAAGAAAGCTGCAGTGAGACCTCACAGTACTTTGAAGTTTTGCTTTAGTAAGATACACGTCCCTGATTTATTAGCACAATTTACAATTATATTGTAAGTAATTAAAGTAAAAACTCACTTGTCAAAACAAATGAGCACAGTATATTTTGTGTGGAGGCAACCTTGATGGCTAATTGGATTTGCATCCTTAGTCATTTGCAAAAAAAAGTCAGCAATGAGTCTTGTATTACTATGAATTAATTTTTTTTTTATTCTGCACTGCTTCACTAAGTGTAGTCAGAGTTTCATTTTATTATATATGCCTTTCAAGATGCAATTAGCAAGTTCCAATTCCACGCATTTTTTAATGAAACATTATGAAAATCTGAAATGTGTTTTGAAAACATCTCTTGATTACTTTGCTTTGGATTTACACAGCGCCAGCTTGTAGGAGAATGTAAAAATCCAGTCTGATTACTCTCAGGCACAAAAATATTCAGTGTATAAAGGGAGAGTAGAGAATGTCATTTTATCTTGACCCTAGTGAGCCTTTTCCCCCAGTTTCTTATATTTAAGTTGATATGTTACAGTCTGAATAGGCAGATAACTAGACAGGTAAAAATCTGCTGTGGGTAATGGGTCATGCTCTGCCTGGAGGCTGGTATCAAGAAGAGAACTGCAGGGGTCTGTACTGCGACATGTCCTGTTTAACATCTTCACCGGTGATCTGGAGGAGGTGACACTGAACTGTCATCGAGTTCATCAGTGGCACCAAAGTGTGAGGCATGCAGCAGCGATGCTGGAGCAAAGGGAAGCCATTTAAAGTGACTTTAACAGGCTAGAGGAATGGGCCAATGGGAATCTCATGAAATTCAAAAAGGACAAGTACAAAGCTCTGCCCCCAGGAAAGAAGCAACAAACTGAGAGGTGACCTCATTGGTTTCCATAGATTCTAGAGAAGGTGAAGTGATAAGGGAGGTGCTGATCCCTATCACCAGGATCCAGTGATAGGATGTGTGGGAATGGCTCAAAGCTTCAACACGGAAGGTTGAGACAATATAAGGTAACATTTCTTTATTGAAACAATAGCCAAACACGGGAACATGCTTCCTAGAAGAGGTGCTTGATGTTCCATGCCTAATTGTGTTTAAGAAGCATTTGGATAATGCCCTTAATTATACAATTTAACTTTTGGTCATCCCTGTATTGATCAGTTGGAATAGATTGGTTCCAACTGGAACCATTCTGTTCTGATGAAGGGTAAGGACAGACAAGTTGGGAAAAACCTCAAGGCCCAGAAAGGCTCCGTAGCAGCAAGCTGGATGTGAGCCAGTTGCAGAGATGACTGACTGTATCTGGGGCTGCATGATGAGAAGTACAAGCAGTAAGTCCTGGCAAGAGATTGTGCCCCTTATTTTTGCTTGAAATTTCATGAGCCTTGCATGGGTCCATTTCTCAAGTCCCTCTAGGTGGCATCCCTTTTTCTCAAGCACATAAAGGGCACCACTCAGCTTGGTGGCATCTACACTTTCTATTCTGCTGTAACTGAAGTTTTGGTATCAGTCTCTGTGCTATTCATGTAGTGTAGTTGTACTTCCTGAGTTTTGCAAAGTTATCTTTAGATTTAAATAACACAAATTGTTTATATTGATTCAGATTTCACAGAACCACAGACTTTTCACAGATTCTGGGATTCTGCTAAAATTTTCAGAATTATTATTCTTATTCTGAATCAATAATACATTCCATAAATAAAACAGCCAATCTACATATGCATGATTGCTGTATTTTTGTCATCCTGCTCTGTGGTCCTTATTTTTTCTTATTTTGCAATCAATGACAATACTTCCATATCTTTCTACATAGTTTCCTTCTTTCTTACAAAAACCAAAAAACAAACAAGCAAAACCCCCCCCTCAAACAAACAAAAAACCACCCAAAACCCAACACAACCTTACAAGGATCCGTTAAAGGATTTTTAAATAGTTGGATGCATTTTTTTCATCTGTTTGTTCTCCATCCAAAATACTTATCATACAAACAAATAACTTTAAAGAATGAAAAGAAATATATGTCAGTTTTGCATAGTTGTACTCATTTATTTAATTCCATTTCAATTACTTCTCTGGCTCCTGAAGGTAAGATTAAGATCATTTGCATTAAAAACTTAGAGGCTTGTCACTCAATGCGATGGGGACAGATAGGTTTTTTTGGGCATCCCTGGCAGAATTATGACAGCACTAAGCTGCAGTTACAGGGTTTTTTTGTTTTTGTTTTTTTTTAACAGATTTTCTGATTAGCATAGTATGGAATCTTATGATCAGAATAGCACAGATTCTTATAAACAGAATCAGTGCAGTATAATTTTATATGTAGTGTAGCAGAGAATTTTACTGCACAGTTTAGCTTACAGTTCCTAATCATCTGGACCCTCCACAGATCAGGTCAAATCTTAATACTTGGCCTCCTGTGTCAGTATCACTGTCTTTTAATGAAGACTTCAACCACAAAATAGAACATAAGTCACTCAGTCCTCACAAGAAGCAAACAATGGCTGAGGGGGTCTTTGACCACTGGTGGATCCGTGTGTTTTGCCATCCAGCAGCAGTTCTGGTCCAGCTCCCATTAGAACGTGTAACTGCTTGATTTTGTGGATCATAGTCTGTGTGCCATAACATTTCCCTCTCCTGTGATGGGATCCTCACCTCCCAATTGGTCAGGTGCCTGAGACCTTCATGGCCAGTTGGAAGGGAATCAGCAGTTCAGTTAACCCAATCCTTTATCTACAGGAATAGCAATGGGACAGGCCATGAAAAGAAGGCAGAAGAGCTTGGCTGTTTCCTTCAGACCCTTACCATCTCCCCAAATCTACTGTAGTTTTACAAGGGTTCTAAGGGTGCATCCTTGCTGTTCTCTGTTATTTGCTTATATCCTGTTGTTAATTAACCTGTTTAATACCATTTCAAACCTACTGGTATTGTCTACTAAGACAGCAGTCTCTCAGAAATTCATTGATTGTTTTGCAAAGGTATTTTCTGCTATATGTTTAAAATGTAGTGTTCATTTATTTGCCACATTCATGAATTTTTAAAGCTTAAGTAACTTCATTGTCTGTCTCTTCTCTAAAGTGTATCCTAATTTTTTTCATATTTCATTCAAAAAGCCAACATTCCATCTCCTATATCATTGTGATTTTTATTCTCTGCACCTTTTCTTACTCTACTGTATCCTCCCTCAGGCTCAAAGTGCAGAGCTATGCCATTTTTAAGATGTCAACACAACAAGGTTTTATACAGCAGCAAGATGATGACCTCTATTGTATTCACACTGCTTTTCCTGATGATCTAAAACATTTTGTCAGTTCCTTTTATGGCAGAAGTTTCGCATTGAGCCAAAGGTTTCAGGGGGCTGACAACAACTCTAAGCCTCACTCCTAAGTGCTAGCATTTTACCATTCTGTGCGTGTGTATGTACATATATATAAAATATTTGTTTTCTAAAACCTTTCTCTTGAGGTCTTTTATAACTTCCCAGGCATATCCAGTTATGCTGATCTTGAAAAGTTTTTGAGTGAAAAAAACCCAAACAAATTTATCTTTTTCTTTTTTTTTTTTTTAACTAAGAATTTTGAAAGTATATTTTTGAAGTGTTTCTCCACAAGCTATTTAGCACATTAAGGGAAGGAATATTTTCAGAAGTTTTGATTTTGGCTTTTTCCTGATGATAAAGAGAATTTTCCACTTTAATTAAACTATTTCACAGTTAGTTTCCAGGAAGCCCTTTTACATTCCCAAATGGTTGCTCCAAAAGTAGCTTTTTTCCCAGGAAACATACTAAACCAGTCACTTTCCTTTACTTCTGTATGCCTAAGAAACCTGTGGTCTGTGGTTATTTACTATTTTTTTGTACTTCATGGTTCATGTCCTGAAAATAATTCTCAGTTATGAAATCTGACTTTGAGTTCAAGCAGTTGCTATGCAAGAGATACTGCTGAGAAAGAATATTGAATCTTGCTACTTCTGTGGACTGTAATTTAACCTGGAACTCTGCCAAAAAAAAAGGAAAAAAAAAAATCAAAAGTTACTCACTTGAATCTAATGAGACTGCTAGCTTTACTTGTCTTTGCAATTATTTTTTTCTTTTTTTATCCAATAAACAGGTTATGTAGTGCAGCATCATTTTATGCATCATGCCTTTTGTTCTATTACTAAAGCCTCAAATACCTTTTCATCCTTCCTCATTTCTGTATATACCTATGTAAACACTTGAACATTTCTATTTCTCGACTTTTAACATGCAAACATGGTTTTAACAGCACTTTTTCTATACATTATCTTCTTTGCTTATTAGTTCATCTTTTGTGTTTTTTTTCTTTTCCAATTTAAATGTGCAGTACTGCTAAACTTCTTCATATATCTCACATAACTATTACTGTATCCTCAACTTGCAAGAAAAAAATGTTGTCTTTGTTAACTAGCAATTTTGGTAGTACGCACTGCAGAGGTTTATATTCTGTGTTTTTCTGCAAAGTTATCATGCCTATGCAGTTTTGTAGCCTTCTACGTGACTAACTTCAGGAAATCTAGGGATAGTAAGATTATTCTCCCCCCTGCTATTGAATCAAGAAGGTGCTGCACAGGGCACCTAAGTACAATAACTGGAAGTAGCCTGGATGACACCAGCGACCACTTCTGTAGGTACTTCAGCAGATAAGATGAGCAATGAAAGACTTGGTGTCCCTGATACCAAATGGCAACAATTTCCTCTTGTCTCTGTTGTTAATACTCAGCTCCCTCTGCAGACACACTTTGAAAGGAGGCAGCTGAAGCAGCCCAAAAGAGAAATGTGGGAAGAGCTAAATATCAAGCCTGTCCAAGACTAGCTCATGGGACAGTCTTGTTTATGGTGTAATTTTTTAAGTTTAAATACTAGCATATTCCTAGGTATAGGCATTCTTTGAGGCAGCTCTGACACTGATGCTAGCAAAGGCGCAGGACTGTTCCAGAAGGCAGCATGAAGGTAACCCATGAGGAGGAAGGAAAAGGAGTGTGTCCATGTGGGTGGGAGCTGTACTGGGCTGCCTCTTCTCTGGGCTAAAGATTAGACCATCAAGTATTTTATGTAATGGTGCCCATATGAAGGTCATTATCACCTACATTTGTGACAGGAAAATTCCACATATCATACAAAACCCCCTGAAGTCTAATATGAATACGAAAAAATCAAGAAACATTGCAGTGCTATTTTTCCCTAGCTTGGCTATCTTCTAGTAACAAGTTCAGGAGAATAAAAATAATAATTTAGGAAAAATACATCATTTATATCAGAGAATCTTTGCCTACTATTTCTAATTACTGCCTGTAAGTAGAATGAGGAATATTTTTTCTTCACCTTTGATTTAGTATGTGTCAACACATTCTAAATCTCATTATATACTGAGGGAAACTTAAACTACTTTCATGTAGTTTTAAACTATTTTCATGTCTTTAACTAATTCAAAATTGAAATAATTTCTTGAGGACTTTAAAAATCTGTTGTAAGACCAAAAAAATTGTATTTTACAATTTTGTATAATATTTATACAGGGATTTTAGAAGTAGCTCTGGTATTGAAAGTTCCTATTTGTATTGCCAGCAGCTGAGAGCATTGTCTGCAAACTACTATTCATAAGTAATTTTAGTTCTTTTTTTTCTTGGCTGGGCTCTAGAACTGAAAGTCTGTTGTTATCTTTTGATATGATATTGATACTGAAGTGCTTCCCATGTTTGGTTGTATTGTTGAGTTGACATATGTAAAATCACATGGGAACTTTGCCATCCTATTTATTATTTTTAAATCTTTGTATGTGAAAGATAGAACAAAAGGAAAAAAAATTATTAAACTTCTGGTTTAAGAACACTATTCCTTATAGTATCCCATATACCATCGTTAAATTTGAACATTAGTTTTTACAACACCTTTTTCAAGTTCCAGGGTAAGGCATGCATTCTCTAATATTATAAAAGATTTTTCTTGGCAGAAGAAGGAACGTATGAATTCCAACTTCAATTTTAGTATGACCTACCTTTTTTTTTTGCGTTAATTTGTTCTACTATTCTCTGTGTTAGTGTTTTAGTCATCAATGCCATTTTTCTTTTATATTAGGTTTTAGACAGATTTTAGTTTATTGCTTTATTTCTTTAGCCTCAACCTAAAGCTCTTCTTTTGAAAGCTATTTGAACTTGTGGACACATCTCCCCTTCCCCTGCCTTTCATATACCTTAATGGAAAGTTTACTTTATACCTTTTTTTATCCTTTATTCTTTTGCCATGTAAGGAGAGATTGCTTGGTGGTTTTTGTTTGTTTTTTTTTTTTTAAATTTCCTTCTCCTATCTGCTAAAAGTGTCAGTAAATCTATCCTCTGTTGAATCTCTTGCCTGATCAAAGGATTCAGAAATAATAATGCTAGTCTGCTCCTCAAGTAATTTCTCCCTTAGCAAAAGAGGGGCTATACTTGTAGAATTAATTGCTGGATAAATGAACTTTTGGAGCATTAAGTCTTGCTTAAGAGTTTTCTTTCAGCCTTAGAGACATTAGAAAACTCTTTCTGGCTTTCTTTTTTTTTTTTTTTTTCCCTAGCTGTTACAATTACTGCATCTCTTTTCACATGTATCCAATTAGTGAGTTCTGTTGATGACATGAAATTCTTGACAAATTTATATGCCTGTTATGACTGGTTTTTTTGCCTTTATTCTTGATGTACTTTTGTAAATTCTATGCTTTTAAATTTCTCATTTCACTATGAAATTTCTTTACAAACTCCCTGACTTTTTCATTACTTTTAGTCCAAAGTTTCATATATTTTGCCTCTACTATCTATGAAGAATTTAATCTAGTGCATATGCACTTCTTCTATCCCAGTGTCTCATTTATCTATGTCCAGCTTTAAAAGGGAGTATATGCCCTTTTTATTTTTACACCTATTGCTGCATTTTATAGTGATGTTTATCTTCCAAGGTTCAAGTACATGGTTTTACTCCTATTTTTTTCACATTAAATATATCCCTAAAAATAAATTAAACACATAACTTGATGGATGATACATAACAGCCCAAAGCTGTAGTAATACAAACACTTTTACTCTCTGAATCAGGTGGGCAAATTTAAACTGTCTGCTGGGAATGATGCCTGGCTATGATCATAATTCATGGACCATACCTAGGAATTTTTTGAGAGACTGATTGTAGTCAAACGCCAAAAGCATACTTAGAGCCTTTTTAACAACTAGCAGTGGAGCTGATTGCCTTCCAGTGCCTGGGAATATTTTTTATGGTGTGGGTTTTTGGCATTTTGTAGTTGTGGTTTGGTTGTTTTTTGTTGTTTGTTTTGTTTTTTTTTTTTTCATTTTGCTTTGAGCTGTCAGTTTATTGTGGGTTTGGTGGAGTTTTTAAAATTATCATTAAGATAAGTTAAGAAATATCTGCTTTCTTGGTAGCCCCAGTAAATGTAGCTCCACCATTTGACTGATTGAATAGTCTGTGAAGTGTCAATTTTAGTTATGCATTGCCTGTTTAACTTGCACACTTCTTGACCTAAATACTGGTAACTTTAGTTCTCTGTTATGTCTAGAACATCAATATGCTGTTCATCTTTCATCAGGTGAATGAGTTAGGGTAGTTTCCTTCCATATGCTTTCCAAGTTCTGCTTTCATCTTCCTTAGCTAAAGGTGGCTAAATGAAATCTAATCTTAATCAAGATGCCGAAATCCCATAATATCCTGTTGATATGAAACTCTGGATGATGATACAGTAGCAGTGATTAAGGCTAAGAAATTGAGAGGATTATAGATAAAATTCATGTCATGTAAAATAGAAACTTGAATTTTAAATAAATGCTAGGAATAAACATGTCTTCGAGATTTTACTTGTAAATCTATTGAAACTCCTGCACAGATCCATACACAATGAGGGGAAAAAAGAAGCTGATGTGTTCAAAGTGCTCTATAGCATGCCTGTGACATAAGATTTTTTTCTTCAAGAGTTGCTCCATTTGACATCACCTATTCTGCTTTAAGCCAGCCTCTGTGGGGTACATTGCCATCAAAGCAAAAAATAGATCTATGACTATCCTCAATCCATTAGATTGTTCTCATTGCTACCGTCTCACATCTTTAAGGAATTACCTAAATTGTTGTCTTTATCTTGAAAAACAGCAAGTCTGATGTCCTTACATGACTCTGCTAGGAAAAAGGAATGGCCCATTTCCTAACATCTGCTCATGTACTGTAAAACTTGAAAAGAATAAGGCAGTCCAAATAGGACAGGGGCCAGTGCAGGAGCTTCATGGTGATGTTTGGCAAACTCCTCTGCCCAGAATTTTTCTGGATTCTGTACTAAGCGTTTGATTTTCTTAGGAGAACAGAAAAAAAACATATGACTAGGGAGTTGGGTTATTTTCATCTACTTCATATTCACATAATTTAAAAGAAGCAAGGTACGACTAATCAAATCATCTGTTACAGTTAATATCCTTGGGAATTCATCAATCAAGACCACTTTTAAATTACTGCTGAAATTATCAGTGCTAGTAATTTCATTATACACACCTAATCAATGCTTCATAAAAAGTGTATAAGAATGCTAAGAGAATTCTTAGGGTACATAAGATAATATCTTGCTGCTAGGAGCATATGCTATGAAAAGTAGCATTTGTTTAGCATTTAAGTATTTCTAGACAGTCTACTGAAACATAAGACACAGCAAAGAAGGAACTGGCAGATACATACAGAAGAGTGTGAGTTTCCTGTGAAGTTAAATAAGTTTTCCTACTGTTACACACACACACACACACACACATATATATATATATGTATGTATATATATATGTGCATATACATATTTTGTATCACATGAATATTCATATGACTTATTTGATGGGTAGAAAAGACATCAGAAAAGAACTGTATTCCAGCCACATTACCTTCTGGCTGACTACTTAAAGTAATAACTTAACAGACCATCTGTAAAGTGAGTGCACCATGTCCATCACTCATGCTTGGAAAATGTTAACTAAAAAAAAAACCCTGAAACTCAGTTTGAAAGGGATATCTATCTCCTTGTTAGGTGTCACATTTTTGGTGTATCAAAAAAAATCAGAGAATAACCCCAAAAGTAAATGAAAAAGTAAAATTAGGACTTACTATTGAATTTCTTTATTTTATGCTTAAAAAAAAAGTAATATCATAGCAGCAGTTGATGAAATGTGGTTCAAAGGAAAAAAAAATTCTGAAATCCTTTCTCTGCTAGACATGAAGCTTTGTAACTGCACTTGCTGCAACAAAGGATTACAGCAAATAACAATAACTTTGCTGTGTTGTTCTTCTGTGAGTACAGAAGTGTCAGAAAGCTTGAAAGAGTGAAAAGCTTGAAAGTCTTGACATTTTAGTATTTAAAAAAAAATCTGGCAGCAACAACTAAATCTTTGTGTAATGGTTGGTTTGTGCTTGCTGCTAAACACAGCATATCAAGGGGTACAAGGGCACTGTAAATAACATGGAGGAGAGCACAAGCTCTCAATCACAGCATCCAGCTGTATTCTAAGTATTGTAACTGGCTCTGAAAGACAGAAGTGTGACATCTTAAGGTGATGGTACTTGTCCAAGTGTTATGCAAGTAGAATAAACAAGAAGACACAACAGAATAAGAGGTGCTTCCTACCTACTGCCTTATTGCTGTTGACAGAACTTCTACACAAAGCTTTGAAAATCAAACAAGAATGAGTTTGAAAAGGAAAGAAGTTGAGTTTAATAGTGTGGACAATTAAATTCTGACAAAAAAAAGGAAGGAAACTATTTTTTATGTATTTATAAATGTCTAAATGTGTATGTGAATATTTTCAAACATATTGTGAATATATACTATGTATTAAATTTATTTTTTTATTTATTACCCTGTAGACCATTTGTAGTAGCTGCAATAGTTGTATATATTGTGGAACAATGATTTTAAGTAATATTAAATAATGCCATTATATCAAATATACTTTAAGAAGTAAATTATGCATAACTGACTTGTCAGATTTGTGTTAAATGTCACCAATGTAAGTAAGAAACCGGAATAACAGTGCCCAAAATTTCCACACAAATTTATAAGGATCAATCTAGATTATTAATAGGGAAGAAACTACACAATAAAAAAGGTGTCTTGAAAGTGAACCTATTGTCTGGTGACTCTCAACTAACCATCTGAAGTTTTAATGGTGGTTACAGGAGAACAAGAGCAATTGTTCAAATTCCTTCCTTAATACCTTTAGATGGGGAAGGATTTTGCTTAGAAATTCCTCTGAAATCTTTAAGCAGACCCCAATATATTTTGATATGTGGAGCTGGAAAAAAAATCACTATTAGGAATAGATACTAAATACTGACAATATATTAATATTGCTCATTTTTACGCACTTGTCAGCTATTAAATTTGCTGTCAAATCACAAAAATCTTTCCAGTCATAAATGACTCCAGAAAGAAAACTGTGCCTGTAGTCCTCACAGATCTACACACCCCAGCAAACATAAGATCTTGAATCTGTGACAAACTGACTGGATGAGAGGAAAGGTCACCATGATACAGAACCCAGAACAAATTTTAAAAATACAAAAATATCTAAAGAAGCAAGTATTGCAATTTTGTGGAAAGCTACTTATACAAACGACCCAAATAAATTTTTAAAAATTATAAAAATGCAACAAAAATAAAATAACCACCAAGACCTTTAAGGTTCAGTTTGTATACCGGCCTATATCTTATAATTTTTGCAAGTACTACACTGTCCAAAGCAATGTCTTGGAACACTGGCTTGCTAAGCTATGGGAAAAAAGAAAGAATGTAGCTGTTGATCAGGTTTTTTATTAACATGAATCTTTATCATAATCACAGATGACTCATCAATTCTTAGAATTTGGCAGGGAGTACTTAAAAAATAAGCACAGGATTTGCCCAACTCACTGGTCTGTCATGTCCAATTTATTGCCTCTGGCAACTGGAAGTTCTTGATTCCTCAAAGTAAGAATAAAAAGTAAATTAGTATTATGCACCTACACGAATGAGCAACATTTTACCCACTACTGTCCCCTTGGATGAGTGGTTTTATATAAGGAATGGGAATTTATTACTGCGTTTGAACATGCTGTTTCTATCAGCTGCCAAAATACCAGCAGATTACAGCTCCTTCTATTGTGTCCTCTGGGAGATCAGCAGGGCTGTTGCACAAGCGCAGAGCCAGCAGTAAAGTGGGGATAATCTAGCTCTGCATGTGAAACATGTGTGAAATATTTGTAAAGATCTATGCTTGTCCTGTTGGCTGCATTTTTAAAGTAGCAAGCTGGTTGTAGCAGATATATGTAGATCAGTGCATTAGCTGATTTCTGCTAACTGTTCAGGATTGCAGCTTCTGTGATTTCAGGCAGAAGTGGCTGCTGCAGTCACTTTATTCTTTCTCTCCACATGGCTCATACAAGACTAATTCCTCACCATCATAAGGATGCTGCTTGGATCCAGTACATTTCTCAGATTAACAGCATTGAAGCAGAAAGGAACATTTCATTCCACAGAAAACCTGAGATGTAGCATTAAAATGAATTTTAGGATTTCAAATAACAGTTGTTAAATCTGCAGCAATTTTGGAACGAATGACTGATGGTAACTACATCACTTGCAGTCATTGTGGCAATAAGTGATAGTTTCCTGCACTGTGAATATAAACTGCAGAAAATCATGTTATCATGTGAACCAACAAAACATGGTTTGCGTAGCAGCTGCTGTTTACGGAAAAAAATAGAGTATGACATTAATTTAATTATGCTTTGGTGAGAATCACAGCCATCTACATATTTTGCTGGCCAGACGGTAGCAATTGCAGAGGGCCAGTACTCCCTTGAATGCATCTAGAATGAGTTTTAGAAATGTTGAGTGGTATTATCTGTTGAAATCATAAAAGGAACTATTTCTAGTGTGCACAAAAATTTGAACTCATACCATGATTTTTTGAGGATCGCAAATTAAATATTTCACAGGAGTACTCATTTTTGAGTTGTTGATGAATTAATAGAGCTGGCGACAGCAGCAGGGGCACAGAGCCGTATCCCTGCCATTTCCCCTCACCTCACCAGCTGGAATCCCATGCCCTCAGAAGCAAAGAAGCAGCCCTCCTGCTTCAGAGCAGGGGCTTCAGGCTCTGCACAGGCTGTTCCAGTGTCCTAGATGGTGGGGCAGCTGCCAGCATTAGGCCAGTTCCCAGAGATGGCAGCTGGCCAGGAGCTGGCATGGCATCCTGAGGGAGTGACCTAGGGTGGCTTCATCATGCACAGATTAATAAAAGCTGCTGATTTTCCTGCTTTACTCACCTGTGGCTGGTTGATATCGGGAGAAGTTGGGTGCAGGCAAGGCATCAGAGATTTGAAGCTTGATGACTGTGTGGTTGCTATTCACTACCACTTCACCCATGAGACCCTCTCTGGGAACAAGCCGCAAATTACAGAGTGCATGTCTCCAATTTGGGTCCCTGAGTATCTGTACTAAAAATTTTCTCACCGGTGTTTCAGGAATCTCCTGGATCTGTTTGTACCAACTGTGTAGTTAACACTTGTCAGGTTGAATTTCCTCACAAGGACAAAGGTGGCTTATTCAGAGGTGTCCCATGGTTTCTTAAAGAATAATTTGTTGTCATCCTGCCTGGGTGGCCAATGGAAAACTCCCACAATGACATTCTATTTGTTTGTCTCTCTATCCTTGCCCAGAGGCTCTCATCTCTGACATTACCAACTGCAGCTCTGGACATTACAGACCTCCCATTACACCCAACACTCACAGCGGTTTCCTGCACACTCACACACTGCCCTGAGCTCACACACCTTGACAGTGAACTGCACACTTGCAGCAGTGCCTTTCACAGCCTCCCAGTGGGGCACTGCATGCTCACACTGCAGCTCTGCAGCTCTGCTCAGAGCAGTGCCGTGCATGCTCACACACTGAAATGGGGCCATGAATGCTCCCAGTTGTGCCTTGCTTATACTCTACTGATCCCTGACATTACTGAACTGCTCTTTTCTGCCTGGGTTTTATTTTCTTGTTTCTTTCTTCAGGGTTGGTTGGTTTGTTGATTTGGATGGTGGGTTTTCAGGGCTTTTTGGGGGGAGGGGGTTGGACCTTAAGGATTTTTCAAACATTTCATATCAGTGTTTTCCCTCTGGAAATTTTATCTGTTGAAGACTCATGTCTCAAAAGTATTACCTCTCTCTACAATCTATTTTTCACTTTTTCAGCTGACTCTGGTCTACAGACTCTTCTGCAACTTATCAAACTTTTCTTCCCCTCTCTTCCCTTCCTCTCTGCTCCGCTCCACTCCGCTCCCCTCCCCTCCCCTTGGAGAGCTTCAGGAAACCTTCTATGGAGAATCTTAATAGAAAATAACTACCTACTGTCAGTCTAATCACACTGATCACAGCAAATCACCATTTTCCCCCACAGTTTCATATAACTCAGCACTGGAATGCAATCCGTGATTTCTGTGCTTGTAAAGCAGAAGTATCTAATTAAAAACTGATAGAAGATAGCTTTCAGTTAAACACAATTAGCCTGGCTAGTGCAGGAAATTAAGTTATATTTTCCAAGATGTTTGAATAACCCCTAAGTTTTTTGAGGGAAAAAATGTGGGCTTATATGATGACTGGTTTTAAAGACAACTTTGTCATAATATTTTTCTTGAATATATTCATATTGAATTGATAAGTCCTTGGGGAGAATCAATACATAGTGCAGATAAATATTGTGATGTGCTTAAATAATATTGAAAGCTCTACAAGGTATATAAAGCACTAAAATATGAAAAGTTCCTAAATGTCTGAATGGAGAGCGATAGAGGAAGAATGAAACATAGATTCAGCTGTTTAATTTCATTGCTACTTAGAATAAAATTAATGGCACCCAGAAAAAATATATTTCTTATAAAAACACAGCTCAACACTGATCAACATAATTAGAATTTGTAACGTGTGAATATCTGCCCCATAAATATTTAAAAATAAATAAATTAGGACTCTTGGCTGTCTGTTTGACAGTGCCACATATGTGTTTTTCAAGAGTTGTCTTAAGAAAAATGATTATAATTAAGATTAAGTTTTCAATTGATTTCTCTCTCTCTCTTTTTATTTTTTTTAATGTATCTTCAAAAAGACATAGCCTAGAAATACCAGATTTTTTTTTTTACCTTTAAGGAAGAAAATTTCAAATTTTGTGTTTTGTGACAGAGAGTGTGAAAGAGTAGATGTGTAGATGAGATGTCAATAGAAGAATTAAAATTACATAAATGCCCCACTCAGATTGATAAAAAATTTGCTCCCCTACTTGGGATTTAAGTAGTAAAAAAAAATGCCAATATGCGACTTGAAAAAAACCCACAGGATTTTTTGTTGTGGCTGTTGTTTGCAGTTGTGGTTTGTAGTTTGTTTCTATAACCCTCATTTTAGTGTCAGTTGCAAATAGAATTAAAAGGACTGTGTGACATGAGCAAAATGTAATGATAAGAAGATTTATATATGATAAAAATGAATTGTAGTCCATTTTAAAAAATTCAAAATTGTCATTAGGAAATTGTTCTTGCATAGACTCTACACGTAGTATTTACCTGTAAAAAAATCTGGTGGTTTTACTTCACAGCTTGTTAAGATCATTATTCTTTTATAACCTCCATCCAGGCATGAAATAAGATTAAAAAAAAAAAAAAAAGAAAGGATCTCAATATATGTAATTATGGTTTCAACAGAATGATGCTGAAAACAATATGATTATTTCTACCAATTTCAATGGTCTTAGGATCAGACCTTACCCAATACCTTTGACTAAATGTAATTATTTGTCCTGATTTTCTTCTGAAAATTAAAAGATTATAATAAAATAATTCCAGTCCAAAGTACATAATAACCTTCTATTTGAATTAATTAAATGCAATTAAATTATTTTTGCCTGAGTTAGGGCTACCAAGTCCATTGTTGCCATGTTTTTTGCAGGGAAAGGTACCTCAAGTCACCTGTTTTAACTCAAATTAGGACAGATGAAGTTTATTAGTCTCTCCGTCATGACATAAAATTAGCTGGTAATCAATGAACCATACACCAGGCTTACTAACAGCAATCTAATAAATGAAACACATTTTAAATCGTTAGACACTTAAAAAATGTTAACAAACACTTTCCTGAACACCCTTCAATACTGAACACCTTTCAACAATTAATCTCATAACATTCTACTGTTCTTTTGTCCCTTTCATGGCCCCCACACCCCATATTTGGTTGTATCATATGACCCAGAATTGAAGACACTACTAAAAACAGAGGTCCTGCTCATGCCTCCCACATCTCTGAAGACAGGACACAGCTACTCTTTTAGTAGCTCAGGGGTGTGGAGAGCTTTGATACAAGCTCATCCTACAATAGGGCTGAATATAATAACACATTTTCACATTTTCTACAAAATGCAAAATATTTTTCCTCAAGAAGTAGTATTTAACAAACACATCTTGTTTCCTTCACATGTACTTATTTGGTGAATGTACCCAGTTTAGTTATTTATACTCTGGTGTCCTGTGCCATTTGTAATGTCCTGGGATATCTTGCTCAGCTTCCTGGTGCTGCTCCTAAAAAAGCATTTTAAGGTCTCTCACTCTGTGCCATATCTGCCAAAGTCACTCAGATACCCTTTGGTAGCGATGGCACTAGATGTGTATGCATGTGTCACTAGACACCCAAACCCATACCATCTATCTAGCATTACCGCTTGGTTATTTAACACATATCTGTTCTTCCACCTGTTTTCAGTCACTCTGTTTTTCTTATTGTACCATCTACAAACATCTTATGCTTGTTATTTGTGAAGAATACAAATTCTTTATACAACTGTTTCTGCTGCTTTCCTATGTGGGTGTCCTTTGGATACTGTTTTGTTTAGTCTCTATCAAAGAGGATTTGAGACTAAAGCACATGGAGGGCCACAAAAGAGTGAATTCTTCTGGCAGGAGTTACAGCCATTGGACACTTATTCGTCAGGTTTATCCTGTAAAACTGCTGCTCATGGAAAGAACTTTTCACTGGAGAAGGGGAAAGGTGTGTGGAGGAAGGATTGGCAAAGAGCAACAGTTATGAACTGACAACAACCATCCCCTCCTTTCCTCTCTGGGCCTCCCAAAGCAGGGGAGGTGGAGCTAAATGAGTAAAGTTGAGGCAAAGCTGTTGTAGATTTTTTGTCTGTAACCATCCAAGTCTAATTCAATTGGCATTAGATTCTATTTTTTTTTTTTTTCCAATGCAGGTCTGTTTTACCCCAAAGTGTTCTTGGCAAGTAGTCTTGCTGTCTTTCTCTTGACCAATAGGTTTTTTATCTTATTTTTTCCTCCCTGTCTTGTTGAGTGAAAGAGCAGCTGGGTGGGGATTTGGCAGCCAGACAAGATCAACCCAACAGCAACAATAAACAAAACCACAAAATGATAAAAAAAGTAAGTTAATATTTTTAAACAGCAAAAAAATCTTGAAAAACTTGCAATCTGTGGATGAAAACCCATAATTTCTTTTTTGTTATTGTTGTTGTTGGGCTTTTTGTTTGGGTTTGTTTGTTTTTGGGGGGTTTTTTTTGGGTTTTTTTTTGCGAGTTTGGTTTGGTTTTTGGGCGGGGGTGCTTTTTTTTGGGGGGGGGGAAGGTTTGGGGGTTTTTTTGGTTGTGATTTATGACATGTATCTTCATGAGTAACAGGTATGTGTGATGGAGCCCTGCTTTCCTGGAAATGACCAAACACCTTTCTGCTCATGGAAGTGGTGAACTAATTCCTTGTTGTGTTTGCTTGAGTATACAGCTTTTCCCTTACTTACCTTTTCTCATTTTTACTTTTCTGGTTCTCTTCCTCATCCAGCTGTGAGCAAGAGAGAGTGAGCAAGCAGCTGTGTAAGGCTTATTACTGGTCAGGGTAAACCCAAAATTTCACACATCAATTAATGATAAATTTTCACAAAATGTATCATCAGTATTTTTTTATTTTTGAACCAAATAGGTAGAATTCATGTTGGTAGGTTAAAATTCTAGGAGTTTTCTGTCTTAACAATTATCTAGTTTCATTTTATAATTTATGGAAGTGTGATCACTATGCTGCAGCCTGTCCTTCCTAAATCCTTAGATAATTTACATTCCTCATGTACATTTTCATTTTTTTAATGTAATGAGAATGTGGATAATTATTTTATACTTAACTTTTCAATGTAAAAAGCTATACAAAACTAAAATTACAATATGCTATACACATTGATTTTGGAAATGTGAGGGAAAGAAAGTGAACAGCCAGTACCAAAGACAGTGGTGTTGCAGTTGTAAACATGGAAGGCCTATTTTATGCAGTTAAACTAAAATTGAAAGATTAAATAATAGGTTGTGCTTCAAACGACCTATAGGATCCATGAAGGCAATTGGGCACTTTTGGTTGGGACTGTCACAGTGTACTGTACAAATAACAAATGGATCTAAAGAAATACAGGGACTCAGTATTTACTACTCAGTCAGAAGTAGAATTCAAAACTCTATCTACCTTCAGATGACTCCCTAATAAGAAAAGAAAATTAAGTTACATTTAAACACAGCAGTATTTTGTCTAAAGCTCTGTTTGTTAAGTGTATTCTGGGAATGCCTGCCAAATTAGGTGCTTGATGTGCCCAAGGCAAAGTCTTATTTCTGAGTACATTTGAGGCTTGAGTCTATTCCAGAAACTTTTGCTGTTTGGTATTTGAAGTAAAAGAACATTTAGATCCCTGAGAAAAATATCAATCAAAATCGTAGGTGTTTTCAGAATACTAATATTTTGAGGCAAGGTAAAGCCTGCACATTCTAGCAGCTGTTTTCAGGACAGTCTCTTAGGTGTGGATACCTGCAATTACATTTTAATGTCTCCTAGTAAGGTACATAAAATTTTCCAGTGAGATACACAGGAAGGAGCTACATAGTCAATTCAAAGAATATGAAATGCAAAACAATTTCCCTGGAATTTTGTTCTTCTTTTATAATATTTCACCTTTCATTTGGTTTTGTGATTTTTTTCCTGCAGCTCAATATTGTACAATAACTACTGAATGCCTAGACAAGCAGGTGTGCTGTTTCATGTTCATGAAATACCCTTGGATTAAATTGTTTTCTAAATTTCCATAAATTCATTTCTTTTCTTTTATAAATTCATAAATTTAACAGTATATAATTCGAGTTATTAATGAATAATATGCATACTTAAATTAGCAATTACATTCACGAAGACAACAATGTGGTGCTATAATGTTTTCATTTATCACTGAATTTGAGCTTAACAAGAAAGTAACTCCAAGTCAAATAGAAAAATATGAAAACTGGATGATATAAATTGAGTGAAATTTGAAATAAAAGTTACACTCAAGCAGAAACAGTAAAATTCAGAGGGACATCTTAAGGTCATGTACATTCTTAAGAACTTAAGTATAATATGAAGACTCTCAGCACTGAATATTTCTGCAGACAAAAAACTGGTTGAAGAGGAAAATTAGGAAAAAAATCCACAGCAATATGCAGAAAAATTATTTTAAAACATGATTTTTTTTGTCTTTTGTTAATATTTATTTTTTATTTTGTTTCATTGTCAAATAGATTCAGAAACATATAATCTATCACCTCTTTCAAAATCGCTGACATTTTAAAGTTTTTTAGTAGCAATTTTGACTTTTGTCTGATAGTCTGAAAGGATATAGTGAAGGCTAGCATGCTATCAGCCAGATTTGTGATAACATATGTATTCAAACTAATACATCTATAAATATTTTCAGATTCTGAATTGTGTGAAACCTCAAAAGAACAAACTGGTGATTATGTAACTAAATATATATGAGGGGTAACCACTGAAATTTTCATGTAATATTTGAGATAAGTGGACTTTAATGAACAATCATAGTTCTCTAATTGTAGCCTCATCTCCTCTCCTGGTAATTAGATCTGTAGCTTTGGCCAAAACCAAATACACTGAAAATTTGAGTATCTGAACTACAAAATCTAACTCTACAAAATAGGAGCAATAGCAATAGCCTTCTCTTCTGCTAAGACTGAAGCTGACACAGCAGTTTTTACCAATGAATTCTTGATAACTTTAGATGTTTGAATCTTAGATTGCCATCACTAGCTAGAATGCCAGTACAGGAAATAACTTTAAAATTACTTTTCTGAAGATATACAGAAATACGTTAAATGTTTTGTATATAGGAAAGGAAAGCAATTGTCTCTGGATGAAAGCCAAGAAGATTGTGTCTTCAGCAGAAAAGATTATATTTTTCAATGAAACTCTTGTTGTGGGAATGTGATAGAGAGACTTAAGTGTACATGTATTTTCAAGATTAAATTGATGCAATCTGTTTTGTTATTTTGATTGGGAGAGAAGTCAAAGGTATTTGTTTTTACTTTCTTATATTCACACACAGAATTTGAATACTTAATTATGTTAAATGGATTGTAGGGGTTCTTGAAGGAACAATAAATAAAATTATAAAATAATTTCTTTTGTTAATTTATTCCCCCACCACCACCACCCAGTCCTGAAAAAAATTAATTTACTGAAGAAATTTTGTTTCCTTCCACACCCACACCTAGCTAAGTAGGCAATCTGGGGTGCAGGCAAGGGTGCAAATCCTGAATCTTTGTGTTTTAGGAAGAAAATACTAGAACTTCACTAGTATGTAGTACATGTAAAATGTAGAAATAAATATGTGGCAGCAGCTCTCTGGCCACAGAGATCAACAGATGATCTTCCCAGGCATTTTCCTGGGAAAGGCTCTAAGAAGATCAGAGAAAAGAATGATATGCAATTCTCATCTTCATTTGCTGCACCTGTTTTTGTGCACATGTGGAATATATTATGGATATTTGTTTACCAAAGGATGATTTCTTAATTGGACACTGGATGGTGTTTCGATGGATTGACCAATTGGATCTGTCTGTATCGGACTGTCTGTAAGGGGATGAGTTTCTTAATAAGAATAGAGTATAGTATAATTTAGTATAGTAGAATAAAACTACTGGTCAGCCTTCTGCAGTCAGGGAGTCAATGCTAATTATTATCCTGTTTGGGGCCTGTGACAACATAAACACACTTATATTGAGGGCATACAATCAGAAAGCTTTCACTGACAAGGGTGATGATAAACAGGTTGGGAGATCAGTGATTTAAACTAATGTTTGTGTTGTGATTAAGTTTCTACTTCCTAGCCTTAAAAATGAGGGACAAAAAAGGTCAAACCATAATTAGGCCAGTTTCAGTCTTGGAGAAAGAGAAGCAGATAAGACAAGTACTCACCCAAATCCCTCCTGTGAAGAGCTTCTTCCAAATGGAGAGCCTAAACCACCCCAAACACAGATTAAGGCTGTGTCCTCTTGTCCTGTGGCTTGCTCCCTGGGAGCAGAGCCTGACCCTCAGCTGGCTAAGGTTGCTTCCTGAGCTTCCTCTTCTCCAGGCTCAACAATCCCCACTCCCTCAGCTGCTTCTTATAGGACTTGTGTTCCAGATTTTTCACCAGCCTTGTTGTGCAGAATTACCTGAGAAAAGACAAGGTGCTCCTGAAAATTTGTCTTAGGAAAAAAAGTGAATTTATTTCATAGAAGGTTTAAAAACATTATTTTTCCTGACAAGGATTATACAGTAAAACTGGACTGCGTTCATCCTTCATTTCTTCCTTAGGCATTGATTGATGTTAGTGTCTTCTAGCCTGTTTACAATAACTGTGTTTCTGAACCTCTACATCCTGGCTAGGCTACAAATTCTTTTTTCTATTTTCTATACCTATAAATAGAACAGCTTGATTTGGAGACTTTAACATAGCACTCTGACAGCTACATATGAAAACGTGTCATTTTTATATCCTGTTTATATTATTTTGCTTTATTGATTCATTATTGGATCATGATAACCTTGCAATTGTAGGTCTTTATATTGGCAGAGTCACCTGATCTCATCAGAAGACTGTTAGAGATTCAGAAAATTAATCTAATTGAAATGCAAAGACTGGAAAATCTCTATGAGGATTAACCCCCCACACCTCTTCTTTCAATACTGATTTTTTGGTTTGTATTATGTAAACTATATGTACATAGAACACATACATTTTTGCAAGGATGAAGAAAAGAAATGTAGGCTATTTACTGCCCAAAAATTAAATGAATGAGGTAAACATACTGCCAAGAACTAAAAATATTGATTTTGAAAAGAAAATACAGTAAACAATTACCTGGGGTGATGAGAGGGTTAGGGCAATCCCAGCAGAAAATCCAGGCAACAGCAGTAGAGAATTAACACACTTTGAAGATATTAATATTTCTGTATTATTTATAGCTGGAACACATAAATGTATCTCAGATTACTTTTCTTATATAACTAATTTTAGACTATTTATTGACAGCCCACATTAATTTATGTCTGTAATTTTCTCAATGGTTGCATTAATATTTATAGGAGAGAGATATAAGACCATACATAGAATTAGGGAAGGGTTGCAATTTTCTTAATATAAAATGAAGAAATGGTAGTTACAAAAGAATTAAATTCGGTGATGTGCAGTGAAGTAGGAGACAAGAAAAAAAGGACAGAATATAAAAGGAGTGTGATTAGCAGGCCTATCTTCAAAACTTTTCAATACTTTATGATAATTACAGTAATTTACAATGTACCATCAACCATCAGTTGAAGACCTGATTCCAGAATAATAATAATGTAGGCATTGGTTAATATCAGAATAAATGTCTGGCAAGAAGGTGAGAACAAGGTGTCAGAGGTGAGATAGAATGGGGATTGAAAATCAAGTCAGTTTTATAGAGAAAGTAAGACACTGAGAGGATGGAATGAGTGAAAACACAGATGGAAAATAGTTGTATAGAAAGTACCTAGATACATGAGTGGCGGTGAATGCTGAATTGAGATTTCAGCAAAATAAAAACAGGATCAGGGTTAAAGTTGTTGTTCTTTTGAACCTGAAAACCATCTTGGAAAACTTGCTATTGAAATCTAAGCCAAATTTGCATAATTAAATTAATAATTTAGTGAATAGCCCACAATGAAGAGAAAAAAAATTGAAGCACAGTGAGCATGCAGCTGTCATGACATTGAACATTTTGTTTCATTTATTATTTTTTATAGAAAATATTTCACCTTAACAGATCAAATTATTTGCATAGAAACAACATTGATTGAAGCATAAACTTTCTTTGATGTTGCTTTTTAATTTTGGTGGGTTTTTTTTGTTTTTGTTTGGGTTTTTTTGGTAAATTTCATAAACTGATAAATTTCATAATCTCAAAAAATTAGAAATCTGAGCATCAAGAATCTTTTCTAATATACAAGACAAATATAGATATCTGCAGATGTTAAGCTAATCACAAGGCATCTTACATGCCTAAGTAATTCCTAAATTAATCCTTTAATTAATCTTTAAATTAATTCTTTTAATCTACATTGAATAAAGAACTCAGCTAAGTTTTAGAACAGGATTTTAACATTTTACAGTACTACTTTTGGATATACAGATTTCACTATTGATGTTAATCCATACATAGTAAATCCTTTTGGAAGTGGGTGACTTGCATGCAATAAGTTGTATTATGAAAACAGTTTTGCTATTATTACTCATTTTCATCAGTTGTCATAGAATTTATTTTCCCAGGAAATCCTCCTTAATTTCTTTAGAAATATTTTAAAATTTAATTATATTCAATGTCACAGTCTTAAACGTTTGCAGGCACACGTCTTTCTGTCTCTGAAGGTTAGAACTTGGAAAAACAATCACTTTTGTAATTGGTAGGTGAAAGAACTAAATTTTTCCATTACAAATAAGGCATTTAAAGACAGCTAACATTTCAAATAATACTTGTAGCGAATGTAAATGTAGATACAAAATTTTCAAAGGATTACTTTTCTCCTCACAAACATTTTTCCCGTTTTGAAAATCATTTTTTTACAATTCTGGATTTGGCATATAGTTTTATAAATTTTGTTATAATCATGATCATTATTCCTAAAAGAGAAACCTGCAATTTTTTTATAATTAAAAATAAGTATTATACTTTAAAGTATTTTTATCTTGATTATTTTAATATTACTTAGAACATCTAAAATTATTTTGGAATGATACGACATCCTTATAGGATGTGTTCCATGGATCATCACAGCATGAATGCAAAAACAAAGATAAATCTTGGACAGTGCTACCACTGCAAGTCACAATATAATGTCAGCATAGCAAGGAATTCCCTAAAATACTTGTACCAAATAGTAATATTTACTTGGATCAAAGCAAAATCCAAAATTTCCTGTTTGCAAAGGTGTGTGTGGTATAAATTCCTGGCTTTTTTGTATCTTATTACCATCATTAATAATTTTATTTGTTGGTAGGAAGGTAAAACACCATAATAGTGCCTGTTTCTCCCTAGTGAATAAATGAGTTGAGTCATCTTTCATTTTTACTGGAGTGAATGTAGCAAAAAGATGGCAAAGTTTATACACCTCAGTGCATAATCTCTTGAGATGCAGCTATGCTGGAAGTGAGATAACTTCAGCATGTTTATTTAATTAAAGAGAAAGAAAGGCATTTCCAGGGAATATACATTAAACAAGAAAATGCTAATAATCCCCACAAGTAATATGAACAACTCTGAAGAAAAAACAGACTAACTACTGTGAAAGATTCCATATAACAGCCAGATCTAGTAATGACTTGATTATTTTAAAGTCATTATAAATTAAAAATTTACCAATGTCTGGATGTAACAATTTCAATGTGGTCTTTTTTTTTGTTTTTTTCATTTTTTGTGGTACCAATTTTTTTTCAGCACTGAGTTTTTTCTACCAAAACTTAGGACACTGACATGATTTTTGTCATTTAAACTGGTGCTATTCAATCAATACAGTCTAGTAGTATATCTAAATTCCACTCCACAAATTTTTGTCGTGGGGAAACTGAAAGTCAAATACAGAACTGATGATTCTTAAGAGAATTTTTAAACAATACTTCACCAATGAGTTTCTTATTTATTTCAATTCTGATAGCACATCTCTCTGAGCAAAAGGATGTCAAAAGGACAACTTAGTATCCAGTAGATCCTAGAGCAGATATAATTGAATGAGGCACTGACCTCTCAAAGACAAATAGATAATTTTCTGTGGCCAACGTTGGTTGTTGTTGCATAAATTTCTGGATGCTTAGGTGATAGAGATTGGCTTTCTTGTGTACTTGTTTTTTTAATGTTTTTTCTTATTTAATTTCTCAAAAAATGTCAGGTTATAGTATTTTGTGTATTATTATTAATGGAAGTTGCTTATTTCTCATAAATTTTATATAAATTATAAATGTTCAAATACTTTTTTTTACATTTGCTTGTGAGCTGGCAAAGAAATACATTATCACAGGTTATATGATAAAAAAAATAATAACCAATTCCCATATCTGACTTCCCAAAATACACTGATTTTGATGGTTATAATTGCTACTAAAACCAGCTTAGATTCCAAACAAAATTTCATTGGAGTCTTGGTATATTATTTTAAATAAGTGAAAAAACATGATTTTTGTATTAATTTATTTTGGCAAAAAAACTATTTAGCTAAGTCTATTGAAATACAATTCATTTGTATCTTCATGAGATTTTTTTGAAGAGGTGTGAGATAAAGGAATTAGTGTTTCTATTCTAATATTCATATATTGTCATATAGTATTTCATGTTCTGTTATATTCAGGGTTAGATTAAAAGTTATAACTGTCTCTCATGCTGGCTAATGGTATTCTACATGATTGTCCTAATTTTTCAAAACTGTTTAATTTCTGCTACAGCGCTAGGGAAAACAATAGCCCATGCTAAAATCTATTTCTAAAAGAAGGAACAATCAGGAATTGTCTGTGGAATTAGGTATAAAAATAGCATTCCAGTTTATAACAACTCTGAAATAAATTGTCTTGAATTCTTATGAATTAATGTTCTAATGCAATATTTGGGAGTATTAAAGGATGCCATCTTCAAGACAGCAAATAAGTGGAGAATAAGATGAGCAAACCTTTAATTACTTTGTCATTATCAGTGTGTAGAGAGATGAAATAAACACCCTCATCACAAGACTGTAATTCCTAAGGAGTTACTTGTAATTTACATTTTTTCTTTGAATCTTCACTGCTATTATTGAAGCAATAACTATCTTCTTGGAACTGGCACTAATATATAGAAAGCATTTTATTTATTTACATTAAAGGAGACATACTGTATGAATAATTTGGGGGAAATTGCATAAAATAAAACATCTTCATGCAGTATGCAGAAAGAGTTAAAATTAATTTCAAAATCTATTGTCCTACACAAACACCCCATTAGGTAAGGAGTCAGGTGCCTTGGTGCTTTACATCTCTTTTCCCAAAGTATAAGGTTCACCAGGATATCATGCAATCCTGTATTTTTTGATCTAATGGCCACACTGAACCCTGCCAATTGGTGTTGCCCCTCATCATCCTGAATTTGTGCAATAAATTACTCTGGATTCATCCAAAGGGGCTATTTTCCTTCCCCACCCCTTGCCCATTTTAACAAAGTGCTAGCCAAGCTATGCCATTAAGAAAACTGTTTTCTTCAGCTGTGCCTAGTTATCTCTAGGTTACTTTTGCCTGTACAGACAGTGAGTGACTGAATGTGTTTGTTTTGTTTTGTTGGTTTTTTTTTGTTTTGTTTTTTCCTGTTTTATGGAGAATCAAATGACCTAACAGTGAGTTTGGGTCCATAATCTTTTTTCCCTCTACTTTAAAGTACTTGTTTCCTTCTCTGTTTACCAGTCCCTTTTTTTTTTTCATAAGCAACTAAAAAGGATTATGAACTTTCATCAGCTTTGCCTCTTGTATTTATTAACTTGGTCTAGTCAAATCCTCACCTGAGTATCAAAATGAACATTTTAATTTTCATATACAAACATCAAACGCTCTCAAACCCAGTCAAATATAACAACATAGGTGGAAGTAATACCAGTATATGAAACAAAGGAAAATCTTTAAAATAGAAATGAAGATTGACAGTGACATGAGGTTTATTTTTCAGTAAGTAAGTAAAGTGTCACCTCAGATTTAGAAGTAGGAGTTTTAGCATTGATCTGTATTTGTAGTCAAAATTGCTTTTACCAAATACATACTCAGGCAGATGAGAGTGTCAAGCACAGCTAGTTATGATATCAGTCATATTTTTATGTTTTGTTATTTAGTTATGGAAAGCATGATTCCTTAACTACAATTAATGCTCCGTGATACTAAAGCCTGTCTACACTTTTTTTTTTCCTTCTGAATTTAAACTGGACAATAATGAAAGAAATTCGACTGATTTGAACTTAAAATACTGTAATTCCCTGGTTCTTATGGTGTAACAGGCTGTTTGCAAAACCAAGAGGATAAATGATGAAGATGGCACAAAGGTTATGGACAGAAATTAGAGGGGAAAAAGTCAAATTGCAATTAAGCAAATCAAAGCAAGTTCATGTTGATTAGCTAGCTAAAACAGGAGAAAATTAATAGATGCTAAAGCAGAGTTGGAGCAAATAGCCAATGGACCAAGTTATCAAGGGTAATAATTAGCTTTTCCATAACTGCACACTATACATTGAGAACAAATGTTTGTTTTAAAAAATAAATTACACGAAGCATGGGGATTTGAAGTGGAAATTAATTAACTTTATCTTATCATCTGCGATTTACAGGGTATAAGAGTAAATGATCATCACAAATTCTTATATCATCACAGTCTTTGAAACTGTATCACTGTATTCCCTTCTGGCAAGAGGGTTTTGTTTGAAAACAGGTTATAGGGCACACAAACAAGATTTTACAAAACAGGTTATTACCACTATCATGCAGATTAATATCTAGGTGGGTTGAATTCATAAATACTAAAGCAAAGCATGGCTAATAGGAATTGCTCAGGAGGGAGATAAATATTTATAATCAAATTAAATTTCTTGCACTGACTTTTCTGTGGTTGTGGCTATCCTGAGGAATCTATGTTTAAAGGAATATTTTCTCCACAACAGATGTGAATATATTTTTTTAACTACTAAAATACAACAGTATGGTATACTCTGCAATCTTTTTTCCCATATTTGTTTTCATCTCATTTTTTCCGTATTTTTCTTACCGTTATGACCAATATGAGTCTCAGAAATCCTCAAAAGATCCTTTCTTTGGTGGTGGAGGTTGGGAGTGAAAGCTTTATTTGTGTATATTAGTGTATTTTTTGACAAGACATGCCACATGCTCAAGGTATAATTCACAGCTGAGAATAGAGTAACTACACCAAAAACTATCAAGAGTGAATATAGAAGGATCCCTTAAATAGTTCAGATTAGATGCCCATATTTCAGATGACAATCATGAAGCAAAATGAATCTTCTCTAGGTGATGATTCACTACAGAAATATGATACTTGAAATGCTTAAACTCCTTAAGACTTTGTATACAAACAAAAGAAATCTCCTCTGAAAACCACAACTCAGAAAGTAATCTCATATAAGTTTTGGGAATTTATTTTGTGCTCTGGCCTACTTGTTGGTTAGGGTTATTCAATCCAATAGTAAATACAGCATTGTTAGTAATGAAAGTTATTAGAAAAGTGGATTCACCCTGGAGCAATATTGTTTAAATTTCATTTTGAGATTGGTGCTATCAGGCATCCATATAATGTTTACAGCAAATGTAATAAAAGAAATATTAACTTCTTGGCATTTTGAAGAAATGAATTCATAAAGGATAATTCAATCAATCTTTTAATACTCTGGATTTTCAAACATCACAAATAAGCAAAACCTCCAAGAATGTCTGCATAAATTCAGAAATCCTTTCATCCATATCTAACTACTTAGGTAGTATCACCAAAAGTTTTGCATTGCTCATACCATCTGTTCTGTTCTGCTTTTCCTTTCTAGCCTTTATTTTACCTTTTATTTACATATATCTAACGTGAAGACCAGACAGACATTGAGTGTTCTTCCAGTCATGGACAGTCTTTTCACAGATAGATAGACAGAGAAGTGACTGTCCATCCCATAGGGCTCCACCTTACTTTTTCTACAACTTGCACATACCACTGACTTGCACTGGTGAATTAATTTTTCAAATCTTTAAATTGGGATGTACTTACCAAACTGTAGCCAGTAAGCAGCAATTATCCTTCTTCTAGTTCTCCCTCTCTAGTCAATAGCTCTTTTGAAGCACCACTTGCCTTTTTTATTTTCAAGGAATTATCTAAGATGGACTTAATTACATCCCTGTTTCATTACTAGTTGTTTTGGGAATGGATACATCACTGTATAGAGGTGACTATCACAGCAGATTCATCATGAAGGAGCCATAGCAGCTTGATCCATTGCTTACGTTTTGGAAATTTGTCACCTGGGATTTGCTGGGATGTTCTGACTGAGATCCAACTGCCTCTGCAGAAGAATGTAATTTTTTATAGAAATTTTTTTATCTGCTGGTCCCCTCTGGGTATCTCAGCTACACTGCAGCCAATCGAATTATATTAAATATATATAAGTACATTATTAAATCCATAAATCACTCCAGTAGGTTAAATACCTAGCTATAAATTAATTAAAATTAGGTGAAATTAATTGACTTTATGTTTGTGGTTGTTTCAGATTTTTAACGTGAATATAGTCATCTTCATGCAAGCATTTACATGAAGAGTAAGAATCCAGGATTGCACTGTATTCAGTCAAAAATTAGTCAGTATGGAAATCTATGTCACCTGAAACAGGCCCAGTTCATTTCCTCAGTGTGGCATCCAAGGGTAATAAGAACATTAGAGAAAAGCCCTTGCAGCCTGCAGCAGCTCCTGTAGAAATTCAAAGTTTTCTATAGCTCCTTTGTCACATTCTAGTATCATGTACCCCTGTCAGATACCTTACAGAACCTCAAATGGCATTTTATATCTCTGTGTAGGCAGCTGAATAAATACTCCAGTAGTTGATCAGTTGTTAACAGGCAATTCCATGTATGTGTCTGTAATCGGGAGCTGAAGTGCACATAGGGTTTTGCTAGTGTATGCCTACTATAAAAGCATTTCTATTTTGGCAGTGTAAGCCAGATATAAATTCACTATTTTTTTTCTGTTTGTTTCTCTGGTCACTTTGTAAGGTGAAAACTATTTTTTGTGTTGTTGTTGTTGTTTCACTGATACTGTTATTTCTGAATGTCTATAAAGAAACTTCCAAATTAAGACTGTGAGCGTGCCTATCTTTGACCTTTGTCCTTCTAATTACTAGTTTTCTCCGTCTGATAAGGCTGAGAGTAGATTTGAGTTAGAATTAAGGATCTTATCTTGCAAAATACTGTAAAACATTATAATAACCTTTTTTATCAGAGTTGGAAAGTACTATATTAGTGTTCTTATCAGAATTGAAACTTGTTAAGCTGAGGAGTTGAAGAGTTTTGGAATATAAAACCAGAATAAATTACTTAATTTATTGACAAGCTAGAGACAATAATTTCACACTTTATAAAAATTATTCTACTGAGAACAATGATAGTTTTCTAAAGAGAAAAATCAGCTAATAAAATTGTTTTCCGCACTCTCCATTTTTTGTCTTCTATGAAATGTATACACCATACAGAATATGTAAAGGGAAGTATTATCTGAAAATGAAGAAATAGTCATAATTCTCCTCTCCTCTCCTCTCCTCTCCTCTCCTCTCCTCTCCTCTCCTCTCCTCTCCTCTCCTCTCCTCTCCTCTCCTCTCCTCTTCCCGCCTTGGAGTTTTAAAAAGCACTGGGCCAGGAGAGGCTATCTGTGATGTTTAGTTTGGGGAATAAATTTTATTTAAAACAATAACTTCAATCACAACAGTAAAAGTACTGAGAAGATGCAAAAAAAAGTAGTCATACAGATAAGAGAAGTGGAAAGAGGGAGGCTTGTGAAGAGAAATGCTTGTGTCAAAAATTGTTGGATGTTATGTGACCAGCTGAATTTCAAAATATATGGGAAAGAGAGGTGGAAGAAATATTGTCTTTGGTAGGAGAAACACAGAAACTCTGAATAAAAGCCAACCAGCAAAACTGAAAAAGAGAGTAAAGACATTTTACAAGTGCGTCATAGAAATTATAGCCCAAATTCTATCTCTTACAGGCATTAGGAATGTAAAGCGGTGTTTTCAACCAAGAGACTAAAAGATAACTCAAGTTCTTATGAAAAATACAGAGATCAGGAATTTTTCCATTTCCTTTATCCCATCTGCTCCACTCCTGTGTCTTTTTATGCTTTTGCTCCTTCAGAAAATACCGTAGCAATAAGAATAAAGGTATATTGAAAATGCAAAATATCTGGGCATTAAGATGTCAGAGAAAAAGCCTTCTGTCATTCACACCTTGGGCATGTGAAAAGGTTATTTTAATGTACCAATTTCATTCAATATAGAATTGTAGAATCTTAGAAAGGTCTGTGTTGGAAGACAACTTAAAGATCATCTATTTCCAACTGCCCTGCACTGGACAAGGATACGTTCCACTAGATCATGTTGCTATGTATTCATACAGGATACCTATCCACTATATCAATATTTACTATGCATTCAAAAGTATCAGTTTTTTACAAGCTTATACCACATGGGCTGTGGGTGAGCCATACTGTGGAATTCACGCCACACAGTTAGTGCCAAAGACTACAGTTTCTGATTACACTTAGAATGACCAGGCTTGAGAATTCCCTACAAAACAAGTCATAACAGAAGTAGTTTTCTTTCTTCTCCATGTTTTCTCTTCTTTCTTGATATGATTATCTTCTTTACCCACTCCCAACAAAAAGGGATTCTGGTCTGTCCCTAATACTGTTAATATTTGTCTCAATTTTGGCAGTCATTTTGTGTATTTGGGATGGTCTCCTACTTGTTTCTAATTACTTGGGATTACCCAGCTCCTTCTTTTTCTGTAATGTCTGTGGTCCTGCATGCAACCTCACATCTTTGCTCCTTTGGTAGTCCCACTGTTTATACTCTTATGGAGAAGTCTCATATGTACCTGGTTATGTCATCACAATTTTATGAAATAGTTATATACTCACTCATTTACTATTTTAGTAAACTCATATTTGAGTTGAAGGAAAACCAAAAATAATTATATCACCTATTTTTCCCTTATAATTTAGAAAACAGTGTGAGTAGAAATAGGTTCTAAGACTGATATAATAATCTGGGCATCTTAAATCTTCTTCTTTTCCTATATTTAGGTAACTAATTTACTGTGACGTTCTTCAGCCAAGCTAATATTCTGCTTGAAAGAGTATGTGTTCTACTGACTTCCATTGAAACCCTTCCCTTTTATTTGTTTCTTGTCTTCTCTGATGCACTTTGCTTCCCACTGATTTCTATACACTTGGGTGATCACATTCTTCACATTTATCTGCTTTTTCTACATATGATGCTTGAAACTCTATTTCCTTTGATATCTTAAATGGAATACTAATTTTCTGTGATTTAGAAAGGAATCTATGTGAAAATGGGGTTGTTCACTAGAGAGACAATAACAGCTTTTTGTTGTTTATATATGCCATAATAGAACGAGTAGAAAAACTATGAAATGTCAGTGAACAGTCAGACATGGTCCAGAAACTGCTCTATGATCTTTTCTCTTTCTTCTCTTCTCTAAAATCCTGTATACCAGATCAACCAACCCCTTATTCAAATATTCAGTAAAGATTTCACTTTAGAATAACAGTTATTACTGTGAAGAATCTTTTGTTTTGCATAACATATTATAGTAAGCATATATGTTAGAAGTTAGGTGCAAATGTTTTTATGAAATTATTCAGCTTCCTCAATAATCTCTTTTTAGTAATAAAGTATACAAAGAATTTTTGAAAGATTTGATAAAAGTCTGAATAAGGCATTTCTTGGTTGCCAGCAGTAAAATTCTGTTATTTTTGACTTGGTTTTCTGATGGTAGAATTAAATTGTCTACAACTGCCTTGCAAAAGAAAAAAAAAAAAAAGCGGAAAGATGGAAAAGCAATATTCCTTTACTTATTCAGCTTATCCAATGGATTCTTGTATCAGGAACTAACAGAACACTCTTTCTGTCACTTCCTTTCTCACTGGAATTACCCTATTTAGATGTGAGATACTTTATGTGGCATAAGTAAAGTTAAGCAGTAGTATAGGAAGGCATTTTCCATATTTCCCCCTTGGTAAAGTGATTTTGTGGTTAGAAGTGGGTCTATAACTAAGATATTTGAATTTTTATGAAGAAGAAATCCATGATATCTCAGTAATTTTTAAACTTTTCTCCCTCTAGCATAGAGAGAGATTAAACTTACATTCAGAACTGCTAAAGTAAGATAACCAAAACCATTCTAAGAAATGATGTTCTGGTATATATTCATGTAACGCTCTGAGATTCAGTTACTAATGCTTTTCAAGTTGCCACCTTGAGACAAGCCCGAATAATCAGGCTGCACATCTGCCCTCGTTCACTTCTGAAATGATGTATATGAAATGATGGAAATTGGCTAAGAGTATTAGTTTGTCTTCTCAGTTTTCTTGGGCTGAATACAACAATGAATTTTCCTCCTTTTCTGCTGTATTTCTCAATTTTAGAAATGCATTGTGCTTCCACCTTTAACTTTAGGAGGAGTGTAATCACAAGCAGCTAAATGAATGGCTGCATAAAAGAAGATGCACCATAACATCAAGGAAAACAGGCTTTCCAATTAAGATTAGAACGCCCCCAGGATTCAGCATGCAGTTGGAAAGGATCACCCATTAATTAAATTTATTTCTCTTTTAATTATTTTAATGAAGTACTATAAGATTAAAATGTAAATTAATTAAATCTTCTGCTCCTGGATAACTACTCTTATAGTAAGTAAATTTAAAACAAACAAACAACAAAGTGCTCTGCCTCAAATCCAATTTAAAATTTTTGAGATGCACTTGTTTTATTGAATCTGCATAAATTTCAAGTTAAGTAACAGGTCATCTTGTTCTAAGCAGGTGGCACAGTTGTTGTGTTCCAAAGGACTTTGCTGAAACTATTAGATATACCTCTTAGCCTATTAACGATCAAATAAAATTATCTCCTGTGAAGACAGGCTGAGATACTCGGGATTGTTCATCCTGGAGAAAAGAAGGCACCAGGGTGACGTTACAGCAACCTTTCAGCATCTAAAGGGGTCCTACAATAAAGCTGCAGAGGGACTTTTTAAATGGGCAGATATTTATAGGACCAGGGGGAATTGTTCTAAATTAAAAGAGAAGAGATTTAGATTAGACTGAGGAAAAAATTCTTTACTCAGTGCATAGTGAGGCACTGGAAAGGGTTGCCCAGAGAAGCTGTGGAAGTCCCATCCCTGAAAGTATTCAAGGCCACGTTGGATGAGGTTCTGAGCAAGTGATCTATCCTGTGGCATCCCAACCATGGCAGGCTGGTTGGAACTAGGTGATATTTAAGGTTCCTTCCAACCAAAACCATTCTATGACTCTATGAATCAGCCCATGCATGCTAAAATACCTTCATGAATTAACATCCAGGAACAGCTATAGCTATTGAAATGTCATAACTAGATGCTAATACAGTTGCCATAACGTAATCTATTACTGTTTTTTATTTTCACATTTTTAAATTTTGATTTTGCTCCTCTAATAATTCAGATTATCATACTGATATTTCGTTTAAAAAAGGAAAACCAAACATAATTAAAAGAACATTTTCATGCTAAGATTTCAGAATAAAGTTTGTAGGAAGTACAGCTTTTGCATAATTTGGATTGATTTTCTTTTTTTTTTTTTTTGCAGCATCAAGTTCAAATTATTTCAATTTCTTGTTTGAAGTCTTTTTATGCTGTTTCAAGTTGACTAAGGCTATCAACTACAGCATATTCACAATATTTCAGGAGCCACAAAGCTTATTTGCTGGAGATAAATTAATGAATTCATTGCAAGGTTTGAGTTCTGTTCTGGATGTGTCTTTACACAAAATTATAAACAAGAGTTAGGTAAGGCTTAGAGCCCTGAAGATAAGCATCCAATGTTGTTCAGAATTCTCTGGAATATCCAAAATACCTACACAGACTGGAAGATTCCAGTGGGAAACTTCAAGAGAAAACAAATATGTTTATTTCTATTAAAAATGAACAGCTGTAGAGAAGAAAATAATTTTTAATTAGAAAATAGCTTGTTGACTTTCATCTGCATAGAAAAGTAATATATGAAGAATTGGTTTTAGGATCAGGACCTAAATCTTCAAAACTTCTGGAATTTCTGGGTAATTTTATGAATTTTGAGGCATATAAGGAAGCCGAGGAGAAAAAACTGCAGGAACATTACATCCATTTAACAAAAGCAACAGGTAGCTATTCAAACTTCTCCTGTCTATCATTGTATAATAATGCTTATTCTTAAATGTATTAATTTATATAAATAAAGCTATAGTCATTTTATGTTCTATTGATCTGAAATATCTCAATTTAAACTTCAAACAGATTAGGTAGAGTGCCCTTGGAATGAACATCTTCATTAGTATTCTCTCAAGGAAGAAATAAATTATGCCTTCAATCAGGATAATAATTGTGAATGAGGTAATTCATGGGCCACGCATGTGTCTCTAATAAAAGTGGCATGATGTTACCGGCTAGCCTTTGCTAAAAAAATTTAAAGAGTTCTCCTGAAGTCTAATTTTTGAAAATTTTTTTTGTCTGTTTTCAAAGAGAGTAAAAGCATATGGCTGGAACTAATTTGCTGCAATTTCTTCTTTGTGCTACGTACTTAAAAGCATTTAGTACTTCATTTTGAAATCTTCTGATTCCAGCATTTGTTGTTGTCTTCATTATTCATTCCATTTTTATTAAGAAGGAATCAATATATAATATTCTGAAAATTCAGAGAAAAACAGATTTTGGTTAGTTTCACACTGTATTTTCTCATCCTACAACATTCTGTGTTTCAGGAGTCTTTTACTACATCTATGCAGAAAAGCTGCACTGAGGTACAATATCTATTCTCAATTCAAGTGTCATATGCCTTTAAATAGATATTGACTAAGATAGAAAAATATTCGGAAAGATGTTTCCTTATCTGGGGGGCAACTGAACACAGTCTTCTCAAAAACCTTATGAACTATAGGGGATAAAATTCAAAGGGAGAAATGAAGAAAAAGTTTCACAGAAGAGGGCTGCAGGTCTCCTTCTGAGAGGAAGAGGGACCATCTCAATGTCTTAAGGAAGGATTCAGGTGGTGGCCCTGGACTTCTTGCACCACACAGTCCCTAGAATCCCAACACACCTACCAGTTAGACAATAACCAGGTCTAAAAGGGTTAAAGGAGAAATTGCAAATCTTGGTACAGAAAAAAAAAAAAATTGGCAAAATTAAGTAGCTTCAATGTTTTGAAAATGTAATTCTAGTTTATATTTTATTTAAAGTTGCAATTTTATTAAAAAAAAAAGAAAAATATATCATTCTTATCTCTTTTTGACCAAACTTAGGATAAAGAAAAGAGTTTTGCACACAGGCCACTAAGCTCTGATCAGCTTTGGGCCTGCCATTCATCATTCTAAGAGAGTGTAAGGGGCTTTTTGGAAGACACACAGGACAGAGAGTTGATAGAAACAGTGAATTACAAATGGGCGATAGGAAAGTGATCAGTCTTTGCATTGAGACATTCCTAATAATTTCTAAATATAATACATAGCAGGTCATAGGGGTATTATAAAATATGATATTGAATATGTTTTTGTGGGTTGTATTTTCTGAAGTCAACCAATTCACAATATGACTTTTATTGTTTTCACTTTATTTTTGGATTATACCGGTATTTGGAATTCAGAGGCACGTTGTCTTTATCATGTTGCACTCAGATGATACTTTTTACCACCAGTGTGTTTTACTTCACTCTTAGAATACTACAGTGGCCATAAGTTGGACACTGTTACTGACGTGAGTTATTTTTATACAGATGTATTTGCTCAGTGGGTCAGAAAGCAATTGTTTGTCATATCAATCATACCTGTTACATTTTGCCTCTAAAGTTTATGAGAGATAGGGTGAAATTGCCTGAAACCAAAGCTCAATGGTTCTTTTTATTTATTAGCCCCTAGAATTACCTCTACTTCTGTGGAAAGTTTATCTGACTAGTCAATAATTTATCTTCAAGATAAAATTAATTTTATTTTTAAACTCTAGCTTAGTTGTTGAGTAACTTATACATAGAAGCTTTGTATGGAAGATACAATGATTGCAAAAATAAGTTAATACCAAAAATTGCACATTATCTTTTAAACTTTTTTGTGGAAACCGGAAATATTTGGTGTGAGATTCAGTGAACACATAGACAGGTATTTAGGGTTTATGTTTTCAGCAACTACTGTAAACTTTCTCTTTAACCTATCAATGGAAATAAGAATTTTCAGTGGGAAGTTTCTTCTCCTTAAATTAGTTAACCAAATTACTTCCTGGAAATATCTGGTGCTTAATTGAGGAAACCTGGTTCGCTATTTAAAATTATAAACTGGCTTTTTAGATAGAACTGCAGTGATGACATTTATCTGTAACTTTATCTCAAGACATTGTCAGAAAAAACTTGCAGTAACTAATTATAGCTAAGCATTCATTATTGTCTTTCCTAGGACAAAGAATTTGTCTTGATATTTACACATGAGATGAAATTCAGTACCTGCCTAACCTCTGTTTATGTCTATAACTTTACATATACTTTCAGAATGAGTTTAGGTAAGTCTTACAATTAATCTATTTTCTCAGGATTTTCTGCCCTGATTTAATGTCCCCTTCCTCTTTATTATGGAGCCAGAAGACCTCGTGTTCCATTTGTGATTAATGCAAATGACTTTAAAGCCTAACTGGCTCACAGCTAGCTTCTTCTTATGAAGGGAGCTTTGGTCTAACAGTGGTTGGTATTCTATAATTATAGTACAAATTAAAAAGTAAAACAGCTGATATGCATTAGTGGTCACTAAACAACTGTTTTTACAGCTAAATTAAAAAAAAAATTAAAAAAATAAAGCTTCACACAAGTCTTAAGACAAATTTTGGCAAAGCAAATTCAACATGATCCAGTCCTGGCTTCAGCAGAGCTAACATGAAGTCTCTTAACTCTCTACTGTTATCAGTGTTTCAGCCCGATTAGCAGTGGTTCAGGCCTAATTGTGATATTATTCTGTCTGCCTTTTACCCAGGCATATATTGAAATATTATTTGGCGTAGTCACATAAGGGGAAGATAGCAATATTCATCTAAAAGGGAGTCAAGTGACAAGCACCCAGATAAAAACACACACCTGAATGAGCTGACAATGCCCAGATCCCAGAAATTCTGCTTTTTTAACCTATGAAAGCAACAAGTCTTTCCTCACACTAGGCAGATCTTGACCTACAGACAATTGTTAATAGATACTGGTGATACACACTGGACTTTAGGCCCCAGAGAAGATAATTTCTTTGTTTTTAGCTTCATTCAGCCTGGCTCCCCAGAGTACAGTTCTTCTGATCTTGGAAAATAAGAATCAACAAAGGCTGCAGCTGTCAGAACCACAAATCTATCACACACTTACTGATTTATTAGTATATGTTCTTAACATTTGATTCACAGTTGTTAAAGAGAGATTACATGTTAATTAAATGGAACAAATACATGCTTATTTGAAGACCCAGGCTTTTGCTGGTGTCTCAGTTGCTGAGACTTTTTCTCCCCAATTCCCTTGTATTGACAATTTCAATGACAGTAATAACATTTCTTGAGCTACAGGCTTACAATAGCTTTATTCCCAGCTGTGCCTTTCATGAGGGAATATCCAGAAACAAATCATAAATAGTCATCACAGTTGATAAGAATTAGGCTCTAGGAAGAGCTCTTCACTGTAGAAATAGTCTCTTAAGGATCCTGCAACTGAGACACAAAATTTGAATGAACACTGGATCTATAAACATATGTCCCATTAGAGATTTTTTAATGTGGCTTTTCTGTTGCAATCTTAATGATTCTTCTCTGCTCTGCGAAAAGCCACGATTCCCTTGTCTGCTACAAGAAAACAAATATCAACTTTTGCACTTCTGGGCAGGGAGAAGCTTACAAAGACATTTTTGAAGTAGGAAATTGTCTAAGATATTTTCGTGTAGAGAAGACCATCTTAATTAGAATCTTCCCTTATATCTCAAGCATTTTCCAGAATAGTGAGATATATATATATATATGTGTGTATATATATATATGTGTGTGTATATATATATATATATATATATATATATGGAAGCAATATGTGCTAGAATTTTGCGGTCAATATCAGAGCTTATAATAGACATTGAAACACAATAGTGAATTTAAAGGCAAAGGTTTCACTTTTTTGTCTCTCTCAAGGTAAATAATATACTATAACATCTTTCCAGTATAACACACTCAGCTTCCAGGAAAAAGTATCGTTGTAGCAAATATCCCCAGCAGTTAATATATATTTTTCTTCTGATTGTATTGATTTTTTTTTTCCCAATTTTAGAGAATAGCAGATTTTTTGTATCTGAATCTGATGTAGTGAGCAATGGGAAAATTTTTCTCTGGGCAATCAAAACCACAGTTGATGGAGGATGAAAATAAGAATTTACTGGGCATGAGTAATGTGAAGGTAACCTAAGCTTTGGGATGAGATGTTCAGGAATTTTTTTATTGCTTTTTTAAAAAAATACTTTATTTGCAGCATTTGTTTTTCTTAGCAGACCTCCTGGTTTTATAGATATAGCAAAGTTTTCCTCTGCTCTCAGAGAGGGCATATTGTAATAATGGGCCGAGGAATGAGAATCTAAGCTATTTCACTGATAATAACAGCAACATCTAACATTAACAGCAAAGATAATTAGGGACCACAATTAGATAAGTCAAAAAACATTGTCTAGGGATTTTAATATCATGTTGACATGGTAGTTTTAGGAAATTTGGTATGATAGAGAGAGTGCAAGACTATTAATGGCATATTCTGGTAAGTATTAAATAAATTAGATAACAATTGGATAATCTATCAGTACTAATCCTTTATTTCCTGAAGAATTTCCAAGGTTACTTCTAGATTCAAGGTAACTTTAGAAATTGCCATTCAGTGCAAACTTCATTTCACCAAAATTTATAATAGTCTTTAGTATCTGTATTACTATTTTTAATATGTTGATGGACAGATTGAATTCTGCCTGTTAATGCATCTCACATAAGTTGCATATTGTGATGTCAAAAAGCCTCTGATGCGAATGTTTCTGATCACTGCAACATTATGCAGTGGGTCTAACCTCAGAGTCCTGTACCCTTGAAGTGTCCCTGGCTCTCCTGTAAGATGTTCAGCAGCAGAATCCTACAGCTATCTCAAATGTGTTTCTGATGTCAAGTCATATGTGTGACCAACTATTTTTCCCTCAAGGTTATTTGGTGTGCTCCTGTCTATAAGAATGTGTATGAAGTGTAGTGAACACGAATAATTCAGTACTCAGTGCTGTCTTTTCAAACATCAAAATCTCATTGCATAATGAATAATATGGTGAACTGCAATGCAAATGTGATGAATAGGAGCTACCAAAATCTTCAACTTATAACCTTTCAAGGAATATGGATTTATTCTCAATTTTTTTCACAGTTTTGTAGCAACTTGACAAAACATGTCATATATCATAGCAAGAACAGCCACATGTAGTTTAAAATCGGCTACAGAACGACCACAGGCTCTCTTTCTTCAAGCTCCTGCTCTGCTTAGAGAGAGGAAAAGAGGGTAAAGGAGTTGGGAATGAAGGATATACCATACAAAATACTAGAGATTAAAAATATAGTCATAACTGTGTGCTTAGTGTATTTTTTTTTAAATGCTTTTCCAGCTAACCTGGAACAAGTCTATGAACTGGCAGGTCTTTATAAAAAATGTCATGCCCATTTTTGACAAGGCAAGAGATGCTGCAAAGCTGACCTCATCTGAGTTATGGAGAAATCTGTGATGCAGTAGTTATCCACATGGCAGATAGAGAGACTGTTGAAGAATTTGTGGACCAAACTCCTGGATGAACTAAATAATTCACCAAATTTTTTTTACTCTAGGACAAAGAAATCAAAACTAGTATGAGTTTTGTGAAGACATGCAGGTCTCAAGTGATTTAATTTCTTAATTAAAATAAACATCACAGCTGTTTTCTGTGAGTCAAAATAATGTAAAGAAATCTTTCAGTTAAATGACAAAACTCCCTGAAATTCCATAACAACATCAGAATAAGAAATTTTATTCTGTATACTGAAAAGTGTGAAAATTTATTCCAGTAACAGAACAGTATAAAAATACTCAGTTCTTCAGCAGAACCATTAATAGAGAACAAACTACTGAGGTCTACCCCAAACTTCAGCACAAAATCTCTGTGCCTCTTGAAAGGCTGAAGAAGACATGGGCATCTCTTTTTTTTAGAAGATACAGTCAGATGCTGGTAAGAAAAAGTTTATCTCTAAAAAGTATTCTACTGTTAATAATTAGATATTTAAATGTATGGTCTTCTTTTCCTGTTTTCCCATGTATCACAATTAATACTCTTGCGTTCTCTCCAGAATTACCCCTATATAAATAACCTGTATTGCTTTTGCTTTGTATTGTACTTTTGTCTTAGAACTTTGTGTTATATTTGTACACACATGTAAAGGTCTGCTGCAGAATTTTCTGCTGGGATATGATTATCAGAAATAATTGGGCTTGCCATCAACTGGAATATACTGCTGCAAAGCAGAACTGGAATGTACTCTGGATTTCTTAATTTAAAGTAAGAAGTCACTTACTCTCTGAATTACAACAGTGACAGTGTATCATTCTTAATGTCCTCATCCTAATTAGTATTTAATGACTTATACCAAGTGACAAAGGTTCAATGGGAAATAGTGCCCTTTCCTACCCTTTTCATACAAGACAATTTATAGAGCTCCTTTTGTCAATCTAATTGTACATTACCTCTTCAGGACTTTAATCTACCCCACTGGGCCCCAATCTGGATCAAAATAGAGAATCATAGAGAAATGTTAAAAGAGGTACAATAAATGCCTGAAATAGCAGGTCTCTGTTAGAGCATATTCCAACAAAAAGAATAAATGTAACCCTAACCAGTTGGTACCAATGTGGACTAATTGCTTCAGTACTAAGTGAAAAATTAACTGGGGGGGAAAAAAGAGGTTCTTTCCTTCAAATGCAAGAACATTCTGCTCCAGAGTTAGTTCTCAGAAATGTGTAAGATAAACTTCCTTTTTAAAAATTTGCAACTCAAAGAATGATGAATTGCCACAAAGTGTTGTGGCTGTTTAATCATTGTCCCCAAGAAATAACTGACAATGCAAAATGGAAAGGAGAACCCAGTATTATTGAAATGCATATCTGAAACATGACACACTAATTTCTATGAAGATGGTTTACTTTTTCTCATACATCATTCATAGTTTTACCTGTGGCTTTAAAAGGAAAGCAACATAGAAACAGGCACTTTCAATGCTGGTTAGAGCTTGCTCTTAGCTATGCAATGCTAAATTAGACAGTCATCTGGATTCCACGTAAATGAAGCAGTCCTATTCTGCCCAGGGTGCCTGGGTAATGATCACACTCTAAAGGTTATGGAATTAATGGCTAGAGTAAAAAAAAAAGTAAATTTCATCTCTGTGCTACACGGGTACATCAAATGTCTGCTTATCACTAGTGTAAAAAAAAAAGAAAAAACGGTTTGTTTCTTACTGAAAGGGCAAAAAATACTCATTGGGATGTAGGAGAGCAAAGAATTGTGTGCAGCTATGCCCTGTTTTTTCAAAACAGTTGTAACTTTTTGACAATAAATTCCAAGAAAAAGAATCATAGAATCAAAGAATGATTTGGGTTGGATCTTAAAGACCATTGAGTTTTACAACCCCCCACCATGAGCAGGGACACTTTCTACCTAGACCAGGTTGTTCATTGCCCCATCCAACCTATTCTTGAACACTTCAGGAATGGGGCATTCACAGCTTCATTGTTCCACTGCCTCACCTACCTCACAGTAAAGACCTTCTTCCTAATATTTAATCTATACCTACTCTCAGTTTAAAGTCACCCCACCTTGTCATATCAATGCATACCCTTGTAAAAAGTCTCACTCCAGCCTTCTTATAGGCTCCTTTTAGATGCTGAAAGGCTGCAATAGTCACCCCAGAACCTTCTCTTCTCCAGGCTGAAAAACCCAACTCCTACTTTCTTAGCTTTTCCTCATATAAGAGGTCCTCCAGGCCTGTGATGAACTTGGTGGCCTCCTCAGGACTCACTGCAACAGGTCCATGTTGCTGTGCTGAGGACCCAAGAACAGGACTGCACGTGGAGTCTGAGAATCGCATCCCTGTTTTCTGCTGCCCACATTGCTTTGGATGCAGCCCAGGACACGTTTGGTTTTCTGGGTTGCAAATGCACAGTGCTGGTTCATGTCCAGCCTCAACTCCACCAGCACCCTCAAGTCCTTCTCAGCAGAAAGACGTTAATTATACTGGAAATTGTCATTTAAATCATTCTAACCCCAAGAGGCACAACTATGACCTTTCTGAAATTCTCAGGCCCTACATGCCTCTGCAGGTACTGACACAGGAATAAGTTATATTTTTAAAGGCAATATTTGTCTTTCCAAACTTTGCAGGCAGAAGGAAGGCATTTTGTAAGGCAAAAAGAACAACCGAATGTTGTGTGCATGTGTGTACACTTCTGGAATTCTTTTCAGCAGTATTAAAAGTAGCATTATTTCAATTTTTGTTATTCTTTTTAGGCTTGGGCTGCTTTTTCAGAGGACTATAAGAGGGAAGACCCACAAGAACTTCTCTTGCATGACTTTCTTGCAAATACTGCAAAATTACCCAGTTGTTTCCATTTAAGACTCAAAGCACAAGATGCAGTTGGTAAGCCTTTTAATGAAGTGTGAACTTCAGCTGATTGTCTGTCATTAGGAAATAGAAAAAACAGTCCATATGAACTTCTTACCCAAAAAGTTCATCATCAGAGAGCAGTCACAATATTTTTTGCAATATTTGCTTGGATGTCTGAAGGTTTAACCTATCAAGCTTGAAGCAATGTATCCATTAAAATCAGCATCAAAACCTCCATTTGATTTCAGTGAGAATGAAGACTTCCATCCTGTTTTAATTCTCAGGCTGCATGGTTCTCCAGTTTCTCTGTAGGGTTTTAATTTGGAAGTTATTTCAAATTCAGAGTCTTTTGTAGCTTCCAAAGCCTTTGACATTAAAAGCTGCAAAATCATTATCTATTAGAAATTTAATTCATTTTGAAAAAATACCTTTATATATATATATATATTGCATGGCTAAAATTAATTTTACTTGCATTATCCCTATTTTTATACCTAAAAAAATGTAATCCATCAGCACATCTAATCTTTTAAGCGTGAAGAAAAATGAATGAAAGACTTTTCAGAATATGTTTTTTTACAGTGGGAAGATTTTTATAATTCATAGAAAATAAATTTATTTGAGGTAACAATTTTTTTAATATTCTCTCATTATATAAATTCCTTTCAAGACACAGGATTTACACTTTATAGGTGACCTGTTATATTTTTTTATTCTGAAGTGCACTTCTGAAGTGTAGCTGCTAATTTCATTGGCAAAAAATTACTTCTTCCATGCAATAGAATTAAAAGTAAAACATAACAAATGGAAAGATTTTAAGCAGACTTTGATCCAATTAGAGATATAAACATTTCCTGAATCATATAGGCTTGAGGTGTACACCCAAAATCGAAACAAGCATAATTAATTACAAGTAGTATTTCATTTGTTGCCTGCAATTAAAATCTGAACAAGATCCAAAGCATTTGGCTGAACATTCAGTACTTGGCTTCAGCCACATTATAGCAACGTATGGTTTCCAGATCCATGGAAGGATGAGATACCTCCTGATAACTTACATTCAGAGCAATGGTGTATCATTACTAGACTGGCAGCAAAAAGATGTGTCTGTATTCAATACATATGTTTGAATAACATGGCTTGACCTTGTTTTGGGATCCAGAGCACAGAGGTTTATTTCTCTTGAAGAAAAACATCTTCCTTTAAGTTACAGAAGAGGAACGTCTACCTACTTCAACCCAGTGTGTTGACTTGGGTACTGTGCCAGGAGTCACAGTTTCTTATAAGTGTTCTCAGGGCATCTTTAAAAAAAGAGAACATGTCAAAAAATACAGAGTAGCATTTTAACCTCAGTGCTCCATCCACAACTCTTTCTATTTATTTCTTTTCTCTGTTTTTCTCTTTGCCTCTTTTACTATTAAATAAAATATATCAAGTTTTTTTGGCATCAACATCTAACCTTGTTTTGCTTTAATCATGTTTTTTGGGTATATTTCAAGCTTTTCTGGGTCCAATCACTTTTATTCAGAGACGCTTAGTTTCCTTTGCTCTTCTGTGTTTAAACCAGTTTGTAACACTCTTGAGTTGCCAAGGCTAAATTTCCAGAGCACTGGAATCTAAATGATACTTTAGTGTTTATGAGAAGCTGGAGATGTACTTCAGAAACACAACCAGTCTCTATTAATAAAAAATGATACCAATTATGGAGATTTTTGAACATATTGGATATGTGAAATTAATTTTACCAATCTGAAAATGTACTAAGAATTCATTCTTTATGTTTTATTTGGCACATAGCTACAGTTTCCACTGAAATGTGGATGGCTTCTTTATCTTTTAGTTAAAATATTATCTCCTAATGCTATCATGAAAAACCGTTGTGAAAATGCCAAATAGAAAATTACCACATCAAAAAGAGTATCTGCCAGTGTCAAGAAGAATCCCAGACCCCATCACTCTGCCCTATTATATCAGTAGTTGTGTCACCATATAAGGTACTAAGGACGATTAGAGCTGACAAGTTTGGCAAAATAAAACGTCATCTCCGCTGAAGAGTGCCTGCAACATAATTAAGAAACAAATACAACACTTCACTGTAATGGAAAAGAAATGGAAACCACAAGGAGCATATCAGTCTTTTAATTTCAGTGTTTTTATGTGGTTGATCAGGTGCTGAGGTAAACAAGATGAAAGCCATCTAAAAGCTGTGAGGAAGGAGTGGCTGCAGTAAGGGAAAGCACTCCTCCCAATAAGCAAGCTAGAAGTTTTTGTAATGATAGAGCTCATTGACTCCTGCCCATTGACAAAGTGTTTGCAGGTAATTCTGGAAACAAGAAGGAGCTAATGAGAATAAATGATGATGCAGTCTCCATTGGTAGCACAGGCTCTACTAATAAAACAACAGCATTATAGTTCCTCACTAATAGTGAGTAGTACCAGATGGATTAAAAAACTAAATGACTGCCATATTTCAGATGGGTCAACTATTAGGTAGCAGAGGATTGAAAAACTGGAAAGACAGAAAAGTAGAAATGCTAAATATGGGATATTTCTCGATCCTAAACATTTTTTTTTATACTTGACTTTTGAACATATTCTTTCTTAAATTTTGAGTTTTGTGGGTTTGCTGTTGGTGTGATAGAAACCAACTTTAATTTGTGCATTTTATCCATTGCTTTTAATCTTATAAGGTACATGTAAAAATGCCAACCTAGGTGCTTATCTGGAATCAGTAAGCAATCTAGGAGAAAAAATATCCAACCAAGCACCAAAAGGAAAGATCAAAGTCAGAGTCACAGCAGTGGACTTTATGGAAGGCTCATTATCAAAAATTTTCTTCAATGAATTTTTGCACCCCTGACCTGTCTTACAAAGGAAAGATGACTTATGGTGCTTGGTTGCCATCTAAGTTAAACCCAAGCTATTGAACAATAGCTTGCACAAGTTTGACCTTATGGTTGAATAGGCTGGCTGGCTGCAGAGCTAAGATCCATGGCTTTTCAATGATGGATCTATAGCATGGAAAAAAGTAGGTAATTAAAGCTCAGTAGAAACACAAATACTTTTTAACAGTGTATAGCATCTATTCATCTTTTAGTGACAAATAAAATAGACTTATACTTCCTTTTAAATGCATTGCTATTTTTATGTTCATTGTATTCTTTGCAAGGGGCAAATGGGGCATGCTTTCACGTTAATGTTAAGGAAATGTAACTCTGCTTACATCAATATTTACTTAAGGTCTGAATTTGACCTTCTTTGAATAATTAATGAAGGAGAATGTATATTTATATCCTCTCAATTTCTTTTCTCCCAGGACGTTTTGATATAGAGCAGTTCATTTCCTCTACGAAATGCAGATTAATGTTTTCTTTATTAAGTCAGTACTTCCATTGAAATATTACATTGAAATATAACACTGAAAATAACAGTTCTATAGAAATAGAGAGCTAATTAGCAGTAGAGTCTTCAGTGTCTCACCAAATTTTAAACAGAAAATGCCATTTGAGGGCATTTCTAATCTATTTGAACTTGTATTAGTGTGCCTATTAATCTGCCCCTTCTCTTTATTTACACACCCACACCCACACAACATTATCTACCACTCATCTCCTTTATCCAGAAAAAGATAAACAATTTCTTTCAGCTTACTGAAATGGAAAGATTTAAGGCAAATGCACTTTGAAAAAAATAGTTTTTCAACTCCTATCAGCAAAGCAGTAGATCAATTAAACTTTATTACTTCAAGTTTTGTTATTGCCTCAACCTTTGTTACATCCCCTTCAAATAATACACTTGCAAAATGCATACTAGGATGCCTGAATGGAATACAAGAAAGGAATGAAAATTATTTTGCTTTAGGAATAAATTATTTACTGATAAATACGTTAATATTATGTGCTTAGTAATAATGCAACTATATGAAAATGGAATTATACTTTGTTCTCATAACTTAATGATGAAAATGAGAACCCCTTCATAAATCTTGATAGCACATATTAATGTACATACCAAAACTGATAGTGGGGCTTTATTAGAATAGCTTATGTCCCAGGAAGAATTTAATTAATACATCAGAAAATTTTTCTTCTGACCATTTTCTAAAAAGGTTTTTATTTTATTTTATTTTTGTTCATTTGAAACATATCACTTCAACCAGCAGAATGCAAACCAGGAGGCTGAGAAATGTGACTAAATATTCCTTCTAAGAGATATAACAATGTTAAGTTGGAATCAAAAAAGTGAGCTTATAGCTTTGTAGAATATGAATAACTATTTCAAGTTGGAATCATTGAACTTTTTTTTTTTTTTTTTTACTTCTTGGGATATGGTTTCTTTCATGAGGAAAAAAATCACTGCAAACATTAGCTACAGAAGGAGATGATTATTTAGTTTAAGGTGTTAATGAGAAATTAAAATTAAAAAAAATAAAAATAATTTTGCACCTCTGGCTAATTTCTTTAGGAAGAAAATAGTATCCTAATGGTATCTAAAAGGCGTTTTCATCTTAACTGTGAAATACAACCAGTTTGTCAAAACCTAGAGATAGATATTGAAGTTTGACTCCAAGGTATCAGTGAAGACATTATTTTACTCTGAACTGAGAATTTTAAAGTACTAATTAGCAAGCTGTGGAGTAGGTGTGATATGCTGAATTAATTGATAAATTGCTTGTTTGATTAAATTATGATTAAACAGATTTATTTTTATTTCAGAATCCATAAATGATAAATTACACTAAAACTAGTTCTGTAATTAAGTTACACATACAGTAAATGAAGAGATTAATGTTTAATTAATGAAGGTCCTAACTATAGCACTTTAGTCTCTATTCATTAAGGAAAAGCTACAGTAACTATGGTGGCCTAACCCTTATTTTCATTGAACTTCAGTAAAATGAAATAATTTTGTATGAAGAATTAGGCTCGTTAGTGAAAGGGCTGCAGGGCAATCTTTTTTCTCAAAGAAGAGACTTTTGGGTGTATAGTCTTTCTTGTTTTAATTTATACCTGTCTCTGTATTCATGAATATTTACTGATTTCCATCACACAAGATTCTGATGCTAAGCAAATTAAATAGCTGTTGGGTCACATTAGTCTTGACTATGATTCTAAAACCATATTATGATTTTATTGCATCCATGTTTTATTGAGTAAAGCTAAAACAAGGTCAGTTTGGAGACTGTGAAATGTCATTTCATACAAGTTCAAAACAAATTAACTGAGGATGTGAAAATTCCTCCAAAGTTTTTTGAACTCTCTTTCTTGTTAGTCAGACATCAGGGTGTAGACAGAAGTCAGTGCTTCATGCAGATCAATACCTGACAACTAACTGTAGTTTAAACAAATGAATTTGGGATGTAGAATCAAAGCTGTGGCTTCTGCATGTTCATAAAAAGCCAGAGAGGATGATCAAATGTATCAGAGTATTGAGGATTGCTCTCCAACCCCTTCCAAAGACAAGAAGGATAATTCTAGCCGCCCCAAATGCCTATATGCATATTCACACAAATTAGGCAACAACGAGGATAAACTGGAGTTCTGTGACCAGTCTGGGAGTTATGATATCATAAGATTCATTAGAAACTCACTTGACTCAAGGACCACAATGGACGCCTACAAATCCAAAATGTAGTACCATAAATGAGATACTAGGAAAAGCATAATCTCTCTACCAGGCAAAACCAGTATGGAGTTGCACTGATGATCTCTTTGGATCTGGAAAAAATATTGATCCAATTGGTCTGAAGAAATGAATTCAGGAATACTTGTCTAAATATTAGATGAGTAACTTTTTCATTGGAAAAAGTGAAGCTGCAGTACTTTTAGTGAGAAATAGACTCAGAGTGAATTCAAAATTGTTTTACTAAGTTTGTGTGGTTTTATTCTTCACAAACGAAAGTATATGCTTTTGTTCTTAGATTAATAAAGAGAAAAAAGTATAGTTGCAAAAAAAAGGGTAGTTATTTCTATTAAACTGTTTTAATTAATAGTTCCTGTGTAGTAAGTCCCATAAAAGTTCAACACCTAGCTCTTCAGCACAGCAGCATTTTTGTGCTTCTAAAGTATTCTCACAGCTACAGAATACAGTCTGAATTTAACACTAACTGTGAGTCTCACAATAAGATCATAACTTAAAAAGCCCTTTTTTCTATTGTCATTAGAAATAACAGCATAGTCGCAACCAAGCAAAATTATGTATGCTCTGAGATCTCAGGGCAAGTTTAAAATTATCTCTGTCAATGATCCCTATGTGATCATGAGTTCAAAGATCCATAAAAAGACTTCAGCAACTGTATTTTTTACATTTGTAAAACTATTTCTTACTAATGAGTCATTTCTATTCTGAACTCAGACACATTTGTTATTAAAACCCTGGCATATGAAATTTACTAGCCCATGGAGAACTATTTTTTTTTCCCAGCTGACCTAGAAAACAAAGATATGATAACAATATTAACCAAACAAAAATTAGCTTTGTCATAAGATTACAATTGGCATAATAACATTTCCAAGCTCAGCAACTAAATATATAAAATTGTCTTCCTCAACACATTATCATAAACTAAATTGACCATGAGTAGCAGCAACATCATGAAATTGATTATAGCAGTGTATCTTTGCATTTTGCTTTAGAATTCTGAAAGGAAAAAAAAATAAGAACATAGGTTGAAGCTGTCAACTATGCTTGTGTTGATATTTCAAATGCATAAATATATAGTAATACATTTAAACAATTTTACAGCCTTTGACTGTCTTCAAAACAGAAAAATATTTTCCTCTTTGGGAGGGTGAAATGAAAACTCTTGGAATTACTGGGAGTCCTGAACTCAAAGCACATTTGCAGCAGTTACAACATGATTCAGGGAGAGCCTTGCTGATGACATGACTTGAATTAATGCTAAAGTAATGCATTATTTACTATTGTACTGCTGTTTTCATTATTGTTTCTTTATAGAACTCTTCACTTAATTATTTTTCAACGCCACACACATATTCGGTTCCTACTTGCAAGTGGCATCTTTGAGAATATAACAAAAAAACAACCTAGAAATTCAGTACTGAAATTCTTATAGTTCCATGCGCAGTTTCTGGCTGGAACAATGTAGATTCTTAGGAAAGAGTACAAGAACAGGACATGTGTAGTTGTGTTTTCCCAAATGCTTGCATTCTCCCAGTGTACAATGATTTGTGGCTCAAGGTCTTCCTGACTCATATGTGATTTCTTTCTTCTTTACAGACCTCGAAAGATTTTTCTTCAAAAATCCGTCCAAATCTTCTTTTGAACACTCACAAACTTAGAGCACTCAAAATGTCCTCTGGCAAAGAGTTCAACAGCTGAGTATTTCCTTTTATTTGTTCTGAATCTGGCACCCTGGACCTTTGACTAAAAGAGAGTAAACAACATTCTCCATTACTCTCAGAATATTAGACTTACATATTTTTGCCTCTGTAGGTTGCAGATGAAAAAGCCCCAGTATAGACTCACTGCTATTAGCGCCATTAAGTCCTTCATTGCTTTACCTCCACAGTAAATGCATCAAATAAAACCAAAATATTTCCTCTCATTTACAGCCAGGAACATTGTGTCACAAAGGGGGGAAAATCCAGTTTTATCCTACTTGCATTTCAAATGAATTCTCCTTGCTGTAGTCCACTGATATGGAAATAGGGAAATGTCTCTATTCACTTTTTCTTTCTCTAGGATGTCCTACCAAATGTTATTAAATGCAAAAAAAAATTTCAAGGTTTTCTGGAAGGGAAAATGATAAAAATATAGCCTTCAAACATGTCTTCAATTATTTTCCTATTCTTAAATTGCATAATATCTATTTACATGAATAAAACACTGTTGATCACCTGATTATCGTATTTCCTTATTTTCCTCTTGTCTTATGCTATTTTTAACTACCATGCTAATTTTCTGTGTTTTTAATCTTCACACAGTGATTTAACCTCCAGGAAAAAAAAATCATAAATGCACTTTCCCCCCCTTCCTTTTCTTGTACATTCCTCATTGCTGAATATGAAAATGGCTTAATATCTTAGGTCAGCAAGTACTTAATAAAACTTACTGAAAAAAAAAGCACCCCCACTGTACATAAGCTTATTTGGTTCACATTCATTATGATTTCTATATAGTTTGATTTTTAATGTCCAAATTCTAAGTCTTATTCACAAGGAATGTTCCACTGATGATGTTGAAAAATATACTTTCCAGGAAAATAAATATTTTGGACATAGATTTAGAAGATGGAGTTTACATGCATTTGCAAAAAAACAAATAGACTAGATTTTTTTATCACACAAGTATTTTGAAGTCAATACAGCTGCAGAAATTTACATCTACTTAATTTTCCTCATGTTTTACACCATAATTAGATAATCAGGCTTTTGTTACACTGACTTTCAGTTTAACATCCTGCTTTCTCTATAAAACACCCTTATAGTTCACTTTTGAACATGGTATACATCTTCTTTTTAAACATGACAACAAAAATATGCATGCTTTGAAGCCAGGAAAGACATATATAAACCACATGATGTTGCAACACCATCCATTTTTGAATTGTTGTTCTGAAAATATTTTATACATCTGTTGCTCTCTTCATCATGTAAAAGGATGAAGAGGATGCACATTGCATGAGCTGTGACAGTTATTTCATTTAGAAACTGTGTTTCTGAGCAGTGCTCTACCATTATGTTATTCGTATTTGTAGCTATGTGAAAATGAAAATAATAAAAACAACCGCCTCTGTGAATTTTCCAGGACATCCAGAAGAGCTTTGATCAATACTTCCCTAAGTTCTTTTTTTTTTGCAGCTTTCTATAATTCATGGCAGATGCAGTGAGTGTACCGTTGCTTCATCATGTGGTGAATAAGAACTATACTGTTTATCTGAAAATCCTGAGGTATTTATTTGAAAACCTAAAACACATTTTTCAGTTTTTTGACTATGTAAATCATATAAAAAATGGGATTTGTGTTATTTGAAACCATAAATATTATCTCTTCCAAGCTTACGTTCTGGAGTGAACATGACTTTCTCCATGGTATTCATACCTTGTGAGTTCTCTTTTCCCATAAGATGCCAAGATCCACTCAACTCCACATTTAAAAATTATTTTAAAAAATTAAAATGAAATATTGAAATTCCCAAGAGCTGTTTTGTACTGTGTAGGTAGAATAATATTTTTCTTGTTCTTTTACCACAGATAAAGGATTTTATACTGACTTTAGTACTGAAAGAAATTATTATGCTATCCTCTATAAATGATTAATAGCACCTGTCAAGATATTTCACTGCAACATAATGGTTGTTTCAAGGTTTACATCGTTAGTTTTATTTTCTATTGTGCTTATCCATCAAGTATAATAAATTGTTCTTCAACTGCAGTTAACATGTAACACGGTATTTAGTTGAATAAACTGAACATCTGGATGTCTGATATTTATGAAACATGTAATCTGCTAACTTTCTGGTTCTCCCTAAAGTTTAATACCTGAATTAAAGTTTAAGTCTAATTCTTGACCTACTGTCTTCTCAAAGCAGAAAAACAGATCCTGGAAGAATGAGGTTCTGTCATGACAGTGATTAAATGCGTGTCATTTAAAAATCTGACAAATGAGATATTAAATAAGAGGATAGCCAGGTATCTCAAGAAATAGCAACAATTAAATCCTGCTCTTCTGCAGAACTTATAAACTGTAAGAGTGGGAAATAATAGATATTTATTCCCTTAAAGGAAACAAAAAAACAATCAAGTAGGAAGCTGAGTAGTTAGGGTTAGTTACATACAATACTAGTATTCTACCACAAACTTTTCATGAACCTGATATAAATCCTATTGGCTTGAAATAATGTCTCACCCAGGAAATATTGTTGCATTACATCCTCCACAGTTCTTTTTTATGTGTTTTTAAATGTTTTCCTGTCATTTTTCACTAAATCCATACACTTGGGTTAAACACCCTATATATATATATATATATTTTTTTTTTTTTTATAACTGTAGCCGTGTAGTGTCAGGTCTAATCACCTATACTACTATCTACATTCTGAATATGATCAGGCAAATACCTAGACTGTGTCATAGATAATCTTTATTTAAAGAGCTCAGCCTACTGCCCTCCCAACGTTTGCAGTTCGTAAATTTGCTGAGGTAGATTTTTATGACTTTAGTTACTAATAAGAGTCCTCATAGATGGCTTCTAACAGTCTTCAATCTTCATAGACCCTCAGAGCCCTTGCAAACCCTCAGCATCAGAAGCATTTTTTGGCTGGAATTTGTCACAATTTCAATTGTCTAATGGGTAAAAATATTCCTTTACTTGCTGTGAGATTGTTCCCCCATAGTTTCATCTGATGTCTCATTAACTGACCCTTTCCATGCCCATCTCATTGTGCTGTAACACTCATAACAGAGGGCTGAAATCCATTTACATGATTGTCATGGTTTAGCGCTGGCCCAATGCCAGTGCCCCCATGAAAACCCATCTTCCCCTGGTGTCTGCTGTGAGATGTGATCAGAGACAGAGCAAAGCAGGCCTCTACTTGTAAACAAGAAAAACCTTTATTATCACATAACTACAATAAAATTAACATACAGAGCAGAATGGAAACCCTTTAAACATTTCTCCTCCCCCCACTCAATTTCCAAAGAATGACACACAACCTTAGATCTCTTCCCAGTCCATCACCCTTCAGATAATCAACTCAGCCCATCTCCACCCTTCCGACAATCACCTCTCATTTCATCGAGGAGAGAAGAGCCCTCCTTGTGCTACCACAGGTAAATCCCCGTCACTCAGCAACTACACGTCGTGACTTCTTCCTTCCATGTTCAGTGCTCTCACCACTGCACATGGACCAGAGCTGCTTTTAGGGTTTCCCCTTTCAAGGATGCCTTGCCCAGTTCCAGAAGAGAACGACAGTCTCTCACCTTTTCGGGACACCAGTCCCCCCCAATATTTCACCCCCTGGGGCCGAGGGGTCTCACCATCACTTCATCACCTGTCGTCTCCGCTCACATCACTCCTTTGGCGCCGCCTCCCCCTAAAATGCAGTCTCTGTATTACAGGAAAGGTTCTATCCATGGCTATACAAGAAAAGTCCAGCCAAAAGCCACTCCATCATCTCCTCCACCTAGGATTTTCTCAACTTCTCCCAGTCCTTCTTCACTTGCACAACTCTGCATCACACTTGCGCATTTCCTCTTATCTGTCTCTTTTTCCTCGACTCCCGGAGGATCAGCATTTATAAGGTTTCCATCGTCCCACAGAAGGGTTAAAATCACAGTCTCTGCTCATCTCGAACTCCCACACTAGCTCATCGGGCACTCTTCCCTTGTCGGCCCCCCCCTTCTCTTCCTCGGCCAGGCCGGTGCTTATCAAGTTCAAGATAGCACTGGCACCTCTCTCTTTCCCTCTCTCTCCCGAGGAGGGGGGGGCTGCCCGCCACCTCTCTGAGTTCTTCCACCCTTCCATCATCTCCCGTCTCTACCCAAGGCTCCGACCCACCTCCCTCGGCCGCATGGCTTTCCCCTCCCCCGCCCAGCCCGAAGCTGGGCAGGGGAGGTCTGACCTTCTCCACCGACCGGAACCAAGAGAGCGATCCCCTGGCAGCTCTCGCTTTTAACCCCTGTGTTCTCAGAGGCGGATCCATATCCTCAATGGTCAAACCAGGTGCCAGTATCCACATCTGGGCACCTATTGGTTTGACCATTACCACCTCCCAAAAACTCATTTCCTCTCAAACCACGACAATGATGTAAGTAACATAGCTATTCAAAGTCCTTTCTGAACTGTGTGCTGCATTTGGCTGGGGCAGAGTTAATTTTCATCACAGAGGTTGGTATGGAGCTGTGATGGTTTTTGGGTTTTTTTGCTGAAAACAGTGTGATTATATAGAGATGTTTTTGTTACTGCTGAGCAGGGCTTGCATAGAGCCAATGCCTTTTCTGCTTCTCATACTAAGATTCCAGAGGGAAGGCTGGAGGTGCGTGGGAAGCAGGGAGAAGACACAGCAGGAACAGGTGACCTAAAATGATCAAGGGGCTGTTTCAGGCCTCATAGCACCGTGCTCAGTATGTAAACCTTGGGAGAAGAAGGAAGAAGTAGGAAATGTTTGAAGTGATGGAGGAACATTTGAGTAGTGTTTGTCATCTCAATTATGTTCCTGTCCATGGGGAGCAGGGAATTAATTCCTTGTTTTACCTCGCTTGTATGTGCAGCTTTTGCTGTTCTTATTAAACAAGTTTTCTAACTTTTACCTTTCCAATTCTGTCTCCAATCCTACTGGTGAGGTAGTGAGTGAGAAGCTGCTTGTTGCTTGGCTGCTGGTTGGGGTTAAAACATGACTTATTGTTAAAAGAAATGACCTTGTTATTCATAATTTTCACTTAGGTACTTCTTTCCTATGCCTATATATATACACTTATATGAAGAAAAAACTCCTGTGCTATTTCTTCCCTTTTCTTTCCAATTCAATTTATTGAATCATATATATGTACTATAGGCAGAGAGAACATGAATTAGATGCATGAACATTTGGTTTCAAAAATCTCAGAGATAGTTTGGAGGTTTTTTAAACTCTCAGAGCTGATTTTAAGGTGAGCAGAAGAGCAAGGAAAATGGGGTTATAAGGTCAGACTGATGCTATCATATCTTATTTCCACCTGGAGGAATATGAAAATCTTCAATTTTGTATTGGAGGGTATATAAAGCCCTCCAATAGGAGGGAGACTTCTGTGAAGAAAATATTTTCAAATTACTAAGAGACAGAATAATAAAACAGTTAAATCACAAAATGAAAGATAAGAGAAAATGGAGGTCTGGATAAAGATTACAGGCAGATATGAATCAAATAGATGAAATTCACATGCCATTCATATGACAAGAGCAATTTTTTTAAACAGGAAAAATTATATTTAAAACTTAAGACTGAAAATAATAAGCTGGGTGCACTTTCACTGTTCAATGAGTGGAATGTGCTGTGAGGACGAAGTATATTTAAGACAGAAAAAAATGTGAAAAATAAAATACAATTTAAAAATCATCTGATAGAAAACCATAGGGAAGTTGCAGCATATTTTGTTGCCTAGTAAAGAGGCAGCATGCTCTAAAGAGATCACACAAGGACTTTGTGAGATCAGACACAAACCTGGCCTGAAAGAAAAGCATACTTTTGCAAATTTTTTGGTCCTGGAGCACAACTGAAAGCATAAAGTATTATGGCTGCTTGGTCCTTCCAGCTTCAGATGCCTGAAACTGCATCTAGAATTTTAGGTATCAGCTTTGCAGTCCTGTCAGACTTCTTCTTCAGCACCAGAATCTATAAAAGGTGCTGCCATTCCAGAATCTATACAGGGTGCTGCCAGACCAGAACCAGGTTCTTATTATTTCTCAGTTACAAAATCATAGTTAAACAGTCTGGTTTATGTTGACAGTTGTTGGGTCAGTGATTTGCAAAGCAAATATTTCTCCCTGTAACTGTGAGCTTTGAACAGGCATCTTCATTATGCTGTGTTTATCTAGGCTGTGCAGTCTGCTTGTGTGGTTCACATGAATATGTTAATTGGAAAGAACATTAATTTTAGTAGCTCATTAAGAATGCTTTGATTGATCAAGGAAGAATGGTGGCAAGCTCCATGATGTCATCTACACCTCTAAAATAATCAGTTTATAAAAAAAAAAAAACCAAACACATTATTTATAGAAGTAATATTTTCCTTGTTCATTCATGAAATGATGACAGAAAAGAGCTTATCAAATGTGGATATTGATGAGTCAATTTAAAATGGGAGCTGTGGAAATAAGGGATGGATTTGAACTTTTTTTTTTTTTTTCTGAACCATTATTTTGTACAATGTCAGTACACTATATCAGTGTACTTTTTGCCTCAATGCTGTGCCACCAGTTTCACTGTACTGTGAAAAATTTTAGAAGCTATGCTTCTATACTCCTGCATTTTGTTTTTCCTTTTTTTTTTTTCTCTTCATTAATACCTGTATAAGGAAATGACATAACTCCTTGATTTACAGAGGATGTAGGAGGTGAAAAATGGACATAGACAGGATTCCTGGAAATAGACAGTAAATAGACATTCCTGGAAATAGACAGGATTTTATCCACTTGTTGTGTATATATATAAAATGAACAAAGATTTTTAGGGGAATGAAGGAAAGATTTTTAGAGGAATGGTATGGATTGGATCATTTACACAAAAAAAAAAAAAAAAAGAAAGAAGAAATAGAAAAAAAGACATAAATAAGAGTAATGGTAAGGACAAATTATAAGACAAAAAAGTGAAGAATTGAAAAAAAAAAAGAAATACATAGAAAAAAGAAAGAAAGAAAATAAAATGTGAATTTATGGAGAAAAGTAAAAGGGACAAAACCAATATTCAAGGGACATGTGAATATAAATTCATTATAAATAACTAGTTAATAGAGAAAAAAAACTATTTACGCGAAATTATTTACACTTTTCTCAAAGTGGAATCTCAGTAGAAAAAGAAAAGTTGTTCTTTCCTGTACTGAGCTAGCAAGCAACTAGGAAAAAATTGGAGGCCAAATTATCCTGCTTAAATTTATGCACATAATTCTTTTTCAATTTTAATAAATTTTACCTGACTAGCAAAAAGTAGATTCCTATATTTGTACAATAAGGAATAAATAATAACTAAATATTACAAATAAATTGCCATAAATGTTAATTGCTTTACTGTAATTACATACGCATATACAGAGGAGAAAAATAATTAGATTTTTGCATTTGCTTGAATGAGTTAAGATGATAAACATGCTTTCACTTTAATTTAAATCTTTGTGAGTACAGGTACTGTATTTACTAATAGGAATGATCTTATCTTCTGGGTCATTTATCCTTCATGAGCTCATGCTTTCAAGGTGAATGGATTTCAGTTAAGGAGAACAAATATATTGCTTCCAGCCATGCTCTATAAATGTTGTCCAGTATCCTGTCAGTGTTTTAAAAGCCAAGTCATAAATAAAATGGCAAAGGTTGTTTTAAATGATGAGAACAAAATGCTTCCACTTGGTTATACATCACCAAAGTGTAAAGGCACCTCAGTTTTGTAGAGAATCAATTAAGGTTCCTCAACTTTACAAAATAAGAGGAAAGAAATTAAAAGCTATCTTTGAAATAATTTATTTCAAAGAATATCTATGGAGAATTCACTAAGTATGACATGACATCATCCATTCTACACTATCTAAAATTAATGCACAATTTTAGTCTTGCTTTTCAAACTGTCAAAATGAATGAGACTTATGACAGAAGTTAATGAAGTAAGGAGAATGAACTATGAAGAAGTTAATCAACTAGGAAACCCCCAACTTCCTTGCCAGCATGGCAATAGGAAAAGCAAGAAGGGCCCTGTCTCCAAGTCCTGATCAACAATAACCAAAACATATCTCTATGTTATCAACCTTGTGTTCGGCACAAATCCACAAGACAGCCCCATACCAGCCAGTCGGAGAAAAATTAACCCAGCTGAAAGCAGTCAATATAGATATAATAAGATTATTGTTGTCTTTTAAGCAGAAATTGAGTGAAGTTAAAACGTTGTGTTTTGTATTGACTGGCAACTCATGGCAAATTACGAGTTAATGGCGACACATTTATGTTCAGAGGAGGAATGAAACTGAAGGATAAGATTGGAACAAAAAAATGCAGTTTATTTAAACTACATCAGCTCTTGTCAAAAGTGCTGGTACATTTCTTTATTCTTGCATTTTGGATCCAAAATTCGTAATAGCTTCTACATGAAAATGAACATACAAATTTTCATCAATGTGTACACACATACAGACAAAGACAGGGTGCTAAGGAAACTATAGCATTTTCCAGGGATTTGTTTTTTCGTGGAAGAACACAAAACTGTTGAATCTTAAACTTCTGGGCTGAGGTATTAAAATGTCGGTTAGAAAAAGAGCTTCAAGATGGGATTGTTTGAGCTGAAAGGACTACTTAGCCAAAATTAGTTATAATAAGAAGGAAGGATGACAAAGAAATTAAAGGTTCTTCTTGAAGATACACAGAATCTGGTAGGGTTTTTCCTGGTGGGGTTCTTCCATAGCAAACAGAGAGTTTCATGAATTTTTGAGGCATATTTATCCAATTTATGTTAGATATGTGTATCTCCCAGCATTGGGGATACAACAAAAAAACCCACCAAACCCCTGTGAAACAACAACAAAAACCCACTCAAGCAAATTTATGTTAAGTGTTTTTTTGTAGGTCTAATGGTAGGTAGAAATTAATTCTTCTATGTACTTAGATATATTTAGGCACAATAAGAAGCATGCATGATTATTTAAATGAATTCTCTTTCACAGTCTGAAGAGTAGAAGATATTTTAATTATTCCAAACACTGGGTGTCTGAGAAGAAACAGAGAAAGCACAGAACAACATACAGTGCTTTAAAGCTTTGTCATTTCTTTTTCGCTGCCTACAAGTATTACTACTACAATTTAAATCTATGCTAGGACATGGTGGCAAATAGCATGAAAAAGACAGTAATTCCGTGAGTTGTAGTAGATATACAAGTACATAAAGTAGATATACAACTCATGTCATAAGCAATTAATTATTTAGTGAAAAAAAAATACAAGTATTGACTCAGACAAATTTGTCACAAGGTGTTTGATGGCACACTGCATTAAAGTATCTCTATTTTTTAATATAGAAATTATTATATTTTCCTGCAGTAAGAGGACAATTGTATAATCTTGAATCATTAAAAACATATTTTACTAAACCTATATAAAATTATTAGGTAAAATAATAATTATTATTATCTAATAAATGCTACAATACTTCCATTGCACACTTTTTCTTTTATTTTAGCCATGTTTTCACAAAAAAATATTACTGAAATATTTTAGAAGATTTAAAGTTCCCTCTACTTTCCATCTGTAGTTTTGCATATATCCGGTTAGCACTGATAGCCTTTCATTTTTTTTCTGTAATGTCTTTGAAATTTATATGAGACCTTGAAAATCATATATTCCTACTTCAGAATTTCCCCAGGAATGATAAATTTGATTTCTTCTTGTTGTTCTTCTGCTTCTTCTTGATCTTCTTCTTCTTGTTATTCTTGCTCTTCTTCTATTATGCCACTATAGTAACACTACAGTTACTAGTGATTTCTGCAGTCCCTTGTGTCCTAAGAGCAGTGCTAATAAGTGTGGAATGATTAGTATGGTGCTCTGGAGTTATCCACACCTGCTTTGATTGAACCTAATTTAGCTGTCAATTATTTCAAATGTCAGACCGAAATGGAGAGATAGATCTAAACTTGTGGATGGTTCCCCGATGAGCTGAGACAGTCTGTTAGAGGCAAAAATTTCAATCAAATGTTATCGTTGTTTGCATATTGTATTGGAAACCTCTGCACCACGAAAAATCCCAATAGGTGAAATGTTGCATTGGCTTACTAAAAAAAATAGAGACCAGGACTCTCCACAGAAATATGAAGAACACTTTCCCTGACTCTATTTATATTCTAACTGGTCTGCACATTCAGATGAAAAATTCAGTACTTAAGCACTTAGAGTAAGGAGCCCTGAATACTTTTACTAGTAAAGAACAAAGGCCCCCATTATCTGAAAAGTTTTTAAGACCTTTGATGGATAAACTATAGATAAAGATTCTAAAGTAATTTAAAATCCAGACAAAGTCAAATGAATATTATTAACCAAGGTTAGGAAAATAACCTTACTTTAGTTAACTCTTGTGAAAATCGTACCTGTAAAAGAAAACTAGAAATGGTTGTGTTTAATACAGTGTGGATATATGTGTACATATATAGGTGAGATATATAAATACCCTCAAATATCAGGGCCACAGTGGGCAAGAGAAAAGCATATCAGGTCTCTTAAATGATAACACACTTCCCTGTGTGGAACGCTGACTATACAAATATCAATTTCTGATAAACTTTTCAATTGATAAAGCTGAATTGGGATAGCTCAAAACTAGTGTAGTGGTTAGATAGAGCATATACTATTGTTTGTCTACAAGTATTTTAGGACTGCATATGAAAATGTGAAAGGAGAAAATGAAGTGATTTGTCTGTTTGTGTGTTTGTTTTGGGGTATTTTATGTTTGCTTTTCTTTTTTTAGTTTTGGTTTTTGGAATGTGTTCTTTTTAAATGTCTCTATCTCCATTCCAAACAGTATTAAATCACTTCTGAGAAATACCTACTAGGTTGTTACAAGTACTGTGTGTTGCCAAGGAATAATACATTCCTGCTTCCCTGGGAGATCAGTGGTACAAGGTTATATTAGATACATTGTATAATTTAATTCCTCAGTAAAATTAGAGCAATTGCATGGAATATTGAAGATACAAATATATATCATCAGTAAATATTCATGTATTTTTGCAGGAGTAGGATGGGAGACTTTGTAACTGAGTCTTTTTTTAAGGCACAATTAATCTGACCTGTTTTGGCAGTCTGCTTTAAAATGAGATGAACCATGCCCTAGAAGTGCCTATTCATCTTGATTGTTTGTACAAGGAGTTTAGGGACTTGAGGTGAGATACAGACATCTACATGCATTCAGATGAGTATTGCATTGTATAACTACACAGACAAAATGCAGACTTTTGACACAAGTGTTGAAAGATGAAAAGATATGAAAAAAAATTACATTTAACAATATTTGTATTTGATTGACTTGGAACACCATTTTTCACTTTTCTTTTAAAAAGGGAAAAATATTTTCAGTTAATGCTTTAATACTTTTGGCATTTTGCTGCCTGTCAAACACCATGTTTAATGCCTTTAGAAGTGGAGAATATTATGGTGCACATTGCTGAAGCTTTTTTTCAGGATATATTTGGGTGGGATTCTTTGTTAAAATTTTGGCATCCTATGTTCCTATAATATTTTTACATGAGGCTTCATTTCTCCCTACGGAATTAATAGCCAAATCTCTGTATAACAGAATTCTTGCAAGGACTCAGTGCCCTGAGGGTGCATACAAAGTACTCATGCATTATTTTATTTTAAAACTAATTTATCAAATGGTGAAAAAAACCTAAACCAGTTCCCAAGACTTGCTTACAGAATCAAGTATCTGCAAATATTTTTTTTTCTGATTCCTGCTTCTGAAAATTAGATGGATAAAAAGAACTTAATATTTCAATCAGCTCCTCATGTTTCTCTTCCAGAATCATATTTCTTTTAAATTAGTTTCATTCTTTGTTTCAAGGTCCTACTTTAGTTCGCTGTTTTGATTGGGTTTGAAATATTTGTTGCTTTTTTTTTTTCTCTCCAAGGAGTGAAAAACCAGAGTCCATCATAGAGGTGGAAGTCACATTACTACATAAATAATTATCTTCAGTGCAGACGTGTGAATCTCTTACAGTAATTCAATTACACCTCTGTAGTTGAAGAACAGAACATATATTTTTAGGGTGTTTGTTGTTTGTCAGATATAAAGTAGAAATCTGTTTTGGACAAATTAATAATTTAGGGGAAATATCCTTTTTCTTTTCTTTTCAATAATAATAAATCAGCATCAAAAAAATGCAAAAATCTGTAAAGGCTGTATTAAAATATCTATATTTCAGAATAATTTCATTAGCTATATGAGAATCCATTTCAACAAAGTTCTATGACAATATTTCGCTTAAGCTTCCCATAATATTTGAAAGAATAGAACATTTAAAACAAATAATGTTATGAATAGTCTTGAAAGGACAAATACAAGTCTCATGAATTTGATGAATTTTCTAATTAAAAATTTTACACAAATAATTTAAAAATTAATTACTATGGAATAATGCACATTCATTGTCCTTAATAGAGCAGGAAAAACATCATAGATCATGAGCTTTGCACTTGAGCCAATCTATAATCACCCCAGCATCAGCTAGCCCATGAAAATTCCCTAGATTTCTCAGAACAAGTAACTAAATTATGATAGCATCATGTTTCCCTACAACAAGGTCATATGCTTCTGATATTGTTTCATAGGGCTCTAAGGAATCACTGAACAGGATTCATTTACACAGGGGGATATATCAGTTGTGTTCTCAGTTATTTTTGCATGTACACTGCACAGGTTTCAATTTATTATACATAACACCCTCCTCACATTTTCAGTTAAAAAAACCCTGTTGCATTCATGGCGAATTATCATGGGATGTTTTCAAAACCAAAATAATCTTCTGTGGCTATCAAAAGTCTAAACCTGATCACTGAGAACATGCTAAGGGAAGTTTCAGTTTGATGTCAATATCATACAGAGTGTCAGTGAAAAACTGAAGACTCATCTCTTTCTGTTTCCCCTTGCCCTTACAATAATCTCATGCACTATTCATTAGTTTTGCTCCATTTTTATAATACAGTATTTATTTTACTCTTATGGAATATAGTTTTTTCTTTTTCCCTTCTGATCTAAGAAAAAATATATAATCTTGGTAAAAACCTCTTTTCCAAATATTTTTGGCATTACTAGAGGAGACTTTTCTGACATTACTGGGAAAAGGTATATATACTTTTATCCCAATATTTTCTAAACTTTTGGTTCTGTTTCCTGGTTGATTTTTATTTGACCACTAAATCTGTAGCTAATTTGAGTGTACCTCCTCCAATTTTTTTTTGTAGTCCCTAATTTAGATGTTGGGGGAAAACAGGATGGCACATAAAAAAGGTGAACTCTGATCTAGTAAATAAACCTTATTCTTTGCAGGATGTAAAAAAAAAAACAACTTAGTATACAGTTTGGTTTAATATGAAACCAGTAGGACTGCGTGGAGTTTAACAGCAAGATTTTGGGAGACAGAAAAGGATGATTGCTAGCCTCTTGTACCTTAAAGATGTAACAGCCAGCTCACTGAGTGGCCGCCTTTGTCCATAAGAAATGGCATAACTATAGTCACTGAAATCTCTCAAGAACAGATTTTTCAAGAAGCAGGAGCTCTCAGACTGAAGCCTTGTAAAGGATTTAGAACTGAATATTTTGTTCCTTCTCCCTAGGTCCCTGACAAAGTATTTCTGAGAGGTCAGTACATGGAGAATTTATTTCAACACAATATTCTAAACCAAGGTGATAATCCTTGCTTCACAATCAAATTATAATAACTTTTTTTATTTAGACTTTTTTCCTTTCTCTGAACAACATTAAAAGTAACTAAAGCAAAGACAAAGTAATAAATGTTCACAGAACTTAAGACAAAAAGTCCTCCAATGTATACTATACTAGCATATGGAAAGTATTATTTTTTTATCTCTGAAAATATACAACACCCAGGAGCACATCAGTGACATTAATTTCATTCTGAAAAAATGGCAAAACACATACTATAGACATGTCACCATAAACCTATTTTAATAGCAAAGTTTTGCACTCAGTTTTATTCCTTAGAATTTCTAGTCCTTCGGACAGCAATTTTTGAATAATTATTCTTTTAGACTTAAGAAAAAATATCTAAATTCTTATATTTCAGAACTATTTCTATTTATAGGTTTCTTATGCTCATGACATCACCTCAGTGGAATACCCTGAAAATAAACAATATTCTTTGTAAAAACTTGTATAGTTGCTACTCTATTCTGTTTTTCATTTCTGTACTGAATAAATGTGTGAGTTGTTTTTTCTTCTAAGCTCTGTAACTGCCCAAGGAGAATTATGGAAAGAAATCACAAGTCTGATTTTGATTTTCAGTGAAATGAACTGAATTTGAAGAATTATCTGAATTTATATCTTTAAAACAATATTCAAATAAAAGCTATACATTTCTGGAAAACTTTGTGTTCTCTGTTTTAGCGCTTTTTATCTGTCACATCTGTAAGGTTTATTAAGCCAAAAGTGTTACTGCACTCTGATAATATAGCTTTAATAATATGTGTTGTAATCAAATCATTTATCAATATAACTTTTCTCTCATAACTTCTTTTACCAGTGAAGTTGATAAATGATAGGATTCTGTGAATTTGTCAAAATAATCATTGAATTTCTTATGACAGGGGTGATACTTTTTGTATTTCAAACAAGTTGGACATAAATGCTAAGATGTAAAGAATATTTAACTGTGCTGTAGAAGCTGCAAACAGACTGGAACGTAGAAGTGTTGGGGGTTAGGAACAGATTTCTCCCTTCCTCTCTTGCACTTACATTGCATCACTCTTTTCCATGCAGGTTCTGAATAAGCCTTGTTTTCTTTTAATGAATATACTCTTCTCTGAACTACATATTTCCATATGATGAGAGAAAAAACTCACTCCACCTCCCACTCCCCCCCCATCCCTTTCCAAAAAAATCCCAAACTAAGCTGACCAACCCAAAAAAAAAAATAAACAAAAAAACCCCAAAACTAGTAAACAAAACAAAGTCTAAGTTTTTTTCCATAACAATTTGTCTTAAGCCCCTTAGGGTCACCTATCTCTACTTGGAAGTCCATTACAGTGAACTTACTGACATGCAGAAATTACAAATACAGGGAGTGAGGATACAAATAAGGTCAAAAGAGTAGAGAGTTCTCATAGCTTTCAACTGCAGTTAAATATATTAATATGAAAAGTTTTTGTTTTCCTACTAGTAGGAAAGTCATTAATATGATATAATTTATTAGAACTTCTGAGTTCAGTTACTCATTTCTCATTGAATGCAACTAACAGTGAAATACTGCAATGTTTCCATTGCATCCTATGTGGATTTTTTAATGTTTTTTTTGTTTATCACTCAATTTAGTTTGGTTCAACAAGATTTTCCTTTTTGTGTAACTTTGTTTTCTTGATTTCTTAGTAAGACTTTCCTCATAGCTGCTCAAAAGACAGATATTTTCCAGATGTCCCTTTTTTAAATGAAATCACATTCTGAAAATAGATAAATATTCATATAATTTGTTTCTCTTGTGGTGTTTAAAGAAAATTACAACTTTCCAAGCAACAGCAGTCTAAATACATATAAAAAAACCTCCTAAATAACAGACTAAATTATGCAGCAAATCAGAAACAGAATTAAAAAACACTGTGACAGAATTTTATAATAAAGCATAGAACAAGAAAAGGAGTTATTTAAAATATACGATTGTTTATGTTACCAAATCCTAAAAAAATAGCTGCACAGAAAAGTCACAAAATACTTAACTTAAATAATTAATCTGCTATGAAGAATAATAATTGGAAGAATACGTTAAAAAATTAATGGTGAACTCTTCAGATTGCTTGTAGATACACAAAACAAACAAAACCAGTCAGGTACTCCCCTGTCTTTTGCTGATGGGTTTGTTTGTTTTCCTGTCTAGTTATTATACAGAAATAATAACATTGTCTTTATTTTGTAAATTTTGATTCGGTGTAGGGCTTGGAAACAGGGGCATACCATCAGGCTTCTGGAACTGTTCTTTTAATCAAACAACAGATGAAACAATTTAATTGCAATATTTAAGCTTTCAGATGTAGAGCACGATGTAGAGATGTAGATGTAGAGTAAAAGTAGAGATATCTTGTAAAATGCAAAGGATGTCAAGCTCTACCAGGCTAAACAGAATTCAGAGGGCAATGCAAAACTGAACATGAGGAGAAGGTGCCAAACAACAGCTGCATGACATTCTATGGAAAATAATGCAGGTAAACATTCTTAAGCAGATGTGTAACTAATGAAAATATTTAATACTGATTTACAAGTGCAGGCAACACAGAATGTCCTCAGGGAATGCTTCTGACATGGATAAGAAGATAATTTGTTTGTTTTTTATTAAAAAGATGGGTGGTACAGACTAGGTGGCAAAAAAATACTGTATTTTTTTCAATCTGAGTTTTTGATGTGCATATTTTCACACTAGTTTATTTTAAATCAATTAAAAAAAAAAAAGAGCAACAACAAAAAAAGAAATGCTAGTGATTTACCAATGCTTTAAGAAATTAAAGTTTCTCCAAAGAAATTACAGTACATTTCAAAATAGTCTACCATCCTCAGTTTTGGCACTTACCTTACAAAATTCAAAAGAGATATGCAATCTCAGATTTTCAGACTGCACTTGGAAATAAAAATATTAGGGCTGAAAAGATAACTTAAGGTCTCAAGGCTCTTATATTTATACTGATTTATAAGTTGCAGTTATTTGTCAACCAGGGACTGCTGTTCATGAATTTTACACTAGGGAGATGTTAGATACAGAACAGAACTAAACATATAAGCAGGGTATTTAAACTTCAGTACTACTGTTCCCTTCTGACTTTTGGAAGCACTGCCAAGAGGACTATTAGTATTCCTTGCTCTTTTCAATATCAGAGCTCATGTATCATGGCCTGGCTTCAGGAAAAATGAGCTATAGTAGCATGTAGGATACTTCTTCTGCATGTGAAAAATAGAAATTTAAACAATTGGAGAAGGCCCGGAATGCAGGTATCAGTCTTCCTAGGCATGCTCTGACAGTCACTGCCCACCCAACTCTATTGAACACAGAAATTTTATGCTGTGTTTTGAGTGACCTTTAAAAAAGGCCATGCAAAGCTCTCAGCCACAAGTTTTTTATGTTCATATTGCCTTAGACAAACTGAAGTGGTCTTGAAGTTGAAATGCTGGTTCTAATGTATCAGGTGGTGATTTGTCAATGCCAAGAAATTTTCCCAGTATCTATGTATTTCATCACTTATTTCCCTATCAGGTTAGACTCTAGATTTTATTTGATTTGATATAATTTTTTGGAGCTTAACTTCTTAAATCCTCTCCAATCTTCATGTTTGTGAGTTCAGTAGTACCTGGTGTCTTTCTTTTACCTGTAGGAAAATCTTCAGTGTTATGAAATCCCATCACCTCACATCAGGTGGATTGTGTTCCTACCTTCAAGAATATTATTTTCTGAATTTATTCAGGAAGAGTTTATATCTACTCTTTATCACATCAACATTTTGTCTATATTATGTCTCTTTACCTTTTCTGATATTTCTGTTCCTGAAGTATTTATAGAAAGCTGTCATATCCATCCATTTTCTTCTTTTCCATTCAAATTTTTTTTTGCTAGACTAAACAAGAAAAAGCAGCTGTAGTCTCCTATGTAAAAAAGGACTCTCCATTCCTCTCATTCTACTCATTATCTGCATTTGTTTTGTTCTGATTTCATGTTTTTTGACCACAAAAATGTACAAAATAAGGATTTTTTTTAGTCACAGTATATAAGCTATCAAGAAACATCATAAAAAATTCCTAATTGAAGTAATAAATCTTTTTTGCAATATGTGAGAATGTTATCTTTCTTTCTTGGAAGTATGGATTTAGGCAGTTTATAGTCATTCTCTTGTCTCTTCTCTTAGTTTTTACCTTGCTTGTTCTACACAGTAAGATTTTTGTTAATCTGAATTTTTTCCTAGTCTGTTTTTCCGTGACATTCACCTGCACAGACTGCTCTTAAGTTTATCCCCTCATATGTGTTCTTAATATTTTAATTTTGTCTCTATGACACTCTGATTCATACGGAGTATTAGGTCTGGCTAAATCTGAAATCCTTAAAAATCTAATTATGCTTTAATAAATTTTCCAGTTGGAGAGAATTGTCATTTTCTAGAGGATGTTTTTTAACACTCTCTGACAAAATCCAAGTAATGAAATCTTGGTTGGGTTTTTTGTTTGTTTCTCATCAAAAGAAGTATAAAGAAGAATGTTATTTTTCTCCCTTTTTTTTTGTTAGTTATGAATACTTTAAAAATACACTGTGATTATTTTCTGCTTAATTTCCAGTTAGACTATTTTTATCCTTGTAGAGATTCAATATTATTCTTTTTTTTCACTTCATAATTTATGAAAAAAAAAAAAGGAGAAAAAAAGCAATTAAATGTAAGAAAAAAACGTTTCATAATCTGAAAGCTAACATTTGAGACAGAAATCAGCATAATTTTAAGCAATATCATTCTCCAGGCAAATCTGCACTAAACTACTTTAGCAAAACCACTTTTGGTGGCTCCTTGCAGGTCACAGAGTACTTTCAGATTTTTTTTTTCAGCATTTCTATGCAATGCACTGCTGACATGGCACCAAGTCTGTTGCCTGAACTAGAAATATCAGCAGTTTTATTTTTTTCTACTTTACTGTAAAAAAAAAGATAGTAAGAGTGGTAGAAGATGGAAAGTTTACACACTCATTTTTGAACTTCTAAATAAAGAACATATCTACTAGGTGCTGCTTACGTATCAGCCATGTGCTGGCTTTTCCTGATTGTCAGGACACCTTCTCTATTGATTGCCACTGTATTGAAATATACAGAACTCCAAAGAACCATTGGTTAAATAAGTATGTGTGTAATACATATTGTTTAAAAGTGTGTCAGAATGAGAGAGAAAAAGCTAAGAAAGACAAAAAACAGTAATCAGGATAGCACCAGCATTTTGATGTATACCATGGATATGTAGGTTTTAACTTTCTCATTTAGATCAAAAATTTCATCTGTTCATAGTATTCATGACAATAGATTCTATATGATTCCATTTACTTTTTTTTTATTATTATTTTTCCAGTGGTCATCTGTGTCTTATTTTCAGAAATATTTTAACTAAATTTTTTAAAAAATAAGTGATGTTTGGCTAATTCACAATATGAAACATGAATTCCTTCTATGAAGAAAGAATGCATAAATTCTAGTAACTTAGACTTCTAACGTTATGAGAATGGTAGAAAGAAATGAGTTTTTATGCTTTATAATATTAAAGTGTGATTAACACAATTCCCAAAGTATGTTTATTAAGGGTAATTATCCAATTATTACTAAATTGCTATCCCCTTAAACTGTAAAATAATTAGATGTGCAGGAGCAAATCAATTCAATTCTTTACATCAGATCAGTCCATTATTTAACACAGGAGATGCACTATCAAATATTATAAATTCCAGTGAAAGGTAGGCCATTTCAAGAAAGATAAGGAAAGTGAAAAACACATAGAGAATAATAAAGAAAAATTTTCTCAAAATATTACTGTATATTATTCATTTTTATATTACATTTGTATTGCTACATATACGGGTTAGATGCCACATGTGAAGAATTGAAATACATTGCTATGCTGAAAGCAGAAAGCATGATGCCTTAAATGCATCTGTATTGCTTTTTTCCTGATTGGGCTTATTTACAAGCATTGTTCTCTCGACATTCTATCACTCCCAAAAGAATGATGTAACTCCTCTGTCAGTAGTCACTGAAGCTCTAGAAATGAAAGACATATTTTTGCCACCAGACAGAAGTTTCAGTTGCTCATCTTTAAGTAGCATATTTATTACAGCTATGCTGAGAGATTCTTCAGAGCGTTTCAGTACTAGTCATAATACAGACTGTGGATAATATAAGTACTTCAACCAAATATTGTTCTGGGTTTTTTGACAAATAATAAAGAGCAATCTTTTGTGATGTAATCTATATAGACAGTACAAATGTGGGAAATAAAAAGAAAAGAACAGACAGATGAAATATTTTAACTCTTATGAGAGATCAGAAAACTTAAAAGACCTAAGTTGTTACCAAGGATTTTTCACCAGACTTCAGATAAAAATAATGCTTTATGTTTGGCTTTTTAATTGCCTACAAATAAACTTATTTTAAAAAATGAGGATGATAAGAGAAAAAAAAAAAAGAGAGTAGATACCATTGAGAGAGAATCAGACTCCAAGACAGTCTGATATTCTTACCTTATTCAAGTAAAATATATATCAATGTCATTATATACAAGTTAATGCATCTTCATGTGAGCATATGGGCCCTTACTGACTTTATGGGAGATTTTTAAAGAGCAGGGCTGCCAGTACAATGCTGTAGCCAGAAAATCTATTGCTATCTCTGCACACATACAGAGGCAGAGTGAGGAGGAAAGGAAAGTCACTGCTGTGAACAGCATTGGTAAGGGGATGGTTGGAGTTGAATGTAGGGGTTGAATGTAGATATCTACTCCAAATATGGAAGCCGGACAACTGGAATAGGTGAAAGGACAAAGAATAACATGCATATGGACAAATTGCTTTACACTTAAAAACTTAGTGCTCGCCATACAATTGATAGTTCTTCAGCCTGGTTTACTCTGACTCTGTAATGTGGTATCAATTATGTTGTCATGTGGGAAGGCTGAAGAAGAAAAACAACATACATTGAGTTTCAGAATTCTAATTTACTTAACCTAATTATGTTGTCATTCATAATGTTTTATGTATGACTGCTGTTTCTTCAGCAGAGAAATGTGATGAGGAGTGAATAAAAAGTAGGTTTTCTCCTTCACTAGAGGGGAGGGGGTACATGCTGGCATTTAAGTAATAGCATCAATCACCCGAGGTCTTCAGCCAGTGAGTCCTCAGACTGAAATAGATCTCTGTCTGCTATTTTGTTTCCATTCCTGGACTTGTTGTAACTGTTATATCTTCTTGCTACCAAATTTATTTTAACACATAAGAAGTTCACATCAGAAACAGAACACATCAGTTCACACTTTCGACAGGACTGAGTATATGTATTATGTAGGTGTTGTTGCTTTCATTATTAATATTACTGTCATCCAGGATGGCATGATGTGAGACATATCCCCTTCATATTTTCAGAGAAATAATAAGCAAATTGCACTGACATGTTCTTAATTAACATTTCCTTTCAGTAAAACATTTTTGTAAATATTTAAACCAAAGAGTAAATTCCATCATGAAAAGATTTGTTCAATGACATTATAATATTTTTGCCTCAAAAATAAAGCATTTTTATTGAATACCACAGAGTTTTTTGGCAAGTTAGCAATCAGAAAGCAAACTGAAGCAGGATTGATTCACTAGTGGCTGGTATTAACTGAAGATTTTCATACCTTTGAGCACACAGACTATCAAGATGTCAAGATTGCAGCTGTGTGGCAGCACTGTGATGTGTTGGCCTAGCAAAAATTCAGTGCTGTGAGGTAAATTACACATTCACTTTGCCTGTTGCTTTAATTTGTGCAGAGATGTATCAATCGGGAAGAGGTATAGCTAAATATCTGGTTTTGCTGATATTTGTATCAATTTTGTAACTGATACTTGATCAAACTCACAACTAAATACACATGACCCTTCTCTCTATACCCCCATAATTCTCTGTATGGTAGCATCCAAATGGAAATAGTTCAATGCTTGGAAAAGTCTAGAATCAGCACAGCTCTGGACTAATCAATAGACTGAAGATACTAGGAAAAGGTCTCAAGAACATCACACTGGCTAGATGAAGTAATTTTTTTTTCTGTTTGTAGCACATAGAAAGGGATAAGATGAGAGAATCTGAAGGAAATGTTGCCTTCTATGCTAAAAGCAATGCTGTCTGGAGAAAAAAAAACAGATGGATCATAGGAAGTACAATCACGTTCGCAATCTCATGATAATTTACCTACCAGGAGGGTAATTCCTGTGAATATGGTCACAGGAATTGCACTTAAAGATTTTGTCCTTCTAGCTGACATTCTAGCAATCAAAGATTTAAAAAAAAAAAAAAAATCAAGTAGAACCACATGTAATTTCTGTGTTCTACAAGAAAAAAAAAAGTAAACTACAGATTACATTTACTGCTTTTAAATCTTCCTTTTTCTCTCTAGTCTTGAAGCTTCTACAAAAGCAAGCATTTATGTGACAAGACGAAATCAGCAGGAAAGCAGAGATTACAGACTCACACAGTAGAAGCAGCACCCTCCCCTAATGTAAAAGTGATGGGAATATGAAAAACACTGCATGATTTCTGCTTCTGCACCTTGTGTGTTACTTTTCATGCAAAAACTTTACAGTTGGAGAAAATTCTCTCTGATTTTATCTGCCAAACTGTCACGAATCTTCCATAAATAATATTTTTACAGGTATGACTGATCATCATGGCATGAATATCTCTTCCTGTTCTGCCTCAGGCTTCATATATAAACTATCCAAATCACTTAAGCACTTTAAATACTAGTAAATCACAGTAAAATGGGGTTGTTAGCTAGGGATGCATGAAACATTAAATAAAAATATTTGGTCAGCTGGAAGTTAACAACCTGCTGACTTGAAGTTTAGGGAATGGTACTTATATAGCAGAAAGCTAACCAGGTTCTTTGCCAAGTTGTCACGTTATAAAAAAGAAACTAAAATGTATGCTTGTTTCATGCTTTGTAGCAAATTTAACTTGGTACACTTTTTAGTTTCAGTTAGAATGTTAAAAATGTTAGTACAAAGCACTATAAAAAGTACAAGGTTGTGGTTCTTCACAGAATAAATGGGAATGCAAAACTCTGCTCAGTAGCTGAATATGGAAACACAGAGCAGACGACTCCTTTCAGTCCTGAAACTGAGGATGATAACCCACTTCTGATCTGTAGTTTAGTAGGAAATTAATAATATTCTCAAGCTTCTTCTAAAAAAATCACTGCAATTTCTGCAGAGATGAACATGACCATGTTATCAGGTAAATTATGTTTACTTAAGATACTGAAGAATATCAAAATGAGAACAAGGTTTGTTCTGAAACGAAAACATTTCATTTCCTGGTAATGGAAACTGAAAACAATTTAAAAAATGGTAGATTATAAGCAATGGTAAGTTGTCTCTACAACTGTTCCAGGATCTCAGTAGAATAATTGTTCAGCTTGCTACTTAATATCTGCTTCCCATGAACTGTCTTGCCTAGAGAAAGTTATTGATGCTGCATGAATATTTAAGAAGGAAAGTCATTGCCCCTGGGTATTGAAGGATTTTTTACTAGATCTCCATTGACTTTAACAGGAGATGAAATGGCTAGTTCTCAAATAGATACATGTTTTTAGATACATAAATGTATTTGCAATTTGCAAATGAAGTGCAGGAATACAAGGCTTCATATCAACTGCATAACCATAATTCCTGGGCTAGTTGAGGTTATTAGAGGAATCTTATCCAACATTTAGCTGCTGCCTGAAGTGGGAACTGATTCAGTGCATCTATGGGTCCTGTGGTGTACCTTCCAGACACAGCCTCATGTAGAGACACAGAGGTCTCAAACATCCTCTGCATCTTAAGTTAAACACCTATTGCTAAGCAACTAAGCCGTTTTGTTTTGTATTGTTTTGTTTTTTCCTAATACCAAAATTAGGTTGCATGCAAACCAATTTTTGTCATGAATACTCAGGAGCAAAAGGAAGATGAGGAAACAAGAAAAAGACTTCAAATGTGTAAGAAGGTACACTTTTTTTCATGCCTTGTAAGGATATAATTGAGATGCTGATATTTTAGCTTGGTTGGTCAGAGTATGATGCTAATAATGCCATAGTCATGGGTTCAATCCTCATACAGACTATTTACTTAAGAATGGGACTCTATGAACCTTGTGAGTCCTTTAAAACTCAGAATATTCTATGAAAATTCTTCTGTTGCCAGGTTTCCTGTATTGCTTTCTGAGGAGGAAAAAAAAAAAAGACAAACAAAAAAAGGCAAAAAAAAGAAGGAAGTGCATTAGACTAACCTTCTTACCAATCACCTATTGAATTGGAATGAAAGGGTGAAACACTTCTAACTCCAATAAGCACAAAGAAAATATTATATGGTCCTAATTATTTTCAGCTTGAGTGGAAAGTATATTTCATTGTCAAACCCATACAATATTTTCATCCATCTGCCTGTCTGAAGTACTGCAAGTTAGCAATTGTTCCATGAACTTACTGGTGATTTAATGCTCAATGGTTTTGCCCCCATTTCCTGCATTTTTCAAATATAGCAGAAAAGCACCGGGGACAATTTGAAACATTTTTCTAACATACACTGCCAAAAAAAGTAAACTAATGTTTATATTGATTGACAGTTCTCAAGCAAAAGAAACTCAAGTTTAAACTAATACCGTATTCTCTCAATTTTTTTCAACAAAACTTTTCTTATCTATGATGCTAAAGTTTGCCACTGACTTCTATGTGCCCTTTTCAGTTATAAAATATAGGACACTAAGAAACTAGTAAAGAACACTGTGCTGAGATAGTGTTTTTCATAGTAGTTTACATGCTACTGTGCTTTGGGTTAGTGATGGAAACAATCTTGATAAAACAAAGATTTTTTTTTTATCACTGAGCAATTCTCACAAAGAGGAAAAGCCTTTTCCACTTCATTCTGATCATCTTTGTGGTATCCCTTTGGACTATCTCTAGCTTGTTGTCTCTTTTGAATTGTGTTGACAGTAAGAGGACTAAATAATCCAGGTGCAGCCTGATAATTGCTGATTAGAGGTCGTCACAGGCCCCCAGCTGGATAATAATTAGCATTGACTCCATGATTCTCAGAAGGCTGATCAATCTCTTTATTATACTATACTTTTTAAGAAACCCAGCGCCCTTACGAATAGTCACAATACAGGTGGACCCAACTGGTCCTTCAATCTAAACACCCTCACCAACTGACCAATCAAGAAACCACTTTTTTGTAAACAAATCTCCATAACACATTCCATACATTCACAACAACAGGAGCAGCAAGTGAAGATAAGAATTGTTTATCATTCTTTTCTCTGATCTTCTCGTAGCATTTCCCAGGACAATGCCTGGAAAAGTTGTGTGTTGCTCTCTGTGGCCAGAGATCTGCTGCCACAAGTAGATTTGGGTGATCATATCTCTCTGCTGGTAAATGCTCCTGTGGATGTAGCCCTGGATCCAGTTTGAGAAAAAACATGCTTCCATGCTCATGCCTGGTCCTTCACACTAGCACACATGTTCCAGACAACATCAAAACACTGCCTGAGGAGCCTTTCTCACCCTCTGGAGATCCCCAGTTGCTGGTTAGGCTTGCACAGCCAACAGCCAGCTTGAGTAACTACAGAGGCTGTAGCCTAAGACCACAGGTGAGCAAAGCAAGCAGCAGCCTGGCAGAGTCAACTGGGATTCCTATGTGTCCTGGTGACACTCCCTGCTTGTTTTGTTTTGTTTTTTTTTTATTTAATAACATAATTTCTTTCCCTAATCAGTGATGTACACTTTTACTCTGAAACTTCAAGATGTCAGCAGGATGATAACATTCTAATCATTAGAATATCTTCATTTGAGGTTTCCTCTACTTATATAATCAATTACATGTAAATGCCTTTTAAGATGAAAAGTGGAAGTATGGGAGAGAAGTGGGAGCCCACCTGCCTTATTTATATTTATAATCATGATTATTCAGGAACCAGCTACACTGTATCCTGAAAACTCTTCTGTTCCTTACTTATGTGTTAAAAATTCTCCTGACATCAGGCTGAGATACACACACATTGTTGTGGGGTATAGTTGATATCATATTGATAGTTGATATCATATTTTGACTCTGATTGGTAAAAGCAGTTTGGGGTAAAACCAAAACAAAAAGAGAGAGAGAGAGTCAGAGACAGGGACAAGACAGGGGAAAGGAAAGAGAAAGACCTCCCCATTAAGCAGCAAGGAACTGGAGTGGCAGGGGTCTCTCATACAAGTGTAGTTCTCTGGAGGTCCTCTCTAGTACAGCAGGTGGCCGTCTCACAATACTTTTCTGATAGTATTTATGTCATTTCTGCAGGAACCTGCTCAAAGTCCCTGTTGGTTTTTCCTCATTATGATGCTATTAGTGCTGACTGGAGAATGCTTTGATCAGATGCAGAAATTGAACTTTCATTTGATGCTGAGTTCTGTGCATATATATTGCTGATATGCTTACCACATATCTAGCTGACAATTATCTACTCTGTCATCCATCAAGTCTTGATTTTCCTCTTGGGCAAGCTAAAAACTAAAAACAACAAAAAACCCACCAAACCAAAACAAAAAACCCCACAACAACAACAATATAAAACTAAAAAAACAGTCAACAAAAAACAGAGGGAATAGAAAAAAATTAAGGTCTATGATAAAATCCTCATCCCAGCAACAGTCACTTTCCACAATAATAATAATAATCCACTTACCTTTTGCAATTGTGAGTAGACAAAATAACAGCAAAAGAAATAACTGTATGGTGGTAATACCAAAAGGAAAAAAAAAATTAAAAATTGATACATCAACTTAATTGAAAGCTCATGCAGTTTCAAATGAAAGGGAGACTGCAGGGGTGAGAGTGAAGGCCTCCAAGTACCCAAGTGAAGCCCCTTAGTATTGCAAAGCTTAAAGAGTTTAAAGCACAGTGTAACAGGAAATGGAAAGAATATTCCAATTACAGGATTTGATCCCTTCTTTCAATCATAAGAGTAAATCAGTGGAAATACGGGACATCCTGGATAAATTTTGGAATCACCAAAGAATTCACAGTCATATAGAGAATCCAGTTCTCTGAATTTGTTAAAATGGAGAATAGTTTGTTGGGGGTTTTTTTGGTAGTGATTGAGAAAACACAGGAAACACACAAAAAGTTTTTCTTCTTTCTTTCAAAGAAGAAAAACTATTTATGTCATTGAAATTATCTTCCCTGAATATCATTTGCAAACATGAGCTCAAAGCAGAGCTGGCATCGACACCATTTCTGCTCCCAGGTCATTCTATAGCCTAGTTGCCATCATTTCTTAAACAAAATAGCCTTTGGATACAGATTATACAGATTTCTTACTGTGACTCAGACCCATTTTACTTAAATTTTAATTCTACAAGCACTGACACTTCAGGGAAATTCAGAACTATGAGGAGAGTTCATAAATACAGGACAGGATAGGATAGAAGGTAAGAGATTGAAGAGCACAAGATGCTGAGATTTTCTAGAAGGATGTAAATTCCATGCACATGTATCAAAAGTTTTCCTTTAAATACTGCTTTTGATTTTACTTAGCTATACCTGTAAATGTGCTTAAGAATTTTTAGCTTGGTACAAGCTAGATGGCTAAGTATATAAGAGAGTAAAACTGTGTAAGTCAGGAATTAAAATAAAAAAAAAAGTAGAGTACCCAATTTCAGAGCATGCAACAGAAAATGATAATTCAATGTAGCTTTGGATGAAAAAATGGGGATTTTTTTGTTTGTTTGCTAAGTTGTTTAATTTGTTTTGGGGGATGGGATTTCTCCTGGAGGAGGCAACAGCTAGCTGCTGGATTTGTCACTTGATTCATTGTTCTTTAGCTCATTGTAGAAAAATCCTATATGAAGTACAGATCCCTCATTCTGTACATTAGAAATTAAAGTAAATTATTATTTTTCATTAGAAGCTGCTCTTGGTTTGTTGCAACAGGATCTAGTTGCACAGCTACCGTCAAACTATGGGAACAGACCCTGTATTAGAAAGAATGTGCAATACACGCTTCAGATCTATTGTAAAGCAGCTGCTTTTAAGAGGAAAATAAAGACAAAACATGATAAAAAATGACAGCTAAACTACAAAAATATTAACTGCCTTGCTTTTCTTAAAGAAACTTTAAATTTAATCCACATTCAGCTGCTGAGCCAAATCATCATGTTTTAAAAATACATTATGATGCAGTAGGTGGAAAACATTTCATATCAAAAGCTTAATACATCAAGCTGCAATGCTGGTTTCAGATGAATTACACCTGAAATATTTTAGTCAGCTGCTAGGATTTAAAAGCAACATTTTAATATAGTGATGTATGACCCACTCTAACCACTGCCTTCCACAGTACATTAAAAAGCTGAATAGAAAACATTAAATAGCTTTTCTATTTTATTTTCTCTTTTTTTTTTTCTTAAGCATACTACCTAGCGCTTTTACTATTCTGTCTTTAAATTCACCAAAGTTATAAAGCACACTAAGTTTGTCGTTACCATAAAAGCCATGTTGTCACCATAAAAGCTTGGCTATTTTAGACAAAGTTATAAATTCTTCTCTCTGCAGCTACATAATAAATACCCTCACTTGCCATTGAATGAGAGCCTGTGTGTCAACAAGATCAAGTCATAAAAGCCCTTACAGTTAGATGTTTTTAAATAGTAGATGAAATAAAACTGTGCTCTGTACTCCACCTTGCAGTTTCCCAGAGCTGTTTGCAGGAAACCTTCAAAGGCTGCTTTGAAGGAACTGAGATATGAACAGAAGGCAAGTGGAGAGAGGTAGAGAGAGCACAGGCATTTTCACTCAGCGTAAGCATTCTTGAGGATGGGGAGGTAGTGAAAGGACTGGAGGAGTAATGTGAAGGACTCCACAGATAAGGAGAATCCCACCATGTACACAGGAAGACGACAAAAACATGGAAAAGTTTAGTAGAACTGATATGAAGAAAATGATAAATGGTAAAAAGGGGTCCGTAGCAGCACTTTGTAATTAGCAGAACTGAGAGCTCCCCAGTGGTGAAAGGGTAACTGTTGAACTCAGGGCTGATTTAATAAAGTGGAAGTGATAATCAGATGTGAGGATGGAAAGGTTTGAAGAACAGAGAATTTTGATGACATGAGGAAGAGATACAGCATGGGTTAATAAATAACCAGGGAGGTACAGTAAGTCAGAGCATCTGAGAAGTTAAAAGAACAAGTGATGAAAATTGGTTCTCTGATGAATGCTAGTGATTCTAAATACACTTTTTGGCTTAGGAAAGTAGATACTAGTAAACTGTAACATATCTCTTGCTGATATTGTTTAATTTGCCTGCACTTACCACATAGACATCTACTGATACTTGAGACATGCTGGATGATCTGAGATATCCAGAATGTCTCCAATGGTGGCACAAAAGGACAAGTACACATAGGCTTTTTTGGAGTGTCAGCTACAGATCATATGGAATGCTACTGGATACCTCACAAAGTGAATGTGCATGGTGGTTAAACCAGGCTGACATGCTCACTTTTGGGAAGCATGCCCCCATGACAACAGAAGAAGATGCACACATGTTGTTAGATTCTTAGAAACCTCAATTACACCTCATTACATCTTAACAGTTATCTAAAGCCAAGTAACATAAAACCTACTCCTGTATCACGCTGCAAGGAGACACCTTGCAACAGTCATTACTGTCTAGAGACATGGAAGGCATGAAATTAATATATTGCTTTTGGTGCTTGTTTACAGGCATAGCTTTATACAACCAAAGTAGAGTCGAGCTTATTAGAAAAGTTAGTACTATGCTTTATTATTTGTGCTACATTTTTTCTTTCTTCTAATGTTAGGAGAAGGCTTCTTGACCATGAAAAATATTTTAACTCCCAGAATAAAGCGTCTGGCCCTCATTCAAAACTTCCATTTGTTTCATCTAACCACTTAAACACTTGGTTAGCTTTCAGGAAGTGTCTGAATCCTCAACTGCCAATAAAATATAACACTAAAAGTAAGTGAATAATTCACTAAAATGGAGTAAAGAAGCTCTCTCTAATTCCCACTAAAAGGGAAGTAAAATTCCCAAATTAATTTTAAATTTAATCCTCTTTAGTGGAATATTTGCATACCTTCAGGAGCAGAAACATAAAGGCACTTTAATATGATTAATTCTACTTCATTCCCTCAGATGTCTTGCTTGAGAAAAATGCATGACATATAGCTCAAAATGTAATTCTCTTCCCAATCCTTTATTGATAATCATTGTTCATAGTTATATGTTCACAATCACATGGTTATACACACAGAGCTGTTATGTTTTCTTCATCTTTGCTAATGCACAAATAACAGGTTTGGGTTTTTGATGTAGAAGATGTTAACCCATCCATCCCTAAGTATGTGAAGGAGGACAACAGATCATATATCATCAAAACCAAAGTTAAGCATTAAAACACTTCCAGTTCTAAATTAGCAGTTTCAGGAAATTCTTCCTAGCCCACAGACCAAATGTTAGTTCCTGCAAAGCAAAGTGAGCGTCTTCTTTATGTATAAAACCTGTCTTCTAAGCTTTTTGCTGTACCCTAATGGCTCTAGCGTGTGTATCACATACATACTGCTGTATAGGTAAGGGAATCAGCATAGAGAAAATTTTGAGGGTGAGCAGCACAAAGGCATAACACAGAGCATGGAAAAACATATCACAATAGCATTATTTGCATGCTCATAGGTTGTTTTCTCCAGAATTAGGTATCTTTAGGATGCTACTTTTTTTTTTTGAACCTTGAACCTGTGTTTTGCTATCTAGTGACTTACTCAAGGTCCTCCAAAAAAGGGTGGAAGAACAAACTGGCAATTAAACATAATGGATGACCATGGCCCTACTTCCATTATTTTAGCACCATAAATACAGCTAAAGGAATCTGAGCTGCTATCTCATCCATCTGTTTTTTTGGTTTTTTTTGTTTTTTTTTCATCTCAGAGAGACAAGTCTCAGCCTATCCTATATTAAACACTTAAAAAAGCCAATTGAAAAAGAGAGGCCTTCTTTGGGAGCAGACAGTCTCATCTCAGACATAGATTTTCTTCAGCCTCTCCCACTCATCCATGTATGAAATAATTCTTAAAATTTAGAATCAGGTCTCAATTTTAAAACTTTTGTGTCTTACTTTAAATTAAATGATTATTTCTACTTTTATAGATAAATATACATGTATGTATGATATATATATAAAATATATTGAGCATCAAGTCTCTAATTAGTTTATTTATATACAAATACATTTTTTCCAATAAAATCTCCTGAGATCAAAATGCTGAGTTCAGATAATTTTTATAAGTAATTGTGAATATTTTAAACTTGCTTGAGAATGCTTCAACCAAGCTTGTAACTTCTTTAAAGATGTGGAAATTGCAGGTTTTAAGCTTTAATGGGTGTGCAAGTGCAAGCAGAAGTCTGACATGGTCTTTAGTGCCCGTATTCCCATATGCTTCAGAAAGCAGAACATATTCTTGGACAGCATGGTAATGCAGAAAATGAGTGTGTCTGAGTGTCTCAAAAAGTATTTCCCAAATTAAGCATTCCTGAGAAGCCTAAATGTTGCAAAACCTGAAAAAATATAAATATAACAAGGGGTATAAATACTGGATGAATACTGGGAAAAGAATCAGTTCATTCTTTGGAAAGTAAGTTCTTAATGGAAATGTAAGGAAATTAAGGACAGAGTACACCTAATTGTATTGTTTTATACTCTGCAGCTGTTTTTGCCTTTTTATTATTTTATCTTGACAATTAACAGAATCTTCCTCCACACAGACTTATGCTTTAAGAAGTTCGAGATTCATAAAAGAACTAGCAACTTTACGCTATATTTATAGTCAAACAGAAATTAAGATTCTAAAATAGACCATTAAGACTAAGCACAATATTTTTGCAGGTGCATACTTCTCTGCACTGACTATGAAGAAAGCCTAAAATAGCTACTTCTAATTTAAATATTTAGCTAGTTTTGATTTTTAGTTCAGTCTTCTGATCTAGGAAATCAGAAGGAAATATAGAAAGAAAATATAATGGAATTGAACAAGGATAATGGGGAGGGAAAATCTTTGTGAAGGCAAAAACAGAAGTGAAGTAGAAAGCCCTGATATAGAAGGGAAAGAGGTTGCTACAAGGACATGACAAAATAAATATTGGTTTCATATTTTGTTTGCCTTTTTGTGTGTGTGTTGCACCCTGTCATCTCTCTCATACTGACACTTTTTTCTGGTGTTTATATGGAAAGGTGACAAGAAGGTGAAACATTTCATAGTGTTCTGTAAGTCTCAAAGCTCAAAATGTTCGTATCTGTCAGAAAGTGTCAAACTCATCAAGTTCACCATTTGGGGGAAAAGATCTGAAACACGCTTTCACAAAAGCCTCAACTGCACTTAGATTTTTATTATTTTATTTTTTAGATATTTTTAAAATTCAGCTGTACTGTAGCTGTGTGGATTTCTCCTCCCATGGGAAAATGCAAACCCACTCATGGGATTGTCTTTGCTTAAGGATCAGGGTGCACTCGGTGGATAATGCAGAAGACTGGGGAGACCCAGTGTGTGCTTCAAAGAGTCTAAACCTTGGGGGAGAAATTATCTGAGGTGTAAGTTGTATGTTGCAGGAAGCAGCAGAAGACATTGAACTGACAAAGACTGAATTTTGAGAGGAGCAAGGAGAGTGCAACAATGACCTGATACAGGGTGGTGTCAGTGCCCAATGATTGATTGTGCTGCTTCTTCTGTCTTAACTATCCATCCTGATAAGATGAAGCTCAAGTCATGGACCTGGAGGGGCAGAGGAAGCCCATGAAATGGGAGAATATTTTCTATTTGTTACAGGACATAGTAGTTATAGAAATGTATAAATCTGTATGTTGGGTATAGAAATGGTTTAAGGATGCAGTTTAAGTTGCATGAATTAGTAAGAAGGGATTTCAGTAATGACAAATAAATACAGTGCAATAGTTAGAAAATATATAAATTGTGTAGAATCTGAATATGAAACAAAGGATGTGGAATAAGGGCTGGAGATTGTATTGGGTCTGGCTGAGAGAGAGCTCATTTTGATATTGTAGCCGCCACAGTGCTGTGCTTTGCACTGGCACCTGAAAAGGTGTTGATAGCACCCCAGTGCTTTGGGTATTGCTGAACAGGCCGGGCACAGCATCAGGGCTGGCTCTCAACATTGTCGTGGCGAGAGGAAAGTGTCCCGGCTAGGCAAGGACAGCAACAGGGGCGCGACAGCCTCCCTCCTCAAGTTCTGCAAGCTCCACCCACCAGTGTTGGTTTGGCGCGGGAGACAAAAGGGCAGCAGCATGGGTCTTGGGGGCAGAATCAAAGTTAGCTTTATTTGCTGACAAGCACCCAAGACCAAAACATGAGGCTTGCAGGAGCCTTTATAGCCTAACTTGGAGGAGGGGTTTAGGGTGACAAACCAATGAGGGAATGGTAGGGAAGGAGTTAAAGGCAGAGTGTTACACACTGGGGCCAATGAGGGATTACAGGGGAGGAGAATAACTCAAACATACCAATGGGGTTTTAAAGGAAACAAAATTGACAAAGAATTCTCTAGAAGAAAGGGCAGGGTCAGGGAAGGATTGACAACCAGTGGGATGGAGAAACAAGGAGGAGTCTGGGAAAAGGGGGCTGGAACAATAGAGATTGACAACTGGGGAAAACAGGGATCTGAAACTTGGTAGGGAGTGGCTGGCTGGAAAACTAAAGACGGATAGCTAACTGAACTGAATAACACTAAGAGAGCAGAGCTAATTTTAGCAACATAAGACACATAACAAGGGACTTGTGCCACTCCAGAGGCAGGGGGAGGGTAACATAAGAGAATTTTTAAATTACAAACCAAGCAATTATTTTAACAATAAAACCCATCAAAACAACAAAAACACACTACAACAAACATTTCCCCACCCCCATTAAGGGATGGGCAAGATCCTGGGAGGGGACACAACCAGGCCAGCTGAACCAAATGAATCAATGGGATTTCCCATCCCATATGATGTCAGCTTAGATATAAAAGCTTAGAAAATGAGAAGGAGAGGGTGGAACTTTTTTATTTACGATGTTTGCCTTCCTGAGTGACCACTACATGTGCTGAAACCCTCCTTCCTGGGGAGTGGCTGAACATCTCTTGCTGAATGGAAATAGAGAGCAAAGCTATTTTTTTCATTCTCTTTGCTTGTGTATTCACAAACTTGCACTTTTGCTTTAGTAAGCTGTTTTATCTCAACCTACAAGTGGTCTTCCACCTTTTTTTCTCTCCTCTATCCATCTGGGAAGGAAAGTGATAGAGCAGCTTGGTGGGTACCTGGTGTCCAGACAAGGTCAACACAACAAACTTAAATATGCCTAAATTTTGATGATCTGTAAGTCAGTAGTAGTAACGTCTGTTCAAGAGATGTGAGATGCTGTATTTTGACAAAGAAGGAAAACCTACTGTATTTTACAATCAGAAAAGTTTTAAGTTCAGAAATTTAAAAAAAAAAAACATAAGGTAAGTATAGAAAAATTAATCTTAAAAAATCCATGGGTTCCAGCTGCAGAGACTCTCTGAAGCTCCATATCTTTCTATTATTTCACATAAATTATATAAACATCTGGTATTGTGAGAGCCCAATTAAACCAATTCTGTGGAATCACAGCAAGATTTTCTGCCCCAAAATGACTAAAATTCTACTTTAGACAATATGTAGGAACTATCTGTACCAATGAATTGAAAGAGACAAATTATATTCTCAATCTGTCTTTTAGAAAAAAGGCACTTAATTTTGACAAACAAAAAAGAGACTCAAAAGAACAGTTTCAAGCTCTTCTCTCCTTTTTCTCCTTTTTCATTCACTGGGTACTTATTTAGCTTCAGTGAAAGTATCAGTGAAATAATGAGTGAAATTATCACTGACTGAAATAATCTTTCTGAAGACTGCAATGACCATATTTTATCAAAATCACAGAATCATTATCCAGCCCTCATTATCTGCCAACATTTTTGCCTGTAGTTCCGTTCTTCTTTTGTTGGGACTTTAGTCATTCTCTCTTCTAAGGGTTTATCTCTGTATGCTCACCTTGCAATAGCAAAGAGGTCTAACCCTGGTTTAGACTGATGTGAAGAAGAGGTCAGAAAATACTTCACCAAGGGCCTTCCCCATCACTCCCCAGTTCACTTTTTTTGCAAGTGCATTTAACTCAGGCCCTCATTCTTAGTCTTTGATTTAGCTAAGCTGCACATTTTGACTTGTTTTTGTCTTTCACAGTTTAAAAGGTTTCTCCATAAATCCTCCCCACTGACCACAGAGATGATAGAAAGCAGACATGATTCCACAATGCATGCCTTATCCATTGGATTTTTTAAAATATACATATTTTTCTCATTTCTAGAAAACTTATCAAATTTAGACCATTTGCTTGGTAAGCTGCTAGGTATAATAACCTAAATTATATTGTAAGTTGTTCACAAAGTTTCTTTGTCTGTCATCATCTTTAAGCACAAAGGAAACAACTTTAAACAGTAGGTCCTGTTTGGTGATCAAATGCTGCATATATTACCACCAGTAAACCATTAAAAAAAATTTGCAACTATAACTGAGTGACTAGATAAAAATTAGAAAGCAAAACTCAAGTCAATAGCCTAGTATGGCACTAATAAACTCAGAAATCCTGTAGTAGTAATCTGATTTTATTTTTAACTGCAGTTCCTGAAAGAATTGTCTCCCATCGGTCTAGTGGCCCATGGGTCCACTCCCAGGTGGATGCTCAGATTATTGAGGACAACTCAAATACCCCTTAATGCTTACAATTAGGCAATTGTATCTAGTTCCAGATTTCTGATTTCTTATTATAGCCCATTCTATAACTCTGTTTATTTTTTCACAAGGTATCTGGTCCCATATGAGATATTTTTAATTTCCTTTAACCTGTCATTTGTAAATAGGACACAAGTTTGCTATCGACCATATTGCATCTGCCTTGGATTAACAAGTGCATCTCAACTGCTTAAAAATGCTTTTGTCTGAACAGCTCCCTAGCCATGCCTATTGGAAGTTTTGATCCAAATTTAAGATGCAGTGTATTGCATTCAAACAGCAAAACTAAAGTGTGTGCAACCTGGACATGAACAACCCCTAATGTAACATGAAATTTATCTTGCCTTCATGTCCACCTAGAATTTCAGGAATGGAATTTGTTGTTGTGCAAACCTCTCCTAATCTTTCTTTCACTCATCTTCCCTTTTTTCCAAATCATGCTATACCAGTTGGAACAGAAAGCTAGTTCAGTTAAAAAAAAGACTTTTACCCTTTTATGGCTATATTTTTTTCTATGTTACTAGAAGAATATGTTTGCTTTAATATAGTTCCTTTATCAAGTCAAAGAAGAACTTTGGGCCTCACAGAATCTCAATAATTCTTCAGAGACAAATTATCCTATATAAACTAGAGGTATGACAAAGGAAGCTAGTAAGGGTTTTATAGCAACAAGAAAACTTCAACTGTAAATAGGAAGATAGAACAGAGAGTTTATGCTAAAATATGGAATAATTCCTGTATGCAAACAGGAATATCATGCCATTAGAACAGAATGGCAGAACTCTTGACTCTGGGCTTTTTTTAAAAAGATAGTATACAGAAAAAGAGGGATAAGTTGTTACTGGGTGATGGATAGGAATAGACATGCAGATTCAGAAGTTTGATAATCTTGAGAATGATAGTCCAAAATGGCAAGATATCCTCCTGTTGAATTCAGCTGAGATGATAAAAAGATTATATGACTAGTTGTCCAACAAAATATCCAACAGAAATTAAAGACCTATCAAGAAAGCAACAAATTGATGACTTAACAATGTTTCTCTCATGAAAAAGACTGTATTGCATGAAGCATTTATAGATCAAGTCATCTACCACTGGATGTCTGAGATTTCCATGTTACAACCTATGATATTTTACTATCAAATGAACCTTAATCCTGAGAATAGGATTTCAAAATACTGCCAGGAGGAAAACATTATTTTCATACTTGCTGAAGAGAGGCTTTTAGGACTTTTACATTTTATAAGCTTTGTAAACAGGAAAACAGTGAAAACAGGATCCCAAGGTGTCAGATATTTCAACAGATCCCAGGTGTCAGATATTTCAACATGTAAACTCTTTGAGAAGGTACAATGCTTATATATTTTTTCTTGGAAATAACATCATAAAACTGACAAGAAAATCCATAAACAAATCAAAGGAAAACATCATAGTGTTGCAATTTTGATAATAACATTTAGGAAGACCTGTAGAAGAAAATAATTTATTTCAAGCTTTAAAACAGCAATAGTTGGATTTCCCAACTAACCCAGAAAAAATTGATTTATTTTAAGAATTGTAACCCAAAAGACCCAAAACTGCTGTAAAAGCAAAGACTTTTTCATTCAGAATAAAAAATATGAAGTATTTAAAGTACAGTTTTTTTGTTGGTTTTTTAATCACTGTGCTTTATGGTTTTGGTTTGGTTATAAAAATTTTACAGTGTACCTCATTAACATGCAAAATTAGTATCTGTGAACACAAGACATTTAATATATTTTAAAAAATCTTTTTATCATTCTACTTCATATTTTTCTCATTTATGAAAAATTTCTATGATTATCTTAAAATTTGCATGTAGTTCTTAGTGTATGTGTTAGGGTTTTTTTTGACCAAAAAATAAGTAAACTGCCTCTAAAAGCCTCAGATTTCCTTATATTCAAAAGTGTCTCAGGTTCTTTACCAAATTCCTTGACAGGCCAATTTCTATAATGAGTTCTCTCTAGCATAATAAATAAATAAGCAAATAAATAAAACAATATTTTCACATTATGAGAGTGTACCTAATACTTGTCAACTTAAAATTAGTTGACTTATTCAAGATGGTCTTGGTGCCTTCTCCATATAATGTGGAGGGAAAGTTGCATATACAGTGTGATCCTAGAATTTATTTCTACTACACAAATTGTGTTGCCTTTTAAAGATGTCACCACTGATCAAAAATCTTATTTGCACAATTATTTTAGACTAGACATCTACTTTTAGATGGTTGAGATGACAGCAGTCTCACACTGCACTAAAGTGGTCTGAATTAATGTAACTAAAATACTGTAATAAGCAGGATAAATTTGAATCATGCTATCTAAATCAATTAGCTTGCACTTAAATGTTAAATCCATTAATTCCCCCTAAAAAGAGCTGTCAAAGTTCTTAATAGGTACAATGGGCATACAGGTACCCTTGAAGTGGCACAACTCTACAATTTAAGATCTAGTTTTCTCATTTAATATTTACAAGCATCTACCTTACTGCACTGAGGATTTATCCAGCTGGAAACACACCAAAGGTGCTGCATGGAACTCTGACCTCAGCCTATGGTACCAATGTTTCTTACAAGTCCTGGGTATCTATTTCATAGGTCCACCAAGATGAGTTAAATTTGTTTAAGATGGATCCTGGATATCTAAGAAGCACAATTTAGGCACGTGAATAAGTTGTGCTGGATCTCTTCCTGCATCACAGCCTCTCTGGGTAGTATGTAAATGTATAGCTTCCTGACACATAATAAAATTATTTCAAAATTAGGGAGAACATGAAGTCTTGGATGATACTAATATCCTCTCACTAGTTTTCTCGTAATTTATCTCACAATTCTTTCCTCACTTCTTTCCCCAAGAGTGCTTGGGTAGTGTTAGGTCATACTGAGATAGAAACACAGCTTTTAAATCCAAAACAGACTAGGAGACTATTTAGCTTTATGAGGCTAATGTAAACTGTGGAATTGCACTAGTTTGTTTCTGTATCAGACTTCTATGTCAGATTGACCTAAAGCACACTTTATGGACTAGGTTTATGACCTGTTTGCAACTAGCTCACTGAAATATACAGAGAAGAAGACAGATCTTGGAAGATCACAGTGATATGAAGAGAGGCGATAGACAAAAGTTAGAGTATGGGAAATGGCAACTAGTTTACGGTGGTCAAACAGTAGAAGAGGTTTCCCAGAGAGATTGTGAAATCTTCACACTTGGAAGTTTTCAAGACTCATCTGGACACAACCATGGGCAGCCTGACATGATTATATCTGTTTTGAACATGTATTGAGCTAGGTAACCTGCGGGGGTCCCTTTCTTTGTGAATTATGGTACTGGAGTTCATGACTGTACTGTGTGTTGTGCTGAAGAGTAGTCAGCTCTCATTCCCTTTATTTATTTAAAACTTAGCTTTGATGTCTACGTGCTTTCTCAAACTTCTTATCTTCTAATTGTGGTATATAATCTTGAAGTGTTAGCATTTAACTAGTACAGAGTAGAAATCACTCAAGTATTTTTTTTATCTCTTCCTGATTTTTTCATATCCTTCTGAAGCATGGAAAATGTATTGCCATTATGTACAGCCTTAATGAGATCGTGATCTTCTGTCCAGTAACTTCACTAGATTTGTAATTACAGCAAAGAATATATACTCTTTGTTGCTGTCTGGCTTTGCATAAAAGATACATAATGAAAAATTTTCATTTTATATGCAAATGTTTTCTATTTTTCATATAATAATACTTATCACTAATCACTAATACGATAAAAAATATAAATTTTGCTTTTATTAGAGGCAATATTTAAGTAAAAGGAGATTTTAGTCTAAATACTACTTGAAAAAAATTAGTATTTTCAATCTTTAATGTGCTCTTGGCCATTCTTCTTAGTTACTTCCTCAAGTGTTGAAAAAAAATATTGTGCTATCTAATAGATTCTGGCAGCCTAGTCTTTAAGAAAAATCTTAATTAATATGCTTATCATAAGCACTAAATTATTTCATGGGAGATGGAACGAATCAATATAGTGATGAAAACACCCCATAGATATATAGAACTTTTGGCTCTATAAACAAAGAGACAGGCAGGGATTCCAAACCATCTAGAACCATGTCCTTATTTAACACAGATAATATCTTTAATCAGAAGATATTAAGGTTTGCTTTTATTAATTGCTTATAGTTTCCTTAATTAATTTTCTATTTGTGAACCAAGCTTTGAGTGCTAATGATGTGTGTGGTTCATATAAGACAAAGTAAAACATTACCTGTACTTAATGCTTTCATGCTTTCATGCCAAGCAACTGTACATTTCCTGATCCTGTTTGTGTATGTTGTAACACACTCCTGCTGAAAAATGTCCTCGTCTCTGATCCTGAAATCCAGATTTTCAGTCAGTTTCTTGCCCCATCCCATATGGGAGCTTTCTACAGACAAGGTGTTCCTTCATACTAACAACAAGAACCTCTCTACCACCCTCCCTGCCTGTCATTCCTAACAACCTTTATTTGCTCACTGCCCCACTGTATTTCCACCAAGTTTTAATTCATCCAACAACATTGCAGTTGTTAAGCAACGTGTGACAATCTGGTTCCTCCCACTTGTTTCCAAGGCTGGGCACATTTTCATATGTATGCTTTACAAAGGCATTATTCTGCTCTGTTTCTGAGGTCTGTTTTGTTCCTGTTGCCATGGGTCTTTGGTTTTCCATGTGTGTCCACCATTTCCACACTTGACTGTGGCTTGTAATCTCTATTCCCTTTCCTTCCTGGTTTAGAAATCTCTTCACCAAGATGGCAAGATTGCTGGGTCTTGCCTTTGGCCACTTTCATCTTTCTTCAAGCTGCTGGGTGTTTTTTTCTTCATCACTCACTTCAGTGAACTAGTAAAACAGTTTGAAGAAAATAAATGGCTTATCTTTTTTCTCTTTTATAGCTCTTCAGTCCTTTTGTCATTTCATGCTTAAATCAGTCCCTTTAGAGAACTGCTAGCACTTCTTAAATAACTTCATTGTTAAGCCATCTTTGCAGGGCAGAAATTGGTTTTTCTCAGAGGGACGAGCTTATTTTTTATTGTATTTGCATTTGAATAGAGGCAGAATTTGTTTAAAAAACATATACTGTGAGGTCTGTGTTACCTTTTTAGGATTTCAACTGAATATTGAGGTAGAAAGGCAGCAGAGAAATGAGAGTCTCAAATGCTGCTGACAGCACAGCATGTCAGTTAGAAAATGGAAATGGCAACTTGATAGAGAGACACACAGTCCTGTAACCTCAGCCATGATTAATAAATTGTGTGGAGAAATTCTTCAACTTGTCCTGGAATTTTTTTTTTCAATCATAAATCCATTTAAGTACTAAAAAAGAAGATATTTTACTCCTTTCTTTTCTATTATGCAAGATAAAAATAATTAGAAGGAGACTTAACTGGATCTTCAAATGATATATATACAAGGAACCCATGTGTCAATAGTACAATGGTGATGATTGTATTCTGTGGGACCTTCTGAACCATCTAGTAGATTGTACAGGGAAGAATAAAATTAGATCAGTAATATCTTCTGTAACGTATTTTGTCTTTTCAAAAAAAGCCAGTTTTAGTCTGAACATAAACAGTATCTATAAACTCATTGATATAAGTTCTAATAGTGGATGCAGTATTAGGGAAATTATACTTAAATGTAAATTACTACAAATACTTATTTCATCTCTGTTTAATTTAAAAATTGTTATGGTAGAGACAGTGGCAGATATAACCATGGTAGAAAATCATATGTGAGCATTACACCGGGCAGGACTGAATGCCAACAAAAAACAGATTTAATTTCCTCAGATGTCTTTGATGCTTGCATTGCTGATGCACAAACAGACTTCTACACTCTCCTTCAAAGACTGTTAAGTAACTCCACTGAAGTAAAGGTAACAAAACAAAACAAAACAAAACAAAACAGAACAAAAGAGGAAAGAAGTTTGAATTTAGGTGGTTTCTAATGGTCTACATAGAGGTATAGAAATACTTTGAGGGTACTCTTTTACAATAGGATATTCCATTGTTTATAATTTTAAAAGAGGTAATAATTAATATCTTACATAGTTTCACAGAATTACCAGTTGGGTAATTCTATCTGTTTAGACATTAAAGTATTCAAATTAGAACTGTTTATAGGACAGATGGGAGAGAAAAAAAAAATTAAAGGAGAGAGAAAAGTAGACAGAAGAAGGCTGAAAGGAAGGCCAAACAGTCTGGACAAAATCATCAAAATAATTTGTGTCTTCTTTCCATGTAGATCTCAATAAGGAGAGTGGTATCATAATCTTACATAACAAAGCCAGCCTGAGAGAAAACTCAGCCAAGGACTCAAAAATGCTGGCAGCAATCATGAATGAGGTTCGGATACTAGAGTCACACAAGAAGTTCTAGGACTGTGTCGTTGTCCTTGGAATTCTGACAAATTCAGCTTTGCTTAGCACCATGATTAGGGTCGTGGTCAACATAGACCTGTTCTTGGGAGAAGTATCAGCCAAAATGAGTGTCCTTGCCTTGGAAGCTGCCCATGGGAATAGATGTATGGGAACACGACTGTCTTGGCACAGCTGGATGTCACAAGGTCACAACAGATGAGGCATTTGCTGTGTGCTGTGGGGGAAGGTGTTAAAACCACTGAGGACCTTGAACTGTCTCTGGTACTTCGGTGCCACAGCGTCCCCATGGCAGCAGGAGACAGTCTGTGTACCACTGCTGCTAAAGGAACATCATTAAAAAGCTCTGTCTGCAGCTCAAGCACTAATGTTTGTGTCAAAAGCTGTACTAATCTGTAACAAAGACAATTCCAAAAGTGAAGCTTCTTGAATGGTAGAAAGGTGAAATATAAATAATTAAATGCACCTGCTATCAGAACTCCAAAGCTTTAGAGAAAATGAGATGGAAAATTTTGTTTTGCATGAGAAAATAAAGCAGAATATAGGAAATAGTTTTACTTGCTTAACCAAATTATTCCAAATAAATGCTGGGAATAAATAGTTGGTTGAAGGCAGCATCCTCTGGTCTTACTTAAATATTTTATGAATATATGATTTGTCATTAACAAATACATAAAGTAAAATAAATTCTGATTTTTTTTTACCATTAAATAGGTGCAAAAATAGCCTTCAAACCTGTTGGCACTGGAATAAAAGTGGCTATTAAAGAATTATTTCCAAAGAACAGAGCATTATACAATTTTAAAAATAACTGTATTAATCCACTGAAAGTCAAATATACAGATATATAGTAAAAAAAGATTGCATATATTTATAATCCATGAATTAAAAGAAATAAAATTATAACTTCAGTTTTCTTAGTCAAAACAGACTAAACTGGATAAAGTAGTTTTATTGATTTCATTAATGCAGAGAAAATTTGGAATATCCCCAAAAATATCTTCTAAGAGATCAGAAAGCCAAAGATGAGCTCTTCCTCTGCTGATAAAAATAACCAACCAACAACAACAAACCCCCCCACAAAACCAAACTAAACCAAAAAAACACCACCACCCCCCAAACAAATAAAAGCCTTCCAACCAACCAAAACAAACAAACAAACCCAAACCAAAACAATAATATCAAAGTCCTGCTTTTAACACATTCTCTTGATTTTCAAAAGAATGGAGGTAACTGAGAAAATTATAAAATTTAAAGCATTTGTAAATGAGTCTTGCTGAACATGTTTCAGGCAACCTACAAAGCTATCCTGAAATGACATAAATATTTTATCATACTTAATGAAGAAAAATATAGCAATTTGTGACCATCGTAATCATGCCAATAAAGTTGGATCTAATTATTAGTGACTTATCTTGAACTCCTTCTATTTCTGCATCTGTTTAGAGCCAAGGTTGAACGTGAAGTATGGGTATAGGCTCTAAGTATTAGTGTTGAGCAATGTTGGATGTACAAAGACCTTTTTGTTCTTAACCTGTAAATTTATATATTGTTAATTACAAAATCGAAAGCTGTGTTAAATTGCCCTAATTACAGCAAGTTAAATCTTCCTCCTTTCTTTAATTTTACTCCCTTTTTGCACTCTCTCTTTATAGGTTCAGGCTGATTTTTGTTTGCTTGCTTTGGAAGCTTGTGCACATATGTGTGTATGTGCATAGCATACCTCTAGGCCTCTTGTGTTAATCCTAAGAGCACTAATTATACAAAATTCTTATCTGGCTAACACACACTGAGAACATTTGTCTTTTGGATTAGCAGTGCTTTAATACTGATAAACAGAAACTCTTCCAAGAATCATTGACTTCCATATTTTAATAACATTTCACTCTATTGTTTCCCAGTTATGCTAGAAGGATCTTTTCTGAAGCAGGAAAAGAGTTCAGGAAACAGGCTGACACTGACAGAGTTTTAAGGCTGTGCTGAAGATAATCTGAAATTTGTTTGGGGTTTTATGGTGTTTTGTTTGTTTTGTTTTTAATATATCAACATGTTAGTATCAATAATTAGGGGACAACAAATTGTTTAGACCTGGATTCTCTGACTAAAGATTTTTGAACCACTTTGTGAATGTGAATTTTCATGAGTGCACTCATTGGTATTTTACCATATTTCTCAATACAGGGAGAAATTTAAGAGCTCACAAAGACAAAAACTCCAAGTATCACTACATTATTACCTCTTTCTTATTTAAAGGTTTATTCTGTACATGACATTAGGCTTACAATCTATTTCTGTCATTACAAGTGTTCTCACTAACAAACCTTTATAAATCCCATATCAACTTCTTGATTCTGACTTTGCAGCATAAATAATAGAGGGAAAAAAGATCTGTGAGAGCTGTGAGAGTGTTTTTCCCTTGGAACAATGGGGAGGAGGAAAAGGAAAAAAACCAGTATACTACCTGCATTCCAAATTCATATTTAAGTACATTGTCTAGTCTGAAATGCTGTCCAAAAGAGAAGTTTTCTGTCCTGCTTTTAATTACTGGCAGTTGAAAAGTCTTTGTCAAACTAGATATTGCAGAAGGTTAAGCTTCTAAAAAAAAAAATGGAAAAAGAAATGGATGCTGGGAAATGTTCTACAGAGAAGCAGATTGGAAAGAATGTATTGTGGTATAAAAATATCCATCAAAACAAAACCTAAAAAATGAAGGTTGATGTCCTTGATTATAAACTTCCATTCAGTTTGCTATTAAAATAAATTAAGGGAAAAGAACCCAGCATATCTATGATTTGTTCAAGTAATGTTTTCTATGCTGTGCCTGCATGTTGTTAGAGAAATAACTTTTTTTCTTTTTTTTTTTAATATAAATATCTGTAGACTGAACCAAGGTCTTTTGTGCTCCTAATAACTTCATCACTAAATGTTTTTGAAACTTCAAGGAGAAAATACTGCTTTGATTTTGGGTGTTTTTTGTTGTTTTGTTCTTTTACTATTTTTACTCAACTTGATTATACTGTATTATACTTGAGTCCATTTAATCTCAGCATTTGCATCGGGTTAAGCATAAGAATTCAAGTGGAACATAGTAATTTTCTCTCAGTGGTGGAGAAGTTTAATTAAAGCTAATTGAATCTATTTATATCAGAATCCGGTTTAGTCTTTAAAATGTAGTTTATATTATTTTTATTCATTTAGAAACACAAATTGGTTCATTACTGCAGCTGAACAATCATACTTTAGAGATACATAATGACTTTAAGATATTCTTTCTTCAGAAGATACTGCAATTTCAGAGACCATCTCCAGGTTTTTAAATATTCACATATTTTTAAGGTAACTTATCTTTCACTTATGATGTCTTAAAAACACATCATGTTTTTCTGCTTTAATTTACTAGTATTTGTTTTTCTTTTTTCTCAAAAAAACCTGCAAAAATGGTGCCAGGAATGATCATAATTCTTAAAAATGGTTTCAGTAAGTAGGATAAGTATAAAATGCTCAATATGTAATAAGTGATAATTTCCAACCATGAGTGAGTTCCTATTTTTATCCAGGTGTAGCTCTACTACAGTTTGGTTTGTTTCTTTTGAAATCATTATTTACTTTACTTTACTTTTTTACTTTATACTTTTTTTTTATCCTAGTAAAGTCTAAGACCATATGCTGCAAGCCAAAAGAATATTTTGGGTTTATCTCTAAAACAACTAATGATGAGTGAAACTCTAATCCATATATCACTAATTTCTTCATTATTCTTTTCCTGACTTAAAATTGGTCTCAATCTGATCATGTGAGGATCCCAGTTCAAATTTCTTGTTAATAAAATACAGGGGAATGTTTAAAATGTTACAGGGGAATACAGCACAAACACCAGAAAACCTAATCTCAGGATGAACAGTTTTCTGACTTTTTAAATTCAGTTAATACAATAATATCAATGGAGGAATTGTTATTAATTTTTATTTATATATTTGGAGTTGGAAGTATTTTTCTTCATTGAGAATTTTCCCTGAGTACAATATAACGTACTCTTTAAAGTATCATATTAAAATATATTAGCCTAAAACTTTTCTTATAAAAGGAGCAAAGCTGCAGATGTAGGTGTAGAAAGTTTGAAGATTATTGTCAAGGCAAGACAAAGCTTACAGGCAGAAGCATTCAGTATATTCTGTATTCAAGCAGAAGAAAAAAGACCTGGAAAAATTAAACACATTTTTAGTCACAGAAAATTTCCATCAAAGGTGGAAATATTTTGAAGGTTTCACATTTTATTGTTTGCCATAAAATGTTCAGTACATTTCTGAATGCATGTTTGTTTGGAAGAACATGAGATCTTTACTCTGGTTTCCGATATTGTTTTTGGCACTACGCCTCTTCTGCTATCCTGTAAGCTGGCATGAGAAGTTCAACACATGCCATTTTCTTTCTTTAATTTTGCTATGGATCCATAGCAAGGCCAAGACTATGTTAGGTAGCCACAACTACAGAATCAATTTCTCTTTCTAGCTTCCAGATCTGCATTTAAAAGTGGGAAATCAGAATGACCTTAGCTTAGCATAGTGGCATTTAGTACTCTGGCACATGACAATATCCATTCCTGATGCTTCAAAGACCACTCCTCTACTGGCAATAATAAAGAGGATGGAGCAGGACAAGAAGATGGTAGGAGACACAGCTAGGACAGCTGACCCCAAGTAACCAAAGGGATATCTCAGATTATTTGGTGTTATGGTCAGCAATAACTTCTGCAAAGCTGGGGGAAAGAAGGAGGAAGGGAGAGGATGTTTGGAATAATGGTGTTTGTCTTCCCAAATAAGCATTTCGCATGATGGAGCCCCGCTTTCCTGGGGATGTCTGAACACTTGCCTATCCATGGGAAGTGATGAATGATTTCCTTGTTTGTCTTGCCTGTGTACACAGCTTTTGCTATTAAAATTCTTTGTCTCAGCCAAAAATTTTTATACTTTTACTCTCCCAGTTCTCTTCTCCATCCCATTAGGGGGGTAAGCCAGAGGCAGGAGCTTAGTGGGGAGCTAGTTACAAGTGGGGCTTAAACAACAATATGTTTTGAGTAAAAAGGACCAAGCAAGAGGTAGAGCACAATTTAGCACTGACTACTGATCCACAAGTAAAACAGAATGGATTCTGAAGAACAATTATTCTCTGGGGGTAAAACAAACAAACAACCAAAAAATCCCCAAAGAACAGAAGATTAGCCTGCTGCTTTATCCAAAGCTCCTTCAAGTTGTTTATCTTTCTCTGACAGAAGCCAACAGCAAGATGAGTGTATATTATGTCCTGGAATATGTTCCCGGCTCTTTTATTTTATTTTGAATAGATATTTTCTGAGACAGAATTAATTTCCAGGTATTACAACTCTGGGTTAAGTTTTAGCCTAATTAATTATCTGATCCATTGCAGAACTCAGCAGAAAATTTCAGCAGACATAGCATTTTGTAGCTAAGATTTCCAATGTCTTCCTAGTTCTTCTGGTGGTTAATTGCATGCTCAAATCTTCATAGAGATTATGAGAACTGGAGTATATTTGCAAAATGGAATTTTGTGGTAATGGTTCTACTATGGAATTAAAAAAACCCCAAAAAAGTGCAAAAAATCAAGAAAAGTTCTCTTTCCCTTTTCTTACTCCTCTAATAAATCCCCAAAGAGAAATTATCAAATCTTCACTTCATTTTTCATTAAAATATTTTTCCAATTGAGGACTTATTTTCAAAAATGTTAAAATAATTTTAGACAGATATGCCTGCTATTTTTAGATTTTTAACTTGGTGTTTCTGTAGATGGTATTTTTACATCCCTCCACAGTTGATATTTGATATGTAATACATAATTTGGCTTTAAATTTTTTTTATAACTGACATTTTTATTTTCTGTTTGTCATTCATTCTAGCCCAGGTATTTCTGAGAAAAGGTATTTAGTAAAGGTCTGAGTGATAGTTCTATGTATGATGTATTTCTTGAATTGAACAGTATTATGTGGACCTCAGCCGTCCTCCCTCACAGTTTCTCCTGCATCTTTTTGCATATATTCTAGAACCTTCTTCTGTACTTCCTTTTTATGTAAAGTGTATTATGCTGTGCTTTATATGCATCTCATAATATAACAATGTAACAATGTCATATAATAAAGAAAAGCTTTGAACAAGGCATTAGAATACAGAAGAATGCTAAGTTTTTTTTTCCCTCTCTTTAAAATTGTTTAGTCATTTACAGAATTGTTTCTGACTGGTGAAATACAAAGAAAAAATTATCTTACCTCAGATAACCAAGCAATAAAATTTATTTAAGCAGAAAGGTAGGCAAAAGAGCAGTAAGAGATTCCTTTTTATCTCTTAATGATTTTTTTTTATACATGATGGTGCAACTGCACTATTAGCTATATGAAACCAGGCAGGGTCTCCTTCCTTAGGTTTTGGATGGGACAAAGCTGGAGGCTTTCCATCAGGGACCTGAGTGCATCCTCCTGCCCAGTGCTGCCAGGGTGCAGGATGGTGGCCTTGGATCAGGCTGCTGGGAAGCAGCAGGGTAAGAAAGGGCTGGGAGAAGTACAGCTGAATTCCAGCTTGTTTGGATTCTGATTTTAAGCTCAAGCACTTACCCTTGGTCATTTTGCATTCAGACTGTGCTGAAAGGCAATTGCAAACTGAGAAAACTCCCTTGGGATTTGGTACAAGGAATAAGGTTATTCTTAATAAAGAATTCCAGTAGTGTGCTTTTCCACCCACATTTCTAATTTAACTCAGCTAGTTTTCTTATGCACAATCACCTCAGTAGAGTCTGAGTGTGCCTGTAACTTGGTCTTCAATGTCTATTCCAAGAAATTAATGAAGTTCTCACCAAAACAATGTTGGACCCAAATTTAAGCAATGGTAAACTCTGGGTTACAGCCACAAAGATGTATTGGGCAGTGATTGGGGCAGCCATATTCCTATCTTTAAAGTTGGGTAGAAGTTGTCAGTCTAGCCTTAGATTTCAGAAATAGGCATTTTTTATGTGTTTTTATTTATGAAGTGTCTTACATAATTTTGTACACTTTTAACAAGTGCTTTGAAGAAGAATTCTCAAATATCAATCAGATGAGAGAGATATTAATGATAATCTTTTTTATTAAACAAATAATAAGACAAAAGAGCAAAAGAGCAAAAGGACAAAAGAAAGGTGAGATTCTATAAAGACATTTTTGTAAACAGGCTGCAAGATTTTGGATTTCTTTGATTTTTCCAGTGTTTATCTGTTACATTTCATTATGTAAATTTCTCTTATTTAGAAATTGCTTTCTAAAGAAAATTGAGAAACTTCATGGGTTTTATGCGAACCAATTTTTAACAATGAGGACTGAGTTCACTTCCTTGATGGACCCATTTATACAATTTTCTCATTCCTTGATTTGAAAGTACATTAGAAAGTAATGTAAGTGGAAAAAAATAAAGTGTCAGCTTCACTTTGATACTAGCCTTCATAACCCTTTCTCATCTAAGACACTATTTGAAATTCTACCTTACACAAAATTGACAATCTGTTATTGCAGTCTTTTGAGGCACCAACTTTGCACAAATCATTTCAATACTCTGACAGATAAGCTTGCATTCCTAATAAGAGCTGCAGCAAGCTGTTTCACAATAATGAAAACTGCACCCAACAAAGGATTTCTATATTTCAATGTGCCTTAATTGTCATTTCCCCATCTGACTTTCTTCCCATAGAGAGACTGAGAAACACTGAAGAGGCTAAAGCTGATGACAAAGAAAATAGTGAGAACAAAATACACTGTGACTGCAAAATTTCCACTGGAGTTTTGCTAACAAAAGAAGAACAAATTGCCATAGTATTACAGAATGATTTGATAGCTGTCACAGAAGTGATGTTCTTTTATTAGATTGTTCTTTTATTAGAAGACATTCAAACTAAAGCAAAGCTCAATGACGTTGGAGACAGGGGAAAAAATGGAAACATACAGAACATCTTAAAAAATCAAAGGTTGCAGTTATGGTAGCAGGCTTTTCACTTTATCCTCTATTTCCAGCACATGCTTCTAAACCAAATAAAATAACTGATTTCAAATACTTGTTTTCTTAATGATACTCCTAAAAAGTATCTTTCTTAAGCTCATTATGGTACTTTGATATGCAATTATGCTAATTTTATTACACAATTTAGATTATTTTATTATTCTTTCAATATCATTTGTAATCAATAGTGTTGTTTGGTTTTTTCCTCCAGATATTTGTCATTTACTTTCCTCAGGGTAAGGTTGGTCATCTTTTTCAGGTGCACCAGAAAATTTCCTAATTAGAGTCAATTACTAATCTATTCCATTGCTTTCATTTAGGCTACCTCTGGAAAAAGGTGGGATCTTCACATGAATTCTGAGATCAAAACATGGCATTCTGCTCCTGAAACCATAGTATCTTACAGTTGGTCTTACCTAAGCAGCACACCTCCAGGCACCAGCAACTCCCTGGCAAAAATAAACACAATAAATCTGGTTTTTTGTTTCCCATGGCAACTACATTTTCTCAGAAATCTACCAGTGATTTTATGAGACAAAAAATATATATATAAATATAGGGATAGTGCATTTTACATTATAAGCATAGTTATATGGACTACTCCAAATTCTGTATTTTGCTTTTATCTTCAAGCTACAACAATAAATAAATTCACATGCTTAGTGGTAACCAAAGCAGCGGATTTTCTCTTTACATCTTAATGAATCAATAAGGCTGCAGAAGCTATCTTGTAGAATAGTAACTCAAAATATTTTCTGCAACTTTCTTTGAACAATCTAGAATGAGGCTGTTTATTTTTTCTAATTCAACTGTAGACTTAATATCAGTAAAAAAAAAAAAGAAGGAAAAAAGAAAAAAAGGAGGCATACGCAAAATCTGAGTTAAAAATAACACTGAAGAGGAGGAGTTACTGTAGTGGTGTACCCCACCTATTAATTTAATTAAGGCAAAGTACAAGACTTCGTTTTAAGCAGCAACTGGAACTACTTAATTTCAAGAATGACAGACTCATGCACCAGAGTATCCCAGGAAATATAACCAAGAAGCTTGTAAGGAAAGGACCTAGGAGTCTGGATGAACATCAACATGAATATGGGTGTTGTGGGTTAGCCCCAGTAGGCAGCTAAGCAAGACCCAGCTTCTTGTTTGCTCCCCCACACAGTGAGATAGGGGAGAGAAAATCAGGAGGGCAAACATGAGAAAACTTGTGGGTTGAGAGAGTGCAATAGGTAAGGCAAAAGCCACACACACAAAGCAAAATATTGGATTCATTCACTCCCTCCCATTATCAGGTGTTCATGCAGAAAAGCAGAGCTTCAGCATGCACAATGTTTACTTGGGAAGTCAGGAACATCCCCTCTCTTCTTCTCCCAACCTTTTATTGCTGAGCCGGACAACATATGATATTGAATATCTCTTTTATCAGTTTGAATCACCTGTCCTGACAGTATTCCTTCTTGCACACCCCCACCTCCTCACTGGGGGACTGAAGTAGGAAGCAAAAAGTCCTTACGTTTGGGTAAGCACTGTGTAACAATAACTAAAACATCCTTCTACTACCAGCACGGTTTTGGTGACAAATCTAAAACATAACCCCATACACACTACTATGAAGAAAAATTACCCACCCTTGCCAAAGCCAGTACTGAGCAAGCAAGCAAGCCAGCAAGGTATCTTTGTGGCAAAGAGGGCTAAAGTTAAACCTGCTAAAAATCTACTTCAATCTCTAAATAAGCTTAGAAATCCTTCAGGTTTTCCCACATTAAGTTTTTAATGACAGCTAATGATAAGACAGCGCCCACTTTTTCTCAAGGACAAAATAGCCAACTGATGAAATCACTTGTCCCTGAGTAGTCCCTTCCTGAACCTGCAGAGGCCTGTACCCAAAAGACAGTCTTTGTTTTTAAATGTCTGAACATAATGTGGAAAATGAAAAGGAGGGACAGAGAAACAGTTGTCTCCTGCTTAATCTGAACTTCCATGGAGCAAGATTTGTATTGGTTGAGGTAGAAATTATTGAGGCAATTTTTACACTCTCAGGGGATTTAGATGGTAAGAAAAGGGGACCTTGACAGCAATACACTGACGAGGACATTTTTCATGTAGTCAAAATGATTGTTTGAGTCTATTAATTCCTACAGAAATTGCTCATTTGTTTTGTATTTTTGTAGAGCATTTTTAACTAGCTAAGACATCTGCAGAAAGCCAGGAAAGCACTTAATTCAAGAGTAGGAATTTTATATAAGCACAAAAGCAGAATCTGGAAGACATGCCACACTATTGCTCTGGTATGCAGACAGTAGGAAAATCAAGAAAATACCTGTAATTAATTACAACTAGGTAGAGAAATCAAGGCTAAAGTAGAACACTGTTTCTAAAAGTCTCTAAGGTAAAAAAAAAAATTTGCAAGTATGAACTTGATAATTTCTGGGCAACATTGAGAGCACCCAGACAGTAGTGTCAATAGTATCAGATAAGAGTAAAAATGTTTTAGCAACAATATTGGAAATTCCAGATTTGGGTATGTTTGTAGCAGACACTGAGATCAATTAGTAAGAAACAAGTAGAAGATAGAGCCAAATTAGGAAAAAAAATCAAAGAAGAAAAAGGAAGGCTTGAAGTTAGATAAAAAGCAGAAGAGAACATGATCTTGCAAAGGAAGTAGTGAGTCTCTACACCAGTAATAAAATTTGCCTTCAGAGATAAGCCCAACAAAATGTCCCCCAATATTCTGTGAGACTCTCCATCATTTCTTCACCTAAAACACTAGATCTGAGAGGGTAAAGTAAAGAGGAATTTGATGGCTTGAGTGTTGTCTTGGAACACACAGGAAGGAAGTTTAAATATCTTCATGTTGGAGAGACACCTAATAAGATGAACCTAATAAGTTAATCAATCCCAAAAAGATAAGTTTCTTTAGAAAAAAAAGATGAGTCTTTGTCTTTTCTTTCTCGTTTCAGAAACTCCAGTAGCAGAATTCTGAGTAAATTCTCTCCAAAGTGCATTAAGTATTCCCATAGTGACAAAAAATTTGTATTTGCCCACAGAGTGCACTTTGTGCCAGAGCTGTCTATATCATATCTACCAGCTCTGTGATAACCAAGGTTGGACTCACTTTGGACCCAGCAATATCTATCACATTCTGTTTGACTTTAGAGCTTTTCGAATGTCTCAGTTTCTATAGTGAATCTGGGCATAAAGCACAGAAATTGTGTATTGGAAGGCCAAAATCAGATTACGTGATATAAATCTTTATTTCTCAGCGCTAGCTTCATTTCCAGACAGTGGAGTACTGGGAAGTTGGGATGACTCACTACATTTAAGTGCCAGTGTTAAGCAGGAAGAAAGCCGAGTTGAAGCCTGTATCACTTTAGACAAACTCAAGACTTGACGTATGAGAAGCCTGCCCTTGCAGTCTTTATTAAAGGGCAGTCAGAAATACTGTGTTTCCTAGAACATTTGTTATGATTTATGGAATATCTTAACTTCAAATCAGTTATTCCGGTTCAGGTATATATTTGTCATAGAGGTATCCCCTAGGGGTGAAATCTTGATCAATTTGTATAGAAGAGCAAAATTCTTTTCCTACATACCTCCCTAGGCAATTTGCATGCAAGTGCAGCTGCTCCCCTGCTATCAGATAAAGGAGAAGTCTGCACAGATACTGAGTGAATTACATGGGGGGAAACCCTATCTTTAGCTTTCTCACCAGTAACCTCTCTCAGCCCTGTTTTTCAATTGTGTAAAAAGATTTCAGGTTCCCTTTTCTGTAGCATAATTTGTCCTTTATTGGTTTGATTCATTTTTATGTTCACAAAACTCTATCAGGGTGTCTGTAATTTAATATTCCCATCCCCAAGACATTTGCAATTTTAAACAATTCATAGCCCATAGTCCCAGTCAGAGACAACAAGGAGGAAAGAGACAAGTACATGCACATTTATGACTTATTACTGTGCTTGTGTTGGATTTCATAACAACCAAATACTGTAATCTCCTTGGTGGGTTACTGTCTTCATGGATGCAACAGATCTCTGCTTTAGCTGTATGTATCATGGATATATTACTTCCCTTGTTGAAAAAGTCCAAAAGTACTTAGTCTTACTTCAAAGTGGATTTTGATTTCAGAGATTTTGCAAACACTTTAAAATAAGAATCCAGTAAATAGCACTTTGTGAGCTCTAATTTTCATAAACTATATATTCATTAAATATGCTTGAGAGAATTGTGTCAATACACCCCTACAAGTACTGCAAGGAGTGTTAAAGTAGCTGGCCTGCAAAGCTGAGGTACATTGAAATATCAAAACACAGCTCTTCAAACTTTATTTCCTATTTGTGCTTCCAAGCCTTTTTTACTTCATGCATAACATGCATCAGATTTAACAATTTTAATAAATTACAGGGTTTTTTTCCTGTCTACGTTTGGTAGAATTCCCACATGAAATATCTTTAATTGATGATGGCAACTGAATTTTTTTCTACCATACGTTTACTTTGGAAAATATGGAAAAGTTTTTAGCTATATACTAATAAATAATGAAAACTCTTATTCTCTTCAAGCTACTCATTGCTAATATAAACTCATTGTTGGTAGAATTACTCTGCCAACATCAGCTAAAATACTATCCCCAAAAGTATTTCTTTAGTTTTGCTTTCCTTATATATGTTTTTTCACTTGGAGAACAATCCCAACAACACAGAAATAAACAATATTTTTACCCTTGACTTTAAGAGTGTAACAACAAAAGAAAATGTATAAATTTAAATGGAAATTTGATTAAATCTGAGTTTTGTTTTCTGAGTTCAAGTTTATTGATGATCTCTGGAAGATTGCTATTTTATTCAGTAACCATGTTTAAATATTAAACATTGAGTGTTATGGGAATATACAAGCTGAAGTTCAAAGAAAAGAAAGCAGAACTATAACATGGCAATTTCTAATGATGAGACCAGAATAATGAGATAATTAAAGATTTCTCTCATCATTAAAGACAAACTCAACAGAAATATTATGTTATCGAACAGCAATGGAAATTGGAAATGCTGTGGATAAAAATTCAAGAATAATCTGAGAAGTTAACTAAAGATCTCCTAAATTCAGTAAGAAATCAACAGTCTTATGAATTATAACTTCTAAGAATAAGGAACAGATTTTGTCTATATAGCTAGATCTCACAACTGTAGGTAAAACATAAGCTCTGTGAGAGTCCTGTTTGAATGTGGCATTGATTAAAATGGATGGGAACAGAGGAATTTCATTGATATGTAGCATTTATCACCCTGGTGATGGAAAAAGCTATAAAGAAGACCTGGTTAGAAAGAGAAAACTACCAAATAGGAGAAAACACCTTCCAGCCTGAGAACTAGATCTGGGAACCAAACATACCCTTGAAAGGTGCAGCTGGCCTCTTTGAAGGGCAGGGAAGTATACCTGGAAACCAGACACATCCTGAGAAACCACCAATAGGTGCTAAAATATAGAACTGTATTGACAACCTGTCATCTGAAAAGCTGAAAAGCAGTCTGGAAAAAGAAAAAAACAGTCTGGCAAAATAAACTTATTTTTAAAAGAACAGAAAAACTTCATCATACCTTGTCTGCTACAAGTGAAAAACAGAAATCAACATCATCTTTTGGCTGCACAAAGTGGTGGTGTTATAAGTCCACTTGAGTCTCCATGATGTAAAAATGACTTAATTTTTATTCAAAATGTAGCCTCTGCCTCTGAGAATTTCCCATGTTGCACATATCTTTATGCTATATGTTATTGAGGTCTAGCACTTGGCTGACTTTGGGGCCCCTGCAGTGCCCTGTCCCCAAGGACAAATCAGGTCTTTTTTTGCAGATGCCTGAATTTCTTGTAAATATGCATCTGTACATGAGATGAACTTTCAGGCTCCATTTCTAGTTAATGAAATTGTGAGACTTAATATTGTAACTTCAACATAGGCATCTAATAGTACATGTGTTGACAGAATGTGATCTGATTGTTATCTCCTAGTTCCCACTCCAAAACCTTGGCCAGTTCTCCCAGGAAATTAGTGACAGGACAAGAGGAAATGGCCTCAAGCTGTAGCAGAAGAGGCTCAGGTTGGACTTTAAGAAGAATTTCTTTACTGAAGGGGTGGTCAAGCATTGGAATGATGGGCTGCCTAGGGAGGTGCAGGAGTCACCTTCCCTGGAGGTGTTTGAGAGACAGCAGGACATGGCACCCAGTGCTACAGATTAGTGGTTTTTTTGAACAGTATTCATACTGAAAGCAAAATAACCCAGTTTTTTTTAGATGATATAAGAATCAGATGTAAGCAATAAAATTTAGCCTCCCATTAACTGAAACAGAAACTCAGGTATGATGTTTATGCAGTTGTTCTTTTATGACTTCTGCTGTTTCACTCAGCTGCCTTTAAAAGGAAAGGCAATTAATATAATTATGTGCATTGAGAAGTCCTTATGAGAATGCATGTGAGAAAAAATTCATCCTGCTATTGCCTCTTTTTTTTTTTGTTCATGAATTCTGTACAGTTAAAAACAGATTGTTAACTAAAATTCTCTTCAAACCTAAAAAGTTAAATTATCACAGGAATTTTTCCTTGTCTCACCTCGCCTTGCCTCGCCCTACCAAGAGCCAGGGGAAATAAAAATAAAATAAGAGTTTGAATCTAGTAGAAGCATCTATCAGATTTGATAACAGATAACTAAAAGCAATGGGAAGCAATGAAACATTTGAAGGTATTAAAATAAATAGGTTTTGAAATTTTTGCATGATAACTAAGGTCCCACAATTTTAATATATATTTATTCAGTAATAGACCTAATTTTAATAATAAAAAGTACCAAAGAATGTCTATGGGCACAATGTTATGAAGTTAATATTTTACAGAACTCTCTTTACACATATTACCATCTCAGATGCTATACATTAAAAAATAAGGCATGGTTTCTTCTAAATGCATATACAGAGTACAGGTAAATGATATTTTGTCTAAACCAATAAGAAGATGTCAGTTTTCAGAACATAATAGGAAACGCAATTATGATGAAGTCATAACTTTACTGATTGAACACACTATTTAGAATGCATATTTTGTATTTATTCTGTGTCATTGTCATGTCTGCCTTCGTTATATTAAATGCTACATACTATTTCAAACTCTGTTTTAATTCTCCAGTAACACAATCAAAAAACTTCAAAACGTGGGATGAAAACCATGAATTATATAGGTGGCTGCTGCATTTAAGGGAGATTTCTATTTATTGAGAGGAAAAGGAGAGCTTGAAAGAGCCTCAAAGTATAGAAGGAAGCACTAGCTTAGCTTTTATTCTCATACTTTATGTAAATACCTCGATCTATATGCCACTATCTTCGTTAGTAAGTTATATCCATAATGTCAGTAAAGTTCAGAGCCCTTGTACTTATTTTTTTTCATATAAAATGTAGGGGATAGATTAGGATGGACTGAAATAAATTAACTCCAAAGCAGTCAGTCTTCTTAGTAAAAACTCTTAGTCAGGAAGTTATAATTTCCAAATTAACAGAATTTGATACAACAGCTTCTGAAACTTTCTGTAATACTTCCTTAGGGAAGAAATACATCTTAGAAATATTTCTAAGTGGGTGATTGAGCTAGATGATCCTTGTGGGTCCCTTCTAACTCAGTTTATTCTGTGATTCTGTGCTTTCTTTATGGTCTTCAATACTAATATTTTTTTCTGAAATTTTACATAATGGCAAGATTCTGCTAACAAGAAAAAAAAAACAGTCTATCTAATTTCTGTCTTTAATGTCAATGCAGGTAAGCTCTAAACAAGTTGTTAGCTTAGTGTTTTATCAATAGTAGGCTTTACTGCCTACTACTGATGACAGCCATTTCATATGAATGACAATAGAGAGTGTTCTTGAGGATTATGTCCTCGTTATGAAACATACTGATGACAAAATACCTTTGTGCATATACCCCCAAGGATGCAATCTACGTAAAGATTTTCTCCTTCTTTATTAAAAGAGTGAATTAAATTGGTCAAGAAAACAGGATTATTCAGACGTTCATGACTGCAACATCAAATGTAATCATGTAACAAACTGCTGGAAAAATCCCTGCCTCTGGGTACTTTCTGTAGGGTGACCCTGCAGACCGATTAGAAACTCATGTACACTGTTACTACAGCTATAGACCTTCAAAAATTTCACTCATTTACTCATTTCTTAATGCAATCACAAAATAACATGAGAAACAAAAAAAAACCCAAACAAATAAACAACAAAAAAAGTAGAGCAAGATATTAGAGGAATGTCAAATTAAAGGAATGATTAGACCTGTGGTGAGCTTAACTATGAGTTTTACTTCATTTTTTGATCACATTTTTCACATTTTTTCATGTATTCCTCATAATTCTTCTGTATTGTTATTAAACCCGAAATTATTAGTAACAGTATCAGTGAATAATAAATTGTTGTCAGTACTGGTATTTAATAGTAAAATACCACCATAGCAATAAACTGTAACAGTAATATCAATTTGTTTAAAGAATCAGAAACATGGAGACTGGAAGAAACCTCTGAGGGCTCTCAACAGGTCCAACCTGTTCCTAAAAACAGATCAAAGCTAACTCAGGTCTGACCTTATCCAACTGAGCTTTGAATGTGTCCAAGAACAGAAAAAACAGTCTCTCTTGGCAACTCATTTCAGTGTTTCACTGCAATGTTTTCTGAAAGAATCAAAAGAAAGAATAACTATACATACATATGCTAAAATGAATTTGGATAATTGTGACAGAATTCTTTTGCAAAAATGACAAATTTGGGGAGTTAGAATTTCGCTAAGATTAATGAATGGTGTTTATCAAGTGTTTTTCGTTCCTTATTACGAACTGAACACCTCAAGGAACTATTTCAATCAGGAGAAGTTCCATTACAAAATTAAATGCTTAATGGTAATTTTGCTATAATTACTACAATATCAAAATATCATTTGATTAGCTGAACAATTACACTGGTATACTAGATTATTTTTTCTTGATAATAGTTTGGTCTATTCATGTTAAAACAGTAGTTATTTATTTTTTAGTTAGGCATCTTGTTGCACTTTGAAATATAAACATTTCTTTCTGCAAAAATAAGCAAGTGTATAAAATTGGACATTTTTACAGTCAGAAAAAAGGAGAAGACAAATTAAGGAAGTTCAATCTACTGACTTAAAAGAACCTCTAACATAGTGTTTTGCAATTACATTCATTTCATTTCATTTATTTTTGCAACACGTTTGATTAATATATTATTTGAAGTATTTTTGCAGTCATCTTCACTGAGGCTGAACTACGTCAAAGAAGGTAACAAAAATTATTATCTCAATGATTCAAAGTAGGATATTAGCCTGTAATCTCAGTTTGTTAATCGTTCTGATAGTGATGTGCAAAGTACAGTATTATCTCTGTCATTTTCCTATGTCTATCACTTTCCTATTCTATAAGGCCAAGAAAAGTAAACAGCTATACTGTCATTATTGCTCCAATTTAAGACAAAAGTAAAGACAAAAATCTGCCCCAGAAGAGAAGAAATTATGCTGGCACATAGCAGCATGAAATACTCTTCAGAAGTTCCCAAAGGATTTTACCAACTGTCTGCTCTTCTTTCTTTTTTTCCTTCTTCTACATTTTTGCCTTTATTTTCTTTTTAGAATGAAGTGATTACATAACCTATCTTTCACATCTGCCAAACAATTCATTATGAAGCCTTCATAAATTATGTAGTATTTTAAACTTTAAAGAATCACTGCAGTATTTCAAGCATGGGAAACCTGCGCTGTTTTATCATAGACACAGCTGTATTAGGAAATGCAACACAAAAGCCAATATTGTGCCTTCAAGTTCCCAGTTGATCAATCTCATAACTCAGACGTCCATAGAGGAATTAAGAGAATAATCAGCAAAATGCATGAGGTTCTCAAAAATTAAAGCAATATAAGGAAAAAAAATATTCCTCACAAGCATTCTGAGTCAGTAAATTCCATTACTTGTGTTCATGTAAACACATAATCATTCAATGTTTTGTGATCTGTTCCATTGATTTACCTGACTTTCCTGTAGAACAAATAAACTACAAGGTAGTACAGCATAATATACCAGGAAATATAAAGAGAGGTTAGGGGCAGATACTTAACATTTGGTAGGCTTTCTGCACACTACAATATGACATTTTTATACCAAAGTCACATTCAAGATGATGGTCAATTATCTAGTACTGCTTAAATGAAATCCTGATATCTTTGGACTAAACTAACATATAATGTTGTTGCTGACACAGAAAGCTACGGTAAAATTAAAATAAAATGTATGAGATTACTGGTAGCAATGAAATTACTGCATTAAAATAAACGAAGGAACTGAAACCCAAAAGGGTAAGCTGTTTGTTGATAAAGTATGTCTTTCATTAATTCCTAACACTGCAATTTAAAACATTTACAATTATAATGCTGGAACTCTGAGCTTGAGGTCCTAAAGACAAAATAAGTTAAAAAGTACTTGAAGCTTTGCTTTGTAGCAGAAATAAAATCAGTTTTGAGTCTGTATAACCCATCTCATTGAAGTTACATGGAAAATAAAAGATTTCCAGGGCGATCTAATTAAGAATTGTGGTTTCAGTAAAATGCTTCATTTTGAATTGTGACAATTGTGTTTGGAGAGTAAATAAAAATTCCAAATCAGAGTTAAACTTCCATTCAAAACAGTAGTTGTCAAGGCATTAGTGCAACAGGTTCTGAGTCAACTGCTGCTCTCATCTGTTTAGAACATCTGGTCTAGGTTTCTGATACCTGCATGCCAATTTAAAAATATTTGAGGGTCAAATAATATTCTTATAATACAACCATATGTTTCAATCATATGTTTCATCGTGCGTTTCACACACACTCACAGACTGTTAAATAACCTTGAATACTTGAAAATTAGCACAGAGTTCCTCTTGCCCTCTGAGTCTTGATTCCATCCTTTGGTAGGGGCTACAGGTTCTTTTCTTTCTTGGAGTTCCAGATATTCTGTGTAGAACAGGATTAACTGGTTTTATCCCAGACTTACTGGGAGGGAACGTTCTACCAAATTTTTATTAAAAGCAAAATTCTTCCATTCAAACATTTTACGGAAATTTACTATAAGAACTTAGGAGTTTGTTTTTATTCTATTCATAGAGAAAGAAGCTGCTATGCATAATAAGGGAAAATTAATCTGGAAAGATTTCCTTTAGAGAGTTAAACCAGCACATACCACAAACCTGCTTTAAGACACTGGCCTTTTTTTTTTTCTTTCTATTCATTCTTTGTCTTCTATTACTCATTCTTCGAGTGTTGGACAAGAACAAATGGCATATTTTCTAATTATTCTTCTAAATTCCTACTAACACAGATTTTAAATCTGAATGGTGCAAGCAAAATAAAATGTCCAACATATCTGTCAAATAGTGTGTAGCTTGAGCTACAGTTGAGTTCTCCAAACATTGTCACTGCTTCATCAAGGTGCTTTAATTATGAGAGACAGCTACAAAGGCTGTCAAATATGATGAAGGACTTACAGAGACATGTGCTCATCTACAAGAGCAATACATGGTTAAATACCACAACTTAGGGAATATTAAAGCACACTAGGTGTTCACTGTTATGCAGATGAGTTCCACCCTTAGTATGGAGGAAGCTGAGTTTCTTTAATCAATTAAACTCATTATTTACTTTACATTGTTCAGTCTCCAAACTGGCAACACAATCTCTTCAAAGTCTCTAAGAAATAAAAATATAAAGCAATATTTGCAACATGACTAAACAGCATACAGCACTGAGGATGAATAGCTTACATTTTGCAATTAAAGTAGTACTCATAATGATAACTATAGGTCTTTTTTATTGCTTAAAATACATTGGCCAAATGTTAAAGTCATTCCTCACAGAGCTATTATCTACAACACCACAGGGGTGACAGAAGTTTCATGGAGGTGAGTGTCTAATACATATAAATAAATCTGATATTAAAAACATGACAAATTAGATTATGATTTTTTCTTTCAACTATCTGACAGAAGAGTAAGCTGCAATGAGATCTGCCTCCCAGTCCTTGCCAAAATCTTTTTAAAAGTAAATAAAAGTAGTTATATATAGCAGGTGCCTGCCACCCACTTCATATCTGTAAAACTTAAAGCTATGAAAATAAAATGAGACAGTTTCAAATTTTAGGGTGGACATTAGTCTGACAAGTTTGGTAGCAGAATTGCACAAACCATTGCTATCTAAAGCTTTTAGCAGCAGGAATATTTTTATTTGAGATGTTATTGCTACTTTAGTAATAAAAGTACTTCTGGGTACACAATGTTAAATGTTAATAATTATAGCAAGTTTGGTTTTTTTTTTCTGAAAGCTAGGTTTTGAGAGTTAGACTGTGAAAGTGAAAATAGACTAATACAGAAAAGGAGATAAATACTTTGTTGAAAATACAGCAGTGACAATAGCATGCTCCTGGAGATTTACACGTGACCAGAAGGGGTGTTATTTGTTAGCAAAAAGACAAAAGAATAATTTAGATAAGGTGTTAAATGGTACATTGAAAGTAAATTATAAAATAAAAGTATATGCTGATATGAATGTGAGCATCCAGAAATCAACATCTTTGCGGGAAGGTAAAAACCAATCAGTTTCATTACAAGGAAGTTACCAGAACTATGTGTACATTTAACAGCCCATGATATGTGCAAGAGTGAAGCCTGATTTCCCATAGCCGTGCTCCTGAATGAGTGGGACCCGCAGGTGATGGTGAGAGTTTGAAGGCTCTTGCTGAAGAATGTTCTAAACCAAGGCATTTTTCATTCTTAAGATCTCTAGTGTTCATTAATGTGTGTATTCACATTATGCTCAGAATCTTAAGAACTAGATAGGTGAGATTTTTACCAAACTCTCAGTAGATGCCATGCAACTGGAGAGCATGAGGAGATATATGTGCTGATGTTTCTGATTTGTCATAAAAGCAAGAGTTAAGAAAAAACCCCATAAGGAATGAATTTGTATCCCCAGACTGTATTTCAGCCATAAGTTTTATAGTGCAAAAACTTGTGAAAGCTCTTTAGCAAAAATAAGTGCATGATGCAATTAAATATTTGCTTCTAACTGGAAAATTAATACCTATTCTGTAATTAAGCAATGATAACTAAAAGTGCACTTCAGCGTGATTACAAGAGGAAATGAGAAATGTCACAGGATAGAAGTTTAATAGGTGAAGCTGTTCCTTGGTTCTGATGTTTATTGGTTTTTTTTTTTGGTGCTTGTGTTTCTTGTTTATATGTTACAGTTCTGTGTTATTTTGTGCTTATCACAGAACAATGGAGGCTTTGCCAGAAACTTCCAATTTCCAATTCCAGGAAAAAAAAAAGAAATAAAACCTCTTCTCTGATCATGACATCATCTTTAGGAGGCAAGTTACTGAGTTCTATGAAAGTTTCTCTTTTTCCATGTTGCAGTTCAAAATTACCCAAGATTCTGGACTCAAACTTTGTTATGGATGCTAACTGTCTCCAATTCAGAATATGGGGGAAAAAAACAGGAACAAAATATTAGGTCTTTCAGTCAGAAAAGTGTCAGGAAAAAGAGAAAAGAAAGTGTTGATGCTCTGGTTTTGTTTTATAGCCAAATCGTTATATAAATTGGGGAAGAGAGATGATTGACTTAGGGATATAAGAACATAGCAAACTGTTGACAAAACCATAAGTGACTAAGAGCATTGTAGAAAGCCAGACCCAAACACAATTTTTGTTACACAACAAAATAGTAGATTTAGTTAGAATTGACCCTACTTAATTTGCTATCTTTTAGGATTTATCATCTTGTCCATTTTCAGCTGAGGAACAGAAGAAGCTGTAAAATAGAATAAAAGAATGTAGGTATAATCTCAGTGGGACAAGAATGGAAATACAGAAGAAAAATACAAAAGTGCTAAGAATGCTTTGTTTTCCCAGGAGTTCCACCACTTTCTTATATGATAGCAGATTGCCATGTCCCATGCCTATCACTCATAGTTTAAAGCTGTTCTGAACAGTCTAGCCAGCCTATTGACAAAAGTTTTTTCCCATTTGGTCCGTTCAATCCTACCTCTTATTAACTCTGCTTTCTTTATCATCAGCGAGGGTGCCTTGGTCATAAAAACAGAACATTTTTTATCATTACAAAGCATGCAGCGAGCTGTTGACCTGCAGAAACTACCCACTCTTCCTCTCTGCTCCTCAAGCCCTTCCCCCTCGCCTGCAGCATTGAGGAGAAAACCACCTGGGTCCCCACACCCTCAGCCCCAGGGCGTCATGTTCACACTTGCTGTTCAGCAGGCCTCCCTTGACAGTAAAGTTGCTGCTTATGTGGAAGAGCATCAAGGACAAAGCCTTATCAGTTTGTTCTCAGCATTGGAGATCTGAGCAGTAAATCTTACAAGAAAATAGGTTAGGTCAGCAGATGGCAGCCTCCATTCCCTGGAGTAGGGATTCTTTCACTGCTGTCACTTATTCTCTTTCCTCTTGGTGCTTCTGTGCAGTTCAGATCCAGCCTGCTTGGGTGCATCAAGCACCCAAGGTGCAGGGTGCAGCCTGCTTGAATGCAGCTTCCAGCCCCTCATGTGCTACCAGGACACTGAAACTCTTCTGTAACTTCACATATACAGCTGTATAGTTCTCCTACCAGAATTAGTTTAGGTGGACTTTCTCCTTGTGACAGAAGTTAAAAGCTCCTAGACTTTTCCATTATGGGAGTCTCCATTTTCCAGCTCAGAGAACTCTGGCTCTGCCTGTGCCTTCTTCAGTACAGCTGAGCATTTAGGCTATTGTAGCTCAGTATTGTAAGGAACATCCAGACAACTGCCTTCACAATATCTTCATTGTTTTGAGGTCCACTGAGCTCCTCCAGCAGCTACTTGGCAATGCCAGTTTTCCCCCAACACAACTTTGGAAGCAATGACACCCCTTCTCCAATCTCAGCAAGAGGCCTTAGCCATTATTCAGTGAAAATCACTGCTTTTGTTGACTGGCAGTAACACCAGCCTCTCTGCAGAACCTACTGAAAGGGCACTGCCCCTCCTTTATTTAGGTCGAACAAAAGCTCAAAGAACCATTTCATCAGAAATGTGACAGAACTTCTTAGATGTTTTTGTAGATTCCTGGAAGCTGGGGGCCTCCTGTAACTATCCTTACTTATTTGCAGCACTGGACACAAGTGATGTTCTTTGACAACCCTCATTCCCAGAATATTTAGGTGCCTAAACAGTGCTGATAAATTGCCATGCACACTTCTGCACCTATTGCTTCCCTGTTGATGTTTTTAAAATTTCAAAGCTGTTTGATTCTTAATAATGTGAGCATGAATCATAAAAATTTATTAAATTAACAGCCTAAACATAAAGTCTCAGATCTCTACAGATTTTGTATCAATCTTGCCTAATTAGTATACAAACACGAATTTTCTGAACTCTGTTCATAATAAATTCTGAGAAAAAAAAACTATATTTTTTACTTATTTATAGGGGCCTATGCAATATTTTCCTAAAGACACCTGTTATTCTACATTTTGTGTCAAGTGACAACTAATTTAAATTATAGATTTCTGTATTCAAGATATCAAAAGCCCAATGAAGTTCACTTCAATATTAATGCCTGTGATATTTTGAATTTACACTCAGTTCAAGTAAATTATTGTCAATGAATTTGAATGATGACTGCATGGAATTGAACTCAGCTGTAAATGCAGCTGAAGCTCTACGGTCTTGATTTTGGTTTGGGTTTTCTTCAATGATTTAGGGTTTGCATGGAGACTTGGGCATCAGAAAAGGAATCTGGTGTTTTCTGATATATGCCCGTGAAACCTTATAAAAGTTAAGGTTTCTTTGTTGGAGAAATGCTAATAGAGTGGAGGCTGAGGGCCAGAAGAGATATAATTGCCCATCAGTTCAGATATTAAACAAACAATTAAAAGCCTTTTTGTCTCCTGAAAAGCTCACTAAATCTCACTGTATTGACCAGTTTGCAATCAATGTCTGTTGGTTTTAATGTGAGTCTAACTAGTCTAAAATGTAATTTTTATCTCAAATCTATCTTATGAAGAACCTGGTTTAAGTGTGTGAATTTGAATCTGATTCCATCTCTGGGTTATCAAAGAATTCAAGTGATAAAATCTATGACTTAGTTGCATGAAGAAAAAACTTCTGTAATGTGATCATATGTTTCTTGTAGAAAAGAACAAAAAATTCATAATAGTAAAGTCTCTATAGGCCACATTCCACAGAACATTTTAGTCAGTGATAAGAATGCTAGGTCTCAAAGCATACGCTTTTAGAGAAAACCTGGCTTGTTCTTAAGTCATCTTACTCTGTACTGATAAAGGAATGGAAAGGCAGCCCAGAATTCAGCTGTTGCCTAAAACCAGTGAAAGGTACAATTATTTAGTAGTGTTATCTTTCACTGATATATGACAATTGTAGTAAAAGCCTTCCACGTGGTCTTCTCAATAAAATCCCTTTAGCTATATATAATCTGTTAGAAATATTCTCTGCTAGCTTTTACAATATTCTGCAAAGTTCACTGTCAGACTGTCAGGGAAAATTGTTGCTTCACAGTGTGCAGTTGACAAATACTCCTGGAGATAGAAAAAATGTCTGCTGTACACTTTGGGCTTGTCTTCAGCAATCTGACATTTTAAAACATCTTTAAAGAATATGCTGAAGAAGCATTTAAGTTCTGAAAACAGCAAAGTTGAAAAAAATATGAAATAAGGCATACTTGTTATGAGCATTCAGCAAAATAAATATGGCTTCTGGTAATGCTGTAAATATTACCATTTCCCTCAAATAACTCTGGAAAAAAAAAAGTGCATTAGAAAAGCCTTTTAAAGTTCCTCATTTCCTTCACTAGTGTTTGAGCCATGAGAGTTATTATAAAGAAAAGTGAAACTTTTTTTCACTTATTAATCTCTATTTTTCTTCTCCAGAATTTAATAACTCCTTTTATTTTTCTGCCAGTAGAGAGTTCTTAAATTAATTTAGAATTAAATAAGGTGTTGCTCAAGCTGAGAAAAAAAAATTGTTTTGGGTTTTTTACTATTAATAAGATTATAATTAATCTTCTGATTTTTCACTACGAGAAGTAAAACTTACTGCTTCAGATATGCAGAGAATCTCTTTCTGTCCCTACTTGATGGATCTTTCCGAGCTAATAGGATATAGTCTAAAATCCTTTTCTGACAAATAATATTCTCCTTTTTGCTGTTATTATTGTCAAAGCAAATTTTTCTTCAGAAATAAACTTGCCACCTTTGCTGACAAATTAGTAAGTCCTCTGACATATGACTGTAGCAAAATGAGGTTGAAATATCATACCAGGTTTGCAGGAAAAAAATATTAAAAAAATCTATCAGGAATAAAAAATTGTTGGCAGATAACTTTTGCAGGAAAATATAAAAAGTAATTTCAGCACTACATCCATTATTTCCTAAAAAGCTATCTTCAAATTAAAACCAGGTTATTTTTAAATTTTATTTTACATTTAATTCACATAATCTGAAGTATTGTAACATTGATTGTCGCAGGGTGAGAGCCCCTAAAACTTGGAATTATATAAAGATTTAAACATTTTCATCTTTAATATATAATTTGCTCCTTGTTTCATGCAATCAATTAAAAAATAAAGGTGTCAATAAGTTAGTCAAAAGTCACTTTCCTCTTTCTGAAAATGATCACAGCAGATCTAATGGAATGTTATGAAATTACACCTAAGACAGTAATTCAATTTATACATATGGAATAATTATCTTTCAATCATAACTTGTTGCAAGTATGCCATATCTTGCACCTTTTTCAGTTTGTATAAAAAATATAAAAATGGTGAAGATCAAAAGACTTCTGGAAGTACCTGCTATCTGATGAACATATTCTTTCTGGGAAAAACTGCAGATGGTTAAAGCCCTTCTTGTCTTCACTACCCACATAAAGGAAACTAGTCAGAAACAGGAATTAATGCTCTATACATCAGATGATAAATGAGATAGTTCTGGTTCAGTGTCTGTAAAACTAGGTTTACCTGATCAAGTTGTTTCTTCAGATCCAGTATAAAATAAAATTTATCCAACAATGAACAAGATTTTCCAGGATTTAAAAAGCAGTAGAATCTACACATTTTGAAGAATTAACTAATTTCTCTCTCAGATGATATCCTGAGAGGACAAAATGTAAAATGAAGAGCAGGAAAAAAAAAAATCTTGTGACTACCTTATAGAAAAAACTCAATATCCTAGTACTCTTCATTATAAAAATGATATTGGTCTGTGGAAGGATATATGCTGGACTACCAAATTCGCAGGAAAACCCCAACGAAGGAGAGACAATGATGAGGAGGGCTCCCTTGATATCAGAAGACTAATTAATTACTTTATTATACTATAGTATTCTATATTATATTACACTACATTGCATTACATCTAAACTGAATCTGCCAAGCACTCAAGTCTGCACACAACTGCATTCAATCTTGTGACTGTCAGCCAACAGTCCCAAAGCACACACATGGCCCTGATAGGCCTAGGAAACAAAACATCCTCACTTTGGGTAAACAATCTCCATATTGCATTCTACTTTGGTGCAACACAGGCACAGCAAATGATAAGAATTGTTTTTCCTTTCTCTGAGGTTCAGAGAATGTGAATCTCAGAAATATTCTAGGGAAGAATTGTGCCTTGATTTTCTCTGTGAAGAGAAATGTGGCTACACTGGATTTCTATAAAAACTTGTGTACAGGGTTGTATCTTGAAGAAAGTACAAAGGCATAGACAAGAACTGGGGGCCATCAAAAGGCCCCTAGGTTCAAAACAGGAAAGAATGAAATATCTCTTTGTGAAAAGGGTAGCAAATCCTGACACAAGGAGGGGCTGGCCTTGAGAGATGAAGACCCTGCATATCTCAAGAGCTCTGACCTCTGTGGTCAGACAATATCTGTGTCTCACTGCAAGGAGGGCCCTGGAGGAATCACAATCCACAGTCCCCCATGGCACCTGCCAGCTCAGAGGGTGCACCTGCAGGGACTCTGAAGGGGCTGTTTCTTGGACAGGGCTGTCAAAGAGTGTCTGTGCTGCATGTATGGAGTGAGTGAGGGTGGCTGGGAATCATCTCCTACTTTGCTGAAAACTTTTGCTCGCACAAACCTTTAGACAAGTTAAGATGTGAACTGTCGTGTCTTGTATCATTCATTATGCTCTCCACAGTAAAGGTTCAGAGGGCGAAACAACAGTGACCAGAAGAGTAAACTTTTGAAGACTACTAAAATGGAAAAAACATACCAGGGTTAGGAAATTCTCAGAGCCCAAAACTGCTGGAAATATAAAAAGAATCATAAATGCCTCTTCTGTTAATAGTTTTCTGTAAGCATCTGCTCAAAACCATTGTGAGGTTCAGGCTATTGAGTTATATAGCTGCTTGGTCTGGAGCCAAATATAGCCTTTCCTATATTTCTCAAATTGAAAAAATGTAGCTGATTTTCACAACACTGATTTTTGAACTACTAAGTACACTTAACTTGTTAATAAATCTTCCCTTAAATTATCTGTAAAATCTTTCAATATTTCTACCACAAAAAATTAAAATTTGGAAACCATGGTCATGTAGAAAGTGAAGTAGAATGTCTTGAATACAGTACTCATTTTATATAAACCAGTGAATTTTGTGGAATATTACTGGATTCTTGTGAATTATTATATTTTATTTATGTACAGCAGATTTTGTACCACCTTACTTTGAATACCAGTGTTGATGTGTGAAGGCAGATGACTAGACTTTGGCCCGAAATTTAACCAACTGAATCTTTCAAGAGAAATTTCTTGACTTGACATGAAAAAAAAACTGCTACGTGGTGCACAGCACAGCAAGAAGCTCAAAACAGTTACAGATACCTCCATGAGGGATGGGTGGATCTCAGAGGCAGCTAATGGGGATTTGTGCAAAATGACCAAATGTTACAAACAGAAGAATGGAGGCATTGATCACCTTTGAAAGACCATCAGTGACTCAGTAACCACACAAGTGATACCATCCGAGGAACATATATGATCCAGGTAGAGGTCTTAGACTATATCAATTCTGGATATTTTTACCCAGAAGGGCAAAAAAAAGGAAGTGCCAAGGTTTTTATAGGAAGAACTATGGTGTGAAAGGGAATAAAAAAGCTGGTTTTATATAAAAAAGCCACTGGTCTCTCTGGTCTGAGCCCTTGCCTGATCACTGCTCCCTGTCCTGTCTCATGTGTGGGTATACTCTGATCTACAAGCAGAAGCAGACAGACATAATTTCTACCAGATTCAGCTCTGCCCAGTGACGTGAGCCGCCATAAATGTGATCTGCTTTGAAGGGGAAAAATACTGAACAGAATAAAATGTCTGCTGAAAATACTGATAGAGAAATTGCCTGCCAGCCAGGGAGCTGTGAGCCTGGGAACACGAGCTGGAAACCAGAAACATCCCTGAAAAATGCAGCTGGCACCTTTGAAGAACAGTTGGGTACCTAGAAACCACATACATCCTGAGACACCATTACACATAAATGGAATAGCAACTTATCATCTGAAAAACTGGAAACAGTTTGGAGAAACAAAAATCACTAAAAGAAAATAAAACTTCATCCATCCCTGGACTTTTACAGGCGAAAAATAGACACGAAGAACATCTGTTGGCTTTTTAAAGTGCTGATGACCTAAGCCCTCTAATTTCTCTATGATATAAAAAGGACTTAATTTTTATTGAAAACGTGGGCCTCTCTCTGAGAACTTCCCATGGTGCACACACTTTTCCTTTCCTAGAAACCATGAATTTTCCACACAAGCTTTCTGCAAGGTCTTGGACTCTCACTGGACACACCTGTCTGACACCAGACCCTGTCATGTAGATCATTTTTGAAGTGAGACTCTGTCTGCAATTTTTCTGGTTCTTGCTCTGGGCCCCCTTCTGGGGCAGAGACAGCTTGGCTTTGCGCATCTGAAATTATCAAGGGAAGGGCAAGGACGTAAAGATGTCAATTTTTTCTGCATATAAAACATCCACATTTCCCTGAACTCAGTATTGTTTGCTAGTTCAAGCATCATTAGCTCTTTTCTTAGCTGTGTCCTCAAATATTTAAGAGCATTTCTGTTGCTTGCACCAACTTGTCAATACCCAGTGCTTAAGCTCATAGATAAGAAAAACACCTTAGCTGAAGAGGGAAGTGCATGAACACTCCTTTTCCTTATAGCAATCCTGAACACTCCTGCTCCTTATAGCAATCAATACACTTGTGCATATGCTCATGCAAAATTGTATTTTGTACGCAGTATTAGGCCAATAATTAATTATACATTGTATGCAATAACGAGGCAATAGATTTCTCCATTGCTGCATTGATTTTCACAGCAAAACTAATCAGCAATTCTGCTAATATATACGGCTCACACAAAGCCATTGCTCTGGTGAGATTCTCTGCTCCTGAGGGCTCTAGCCAGCCAGTGAAGCACTAATGCAGACCTGCTGAGCAGCCAGACACTGGCAGGTCTGCAACAGACACAAAGAAAACATCACTTCCTAACAGCTTCTCGACATATCTCCACTCCCAGGATGGACAATACACAGTTATAAAATGGCTGCATGTTGCATACACTTCAAAACAATACACTTACCATGTCTAAAAGGAAAAGTGTCATTCCAGGAGATCAGGAAAAACAAACAGGTGCTCATTATTGTAGGTGAAAAAAAAAAAAATCTTTCTTGAACTCTTTGTCTACATTTTGGATAATATCATAAGCAGCATGAGCAAGCAACATGTCCAATAATTCCAAGAATAAGATTAGAGGAAAAAAAAGCCAAACAAAACCTGCCAAACATCCAAACAAAAAAACAAAAAAATAAAACACAACAACAAAAAAAAAAAGCCAAAAAAAAACCCTCTCCAAGCAACCTTCCCCCACACGCACTTGCAAATTTTATTGAAGGCAAGAGAAAAGAAAAAACTACCCAACATTTTTTTAAGGACTTTCATATTCTTGTTACATCCTTCTACTTGTCAAGTCAGTTGAAAAAGTGTATGGACAGCAAGAGAAACCACAAAGAACACCCACTTATAGAGAGATCACATAGATGAAGATTATTTTTTATAAAGACATAGTGCCCTGAAATATATTGGCAAGCTTGATATGAAATTAATTTTTTTTCATTTTAATTAATAGGAGTGCAATACTAAAAATTCTCTAAGCAATATAAGGGCTCAGTTAATAATACCCTTAAAATTGCTTTCTCTTTGGTGTTATATTTAACTTCATAAGGCTGAGTGAGAGGGTCTGGCTTTTATCCAGCAGAGACACCCTGAGGTGTCAGTGCCTGGTGATCCCTGCTGGAAGGAGTGGGGTGCCCGTGGTGCGTGTTCTCCCCGGGGCACAAGGGCAGGTGCTTCACTGCAGAGTGAGCCTGTCTGGCTTTAGGAGGAGCTGAACATTCTGTTCCAGAAGAGCAAAAAATTCTCCACTTTAAAAGAGCAAACTGAATAGAGGCATAGCCTCTTCAGATCTTCAGAGGAGATTCATGCTCAGCAAAAAGAGCAACTAAAACAGAGAAATGTGTGGGTAAACTAGAATTTATGATGAAGAAGAGCCAGGTAAGAACAGGAAGTAATGTGATAAACTTCTGTTTAGTAATACCTAAAAAGCATTTGAATGACCCTGGACCATTTTTTAAATTGCATTCTGAGAACATTTGTACAAATATAGTTGAAAATATTCTTTATTCTTACTGTAAAAACATACTCTTGTTCAAATCCCATAGCTGTATGAATTCTAAATGTATAATGAAGTTATATTATTATTATTGTCTTGACAATCTATTCCTGCAAAGACTAGACACTCATTTTACTTTTATGTGGTTTCAATATGACTTTTTGAAATATAGAGTTATAAAATAGTCATTAGATTTTCCAAGAGGAATAATGGTTAATTTTTTCCTGAATACATGTTCAATATTTCTGAAGTTTTAATACTATGGAGGAAAACAAGTAATCAGATTTTTCATTTTCTCTTTGGCACATATCATATATTTCAGTTCACTGAAAAGGAAGAACTGTAGAATGTGAGGGGACAAATCCAGGATCTGGCAAATATTAGCTTCCCAAAATGACAAAGGTCACTGAATTATTAAACTACTTTTTCTCACTTTAAAACACAACAACAAAACCTGAATAAGAAAAGCTATGTCAGTATGTCAGGTTGCTTACATGGCACCTTGAATTGCAAAAATACCTGTACATAAAACTCTGAGAGCCAAAGCCTAAGACTTGGATTCGAGCCCAGTTTAAATGCCGGGCCACAATTAGAATCCAAAATTTCATTATGTCTGTGTTAAATAGGGCAAATTTATAAAATAGTCAGATTCAGTTTCTAAGCTGGACAAGTTTGATTTACATGTATTTGGTTAAACCATAACTCCTGAAGCAGAAGAGCATGACACTATTAGAAGGTATGCTCATTTTTGGAAGGCTGTGAGTAGCAACATAAGTAAAATGGAAAGGAAATTAATTTCTCATTAATTAAGCTTCAATGCAGACAAAACGAATTATATAGAGACAACTTTAATATTACTAGAATATTGTTATGCCCAAGTAACAGCAAAACAACAATATAAATGTGTAGAAATACTCAAACTAATTATTACAGTCTGGCACTTCATTTCATAGGTACTTAATAAAACAAGTATTGTTAGTACTGTCAGAATCAAAAAATCTAAACACAAGAAATTCTTATTAAATAGGAAGTCAAGTCTGTTGTGATACAAAATGTGGGAAATAGCACACTAAGCCTTACCTATCTAACAAATTATTTTTCTTTTCTTTTTCTTTCTTTCAAAATCTATTCCTATGTTTAAAACACATTAAAGGCAAAGAATTATAATTTTGCCATGAAACTTTTTTATTATAAAAGAATAGATTGCTGTTTATTTTTATATCTTGTAATTTCCAATGTATTTCCTGATTATCACTATGAGTCCTTCCTTTTTCACCCATTTTGGTTCTTTTGTCTTGGAAATTTAGCTGTCTTTTCCCCTGAGGCTGCATACATTTTAAATATTTAAGCCAACATTTTAAATGTTAAGATCGTGTCATCTCAAACTTTTTTTCTGTGTTATTGACATATTTCTCTATCCCATTAGGAAGAGATACTGCAGATATTTTATCTCATTTATGCTTTTAGAGCTCATGTAGTTTATTCTTATGTACAACAGAAAAAGTAATAAGCACTCAATGGAATTACATTTTCAAAACAGTTGTTTTGTTATGACAATAAATATAATATGTTAATTATTTTGGTGTGTGTTTTGCATTTTTTAAAGCAAATTGTATGAAATGGGAAAACATTTTGTAAATAAAACTTGCAAACATACAGTTCTTCCTTATAAGTAGCATATTTATTTTCTAAAATGTATGATGGAATATGTTTTCTTCATTACACTATGCTAGAAGACAAGCAAACAAATTTTCCTCCTGAAATACTGACTTTTAATCAAAGTACTACAAGATTTAGTTGACCTGTAATAGTGACCCCAACAGATAAAACTAAGAGCAAGGTTTGTTTTTCATTTGCTTGGAATCAATAGTGCCCTATTCATGAAACTGCAGTCATTAAATGTGAAATGGACATAGGCAGAGCAAGATTAATGTCTATGAAATTTTACCTAATTGTCCTGAAAGACACTGGGCACAAAAACATAAAACTGAACATTTTTAAAATGTAGTAAATCTGAAAATTTCCAGAATTTCTAATGATTCTCTAAGTGATGCTTTTGGGTTTATCTTTACCTGTGTCTACTGTGTTCCTAAGTAGTCCAAATTGCACCCACACTGTTTAATGCTTGTAATGAAATTTTCCCAGGTGAAGATAGAGCTTGCTTACTGTCTTTGGGGGTAATATAAGCCAGTCCCAGTCTCTCTTTAAGGTCCAAGGCATTTCTACAGCATAACTGCACATTTCACATTTCTTTAACAGAAATGCTTAAGAGAGACAGTCTGAATCTCCCTCTGGTGAGGGAGATCTCTCTTCATTAATTATGACTCTGATTAGGTATCGAACTAGTAAGGGCCAAAATTAGATGGAATTAATTTCATGCTGTTCACAACCTGACTTTATATACTGATCAATGAGAAAACTAATTAAAAAAATTAGAAGGTGTGGAGAGAAGTACTGAGGATGCAGAAGAAGTGTGAAAGATAATCCAAATTTGGAAGCTTGGGGAGCAAAATGAATAAAGGGCAATAGAAATGTTGCATATAACTAATTAGATTGAAACACTTGTCACACTAACACTCAAGGTTAATTTAAAAAATTGATATTAATCTCTCATAGCTTTTTAATCTATTATTATTTCTTTATTTTAAAATTATTTCTTTGTAAAATGGGGGTGATAAAATTCCTCTATTTACAAAGTTTGAAAATAAATTCTGGAGCATATGCATACTGTCACAGTGACACCACATGTACAAGCAGGAGGAACTTCTCTTTCTCAAGCAGGATGTGAATAATATGCACTAATTAAAGCATGGAGTCATGCAAGCAACACTGACAAAAAGATTTAGAAGAGATTATTTGATTGAGTAATAAATTCAATATTATGCTATTTGTGTCAAGAACACAGACATGAAATTTGCATAGAGCATCTGATTTCCATCATTCTTAACTTACATTCTTGTCCTTGCAACTTGGGTGAAATTTTAACAAATAAATCCTGTGTCAATGTGAACAGTAGTTTACTCATGGTTTTGTCTGCACTTTGTTTCTTTCTATTTCATGACCCAATTTTAATTAAATTATCTTTAGTTTTATTTACTTCTGGAATTTCCTGAAACTGTGTTGAACCTCTGTTAGAAAAAAACAGAGTAAATAAAAATGGCACCACTCACTAGAAAAGATGGAGTAGCTGAGTTCTAAAAAGCAGATTCATCTGTACACTTAATTATCCACAAGAAAAGGGTATTTAATTTCTGATACTCTGTAGGCATGGTAAGTGATAAAATGGGAAAAAGAATCCATTAAAAGGTACGAATTAGTGGCATATAATAAGAATACCTATAGTATTCTATATAGTATATAGTGGATTTGAATAATATCATACAAATGAAGACAGCTGTATTGTAAATGTCCTCTAAATATTGGACAAATCCATACAGATTTTTTGATATCATCCAATCAATAGCGACAAAGAAACTTCAAATATTCTGAGAAACACAAGGTAATGTCTTCACCTGTTCTGCATAGGCTACATCAAATCTTCCAGATTATGTCATACAAAAAGTACTAAAATCTAAGCTGAAAGGTCAAGTTTGATCCTTTTTTTTTGTTGTTGTGACATGTGAGATTTAAGATAGTAGATTTAAGTTAGGCTGAGAGTTTTGTCATTCCATGAACCTGATGAAAAGAGAGTGATAATTAAATGCGTTATGGAATCTGATTAATGACCTAAACTAAGGTTTAAAAAATGGCTATTACTTTTGACTCCATGAGGAAAACCTACTGTGATCTTAGAGTGAAAAAAGCAGCTCGATAGAAGACAGAGGATTTGTGTTTGGGTTTTATTTTTGTGGGTTTTTGGTTGGTTGATTGGTTGGTTGGTTTCTTGCTGTTTGTTTGGTTTTTTGTTTTGTTTTGGCTTTATTGTCTAAATGGCCTGTGGACCATGTGGGACAGTGAGATTGAAGCTGTTGGATATATGAAATCAAAATAGTAACTTCCCTAGACTGTATTTGTCAGTCATTTGGGGTTAGAACTGCAATTTCTAATTATCTTATTTGCCTCACACTTTGTTGCACATTTTCTTTTTCATTTTTACTGTAAGTTGAAATAGAGACACTCCATAACCAGCTCATAGTGGAAAAAAATAAAAAAATAAAAAACCTACCAGGAATTAAAATCTAATATTCTTTCAACCATGTACAGTTATCTTTGTCTAACTTCTGTGCATCCATACTTTCTTCCATAAGTGTATGTAGAAAACATTCAAAGAATATCTCAAGTTGGAAGGTACCTATAAAGATCATTGAGCCCATCTCCATGCTCCTCACAGGACTAAATCTAAACCACATTCATCTTACCATTAAACCAGTTTCCTAGAACTCTTTCTGCAAGGCTCCTCTCCATCCTCTCATTCCTCATTTTGCATGTGTAACCAAGATTATCCCATTCCAGGTGGCAAATTTGGCACTTGATTTGTTAAATTTCATATGGTTGGTGATTTTCCAGCTCTCTAGACATCTACATCTCTCTGTAAGACTTCTCTACCTTTGAGGGAGTCCACTCCTCAAAGTGGACTCCTCTAGTTAAGGATCATGGGCAAACTTAATGTACATTTGATTTCTGCCTCTAGAATATTTAGTAAAAATATTAAAGAATATGTATATATATACTTGTAGATATGCATGCACGCTTTTTTTTTCTTTTTTTTTCTTTTTTTTTTTCTTTTGTGTGTGTAGACATGCATAGAAAACAGTTATGTGCCTTGTGGACATAAAATGCAGTAATGAATACGGGACTTAAGATAGTTTCTTAATCAGCCTAAACATTTTCCTTTGAAAAGCAGTGTTGAATGTCATATTGATTAACTGAGCTCCAAACTGGTGCACTTCATGTAGATAGGGCTGAGCAACTAAAGGATAAAAGTGATTCTGAAGGTGAAAGAAACTGGGCATTTATCTCACTCAACTATAAGCATTGCTGCTAGATGGTCCAGCCTACCTTTACAGCAAAAGGACAGAATTCTCTAGATCCTACCAAGGACTCTGAAACCACAAGCAAATCAGAGCAGTTCTGAGTCTATATTACAGTTCTTATATTCTGAGTCTATGTTACAGTTTATTCTTGTCTATAAATCATACTTCTTTTATCTGACTAGTACACTAGTCAACTAGTACACTAGTCAACTAGTAGAGTTGCTCATTAATTCAAAATGTAACTGGATTAATAAAAGATGAACTCAGGTATTTGTTTCACTGAAATATATATTTTAAAGGCTATTATTTCAGAGAGATTTTTATATGAATGAAAAAAGCTGATTTTCTGAAAATTCAGTTATTAATTTCTTAGTTTTTAAAACTAGTATTTAAACACAAATTTGTGTGGTTGAGAAAGAAAACAGATATTTTGAAGTTCTAAAACAAATGGCATCAATGTGGTTTTAGTTTTCCGAGACGTCAGAATCTTTGTTAATTAACAGAACCCCTCCAATTTTCTTTTCTTTTTTTTTTCTGTCCCATTAGCAAATATGTAGATTCTGAATTGTTCAAAGTCCAAAGTCAAACAAAATACAGAAAGAAACCCTCAGACATCTTCTTAGCCTTCCCTTCAGACAGCTTCTTAGCCTTCCGCACACTTTAATTTAAAAGCCAATGAGTTACTCTAAGGTATAACCATAAGTCAGCCTGAAGGAAATCTTATAGCTGTGTAGATGATGAAATGAAACCGAAACGCACAGATGGCTTCACTGTTACAAAAGTAATCAGCCCCTCAAGTCAACTATGGAAAAACCGCACATTTTCCAGACATATATTAATATGCTCAAGTTTTTCTATGTGCATTAAAAATGTGCAGTGAATTTAAATGAGCTCAGTGAAATATGTGTCACAATCACTAATACATACACTTCTAGGGTCAAAAATCTGACTTTTCTTGGAAAGAACTGATTAAATCCCACATATGATGATAGCCTATTTCTTATTCAAAGAAGAGAATAAAGATAGAATATTTGAAAAACTGAACTGCATGGTGATATTTCATAATATCTGATAACTAGAAAGAAAGAATAAGATACATCATCATGTATATTATTAAGGCAGCAATTAGTTTGCATCTTTTTGAACACCTTTTTAATTGTAAAAGCTAGTCTCAATATTCACAAGTCTACTACTCTCGGTAATGGGGAATGAGAAAGAAATACTAGTGAAGTGCAGTTACAACCTTTAATATAACCTTGAATATATAGATTAATTTTAAGTATTAATTTTTTTACTCCAACATACAGGAAGTGCTACTAAAAAAAAGAAAATTAACCAGATTTTGTGACTTAAGACAAACATTTCTCTTCAAAAATAAAATGTTTGTAGGCCTGAATAATTAATTACTCTTGTTTGCCTTAAAAGTTACTGAAACTGTGTGACATTTTTTTACTTGAAGAAAAACACATATGGAATGGGCAATGGATTGAATCAATGGATTGAATGAATATTTTAATGTCAGGTATGTTAGTCTTCCACAGGCGTGGAATCATGGAACCACAGGATGGTTTAGATTGGAATGGACCCTTAAATATCCTCTAGTCCAACCCTCTTTCTATGAGTGATGCCATCCACTAGATCCAGTTGTTCAAAGCCCTGTGCAGGCTGACTTGAAAACTTCTAAGGACAGGGCATCCATAGACTGCCTCTTCCAGCATCTCACCATGCTCACAGTAGTTTGTTCTCAACTACTCTTTTTGAGTTTAAACCTTTCCCCCTTGTCCTGTCACTATAGCTCCTGGTAAAAAGTCTCTCCATCTTTCTTGCATGCCCTCCTTAGAGGCTGCAATAATGTCTCCAAGGAGATATCGAACAGTGCAGACCCTTGAGAGACACCATTCATTACTGGTTTCTACTGGGACATTTACTGTAACTATTTGGGAAGGGACATTCAAGCAACTCTTAATCCATTCAATAGTCCATCCATCAAAACCATCTATCTCCAATTTAGGGAGAAGAATGTTGGTAATACTGGTAACAGAAAACTAATTTTATATCTTGGAAACCCCATGAAGGACTAAACTCCTTATTATGGGTTAATATGCTTTAGAAAAGTTCAGTAAAATTAGAACACAGTTTATGCTTTATTACCCCAATCATGTTTATTTGGGTCATGCCTTAGAACATGCTAACAGTGCAAAATTTCTTCTCTGAAGTACTTTTCAAACAAAAAGTAACAGAAAAAGCTTTTCCCCAAATGCAGTATAAACAGCTAATTGTGAAGACAAAAGACTGGCAATGGAGCAATACAATAAGATGTAATAGAGAAGAATGGACGCTGCAGAAGAAGAATAGGATGTTTCTATAATGTGAGAGGGATTTCACTCACAACATCTGAATGAGAAGGGTTTGTTTTTTTTTTCCCATTGGCATATAATGAAAGAACCAGTAAGCAAATTAATGTTTATAAATAATATCTGGACGCAAATCTATTTTGATGTTCATAACTGCTTGTCATTGTGGCAGATTTGGGGGATTCACAATTTTTGGTTTGTTCTACTATGTTTCTCTTTTAAAAGTTGTGTTAAAAATCATGGTGAATAATAGGTCTTTTACCCTCTAGTCATTTTTAAATATTCCTGGGTACAGCTCCTTGGAACATCCGAATATATCCAATTATTTGTGCCTCATTCAGGTGCACATAATACACAAAAGGGTATTCAACCTGTAAAAACCCAGAACTAAGACATTTATGACTATGACTAATTTGACTCAAAAGGGGTTACTAGCAAATACACAATTTAGAACTCAAATTTTTGGTGGCTTTAGAACCTTAAAATGTAACAATATATAACAGAAATCCCAGACAGGATTCTTCCATTGAGAATTACATTATTCGTGATTCTGCCCAGTGGTACATTTGTATGCATTACATCTGATAATTAAGCCTTTAATTAACATTGGTAATACTAATTGTAAGTAAATAAATATGGTATCAGTCTTTAAATACTGTTTTTTACTATCTTGGTTAGTATCTAATTTACTTGATCGAATTATCTTGCTAAACACTAATATAATGCTTTGGTACACTTTCCATTACAGTCTATTAATAGCAGTTCAATTACTTTTATATTGCTTGTGTAATTTAGAAGAACTAAATAGCAACAACATTTACATTTTATCTTTTTACAGCCTATTAACGTTCTTAAAATATTTAAATGCAAAATACTAATGAATTGTCTTATTTGTGGTGTAATCTGTTTGTGAAATACTCATTAATAGACCTTAATAGAAAAAGAAGACTCTTAGAAAGAAACCAACAAAAACTAACAGCAACAAAACATACAATAGCAAAAAACAATAATCAACAACAAAAAGATAAAAAAGGATATCTAAGTGTTCAGTTAAATTCTGCAAGTTATTTGATAAGATGTTTTTAATCTCTATCAAAACATTTTTATTTAGAAAAAGAAGTAATGAAATATATAATACATAAGCAAGTGAAATAATGGCTTGCTCCAGAATTTTCATGCATACAATACTCTCTTTATGCTAGATTAAATCCCATGGCCAGAAACTTCGCTGTGAAAAGTATTTTTCACTTCCTCCATTCACTAAAAGGGAAATGAACTGCCAGAGAAATCCCTTTTGGCACAACTACTCATAAATACAGCTTCTCTAGTGATTCAGAGTTGAATGAGGTCCACCATAACATGAGACCTATTACAGTCCAACCACTAAAACACTGAAAGCTATTCATGAGGGACCAAGCAACTAGCCTCTAGTACACAGCAAAAAATAGCTAAGTGTGAATATTTGTTGCACAGCCATTCAGACACCTGAGCTTGTCCAGAGCATGTATTCCCTCTGCAGTTGCTTTTAGTAGTTTTAATTTTATGGCTATCAGTCAGCAGCCTCAAGCAAATGTAGACAAAGATAAAATAACTTCCTGGCTTTTCTTTTCTTACCATGAACTGTTTCTCAACTGATTTGTGAATGGAAATTCCATTACTATCTAAGCAAAGTGTGCCTCATGCTTACAAACAAAATTACTCTGTATTGTTTTTCATCACTGCGCTATCAATCATAGACGTAAAGCTTGTAATAATAAGGTATCTATAGCTATAAGGCACTACTCAAAGTGCAGTAACACTTAGAAAAGAACATTATATTCACCTCTAATCCCATGCCAGGGCAGCACTCACAAAAATTCCTGCCTTCACACCCTGTCACACAATTTCTGTTTCTGTAATAGAACAGAGATCTAATTCTAGTAGTTCTGTTGTGCAAATCTGATTTTTTTAAAAAATGAATTATTATTTTCTTAGTTTATTTAAAAGGAAAAAAGAACATCTGATGAGGGAGGTTGGGTTTTAATTATCAGCTAAAAGCTATCATATGTACCTTTGATCCAGACTTTTTTTTCTCTTGTACATTTGTTTTTCTGCTTTAAATTTTTCCCATGTTTGAGAGAAATTATATCAAACATCTTAGGAGAGAAAAAGCTACCATGATACACTATACCATCATAAAGGCTAGACTGTGGAATGGCTGCCAGCCCCTTAAAATATGTTGGAGTATTCATTTGCAGTGTCTAGTAGCATTTCTGAGAAGAGAAAGGATGGTACAGTAATTAAAAGATACCTCTAAGCAGGTACTCAAGGCTTGCTGTGATAGATAATACAAAAGAGAAAATGTATACATTAATGTTTTGGTTTGGTTGGTTTTTGGTTTGGGTTTTTAGTTTTTGGGGGTTTTTGTTTGCTTGTTTTTGGTTTGGTTTGGTTTGGTTTTGGTTTTTGTTTATTTGTTTGTTTTGTTGTTTGTTTTTTTTCTCCTCTCCTGATCATTTACCTGAACAAAATCTTTACTAGGATACAGAGAGGATTGTCTGAACACTAATGAGGTATCCTATTGTACAGTAGATTCACCAATTCACTCAAGGGAACTTCAAAAGGTAGGGGCAAGAATTAAGGTAGTGAAATTATATGTATCTATATATTTATTTTAAAGTATTTTAACTACCATTCCCAGGTTATTTCCTTTTATTTATGTCCACTACAAGTCTGTTTATCCTCATGCTTAACCTCCCTCACAGAGAAAACTGGCTTAAAAATATTCAAAAATGCCCTGTATCACCTGAGCTGGCAATAATCAGATTGGAGAGCTTCAGTTTATTATCCCTGAAAAAATTGTATGCACATATAAAAACACACACGGACACTTGCCATGAGTTTTTGCATGAATAACACAATATACTTCTATAAATCACACCAGGGACTGTGCACTACATGAAAGTTAAGAGTTCTGTTTGTTTCCTATAGTGATCCCAAATAGATTGAACAAAAAATTTATTCAGCTAAAACATATGGCAACTGATTGCCAAACAGAACTTTGATTCACCTAGTCAAGCATTGTGGAGCTTCTGTCAAGCATGAAGCAGAAAGTGAGCTTTGTGGCTTGCGTTTACACTGATTTATAGGGAAGGAGAGAATCAATACTGTATATATGGAATATTTCCCATATTCCCCGTTTTCAGGTGAGCCGTTTACATGAAAAAATTAGAGCTCTATTGTTTTACTCTTTGTCCTCCTGCAAACAATGGAATCAGTGTACTTTATACAAAAAATGACATACATTAAGAAAGCAAAAACATAGGGTGGGCAGGTGACTAAATGTCAGTGTTTAAGCTCTCTGACCATGGTCTTTAAGAAATGGCTAATATGGAGGAAGTAAAGTTTAATACCAAATTTGCTTACTTGGAGGTAGTTGATATTACATCAGAATTCTTATTTAACAGAGTAATAAAGATTCCACTGAAACCATGATGCACAGGTAGCAAATTGCAATTCAGTACATGAAAGGAGGTTGTAGGGAGGTGGGGGTCAGTCTCATTTCCCTGCTAACAAGCAATGAGACAAGAAGAAATGGCCATGACTTTTCTGTTTTAGGTTTTTGGGTTTGGATTAGACATTAGGAAAAAGATCTCTGAAAGGGTTGTTAAGCCCTGGAAGAGGCTGCCCATGGAATGATTGAGTCACCAACCCTAGGGGGGGTGTAGAAGATGGTAGATGTGGCACTGAGGGACACCATTTAATGGTGGACTTGGCAGTGCTGGATTTGCAGTTTGGACTTGACAATCTTAAGGTCTTTTCCAACCATAATATTTCTATGACTCTATGGCACTGGGTGTCCCAAGGCACTATGAAGGAGGATGTGAGTTAAAGCCAACTCAAGCCCGTTGCCCTGTCTGGAAATATTTTCTTGGTTGTGTAATTTTTTTCTGTAATTGTGTATTATATGTTGGGTTTAATCACATATTCACATCCCTCTTGGGTGTGTGCTGACTTTGGAAGACATTATTATACCATCAGATGATCCATTCTGCTGTGATATAATCAATTAATCCATTCAACTGTCAAAAGTCTCTGAAGGGATATTCCAAACAGAAAATAGCTTAATATTTTTACATTATCCCATATAGATCAATTTGCACTTAAAAATCTATTATTTAATTGACTTAACTTTCTCATCCTTTAAGATCTTTTGAATTGGTTACAGTAATGGTTACAAGTAATTTTAATACTTGTCTCCAAATCCAATTTCCACTTCCTTTGTATGGAATATTTACATTTGGAAATATTTTATATTTAACCTTTTTTATTAAAAATAAATTTAAGAGTAAGAGAATAACACATATTTTAAACATTTTGAGCAATTTGCAGTTTCTTATTAGAGTGATTTTTACACTTAATAAGCTTCAATGTGCAGCAAGCATTATTTTTCAAGGAAAAAAATAGATGCTTTAAAGAAAAAATATATTAAAGCAATAGAATTGATGTCAGTAGTTTGTAGGGATAGTAAAACAAAATAAAATTGAAATCATAAATGAATAATATTTGAAGAACAAATAGCTCAGTCTAATCATTTACATATAATTATTGACACATTGTAATTTCTTCTCAAGCATTTGTTTTAATACCTAGTATAAACATTCTAATCTGTTATCCTGCCTTGGGAAATTACAGTCATTATCTGGGACTAAAGAAAATCCGATAATAGGGTAATTCATAGTTTTGGGATATCACTGGAATTAGATTCAGCACAGAAATTATTGTTATTATGGGGCAAAAAAAAAAAAACCAAGTAAATCCAAAAAAAGGTAAAATACAACTGTTGAACTTAAGTTTTAAGTACTAATATATTAAAATAAAAACCAGGAACGACAACAATAAAACATTTTAAGGGGGAAAGACTATTCAGTGGCAACCACTGAGCACTGTTGTCTTTGTGTTATTTTTTTCTCTGTGGGAAGCAATGCATTGTAAAGTGGATGTTTATTCTTGAGCATAATCTCTGATTAGAATTAAAAAATAAAATATGTATTCTGCATTAATGAATTATTTTATTTTTATTTTTCAAAATACCTTTAACAGAGCTCATTGACAGGAGAAGGAAGAACATCTAAACTGAATTTTAAAAAGTCTGTTTATATAAGAAATAATATTTTTGAGAATTGCAGTAGAATAATAATCCTGAAGGTGTGATCAAGAATGCAAATTAAAACATAAGAATCTAAAAGTGAAAAATTTGGTCTGCCAGTTCCCAAATACTTCATTGCTGCAGTTTCAAATACACTAAAGGTATTAGCATCTTTTCCTGAACAGCCTGAAAGAACTCCAACTGGACATCTCAAAAGGTAAAAACTTTGCTATTGTTACAATTCAATTCTAAAGAGAAAACTTTCGTGTTAGTTAGTCTAAAATCCTGAAAGACAGGGGTTTTTTTCTGAAATGTACTAGCAAAAAATTCTATTCTGCAGAAAATGTAAAAGAAAATAAATTCAGAATTTGCTTTTCTTGGCTTTATATAGATTACTCGTGTAACATACTCATAACATGAGGGCTGAAATAACAACACTACTCTGTGGAATGATGAAAATAATAATAACTTGAGTATTTGCCATCTGGAGTTAGATTTTGTATTAATAGGTACATGATGAAAAAAGAGCTTATTACCATGATAATGATGAGGAAACTATTAATTTTTCAACTCATCACAAAGAACAAACAATGTATTAAATTAGTGGGAGATTCTTTTGTGCTGTTGATATAGTAGGTCCCAAAATATAGATGTACAGGTATGGTAGCAAGCAAGAAAATGAGAAAAAACTGATTCTGTAACAAAGAGTACATTGTAGACTCCGTTTGCATTTAACCCAGTTCAGTAATGATGTCGGTACTGATGGAAGAAGTTAGAAAACCACTACAAATAGGAGGAAATGTGTAGTAAGGGTCAGCTAGCTGCAGCAGATGTGATAAAGTTCCTCACAATATTAGGGGTACATGTTGAAGTTTTGGGGGTAGGAGGTGTGACCTCTGTGAGAAGAGGCCAGGGTTTTCCCACAGCAGGACACAAAGGTTTCTCTTTCAGCAACAGCCCTACCATTGGCCAAAGTCAACTCAAACAGCCTCTGTGGAAAATACAGTTAAGGGTAAAACTGCTGGGGAGCTGCAGTAAAAAAAAATGTCTGAGAAATTCCCACAGATGCTGAGGTCTGGGAAGAAGGAGGAGGAAAAGAAGGTGCTCCAGACATCTGAGCTGAGATTCCCTTGTAAACCATGTAGAGACCATAGTGAAGCATGTCGTGTGGAGAGCACCGTGCCAGAGAAGATATGAGTGCTGCAGCACATAATGGAACAAGTGGATATTTCCTGAAGGCAGCTGCAGCCCATGGAGAACTCCTGCTGGAGGAAGTGTATCCTGAATTACTACAGCAATGGGAACAGGTCATATGAAGGGGGAAAAGTGTAAGAAGTAAGGAATAACAGAGAGCAGCTGTTGTAAACTGACCTCGGACCCTCATTTCCCCACCCCTGTGCACTGCTTGAGAAGCATGGAAGGCAGTAAAGGCATTTGAAAACGGAGTGAAGTGGAGCCTGGGAAAAACAGGGGAGCAGCATAACCTCAGTAATCAGGGAGGAAAGATTGAATCAAATATCTGAAAAACAAGTTCAATAAACATGTTTATTTTCTGTAGACATAGTTAATCTTTCCTGTATTTCTTGACAGATAAGTGATGCGTGTTTTAAAAGGGACATGGTAAGAGGAAATGGCTGTTTGCCATCATTGTAGAGATTTTCCTTTTCTACCAACAGAGAAGTGTACCAGAGGAATTCTCTCCATTGACTTGCTCAGCTGCTAAGTGGCAATAACATTCTACTGATGTTCAGCAAAATATAAGGCAACATTAATTCATCTAATTTTAGGCATTACATCCAATTGAGGGCATTATATACCACTAAGAGGCAGGACACCTTCAACAAGAGGCAGAAGACACTCTTTACCCCAGGCTTTGTCACCCTGGAAGAAAGAGCACATGATTGTTCGCACAAGTTATACATGAAACTATCCTTTGAAGAAGACACTGTTTTTCTCTGTTTCTACAGCAAAATCAGAACACACTTGAAACTTCCATTGAAAAAAGATGATCCATTTAACTTAAGCCTTTTTGCAGGAAAGAAACAAGTATACTATTTTTTTCCTGCTTCAGAGGTTTTGAAAACCATAAAACTTAAAATATTTTGAAGCATGTAAAGAAGACAAGAATTTTTTTTTTCCTAGAATGAGCTACTTTCAAGTGACCAGTATTTAACCAGATATAACTTTGTTTTTTGAGGATTACAGTAATTATTTACAAGGGAAATGTTGAAAATATTTAAGGATAGAACAAATAAAAGCAAGAGATTTGTCCTTGCCCCTCCCCTTCCCCTCATGTGAATATTGAAGACCACAATGACGTCTCCCATTAGGCTCCTCCAGGTGAAACAAGCCAAGTAAGGTAATGTTGCACAGCTGAACCAAGTCAGAGCACACCCTAAACACAGGTGACTAAAGCCTAAGATGGGGCTGGAAATGTAGGAGTACAAAGGAAATGTAGTACATTGTACAATGAGGGGACAATACTCATAGGGAACTGGAATCTCTTGGTCAACTTGGGGCCTACAATTAGAAAATTTCAGTGTAGAAAGCTTTAAAGAGTCTGATTAGGCTTCAACTGCTTCAACTGTTTCATCTGTTTTGCACTCAAATAATCTTTGCAATTAGTTTTTCTGTTAGCGTCTAACTGAAGCTCTTTTACTGTTTCTTAATTTCTAAGTGCCTGACAAAGAATTTGAATACCAAATCACTAAAAAAGTAAACATTTCATCATTTATGAGTTGTCATGTTGCATGAGCAATCAGGCTACATTCTTGTATGTAATGAATTATGAATTTCCTGCCAGGAAAAAGTAATCACGCATGAAATGAAGGTATTTTCAATTGCACCTGAAATACATATACAGAGGATATACATAGGACATCATTTTAATATTTTAGCAGCACATCATTTTAATATTTTAGCAGCATGTATCATGTCATTGGTTAGTTCTGCCCAGAGTGCCTTGGTGGTCTACACATCTAAAAAAAAAAGGTGGGACAGCCCATTTTCATTTTGTCTGGGTTTGATGGGCAGGGGAGAAAATGTCAAGAGATTTTTTAAAATGGAAGTTTTCATGTTATAAAAATGTCAGTGTTGCACACATAATTTTCTTTAAAAACAAAAGTTTTTCTTCAAAATTATGTACTTTTTTTAAAGCAGCTTCCTAATTAGAATGATGACTATCAGAGTCTTTTCTAATTATGTTTACGTGGTTAATTTAGCTGTTGCCAATAAATGATAAGACACAAATTCTGAACTAACTTCAAACAGCCAAGACTTCAGGAGTTTCATGCATAAGGGTTGCCACATGGAATCAGAGCAGACCTTTATCATGCTCAGTATTATATTTTATGAATTGTAGTGCCAGTCTTCGTAATTTCTTGTCGTAAGGAAGACATTCATTACCAACTTAATGGGCTTTATGTGTCATGAAATTATGTAGAAAAAAAAAGTCAGTACTGCTCCTATTTGCTCTGAGATCCTAAACACCTAAGCACTGTGGTTTAGATTTTTTTGCTTAAGCCCATGTTTTGAAACAATATTTGGAAAATGTTTTGCTTCTGTCCTTTATGCTGCCACATATTTTTCAGTGTGCTGAAGGGTTTATAAAAAAGCTATCTTTTACTGAAACCCATGTAATACCTTCTGTGTAAATTCCTTTGCTCCCCATCACGGTCTTCAAAATTGGTTGTTTTTTCTTTTTTTTTTGTTTGTTTTTTTGTTTTGTTTTTTTTTTCCCCACAGCACTAAATGGGACTTTCCAGCATCATAACTACTTTTGTGTCTCTAGTACTTGAAAGGCAGGTATTATTTGGTATTTATGACATATAAAATTGATTGCTTCATAGGCTTCCTGTATCATCTTCCCACATTGCTTCCTGAGGGTGGGAAAAAAAAGAATGACACCACATATTTTTCTTTTCAGAGTCAGATACAGCTTGTGCTCCTACAAAAATTTCTGTCACCAGACTAGCAGATTTGTTTCCCATGCTGCAAAAATATTTTTTTCTGTCAGCAAACTTACTTACATCTTACTTACTTTTTACCCACTGTAATTATTTACTAAAAAATTGAGCTCATCAATAGCTTACAAAAACCTGGTTCTTGCAGTTGTATATGAGGAGTTGAAAATGGTGTACATTATTGTAAAACTTACGATTTTCCATAAAAATACATTAGAAAAGATGTTGATTTGGAGAAGCACAAAGCTAAATACAAAATATATACAGTAAAATTAATGCAAATTTAATATTTAAGTATGAATGTAAGGCTATGTATATTTTGCATACACTGTGTGTAAAATACTGTGATGTTAAATATGGGAGCATTCATATGGTAGCATATTCCAATCTGTGTATGAAATACAAATTTTAAAAATCTTATCACAAATGGATTTCTGTATATAAAGGTAAAAGAAGAAGAAATTCACATTCTGCATCTTTTCACAAAATAGCCGATCTCTTTGAGCTCTGTTTCACATCTAATTTCTGTTCCTGATGCCTAGGCAGCTCACTCTCTGCAAATGTGTGAAGAGAAGGCATTTTCTGTTCTCATGCCACATCACCTCGGACAAATGGTCCATCCTGAACTGAGGGAGAAAAAAGAAGTATAGGTAATCATCTCCTTACTATTAGATAGTGACACAGAACCAGGAAAACAGGCACAGTAAGTTTCACCCCAAAAGGTATAATTCATAATTTTTTTTTTCACATTAGGCTAGTTTCTAAGCCTATTTAACCCTTACAGTTAAGGACAGTACAGGAATAAATCTACCAGAAGCCTAATATTGCTAAAAAGTGAAGTTGAGAAGAGAATCAGGATACTAGTCTGATTTCAAACAGAATAAAAACCCAACCAACCTACCAGGAAAAAAAAAAAAAATCCAAAAAATTCTCAATTTCTCAAAAGGAGCACTCATATATTGAACAAATTCCAATCCCTCCTTTGTCTACTCTGACCAGCTTAATGACAAAGCCATTTAAAGCGCAGAAAGATTTGTTCCATGAGCAAGTAAACATATGTTTTGAACAAAGGAACATCACCAGCTTTCCATACATGGCAAATAGCTATTACCACATGCTGAAAGTAACAGCAGCATGCACATTGCTAAAAGCAGTCCTATAAAACAGTTCAAACACTGTTTCAGACATCATCTCAAATGCTTTTATGTTTATTAGCAGCTGGTGTATGGTAGCAATACGCCCCATCTTTTCGAGAGAGAACTAATAATTCCCAAGTGAACTTTCAGAAATATGTGAGTGAGTTTGAAGATTAATATTTATTTTCAACACTAATACCTTTAAGAAAAATCCAGAAGCTTATCCAGTATAACTTACCTAGAAGACCTTGCCTAAGGACATTCAACTACGTGATTGTTTTCAACTTTTATCTGGATTTGTAATGCGCATCTACTTGGATGTCATTGATTAAAAATAGTAACTTTTCCTAGTTATATCATCCAAAAAATGCTCAAGTTCCCTCTTTGTTTTCATACCTTTTGCAGTTTCTTCAATCAATAGCTTTCTATATTTTTTTATGTTTTTAAAATATTTTTACTGGATACTGATAGTTTTTTGATAGTTTTCTATCAAAATTGATCCCTTTTTATCTCTATACCTTCAGTCTAGTACATTTGTTTCTCTTGGAAACTAAGATTCTTGGATGTGTTTTCCCATGTGTCCCGGTTTAACCTGGGATAGAGATAATTTATTCTCAGTAGCTGTTACAGGGCTGTGTTTTGGATTTGGATTTGGAATGGTGCTGATAACACACTGATGTCCTGGGTTTTGCTAAGTCATGTTTCTGCAAAGCCAAGGACTCTGTCCTTTCTTGTCTCATGCTCTGCCAGTGAGGAGCTATGCGAAGAAAAATGGGAGGGAGCACAGTTGGGAGAGGTCATCCAAATTGTCCAAAGGGATATTTCACACAACAGAGCATCATGCCTGGTGCATAAACTGGGGAGAGTTACCTGGAAGAGGAACTGATCTGAGTTCAGGAAGGGATGTCTGAGTCAGTCAGTGGGTGGTGAGCAATTGCATTGTGCATCACTCTCTTGTTTCTGTTTTATTGTCATTATTGTTATCATCATTTGCCATTATTACTATATTGCACTTCATTTTCAGTTTTCAATTATTAACAATTCTTATCTTGACATACAAGTTTTACTCTGATTCTCCTTTAAATTCCAGTGGAGCTGGGGAGGAGAGATTGCTGAGCAAGTGGCTTTGTGGTGTTTCATTTTCAGCTGGGCTTAAAACCATGACATGAGGTCCTGTTAATTCTAAGGACATTTGTTTCAGGAAAAGAAGTGGATAGGAAATAGGACTAAGCATAGCTCAAACACACTTGAAGGGACTAGCAGTATCATATAAAGGATGATATAACACCAAGGGCTTCAAATAATGGTAATGTCACTGGCAAACTAGAAGTGAGCCTTCATCCCTCTCAGTACATATTTTCTATTTATTTAAAGTACTTGGTGCATGGCAGATGTTGGGATATTTGTATATAAACAAATGAGATATGCCTGAAGGGAGTTAGAAAAACTTTGGGGCCATTGTTTTAGTCTATGGACTCATCTTCATGTAATAACTCCCACCAATTATTTTTATGAGTTCACAAAAGAATGACAGACCAGTTCCTTAACAACCGCAAATGGCCTAGTTACATCATAATAGTTTCAAAAGAATGTTTCATTCTCTTTAAATGCTCTGTATTCCAACATCAACATTTGACATAATCTCTAATTTGTTCCTTACGATGTGTGTAGACAACTGACTTTTTCTTTACAGAAATTATACACAGAAATTTTTAAATGTAATGAAGAAGTGAAAAAGCTACTTTTTAATATACCTAACAGATTAAATATTTGAGTCCTCTCCCTGTATCTTTCATATTTCCTCTCACACATCATTGTTAATAGCTCATGGAATTGATTTAGGATTTGTTTTCTTTGTTTTGAGATGGATGCTTCATTTTTCCAACAAACTGCAAAATCTTGTCATCCCAAAAAATAAATTCTTATCAATATATTTTTAAAATTTGTTATATGGTATGATTCTACCAACAAAGTAGCCTGACATAACCTACTTCTTTCATAATTTTACTGGCCCATCTTAACAAAAATCTGAAGTATGCTCAGCTAAAAGCGCTTGGCTGCACAAATCTATATTGCTTTTCTAGGAGACGCTACATGAAGTTATTTACACACTTCATCTGCTCTAAAGGTGGATGACATCAGTGGAAATATCTTGTGTGTCCCTATGAGTTCATGATGTGTTACCAAACTATATGATACTAATGGATTTGACTAGGTCACAGAACATCGAAGCTTATCTACAGTTTGAAACCCTTCAAAACACAGCAGGCAGTTCACCTGTTCAGTCTCCTGTTCAGCATGGCAGATTACAGTGTGACTATCAGCAGATTTGACCATGAAGAAGATCCTTAAAGGTAACAAAAACATAAGTTTGCACAAATTCAAAGGTATATTTAAATGGGCTTCGACTTATATTGCAGTCACACACACCCATTAATTCAGGCGGTACATTTTTTGTTTGTTCCCCTGTGTTTTACCCTCTGAACTCAATATGGAGTCAGATAGGTTATTTTCTACTACTTGAGTGTGTAAGGAAGAAAACTTATTGTATCACTATGGAGCATTCAGATTTAATCCCATGTGCCAAGACTTCTTTAATTCCCGTTTAATTCAATTTACGCATTATACCTTTTCCCCTTTAACTTAGGGTTAAACAAGCAAAAGCAGAAAAAACAGGTTGTTTGTTTGTTTTTTAATTATGCTAAATTATTTTCTTCCAAGAAAAAAATGCAGCAACACTGTGCCGCTATTTCAGACTTTTCAGTTTTCATCTGGCCATGAGTAGATACTCTCTCTGGAGACATTTACACCACAACATCATCTCAGTCCACACTCCTAAATGATGAGCTTTAAAAGAGCATGATAACTTTCTTTCTGTAACCTAGACATTTGTAACAGATGAGAATAATTTCTCCCTAGATATGCCTATTTCCTCTCCCTTAAGAATAATGGGAGTCTATGATAATTATTCCAAATATAGGTATCTGTGCGACCAATTCCAGAAAAAAAATCAGAATTTTGCATCCCTTTTTGTGCATGGTTATGAAATAACAAAACAAAACTCCTTATAATAACAAAACAGTTAGCCAAGAAGATACTGCTTTCTACCTATTGAGTTATTGTGCTTGTGCTGTAATTCACTAAACAAAGAAAATAATTACATGATCTACTATTTCAAAACTAAGACATATACAAGTAAAGATAACAACTATGGAATAAGATTCTATTCAAGCAGAATGGTTGACATGGAGTCATATGTAAAACATTCCTGACATTAATTGTACCCAGTAACAACCTTCAAGATCAAGCAGACATTGATATTCACAGAGCACATTCACTGCAGCCGCAGAGCCTTCACAGAAGCTCATCTAGTAACAGAAATAGAAATGGAAAATAATGACCTGCCTGAATTAACAAGGGAATGCCTGTGGAATAATTTTCTTTTATACATCAACATATTGACACTGATATTTGAACAGAATGATCCATCTCACTCTCTAAAATGACCTAACAATTTTAGAAAAGTTATAAAGAAACAATTACTATTTTTTGTCTTTGGAGGAGTTCAGATGGCAAGACAGCAGTATCCCCTGTACTATGGTAGCCAGTGCACATTTCTTTCTTTCAGAAGAGAAAGAAAATATACATGTGGAGTGGGTTGACCTTGTCTGGGCACCAGGAGTCCACCAAGCTACTCTATCAGCTCCCTTCCCAATGAGACAGGGGAGAGAAAATAAGACGGAAAACAACTTGTAGGTTGCAATAAGGCAGATTATTAAAAAAAAAAAAGAAAAAAATGTGTAAATTGGCAGAAGCAAAGGGGGAAAATTAATCTCTACTTCCCATCAGTGAATGTTGTTCAGCCACTTCCCAGGAAGCAGAGCTTCAGCACACGTAGTGGTTGCTGTAATATATAAAATGCTGTAGAATAAAAAAATGCATGCAATTCTTCCTCCCTCCTGTAGATTTCATATCTGAGTTGACAGCATATGGTGTGGAATATCCCTTTGGTTAATTTGGGTCAGCTGGTCTGGTTGTGTTCCCTCCCAGGATTTTGTCCATATCCAGCCCCTTGATGTGGGCAATGTTGAGAGCCAGCCCTGATGCTGCTGCTCAGCAGTACTCAAAACACTGGGGTGTTATCAGCGCCTTTCCTGCTACCAGTGCAAAGCTCAGCACTGTGAGGACTGCTAAGGGAAAATGAGCTTCATCCCAGCCAGACCCAATGCAATATGATATCTTGGTTCACTTGAATACCTCAAAAATGACTGAGATTGTCTGTGTTTAATGCACTTTTAAGCTGTAATTTGTTCCAAAAGCTGTAAGTCTATTTAATGAAAAAAGCTGTAATTGCTAATGTAGAATCATCATAGACTTGCAGGGAGGCTTGGGTTGAAAGGGACCTTTAAAATGTTGCGAACGCCCTGATGCCCAGGGTCCCAACATATTCCTTTAAATTCTGTTCTATGATAATAATACAACTTAACATGTTTTCTACAAAACACAATGAAAGCCTGCAGACACCTTTCAGTGTATTTTTAGGATTACTAAAGAAATTAACCAGGAAGAAGTAATACTTACCCATGAAAGGCTTTAATTTCTAAATATTTTTTAACTCAATATATAGGTAAGAAGATTGAGATTAGAAAGCAAAAAATCAACAAGGTAATATACTAGGTCTTATTATAAAAATAATGTTTTGAGGTTTTGATGACAAGTACCCTTGATATTAAAAAAATTTAAAAATTACTGCATACAAACTTTATATTTTGATCTTAAGTTAAAAATATAAAGTCATTAATAAAAAAAAATCATTTTCTATGTTAAAACAAATTTTCTTTTCTAAACTAGTCATGATTGGTGTCAAGGCCAGGCTGGATGGGGCCCTGATTTAGTGGGTAGCACCCCTGCCCATGGCAGGGGGCTTTGAAACTAGATATTTGATCTCTTCTAACTCAAACTACTATTTTATATATATGAAACTGGAGAAAAAACCAAACAAATGAACAAAAACCTTGGCTTTATGAATGAAAGATGCTTAATAGGATTTCATTAACAGTTTCAGAAAACTATTTTTATCTTCAAAGTTATTTATACCTGTATTAGATTAAAATATTCTGAGTTTGAGTCAGAAGCTCAAAGGCTTATGGGGAAAAACTGGGAATTCCAAGAGAATTGAATCTACAGTTTTAATTGTATTTAGAACCAATATAAAATATTCTTAAAATGTATCTGTAAATTTAGTGTTTCCTAGCATTAAAGGTTAGCCAGGCCAAACCATTCACACTGATTCACAGTGGGAAGATGAGAGGCAATGGGCAGAGAATGAAAGCATTATTTCACCTTGAAACCTGTCACTCAGTGCAGCAGGCTTTCCCAAGAAAGGTGGTCATTTTCAAGATCCAACTGGACAAAACACTGAGCAACTTGGTCTTACCTCAGACCTGTTCCTGCTTTGTACAGGAGGGTGGCAAAGAAACTTCGTGAGGTACCTTCTCAATTGAATTATCCCATGGATTTGCATTATTCAGGAAAGGAGCTAGGCTTAATTTTTTAACTGAAAAATTGTTAGAGAAGGAAACATTACTGAGGAATTTTCAGGTTGCTTTTATTGCATAGTAACAACCATTGTGTCTGTATGACTAAACAACATAGGTAAAAGCAAACAATTTTCCGGGATTTTGTCAATTCTAAAAATTCCCAAAAATGCCTTTTGAAGGCTTGATGTGGTAATGTCATTCATGAATTTTCTGTTATTCCAGTATTCGTAGCGAATTTTATTCTCTGCATATGTAAGAGTTCCAGAATTCAAAGCATGGATCTGCTCCTCAAAAATAATTCTGGAAAATCCAGTTAGGCTTTATTAGGGAATTATTCTGAGTCTAAATATGTTTTAGTCTTTTATGTTCATTTGCTTGTTTGTTGAACATTTACTTGTTTTCAGACATAGTCTGAAAAAATGGTTACAAATATTGCTTATCTTTTCAAAGCTTGTTTCAGCTGCCTCTTATTTCCATGTTGCATGTATTTTGTAATAGTCTGCTATAATTAGATATGGACTAGTAGATAGTTCTGAAAAGTTTAACACTCCAGGCAAGGAAAGTGTCTTAAAACAATAAGAAAACATTACTTCATAAAAATCTGCTTTTACCTGGACAAGAGAAAACTGCCATATTCTAACAAGTTTTTTTCAACTACTTAAAAATTTCTGTCAACTAAGTGTTCTTAAAAGTTTTAAATAACCTTTATTATTAGACAACAAAAGGACAATATTCTCAATCATTATGGCAACATTTAAGCTAGGAGCAGAAGTTTGATTTTAAAAACAATCTCAGGGGATATCTAGATTTTGTTTCTTCAAATATGGCAATTACCTTGAGGCAAATAAGACTGTTCTTGAAGAAACGCTAGATTTATGCTATAGTAAGAGTTGGGATGCCTGCCTCTCATTCTATGGGATTGGAGGGAAAAAGACAAGATAACAGTCATAGGTATTTAGGCAAATTTGCAGCATTGCTTTTTGGGGTTTTTTTCTCCTTTTTCTAAGTGTATAAACAACATTTCTTTGTTTCCAAATAGGTCTGAATCTCTGCAGGAAGATTGCAATGAAACCAGTCCACAGAGTAGGCTCAGATACTGGCCCAGGTCATGCTCCCTGACATGATTTTGCATGGACTAATCAGCATTTTTCCTGGAAATTGCAAAGCTTGGTCTAATGGGAGAGCTCTCCATCCATCACCACAGAGAAAGCAGAGCTGTTATTTTGTACCTTGACTCTGTATGTGGCTTTGGATTAATGTTTCTAAGAAAAATACCAAGGAAGGCTTACTCAAGGAAAGCCTTCTAGAAAAGGTATGATGGAACATGCACCCTGTGGGGTCTCATCATCCTGCCAGACTCCCCAGCACAAAACCAGACAGCTAGACTGCTTCCAGGTGTGTAGATGCAGCTTGAATGCAGAGGTAAAAAAATTTTTTTGCAGAACAGAAGAACACTAATATTTACTTAAAACAGCAATAATTAATACTATTCAGTAGTGTTACCAGTAGTAATCAACTAAAAAAATCTTTAAAAATAATGAGTGCCGAAAATGTTTCTGAAAATGTCTATTTAAATGCAGTAAAAAGAATGAGGAAGTCAAAAGTTACATTACTAAAGACTAACTTCAGAGATATTTAGAGGTGTAATGATGGCTACTAAGGGAAGGTATTCAAACAATTTATTTTAATAATATAGTCTAAGAATTCTCCTATTTACATCATAATTTATGTGAATCTACATTAACAACTTATTTTAATAGAAAAAGATAATTAGCTTCACTAAATTGTTTGAGGGCCTATGGCCTTTCCTTAATTGCTGCTTTAACCATATATCTCCATATAGCAAGTGCAAATCTACTCATGAAATGAAAACTATTCACCTTTTAGCCTAAATGGAATTTTACTGAGTTGAATAAGATTCTTTAATCTTACTTTTAATGCCTATAATTTCTTGGATGAATTCACTTAGTTATAAGAACCATTAAATTTTTGTTAAAGTTTCTGCAGATAAATAAGAAAGTAGCTGAGGGCAACTCCCAGATAATAGTGATAATTGACTATATTTTCAGTGAGAAGAGTTCTAATATTTTAAAATTCTTTTGACTGATTATACAAAGATGATACCTATAATTCCATGAAGACAACAGTATTTTCAAATATCCTTCTTGTTTTTAATGCTAAAAAATAGAAAATAAATGTTTAACTTTTAGTATATAAGTAATTGGCAACAGCAACTGAGAATTACAAGCTAAAAATCAGGTCAGATGCTCCATTGATCAACATGTACATTGTTTTATAATCTTCAGTACATCAAAATACAGCTTTACTCCATCTCACTGCTTACAGAACAAATTCTTTTAAGTCACTTTTTAAAAATCTGAAGACAAAGCAACCATATGCAAATTTCAGAATGCAATAATTCTACTTGACACATTGTGTAACTAAGCTTATATAACACATAAATTATGGGATTGTAAGGATTTTCTGTTGCTCCTTTTAAAATATTATTAATTATAAGGGTTTTTTTTCTAGTCCTTGAGTATATTATCTTATTTCAAAATATTACACAACAAAGAATCAGAACAAATTTTACCTTTTCTATCAAATACATAAGTGTGTGCCAGGGGTTTTTTATTTATAAATACATATAAATTAATGTATATAAATGTCTGCTTTTGCATTTAGTAGATGCAGCTGATAGACATCTGCACTTTCATTTGGTGGTCCCTAAGATTAATATTTTCCTAACTATCTCCATGATTACTATTTCATGAAAAGTGCAAAGAAAGTAGAATGAATCTGTGAAGATGTGTAGAAGTTTGTAGAACTTATTTCTCCAGTAAAAGTCTGATCGTAGTATTATTCTCAAAGTTATACATGTACTCTTGTATTTTTTGTACTTTTTCTGAAGAAAAGGTCTCTATTGCTTCTCTTAATTTTGATATGCACTAGAAAAACAAAAGTTTAATTCTTTTCAGCCTTTTCTTATGATTATTAAGGAATGCCTCTGCCCAAGATAAGGTGAGACCATATGCTGAAGCCAATAATGCAGACTTTAGTTAACAGTAAATGAAAGAAAAGAGAGAAATAGCAAAGGGGGGGGGGGGGGGGGGGCTGGGAGGGAGAGAGAGAGAGAGAGAAAGAGAAAGAGAGAGACAGGAAGATTAACCAGAAGATAGTCAGGACCACACATGGATCTTGCAGTGTCGCAGTGTCCTGCAGATCCTTCTTCACCCTGCTCTTCTCAGAGGTGGAGGTCTCGGAGTCATTCTTCTGGAGATATCACCTTTATAAGTTTTGGGAATCCATAGAGCATAGATGCCATTGTGATAACTTATGATGGCAGATGTATAAGCTGCTGTTTCCTTTCCCATAGATTTCCGCAGTAGGAATATTTGTTTGGATGCGTTAACTAGGAGGATATCCAGATCTGTCTTGCCAGACCTGGAATTAGAATTTAACTCTCACAAATTTCACCCTTGTGTTTACATCAAGTTACCACTTCAGTGATTTCGCTTATAGCAAGTTCCTTCTGTGGCCTTGACAGTGTTTTGAGATAGGCAAGTGCATTCTTTAAGTCCTTATACCTTTACCATCTTAAAGTTGAGGTAGTTAATATAAATTTTTATTTGTGAAACATACTTAGAAAGTAAGGGAAAAAGTTAACAATCTTAGGGGGTAACATGATAGCAAACAAAGCACAAGCAAATAAACCAAAACTGCACCCCAGAAGTCCAAAAACCTTATGCAAAAGGAAAATATTTTATTTAAGGATTGCAATAGTAAGATGAAATAGACTAGACAGAGCACATGAATTGTAATAAATTTAGCAAGGTTACAGCTTGGTACAACCACTGGCAGGAGGTCATCCATGCTAACTAACTAATAAAAATGTCTCAGGAATTACTGTGTAATACTATCTAACCTAGGTTGCTAGCTGAACTACACCAGTTCATCTTAAGGACAGTAAATATTTCTTTATATAAATATAGCCATAAAGAATAGTACTAAACCACTTGGCTAAAATAAAAAATGGAATATCCTTCTCCTGTCAAATAAGGAACACATTTTAAAGAATCACAGTTGGGCTGAACGAATTTTCTCCCTACAGTGCAAACAGCATCTCTGTAGTCCTTCAATACTGCCTGTCTTTGTTTCCAAAGCGCATACATACACTTTTGAATTCTACCAAAGTTCTAGATGAATATTGCTGTTTAGACAAGACAACCTTCTACACTGCTTACTTTAGTTCTGAAACTTTGAAGTTACACTCTCTCCTTTGAAGCTTAACTTGAATTTAAGGCTGAAAATTGTTGTCCTAGGGTATTATATAGCCTAATATTAGAAAAACTGTTGTAAAATAAAGAGGAATGAATTCATGCACCCTCTGGCAGAAGGAATTTTTAGTCCAAATTTTATATCTCTGGGAACTGTTTTGGCTAGCAGGGGGAAAAATGTATTAGACCTTACTTGCTAATGTTCTGAAATCTAAAACCCTAGCTGACTCTATAATCAGATGTGACTCATAGAACGTACACACAGTCAGATATTCCCCCAGGCCATTTTTATTTGGTTTCTCACTAAATGTGTACAAGCATTTACACTTTCCACTGAAATGTCTCATTTTCCTATTCAATGACTAGAAAAATCCTCACATTCTAAATTGTCCTCAGGGGGCCATCAGAAGTCCTTAACACTATGTGCTGCCTATACAATCAATGCACATATTTTGTAGGCACAGGAACATCTAAATTAGGTGACTAATTTTGTAACCTAGATGTAAGTTGCACAGTGCTAAAAAGCTTTTATTTCAGCATAATGCACAAAATGATATATAAAAGGTTAAAATAAGAGAGATTTTTCACTCTAATATTTTAATTAAGAAACACTCTAAAAGGAATAGTCTGAGTGATATAAATACTTTTCCTGGTGTCCTGGATAGGAATGTTATTCTCCAATTTAATACTTCTGCTAAAACCAATCACCACTCACTTCCTCTCCCACTCTAATTGGAAGCACAAATGGCAAAGATCACGGATTGAGATAAGAACAATTTTCTGGAAACAGCAATGAGATAAGAAAACAATCAGTAACAACAATAGTATTAATATAAAAAGGTGTACGACAAATAAGCACTTTACACAGAAATAAACCCAACAATAAACAATAAGGCACCAATCCACCCACCAAGTTTCTCCACCACAAGGAACACCCTTATCTTTAGAAGGAAGTATCTTCCCCCATCCGCAGCAATTATGTGATGTATTGAACAACATCTGGGGCCTAGGCACACCCCCTCAGCTACTGCTCCTCTCAGCAAAAAATTAACCCTGTCTGGGCCAAAACCAGGACATTTGCATTTTTTGAACCAAAAATTCTTCCACTGGTATATATTTTGGCTTCTGCTGAAAGGTGTAAAAGTATTTTGGTTTCCAGAAGCCTTTCTTGTGTTATTAGCTGATATTAATGAATCATGAAACTGCTCACTCACTTCTCCTAAAAAGTAGGATGCATATTCTTGTGTTTCATGACACTATCTAAACTTAAACTAACAGAAAAAATTAGATTAATGAGAAATGAAAATACAAACCTTTTTGATGTTTGTAAGAGATGTTTGTAATTTCATAGAATAATTTATGTTGTTATTAAGTACATAAATGTGAATGAAACTTTACAAGCAATCTGCTCTCAGAATGTTACGCTCTAAAGTAAAAAGAACATGACTCGTTGTGTTCTGCAGGTCCTATAGGAGGTTCATATGGAGTTAAACTAAGGGAACTTCTAGGATAAAAAATCACTCAAATTCATACAATATTGATTATTTGTTCAGCAGGTAGGTTAACACAGAATAATAGTAGGGCCTTTAAAATTTTTGAAAATGAAGTGAGGTAAAATGCATGGGAAGTAGTAGCTGGACTTGCCCAAGGATTAAATATGGTAATTCAGGATTGTCTTCTGAATATTTTCTTTTTTTTTTTTCCCAGATGCATTATATTATCCTTTTTCCCTTGTAATCTTAAATTTTATAGTTTCAAGATAATAAATGTTCCTATCAGATTTAGAGACTAAAAGTCTAGTCGCCATTTGTAATGCTTTTTAGGACAACTTTAAATACTCAAAATCTCTTGGACACAAACACTCTACCCTTTAAACAAAACTGTTAATCAAACAGTGAAACTTAAGCTACAGAAGATATATACATTCTGTATAAGAAGGTAAAATATGTTTAATAAGAATAAACAAGTAACTACACAGGAGAAAAGGAGAAGTAATTGGTATAAAAATGGAAGCTTTAAAAACTTCAAACCCCATATTTCTGTAATATTACCTCTGAAACATAAATCTTTTTACTATATTGTAACAATACTCTGATTATATGGCTAATAATCATCATGCTATAGAATCATAGAAACACTTAGGCTGGAAAAGACCTTTAAGATCATCTAATTCAACCCTTAATCTAACGCTGATATGTCCAACACTAAAACATCTCTCTAAGTGCAATATCTATATATATTTTAAATACTTCCAGAGAGTTGACTGTACTCAGCTTCTTCCCTGAGCAGCCTGTTTCAATGCTTGGCAATCCTTCCCATGCAGAACTTTTTCTTAATTTCCTAAATCTCTCTTGCACAATTTGAGGCTGTTTCCTCTTGTCCTGTTACTTGTAACCTGGGAGAAGAGATCAATCCTTTTTTCTCCACAACCTCCTTTCAGGTAATTATAAAGAGAAAAATGTTCTATCTTGAGTCTCTTTTTCTGCAGATGAGGGACCAGCTCCTTCAGTTGCTCCTCATAAGGCTTATACTCCAGGCCCTTCACCAGTTCCATCACTCTTCTCTGGACACACTCTGGCACCTCAATATCTGTCTTATAGTGCAAGGCCCACAGCTGGACCCAGGATTCAAGGTGTGGCCTCACCAGTGCCAAGTACAGGGTGGCAATCTCTTAATCCTGCTGGCCAAACTATTTCTGGTACAGGCCAGGTTGCCATTGGCCTTATTGGCCAGCTGGGGCCTCTTCTGGCTCATGAGGACTCTGCTGGTTCATGTTCAGCTGCTGTCGACCAGCACTCTCAGGTCTTTTTCTCCTCAGCAGCTTTCCAGCCACTCTTCCCCCCAACCTGTAGTGATGCAGGGGGCTGTTGTGACACAAAGGCAGGACCTGGCTTGTCACCTCATCTAACCTCGTACAGTTTGCCTTGGCCCATCCAGCTGTCCAGATCCCTCTACTCTCCAACAGATCAATGCTCCTGCCCAGCTTAGTTTCATCTGCAAAATTACTGAGGGTGCACTCTATCCCCTTACCCAGATCATTGACAAAATTATGGAACAGAACTGGCCTCAATACTGAATCCTGTACAATATCACTTGAGGCCATGTGGGGCCTGCACCTTTAGAATATCCTTCCTGATGAATTTTTAGGCTTTCAATTTCCTTTGCCCTTTACAACTGTCTCCCAAGGAACCCTTTCATCCAGCTCCCTAAGCCCACCAAAGTCTGCCCACTAGAAGCCAAAGGAAGTTCTGCTGGCACCCTTTCAAGAATTGAAAACTCTGTAATGTCATGATTGCTGTGCCCAAGAAAAGCCCCGGCCATCATATCACTCACAAGCCCTTCTGTGCTCACAAACGACAGGTTCAGTAGAGCATCAACCCTAGTTGGTTCAGTCACAACTGTGTTAGGAAGTTATCTTCCACACACTCCAGGAATCACCCTGACTGTTTTCTCTCCTCTGTATTCTATTTCCAGCAGACATCTTGGAAACTGAAGTCCCCCATGAGAACAAGGGCTAGTGACAATGAGACTTCTCCCAGCAACTTATTGACTGGCTTATGGCTTAGAATAAGGAATATTAACATAATTTACTACATTGTAAAAAACATTAATAAACTGCTGGTACTAAGTTTTTAAGACAGTCATCACATGATTTATCTATAAGGCTAAAAACAGCTTAGGAAGTGGGACATGAACCCAGGATTCCTTATTTTTTTTTTAAACTTATTGTGTATGCACCTTCATTCTGAGGTCATTCTGGTTTGAACTGGCTCTGGTTTGAACTCTTCCAGCTAGCTCTGTCTAAAACAGATGTGCAAATTGACTGTCCAAATCCCTGGCTTCCACCTGCTTAGCAGTACAAATTTGTCTACATTTGGTTTATCTATAAGTGTATGAAACCTAGATTTTACTCTCTTCATGTAAAATTGAGTCACAGACCTTGCTGGGATACCTTTGTCAATCTTTGAGATATTTTCCTGTGTTTTACAACTCCTTTGGTCTGTAACCCATTGTATAAGATGCTTAATGAACAAATAAATTAAATGACAATCAGGGTTTAAAATGTGTTTCACAATATGCCTTTTTGATGACCTTTTAATAATGCAACAATGCTGATTTAAGTTCAAAATAATGTAGTATTTATTATTTATGCATTATAAACATTAATAATGTATTAAATACATACTCTTTATAACATGCTGTAAACTATCTGAACTGGAAATGAAAAGTTTTTATAAAATGCTTATTTCATTTCATGTAAAGACTTATAGAGTCAGCAACCTCAAATGTGGTTTTCAGGACAAGGGGAAGAGATGTAGAAATCTTAATTCTATGTTTCAGAAGGTTGTTTTTTTATATTAAGATATATATTATATTAAAAGTGCCACACTAAAACTATAGTAAAAGAACAAAGAAAAAAATACATCAGAAAGCAAAACAAGAATAAAAAAGAATGTATAACAAACATTTTTGCCTTCCAGAGAGTCTGACTTAGTTGCTTCCTTGATTGGTTATTAAGTAGAAATACTTTACATTGACTAATAAAGAAGCACTTGTTACATTTCACACTAGCAAATAATAATTATTTGCATCTTGAAGCTGAGACCTCTCAGCTTCTCAGGAGAAGAAAATCCTGACAAAAGGATTTTCATAAAATATCATGACTACACTCAAACAATGAAAATCTTAATGCTTAAAAAGATCAAAATTCTCTTCTACATAAAAATGGAGTTTTGGCCAAAAACCACCACCAATTCATAGGATTTAAATGTTCTATCCAATTGGAGCATGATTTGAATGTTTTAGTATGTTCCTAATATCATTTTAGGCACAATTATAACTTGTCTGCACACCAAGCAGATTGTGGGCCTTCTTAATTTCCTATGTCTGGTCTGCCAGGATAGTGGAGCTATCTCAGATACTTGATGGTTCAACTAGAAGTAGATATCTAAATTTAGACACCTAAATTTCTCCCTTGAAATCCTAATTTGGGAGTGCTTCAGCCTGAACTGAAATCCCTTTAAATAACTTTCTTTTGTCACTATGTCTGTCCATCATGCAGCCCAAACTCTAGCTGATTGGTTGTACATTCTGCAGGGAAAATGTGGTTTTCTATTGCTTAACCTTGAGTGGGTGTATTAAGTATAATTTTTATTTCTTGGGGTAAGTAGTTTTAGTAACAATGCTGTATAAACAGTAACATTTTTAAATTTTTAAATAAGAAAACAACTGTTATTCCATTTTGTGAAGATGTAGTATTTGTATGTGTCCTGGGTGTTTTGAAAGCAGCTTAGGCTCTTGGGAGTATTCAAATGACTTTCAGATTAAATAAAGCATGTCTAGGCAGCTACTGGGGTGTGATGTTTGAATTGGTATATTTTAATTGTCTAGCTCAGAACTAGCCAATTTCAGTTTTAGCTAACAAAGAGTTTTTCTAAATCTAGCTGAAGTTTTCCAGCAAGGAAAAAATTAAGCAGATGGAAATATAATTTTTTTTCTTTATCAACTGGAAAATGTTAAAAAAGTTGAAATCATTTCACTTAAATTATATCAGTTTATTAAAACACTCATTTTTTAAACACAGTCCCAAGAAGCAAAACGCTTTGATCTATACAGAATCTGCATTTAATCCTGCACAATTATGCATTGCAGCAAGTTGGGCATTATAGCAGGCTTATATTAGAATGTCTGTAAAAAAATCACCATAATACCCTTTGATTGATGAATTAATTCACATATTTTTTATAGAAGGTTTAAAAATAAGGACACAAATAGCACTATTTCCTTTGTAAATTTTATAGTGACTCACATGAGGCCAGAAAAAAAGAGCTCTTCTTTTTTTCTTTTCTTCTTTGTTTTCTATTCCTCCCTCTCTTCCATTTGTCCACCTTATATTACCTTGACGCCTAAAAAGTCTTCGTACTTGTAAATAATGGGCAAACATATTATAAATGTCTTTTTTTTAAAACTTGCTTTCTCTATAGAATGGACTTAAAACTGTTCTGATAGCAAACTACAAAACCTCCATATTTTAAGCAGACAGAACTCTACTAGTACTAAGATACAGCAAAATTGGCAAAAATTAAGCTAATTGCCCTATTTTTCAAGTACTTGCTGGTGGGCATAATATTTGACTTGTCCTGAGAGAATGAAGCTATTATGGAGAGGGAGGTTATTCAAAAGTACTCTCAGATTCTTCTTCTCACAGAGGCATTATTATTTTGGTTGCAGACTTAGCAAACTAATCTATTAAATTGCATAGTGTACTGGTTTCAGCTGGGTGAGAGTTAATTTTCTTCACAGCAGCTCATATGATTTTTGGTTTATGAACAAAACAGCATTGATAACAGAGGGGTGTGTTTCCCATTACTCAGCAGTAACAGAGTCATGGCCTTTTCTGCTCGTCTTGCTTGTCTGCTTCTCCCCACCAGTGAGGAGGCTGGAGGTGCACAGGAGCAGGGACAAGACACATACAGGGCGGCTGTACCCAACTAACCAAAGGATAGTTCCTCGAGCTTTATATGCTGAGTGTGACACATGTGTTGTGTGTCACACTCAGCATATAAAGCTGGAAGAAGAAGAAGGGGAGACGTTCGGACTTACAGTGTTTATCTTCCCAAGTCACTGTTCTGTGTGATGGGGCCCTGTTTTCCCGGAGATGGCTGAGCACCTGCTGCCCATGGGAAGTGGTGAATGACTTGTTTATTTGACTTTGCTTGCATACACAGTTTTTGTTTTACCTTTTGAGCTGCCTTCAATCCAACCTAAGAGATTTCTCACTTTTACCTTTCCAGTTGTCTCCCCCATCCCACTGCGGGGAAGCAAGCAGAGAAGCTCTGTGGGTCTTTGATGCCTACCTGGGCAAAACTGCAACAGTGTTTAAACATAACAAGGTACAAACGACAGCCCTCATTGCATACATGAGCATCTGCTTCTAGCAGAGATATTGGTAGCAATATGAGTGAGTAAACTGTTGCAGCTAAATGCAAAATTTCCCTCAGTAGTTCCAGAAACTATGCATATGTATGCATACATAAAATTGTCTTTTTCAGCACCCATAATTTATTCTAAAATTTTAAATTGCTCTGTGAATATATATGTCTTTTTCCTCCAAAAAGACTATAAAAAAGTGCTTCTATTAAAAAAAAAAACAACCCTACTTTAGAATGACCAGCCCAATATGAGATTATTTGCCAAGTCAATTTTCACTAAGGGCACCACATATTTTGGGTATACAATTGTTTCAATTTGAATGCAAAAGGTTCAAATTGAGATGCTAATGACTTGTGTTAAGTGACTAGAGAAACCATCCACAATATCTGTGAACCTGTAGTGTCCTAGTGCCTCAGCAGTAAAACAAATCTGAAGACCTTCCCTGAATAAATTAGCAGTCACTCGATCAGGTCACCTAGTCTACAGTCAGCAGCTATTTTTTCCCACTTTATTTAACTGAAAATCACATCATCATCAGTCCATTTGATGGCTGATAAGAGTAAGGGTATTAACAATACAAAAACCAAAGGGCTAAACTTAATGAAAGGGCTAAATTAAACCAATTTTGGAAAAGGTTGGTGCTTAATATCACCTGATCTGATGATATTGACAGTCAGTAATTAGCCTAACAGCAGGTATAAAAGTCAAGTTAAAGCATACAGGTCTAACTAGAGGCAACTTTATGAAAGAGTTTCAGTTGAGAATCTCACATTTAGCTAATGGGTTTTCAAGAAATATACACTGACTTTAGTGTGAAGTGGGTATTTTGATATCTTATGATACTAATGGGTTTGGGTGCAGCTTGAGTTAGTTAGGGCTTAGTATGTACCTTAAGAATAATTAAATACTGTGTAATTCAAAATGTGTATTTTGAAATTAATAGCCACAAGATTCCTATACATCTTTTCTAAAGTGTAAAAGATTTTTTGCCCTGTTTTTGCAAAGTTAATCAAAACAGAAGAAAAGTTTTAAAATTTACCCAATATCTTATGCCTTAAAAAAGCAAAATACATTCAGCCATAATGTCCCCAGTGATTAGATCTGTACTATCCAGGGCATTCAGAGGGAAACAGAAGAGTATGAAGAGACAATTTAAGTAATCAGGCTATTTATTCTAAATTTATGGGCTTCTCCCAACCATCCTATATATTTCTCCGTGGCAACACAGCTCCCTGCACTACCTATTTGCAAATTTTTTACGCTTTTTTCATAATTTTCTGCACTTCAAACACTTTGCTTTATTCAAAAGCAAAACTTCTCCTATTTTAATGTCACATTTGTTGACATTTCAACTATATCAATACAAATACTTTTTTTTTTTTTTTTTTAAGAATAAGTAAGGATGTGTGAGACTCTTTTTCACTTATTCTCTCTAGAATTTAAAAGCATGCCTGGAAAACTCAAGAATATTGTCAACCTCTCCATTGGCTTCTGGTTTTCTTTAGTCTATAAATAGTTCTTAAATAATCGGTGCAAACTTTATTTTCTGGCCTTCCCTTCCTGCATGGTTTGGTCATAGGTGAAGACATGGAGTCTCAATGAAAGAGAAATCATTCCTATAAAGGGCTGGGTCTGCTTTCTTAACTTGGGAGCAAGCCAGTCTTTAATTGCATCCATCTGTCTGAGTTCTGATTTAATGTAGGTGCCCAACAATTTATTGCACAGATAAACTGTTTCCGCAATCTTCCCTTTGCACTTCAGCACCTTTACACACAGGGAGATCAAATTAAATATCCACAGGCAGTATTCACTGTGGTATTCCTACTTCTCAGCACTTCAGATTGCAGCTTTGGTAATGTTTTTAAATTATTTAGTTTTGGGATCAATTCAATACTTAAGGAGAAGAGTGTGCAAAATGCAAATAATGGTTCATTATGGTATCATGCTGATATCCAAATGAATAATGCACATCATAACCTTTTCCAATCACTGAAACTATCTGTGTTAATAGAATGAGAAAAAAAACCCCAATAATTAAGAGAAAAATAGTCTGATAAGTGATGAAAGGTTGAGAATGGATTTCCTAGATTTCCAATGCTTCCAGAGGTCGTGCAGTAGTTAGTCAATAGGTCCCCCTGGGAAACTGCCCTCAGGGACCAAGGAAGCACAAACGAGCTGGCAGATCTTTGAAGATATTTTTCATAGAGTGCAAGATCTCTCAATTCCCAGGTATAAGAAACCAATAAACAAAGGCAAAATATCAGCATAGATGAGTAAAGGCCTGTGGGTCAAACTAAGGGACAAGAAAGAGATGCACAGGCAGTGAAAGGTACAGGTCACTTATGGCGAAACACTAGGAGACTGTTGTGAATGGGCATACTTCCCTGGGAGGTGTTCCTCAGGAGAGTTGTGAATGTCCTATTATTGGAAGGGTTTAGGGTCAGGATGGACGAGGCACTAAGGAACATGATCAAGTTAAAGATGTCCCTGCTTATTACAGAGGATTTGCGCTAGATGACCTTTAATACTTCATTCCAACCCAAACTATTTTATTTTTCTATATATTCTAGCCACCACTAACAGCTGCATTTTATGTCCCAAGATTCACCAATGTGTCCTGCCCAGCTCAAAATTCTGTAACAGATATCTCAGGAAATCAAAAACAATGTTGTTACTTTAAAGAAATTGTCTGCTTTAGTTTCATAACTGTATTACTTTAAGCTTCAAGTCTTCCAAGATGTCTTTATGTATGTTAACTCCCTTTTGCAGATTGACAGTGTATATATATATATTATGTATACATTATTTTTCATGATATACAGATCCACTCCTCACTTTCAGAAAATGCTTCTCCTAAAATCCTCACTTTCTTATGGCTTTCTTTGTCTCCTTTCTATTTTTCAAGGAACATGTTTAATCCTCTGCTATTGTGAGCAACCGCACTTTAAAGACCTCATTTAAGGTCAAACATAAATTTACACATGACCAGTTTATATTGATTTATGCCTATTAGTATTTGAAATTATTGCTTTTATCTTAATATTTTCTCCTTGTATTTAGAAAGAATAATCATATGTGCTATTAACTTCCATTAGGTTAAGCCAAAATCCCAACATACTTTCTGAGAGTTTGGTGCCATGCCAGCTTAAACCAGTCTAATTTGAGATTATCCTTTTTGCCTGTCCCTCTGTCTTCAGTCATGTGTGCTGAGAGTCATAACTGCCTTTCAAGCTGTGAAACAGTAAGCCAGTTTAGAGAACTAATTCAAAAGCAAACTAAATGTAAATAAGACAAAATTATATGTTGTCCAATTCTTGGGGATTTTTTCTGTGTCCTATGAAGTGTTGCTTTCTTAGTTCTAGTCCTTGAACTCCATCATCAGTGGATGCAAGTGTATTTATTTCAGCACAAGTAAGTCAGAATTTAAGAAATATAGAAATATAATATAAAAGTATGATAAGATACAGAAGGTACGGCTTTATAACATGTGATGTGATCAAAACTGCAAATTCCATAATTGGCACTTTGAGACAATTATTCCTGAAAAATAATCCACTTTAAGTAAGTAAATTTGCTCCAGCCAGACACATGCATTGATGTATAAGTATAATCACACACATGCACTGTCAGAATTCTCATATGTTAAAGTTATATTTATGCATGCAAAAGATCAGTGAATACCGTTAAAAAGATGTTATGGTTTAACCCCAGACAGTGATGCTGAACAACACAGCCATGTGCTCACTCACCTCCCTAGTAGAATGGGAAAGAGAAACAGAAAAAGATGGCTTAAGATAAGAACAGTTTAATAAGTGAACTAAAGTAAAATATCATGCTAATAATACTTATTCTAATGAAAAGAGAAACAATATCCAAGGGAAAAAAGAATGGTGAAGCACACTACAATTGCTCACCTCTTGCTGACTGATGCCCAGCCCAACTCTGAGCAGCAATCAGTCTATCCCGGCCAGATCCCTTCAGTTTATATACTGCATATGAAGTTCTGTGATATGGAATATCCCTTTGGTCAGTTTGGGTCAGCCATCCTGGTTGTGCTTCCTCACAGCTTCTTGTGCATCTGCTCACTGGCAGAGCAAGGGAACCTGAGAAGTCCTTGATTTAGGGTGTGCCCTGCTTAGCAACAACTCAAATATCAGTCTCTTATTGGCATTTTTCTCCTAAAAATTGGCATTTTGTCCTAAATCTATATGAGGTAGTCGGAAGAAATTTAACTCTACCACAACTAAGCTAGCACAGAAGGATAGATCCAGGGAATTTAAAAACAACAGGAGGTTTCAAATAATTTTGGAAGACTGAGTTGAAGCAGCAGAAGGCAATAAGTGTACCTGGTAAACAGAGCAGAAAACAGTACTGAACAATGAAGTTTAAATAAAACATATAAAAACTGCAATAAAACGTCTCTTAACAGATGTTCAGAAAACCTATGGAGAATTAAAAAGGAAAAAAAAAAACAAACCAAAATAAAACCCCCAAATCTCTCTCAATATATTTCAAACACAAATTAACATAGTATTTTTATATTATTTGCTTCTAACAAGTACCCAATATAGAACTCAACAGTTAATATCTTCATGAAAATTATGTCAGCTATAGCTTATTTACAGCTATCATAATGAAGGAAATTTGCAAGAAACCTAAAAATAATATAGAATAAATTATGAAGATAATCTTAAACATTTACCAATTATTCAGTTTCTTCCAGTCTTTCCAGATCAAGAAATTTTTAGGGTTTTTTTTTTTGAGCATTTCACTAATGATCAGTGTTTACTGTAAAAGTCTAAGGTTATAGAAACACAGCTAGACTCCTATCGCTCACACCAAAAAAGGCTATTGAAGAGTTTGAATCTTAGACATATTTGGAAGGCGTTTCACATTATGTTTAATTCTGATGTTCATTAAAATAAATCACTGGAGGACTAGTAGTAAATTTTCTTCTGTGATGCAGAAGTATGTGGTCTATTTACAATGGAATTCTTATTTTTTATAGTAGTATAAAAAGTGAGCTGGAGACCATCTCCGGAAATTGATGAATTTAGAAGCCTTGAATAAGAAATGAAAGTAGAAAAAAAAACAAAACAAAACAAAACAAAAAACAAAACAAACAAACAAAAAAAAACCCCTGAGAAGTTATTGCCCATTCTATTCTACTACTTTTGTGATGGGATGGGAGGAATTTTTTACTCTTCATATCCTACAATGTGGTCTATTTGCTTTCTACTCAAAGCATGTGATACAAAGACAGATACACATGCAGATTCAATTGCTATAAGTATCTGTGTTGGTTTTCATTGGAATAAAGTTAGCTTTCTGCACAGTAATTAGTATGAGGCTGTGTTTTGGATTTGTTCTGGAAATGTTGCTAACACAGAGAAGTTTATGTTATTGCTGAATAGGGTTTCCAAAGAATCAAGGCCTTTTCTGTCTCATTTCACCCCATCAGCAAGGAGGCTTGGGGGTGCACAAGAAATTGCAAAAAAGGGACCACAGAATCGTGGTCATGCAGGTGGGAAGTAGTGAATAAATTCCTTGTATTTTGTATTGTTTTGCTTGCATGCCTTGCTTTTGCTTTGTTTTTTTCATAACCCATGAGTTTTTCCACTCTGACTCTTCTGTTTCTCTCCCCCATCCTGCTGTGTGGTGAGTGAGCAAGCAGCTGTATTGAGCTTAGTTGCCAGCTGGGACTAAACCACTACAATATTATTTTAGACAGTGGATCTGATTAGCTCAATTTACTTAATAATATCACCTTTAAAAACACTATTACAAATAATTGTGACCATAAAGTACAGTATGGAATAAATTTCTCTAAAAAAATAGTCTTTTAGCTGGGCAGGTATTTTATTCTCTTGGTAACCAGTACACTACCCATACTACTGAAAAATTTGAATGGATTGTCTGCTTGCAGTAGGCTTTAAAAGAGGTAAAAAAAAAAAGGTGTTGTGAGAGAGTTGTTATTCTTCCAAAATTCCCATTCAAATAAACCCATATTTATGAGCACAGCTAAGCAAAATTTAGCTTCAGGAGTGAAAAAAAACCCCTGAGGATTCTGTTGCCTACAATGTCTCACCCAAGATACCTGAGTACAAAGAGAGTAACCTTTCACATTGCAATCTTTACAAGCAGTTTGAATTCAAGAAATTGAAAAGTTCAAGACAGCCAGCCTTGTTTTTCAGTATAAGCATGTAATTCTTTCTGAAGATAGCATGACAGTTTGAACAATATGAATATTTACATTTGAGTTTCCTATATCTTTTCTTTCATTTATTATTTATACTAAACACAACAATTTATGCAACATTCTAAAGAGTCAGAGATATTCAATAATGTTCTTCATAAATGTATATAAATATATTAAGTAAATGTATATAAATATGAAGTAAAGCTCCACTTGACCTGGACTGTATTTATTCTAGCGAAAGAAAATCCAAGTCAAATTATGAGTAATTTCTGACTTGTTGGATACAGTTTTTCAGTTATAGTATCAAATATAATGAAGAAAATTAAAGCATAATTGCTCCCTCCAGTGATACAAATTTAATTTAGTCTTAAAATTTTATCTGAAAAATATTTTTCTTCCTAATTTTACTTTTCTGATTAAGTCTTTCACTTTTATATTAAAGTGGGTATGAATTGATTATCTTAGCATTTAACAGTAAAAGCAAGTGTATGACTTTGTAGCAGGTTGACCCTGACCAACAGTCAAGCACCACAGAGCTGTTCACTCATTTCCCTCTCCCATAGGTCATGGAGAAACTAGGAGGAAACTTCAGGCATTTAGATGTCAAATAGGTGGGGGAAAAAGCTGTGCATTCAAGCAAAGCTAAATGAGGAATTAATTCACTACTTCCTATCAGCATGCAGATGTTCAGCCACTTCCAGGAAAACATGAATAATAATTACTTAGGAAGTCAAACATCATAATCTTGGTTATTGCACTTCCTCCTCCTTTTCATGAGCTTGTATTGCTGAGCACATCTTATGTTATGGAATAATGCTTAGGTCAGTGCTGGTCAGCTACTTCAGCTGTGTCCATTAGCATCTTCTTGTGTACTTTGAGCAAACCACTGAGGGGAAAGAGTGGGAGCAGAGTGAGCAAGAAAGAACCTTGATGCTGTGCGACCACTGTTTGGTAACAGCTAAAATACTGTGTATTATCAATATTGAGTTAGTCACCAATCCATACTACTACAAAAATATTGGCTGCATCCCAGCCAGACTCATCACAACGAAGGATTTCTAATTTCTTTTAAGCATGGTACACTTCAAAAGTAACTAATAGTTTATCATAACTATTAGTATTAACATGCAAGGTTCTTGAAATTGAGATTCCTATCAAAGCAAGTATTGTATAAATGTATATGGAAAAAAAACCACACAACACTATGTCTATAGAAATAATGGAGCTACCTTTCCTACAGAGTGGCATTCAACCAGTTAGTAACTCATTTACAGTGTCTTCTCAGCATTTTAGGAAGTAATCCTCACCACAATCATTCAATAAAAATAAAAAAAAAGAAAAAAATTAGATCTAAGTTGCATGAAGAACGAGTTTTTATGAGCAGTTAATCATGTGATAATCTTTTCAACTCCTAAGAATAAAACCTACAGCAGAATTCCTGGGGAAAAGAAACAAACAAACCCCATAACAGTGTTCTTACTGAGCATTATATTATCATTTCCATGACAATTTAAATATTACTTTGCTAATAATAGTTTTAAAGTAAATCTCAGAATAGCAGAGTCCAGGAACTTTTCTGAGAGCATGAGAGATAATTTAGATAAATGTAAAGAACAGTCAGTGAAAAAGAGCTTGGGAGAGGAGAACATGTAGTGGGTGTACATGTATCATTGTCCATAAATGGAAGGCTGTTGGACAAGTAGAGATAGTTCTTAATCATCAATACTTTTAGAGATTTTGCAAATGACATTTATTACTTTACATGAAAGTCCTTTAATTTTCTTATATTACCAGAAGCCAAATAACCCAAGGTTATCTCAGCTGAAATGAAGGAATTGCAATTGAAACCACTAAGAAAATGGGAGTTTTACTCTAGGGAAGAAACATATGAAAGAGCACTGAGTGATACCATGCTTGTAGAGTTAGAGAAGGTCAATATTGCAGTAAACCTAGAAAATGATGTAACACTTGATTTACAATTTTGGAAAATACAGGCATTGCAGGGAGATGTTGACTTTTCAACCTCACCAAAGCAAGTGTCAAAATAGCAATGAGCACATAGAATAGGTAATTTACAGCATTCTGCTCTAGCCATTAGGCTGTTAAACAGCATTATTTCAACTAATGGAAAACCATTAAACTTTTAGGGTGTCGTTTAATGTTAGAAGAGCTGATCGCTAAAGAACAATTGCGTTTCTACAGCATATTTTTTGTGGCACTTAATTAGGGATATATCCTCAAGTAAACTCATAAAATCTATGTCTCTCCTGCTTAAAGTTCCTTAGGTCATAGGCTCTTAAAGTGCTAATAAATCTCTGCTAGTTGACATCACCTCCTGACTCTTCAAGTGAAATTTTCTTCACAAGTTATTATATTGCTTTCTTTCTTTTGCATTAGGGGCCGTCTTGTTAAATTATACGTTGTCATTTGTAAATCCATTGACCTTCACGATGTTAAAGTTTATAGGGTTTCCAGTGATCAGATATACTACAAAATGCACTTTCAAATAATCATTTGATTGTCACTATGTCGGCTAATATAAATAATAATAATAAACAAATAGTACAATACTTCTGTGGCTTAATTGAAATTAAATTACTGTGCAGATTTTCAATTTCAATAATTTCACATTGGAAGAGCTACTTTAGTGAAATCTTAGGAAGGATTTGGTTTTTTTTTCCAAAACAGAAAAAGTATGCAAATTCAGATTTCTCTAGGAAGAATTAACTAATGAATAGTATAGCTGAATTGGGGCATAACACAAATTTGTAATTATAATCTTTCAAAGGAAGAATTTCATACCTCTACTTCATTTGAGTTCATTTATCTCAAGAGTTAGAAACATAATGATAACATTTAAGTAGAACAGAATGAAGAACAGCCTTTTAGGAAAAATAGAGAAGAAATTCAGCATAGATGCACTCAGTAGATAGTCTAAATAACTATACATATGTTTAATACATAATCGGGGTTTTAAAAGATAAATTGTATAGACAAAATAAATACACTTAAAAAGCAGAGTACTAGAAAATAGATTATCCCTATAAGCATTTTTGACTGAAGTAACTTTCAGGTTATAATCAAATATGTCAGTTTTATGTTATATAGGTGTCAGCAGTAGACATGAATAGAATTGCTTTTCTTGTAAGAAAATCCTATCAGAGCTCAGAGGAGCAAAATAGCATAAGCCTCCTGAATTAATTAGCATGTTATGCTGTATGTTTACTAGAAATTTGTTTGCTGATGGAGAAATTAGGGTCCACAGCATCCAAAAGAAAGTAGTATTATCTGTGCTATCCCCGTTTTCTTCATACGGTCGGCTCTAGTAAATTACATTTTTAGAGATATTTTGGTCTAAGTGCCTTTCCTACTGGCATCATAATGAACCAGCACCTCTGGTAGATACTGCATGTCTGAAGATTGGTGTAAGACTAGCATCACAGAGAAGTGCAATATCAGCAATTCACTAGTATGATCACACCTCAAGAAAAGTGTCAGGAAGGAATGGGAATTCTGCATGTCCCTTCTACACACTGAGACTTGTGGATGTTCTTGAAAGAAAAAAGGAGAGTTTACGACAGAGTTGGATGGAAGGTATATTGGTGGTCCAGTACTGAGAGCTAAGGCATTGCAAGCAGAGGGGAGACTGAGTTGCTCAGTTTAACCATTGCCTCCTCAGGTTACACTATGTGGATCACTGTTCTCATGGATGATTGAAATGGTCAGCATGGTATGGAGAAGGCAGATGACAGGACCATGCTGCCTTGACAGCAGATGAGGATAACCAAATGTTTGGATTATCTGGGTAAAGTGGCCATGCAAGTCTTTGACACAACAGCAACAACAACATGTTCTAGTGAATAAAGGTGCTTGGTGCACTTTATTTACCGTGTTGAAAGAAAGCCACTAGGTAATAACCTATTGAAGACAAAATAAAGCTTTTTCTTTGAACACTTACTTTAATATTCAAAAGTGTAGAAATAGTCTCTTTTTCTTCCTTCACTCCCTTCTTTTCATCCCTTTTATATTCAGAGCTTCTAATCATAGCACATAACAGAAAATTTAACAAGATTTGATTGTCTTAAACAAAAAGACAAATATTTCAGTTTACACAATCTGAGAAAAAAAATGACTGTAGTTATACTCATTTTTCCCAGTATGAGAAAATTGGTCCTTTTACAGAAAATATAACAGCAATTCAGAGAGATGAAATCATTAACTCTGTAGAGGTGAATGACAATGTATCTATGATATTTAGCCTCAGCTGGCGAAAATATCAACTTATTTCTATGAATTTACAGAAATATTTGTTTTCAAGTTATGAAACAAATTAAAATTACAGTTATTTTATACCCATGATGGCAAATTGTCCTCATTATTCTTTTTAAATGGAATCTGCTTTGAGAGCAAGTTTTCCTGAGGACTTGCTGATGTACGTAAAATCTTAAATGCTACAGGAGCCAGATATAAAAAACTGCATTTAAAACTTGCACCCTTACTCTTTTGACCCATTCAAGTATACTGAAACTCTTTTAATCCTTTTCTGAAAAACAAATATGTAATGAGATTTTGCATATGACTGCCTTTTAATTGGAAAACTTTTTTTCCCATGGTGTCAACTACAAAGACACTCAATTACCCTTTTCGACTTTTTCTCCCCATCCCCAAAATCTTAAAGCAAACAGCAAAATATACATTATTTGCAAAACTAAGAATTTATTTTTAATGTAATATAAATTTAAACAGTCTAACCAAAGAATTATTTTTACTGTCAATCTAATTGTTACAGAGAAAAATTAAAAAAACTACCGGAAAAAATACTTGTAGTAGTTAAAATGGTTACGTACTTTCTGGTATGTACAAGCTGGTGTTATGATCCTCTCCTCACTTCATTATTTCAATTCATCCTAATTCTGATCCTTCACTTTTCCTGATGAAGATAGAGGGGCAGTTACAACAATTCATCAGTGTCTAGAGACTGCACTGGGAGGATATACAATGATCTTTTCTAAAATGTAGATATCTAAATATCATATACTCACCTTATATTAAATAGAGATAAATTTCAAAACATATTTCTTAGGGGAAAAATCCTGCTTTGTCTTCCTTTCATCAGGTTATCTTTCATCTGATATATTGCCGTCTGAAGTTGAAAATTTCTGTCAAATTACCAGTGAACCTAAAGTGGTTTTATCAGACAAGGATGTCTAAGTTTAAAAACTCCCTCCACCTCTCCTCACAGACCAAGTGTTCTGGCCCTAACCAAGCTGTTGGCTTTGCCCTAATCTAGCCAATGCCATTTCCAGATCCAGGGAGAAGGTTTGTGTCTTCATTTCTAAAGGGAAAATTCTGAATCTGTTATTTCTGCATTTCATGAAGTTCCATCTGGTACATTTCTCCTGACAATCAGGATGGCATTACTCTGAGTGGCATTACTGCTTCTGGCATATCAACTTGATCCCACCAGTTTGGTGTCATCTGAGAACCTGATGACAGCAAACTCTGTCATCTCCAAGTCATTCATAAAGATGTTAAACAGGAGCAGAAAGAAATCCAGTGTGCATATTCATTCTACATCCTCATTTTCAGGAAGTACATTTGAAAAGCCACGAAAAGTCCCTTGTGACTGAGAAAAAAGGAAAAATCGCTCTTATTTTTCAAAAGGGGAGAAAGAAAAACCCATTGAACTGGTGAGCCTTACCTATGTGCTTGTGAATACCATGGAGCAGATCCTCATGGAGGCAATGTTAAGATATCAACAAGTGAGGTTTCTCAACTAATGGTCAGTTACAGGAACTCAAAATTGTCACCAGATAATATAAAAATAAAATATAAAGATTTGATGCTCAAAATATAATGAAAATGTATCTGCACAACTGTGAGATCAAGATGCTCGTTATTTCTTGTGAAGAATTCAGCCTCAGTTCTCACTAAAACAATAGGGCCTAGGATATATGTGACTACTAGTACTCAGCTCAGAAACCTGAAATTGTAACTGCATAACTGCATTACTGAAAAAATAACCATGGATTCTCTTGACTTCTCTGTATTTTCCTCCATATGTATAAAATGTTAAAATTAACAGTCCCCACACTCAAGTAATTTCAGATTGTTAATGCCAATAAATCATTAGAACTTCACTAAATCATTACACTTTGAACAAGTGTAATGTTAATTTCAGAAATATGTTCCCATGAGCCAACTTTTAATTTATATGAGATGCTAGGGAAACCTAGGAAACAGAATTTTATTTAAAAGAAGTTTTGACAAAAAGGAAAATACGTCAAACTATAAAATTTGAGATTAGAAGGGACCAATTGAGATCATATAGGAAGGGACCAATTGAGATCATCCAGACTTGCTAAAGCAGTTAGCTACAACAGAAAAGTGTCCAGTTTGGTTTTGACAGTCTCCCCACATGGAGAATCCACAGCCCCTGGGCAGCATCTTCCCATGTATGAGAACACTAATTGCAAAAAAGTTCTTGTTAAATTAGATGAATGATTATATTATTTAATTTCTACCATTTTCTCTTATCCTGTCAGTGGGCAGCAGTGGGAAAAATCTGGTTCCCTCCTCTTCATTATTTCCCATTTTGTCATACATATTGACAAAATCTGCTGTGTCTCATCCTCCCTCCCCGCTCCCCCCACAAAGCCTTCTCTGCTCCAAGCTGAACAGAAGTAAATCCCTGTCATCCCTCAAATGAAAGATGCTGCAGTCCCTTCATCACCTTTGCTGCAGTCACTCTATTCAGGCCTGTGTTGTACTAGGGAGCCCACAACTCAATGCATCATTCCAGATGTAGTCAAGTGAATTACCACCTCCTTCAGTCTGATGGAGAGATAAACAGAGAGTAACATACAAGAGTGAAGGATAAGCCTTAATAAACTTCCCATAATGTTCTAAATGGAGACACTGGCATGCAGTAGGCCTCTCTACAGGTCAACAGATGGGGGGCATCATTTTTCACAGCAGGGTCTCCAACCATTGTAACTAGAACCTGTAAAGGTTTTGGCTCTTGAAACCTCAGAGACAATCTGCACAGTCTCTGATCTCTCTGATGCTGCAGTCTACTGACTTCCCTCAGGAGTTCCTTTGCTTGTCAGCACGGCTCCTCAAGAATCACACACCTTTTGCAGGCTAGAATCAGTTCTGCCCCACCTCAGCAAAAAGCCTGCAGCCTGAGCCTTGCAGAGATGCGTCCTCCTTCTGAAGCTCCATAAAGGTCAAAGAATCCAACCACCTAGGGACAGTTGGACTGTGTCTTTTAGCAGACTCTGCCTGAAAGAGAAAGTTTATCAATTCTTCCTTCATATCCTGCTGCCCAAACCACCAGCTTCAGGGGTAGTGAAATCAAGAGGAGACTATCCTTATCCTTACCTTCCAATAACAGGAATATTTAATGGCTAAGTTTTAATACTTTAATGCTTGACATATAAATTTAGAAAAGAAAACCTAGAGATAGCAGATAATTTGACAATGAATTAGCTAATACTTTTTCTGAGCAAGATGTATCTTCAGTTCAGTTTTGGATAAGAAATTAGAAAGAAAGAAATTATTTCCCTTTCTTAGGCCTTTTTGTTAGACAATATTCTAATTCTGTCATTGAATAAATAAAAAATAAAAAGCAAACAACCACTGTACTTAGTAAAGAAACACTGTACTCAGCTACATCTATTTTGTCACTTCTGTGACTTTTAAAATACACAACTGACATGATATCTAGTGCAATTGATGAGTTTTAGCAATATTTCAACTATAAAAACAGAATATGGGACTTACTTAATGTTGTTTTTTACTTATTTATCCACTATCTAATGGACTCCATTCACAGGATTCTGATGAAAGAACCACTAACCTCATGAAGAATTTTTTGCATTGACTTCAATTGGCTAAGCTCTAAACCAAGATTAAATGTAAGAATTACTTCAATGATGGATCATTGTTGGTAAGATTAATGTTTAATCATCATAAACTTTATATAACCCTACCCATGTTTTTTCTTTTCTTTTTTTTTTAAACATATATTTCATACCTTTATGTTTGCATAGATACTTATAGGTCATGGATCATTTAATCTGGATTCACGTGAAATGAATCACTGAAGGGAGCCTGGGCCATTCCAAATTTATGCATTTCCACGTGAACAGCTATATTTGCTTAGATAAATCTCATCCATATGGCATGCCTAGTTTTATTTCATTTTCCATTGGGATCATTTTAGATTACAGTAGCTGTTTAAACAGTTGAAATGTATTGGTTTAATGGGCACTTCGGGGAAAATACTGGAAGTAGATTAATATGTTAGACAGCAGGAGTTTAAGCATAGATAAGGAAAGGCCTAAACTAGAAAGCAGAGAGTGCTAGAAAATGGAGAGAGAGATGGGAATAAGAGATGCAAAACACTGTCATATTGAAGAGCATGCTGTGTTTTCAGATCACTTGGACTGAATAATAAAGCCAGGTCTGCAAAATGATACTTTGTATTTTAAAGTAAAAGACCTCTTCTGGGACAGGAAACCCCTGTAATGTGAATATTATGGATGTCATCATATATAATCATTCAGTTATGAAGTCAGTCTATGTCTAGGCTACTGTCTTTCTTCAAAAACACAGTCAGACAATTAAATTCTATTAATGTAATTGATAGAATTCTGGATTAAGCCACAGATTTACAGAGACAAAGTGGCGACAAACTAGTAACTTCAACATTAACATAAAAAGGTAAAAGACTGAATCATGTCAGTATTCTGCACATCTCCGCTCTTATGATGCTGAGACCATTTTGGGAATAGGAAACTTTAAGCAATCCTCAATAATACCAAATAAGTGGATGATGTAAAATTACTTCCTTCTTTTGCTACAATTTGCTGTTTGCTTCCAGTTTCATCTAGTCAGTACTGAATGTGCCTACTTTATCAAGAAGTGTGTCTAATCCATCTTGCTGCCTTTATACATGGTCTTTGCCATAGGGCCTCAGGGAAAAAAAATAAAAGAAAAATGGTTTTATATCTGTTCCCATAACCAAATCAAATCTTAATAGATGGCAGTATCTTTACCTATGGGTATGAGAGAGTGTTTACATACACTAGAGGTTAATAAAAGCAAATTTAGTTTGAATGGTATATTGACGATAACTCTGGTTTCAATATATGTTTCTATTTTACCTTATATTCTTTCTACACATCTCCACCTATTTCTTCTTTTACATAATAGATACAGATTTACCCTGAGAAGCATACTGATATTGGGGGAAAAAATGACCTTTCTGTGGGACCTTCTATGGTAGACTAGTTATTTTGAATATCAGGTGTGCAAGAGTTAATCCAAAACTGAGTGAATCCTTTTGGCCTTTCTTCATCCCCTTTGTTGCAAAAGAAGCGGTTTTGGAAGCTGATTCTGATAGCAAATTTTAAGAGTAGGGCTAGGTCCTGCAGCTGCTCTGGACTGAGATGTGTCCTGTGTGGCTACTGGACCCAGCTCACTGCCCAAGCACTTGGTCTGTGCCCAGGCTGAAAGAGGGGCTGCTGCTTTTCTCTTCGCAGGTTCAGCCGGCAGCAAAGCTGAGCACATGCTCCGGAGAGACACACAATCACACACAGGACGCAGGCACAGCCTGTCACACAGGCAGCCACAGGTGGGGGGTTGCCTTTAACAGCACCACATTTCCATTACTCACACCAAGCATAAGATCAGACAGACGTGTCCCTTCCTCTTGGGCTGACAGAAGCAAGAGGCTACAGTGCAGAGCATACATGAACTCCCCAGGTTCAGAAGCACATGCACATTGATGGATGCCCTGAGTGCTGTGATGGCCATTCTTCCTGCCTGGATTCCATTTCCTCTTGATTCACCAGCAGGTCCAGCTGGCTGCTCGCTGCAAACTCACAGCACTAACACACTCATAGGTCTCCAGCACAGTCCTGTCCATGTCCCTATTCCTTCCCAAACCTGGGCACCCTACTTGCTGGCTGGTCCAGCTTGGACTTTGCCGGTGAATCCCATAGCACACCCCACATGCATCTGGCTTGAGGAAGGCACAAACACTCCCATCATCCAAAGCAAGGCATACAGGCCATGACCTGTAGTCCCACTATAGCCATGGCTGCTGAGCTCATCACTTGCCTCACTCTCCCTGGTTCCTTCAGTGTCTTTTCCTGGCTGTGGCTGGGAGAAGGTTAACTTTATTTCACCAGTGTACCAGATGCTTAGAAGAAAACTAACTCTATCCCAGCCAAAACCAGGATGATGTTTTTGGGAACAGACACTTTTCTTCCCACCCCAGTGAAATCCAAGAACCTGACTGGCTCCAGTAGCTGATGCCGCAGGCGAGGAGCCCAGTCTGACTCCAGGAGCTGGTGCCCAGTCCACCCATGCTGGTCCCCTCTGCAGCTGGCACCAAGTCCCTGCAGCATTCACGTACACATGGTGTGGATAGTGATAGTATGCAGGCAGAGGGTTAAAATTTAATAAGAAAATATGAGAAGACGGGACAAACTGGTGATCAAATGCAGAGCATGGTCAAATAAGTGCACTTGCCAGCTCTGATTAATGTACCATCAGCCCTGTTTTACATATTTTTCTGTCTAGTCTTCCTTTGTTTTTCCCTTCTCCCCCTTCCTCTGCACATTGCATGTCCATACAATGTTGCACGTTCAACCCCTTCCAAAATCCTCAAGCCTTAGGTTTGCATCGGAGTCATGAAACGCCAGTTTGCCAAAGTTTCTTGGTACTTCATCAGCTGACTCACTGTTTCTGCTTACTGTCTTTACAAATGTTAACTGGGCAGGTTTTAAGACCATCTGGTTTCTCTGTCCCATTCTTTAACCACTCAACTAAAAAAAAAAAAAAAAATCACACCTCTCATACTCTTCAGGCCAGTGTCAAGGTTTGGTTTTTTTTAAACCTTTCTTAAAATTTTTTGGTCAGATCTGTTTTCATATGTTCTGATTTATGACTCCTTTGACCAGATGCCCTTAGAGGAGAAGATACTCTCCTTCAACACACCCTTACAGATTTATTTGATTTAAGATATTTCACACAGCCTATGAAAAATTGCTCTTTATTCACATCTATTTTTTGAGAGGGCTGTATGAAGTAATAGTTGAGTGCTCTGAAGACAGTAATGGATGTGGAGGGTGCAGATCTTCCTAAGATCAGTAGGAGCAATGATATAAGAAGTACCTGTGTCCTGTTACAGAGCAGCACATCAATAAAAGAGAATGAAGAACCAGTTCAAACAGTGGGGCCCCATGCTGTTAGTGCACATGCTCCCTCTGTTCTACTCTGCTCCAAATCTCTCTGGAACAAATTTATTTCAGAAGGGGGTAGCTGTAAATAGTGTGATTATGAGATAGTCTGTTCAACTTCATGGAGACAGACATCAGTTTTTGTCTCTTTCATTTAGTACAAGAGCTGTAATTACTATGTCCAAGAGAATAATGCTTTTTGCTGGGCTAAAACTGTTTCTGGGAGGTGAAATGTTGAGTGTACAGAGGGTCAGTGCAGCTGCTTACCGAAAAAGAGATTCTAAAGAAGGAGGCAGTGGAGAGCTATAAGAAGATAGAGGCTTCGCCTTCCAATATGGCAAGGGCAGGATGACAGGAATTCTACAGGTTCAGGAGTATCCCAGGATGTCCAAATAGCTCTTGAAATAGTTCTGTTAACACTCAGAGATCTGCACCTGAAGTATTTTGTAAATAAAAAAATAGGACTATAAGTTGTACACTTTTCAAGAAAATCTGAGCATGATCTTACTGACAGATGTCAGATACCTTCCTGCAATTTCTATGTCTCACTCTCACAGTGACAATAATTACTCTGAATTTAATTAATTTAAACCAAAAGCATTCCCAGTACCTGATGTTAGTGATGGGAAATATTAATAGTTGGAGTAGTGATCCTTGAAACAATTAATATAGGATGTTAATTGAAATACAGATTGTCTACTGAGCAGCATAATCTTTCCTAGAGTTACTAAACTTTTCCAGGTTTTTAGTTCTGCATTGTAGATGGCACTCCTTTTTATCCATACTGTGGCCCATTACTTCATAGGCTTTGTATTATGTCTGAGCAATGAGATGTAGGGAAGAAATAAATGTCTTAAGACTTGAAGTCAAATAATAGTGTATCGGGTATGATCATTGAGTTATTCATGGATTATTGGGTGTAAATTGTAAAACATTATAGAAATTCCACAGCTTAAGAATGTACTATCTGCTAAGAAAGTTTTGCAATCTTTGATTTATATTACTTTTCAGAAAATTTTTGTAATTATGATCCTGATTAATAGAGAAAAAGAAGTCAAGAAAATATCTACTCTATTGGGCTGTTCTGACACTGAAAATCAGTATAATTAAAGTTTCCCAACCTGTATGATTTTAAATCAGCAATATATTCAGCCTGGCAAAAGTAAAAAACAGTCTTGACAGTGGATATTCAGTTCCACTGCTCATTAAAAGTAAACCAAGGCCTGTACAATATTAATAGAAGGGAAATATGGAAAAAAAAACCAGAACCTTTTTACCACAAACAATAAATTTCTAAAAAGTTGAGCTTTGTAAGTTGTAAAAATATCCTTTTTTGTTAACATGACAAAAAAAAAAAAAAACAGTGAACAATTCTTCACCAGTAAGCCCACTGAAAAAGCAGTTCTAACACAAGAGGTACAATATGTAATCAATTTTAAGAACTGTCTAAGGCAAAGTGATTTTGTTTTATGAATAATGGTGTTGTGCTGTAAACTATTCTCTCATTTCCTTGTGTAGCAGTCCAGGGGTACGAAAAAGCTTAGCAAGGAATTCAGAGAGGATGAAAATTAAAGCTTGGCCTTGAAATTCTTTGCAAGCACTTCAAATCTGTAAAACCTGCACCTGAGAAGTTTTAAACATTACGTACATTGATTCAATTTCTTTTGCCTTTTTTTTTTTTTTTAACTGGAATTCTCTGTTCCTGAAAAGAGATGAACTGATTTCCCCAGAAAGAGAATACTTAAACCTAGTACAGGCAACAAACAAATTTGATTTCTGTTTCCTGCAAGATGTAATATAGTCTTCTATTTAGAATTTCTAAAAAATATATTCCCAAAATTTGATTCAATCCTACAACACAAAATACTATTGACTTACCATATTTCTTGCAAAATGCTAAGCAAGTTTGTGAAATTTTGCTTTATCTAAAAATCAAACCACCCTTTTCTTTGCAACAAAGAGCTGAAAAAATGTGATCCTTTACTTGTGATTATCTTCAAGAGTATGCATGAATTTTCACAATCTGCACATGAAATTGCTTCATAAAATGTAATTATCTGTCAAGATAAGTGTACATTGAAATTAGAATAAGTGAACAAAGTTTATTCTAATAAGAATTCACAAGAATTATACACCAGTGGGCCCCTTTCCCCCCGGAAGTTCATTGTTAGTAAAATAGTGAAAAATAAAATAGTGAAAAATAACATTGTTAATATCTTTGTTCATACACCCATGCTTAAGGATACATATTATATAGGCTATAGACAGAGAAATGGATTTTGTCCGTAAAAAACTAATTATGAGTCATATATATTTGTATATGGACTGTGTCTAGCTTACATGAAAAAACAACAGTTTCCCATACAGTTACAGGTCAAATAATACAAATATAGATTAAAATGTTATCAAATTGTTCCGATAGAAGATATTAAAATAATTGCAAAACTATTATGCAAGTATAATGACAACAACTTTTTTTCTTTGTATGTTATGTCAGTCAAAGTCAGTAAAGGTTATGGATAGAAAACAAATTTTATGCCTCAGTTGAGGAAAGCAATCAGGTATACTGAAGATCCAGTTGTCTGTGGAATACTTTGTAGAAATGTATTAGGCTGTCAATACGTGAAGAAGGGAAATGACTAAGAGGTAAAAATCATTCTCTATGACCTTTCTCTTTTCCTCCCTTTATTACAATGACCTCAACTCTGTAAAGAGGCGTATGTAATTTTCTCATATTTTAGAAGTATATATTTTCCTTACCCTCTGCAGAATTTTTATTACCCTCTACAGAATCTAAACAAGAAATTCTTGCCTATGTGGTGTACAAGATATGGGTTTTAAAACTAATATTATTCTATATTTGGTTTAAAACCTGATATTTTTAGCTATGAAATATAAGTATTAATTTTTAGAATATATTTTGAAAGTAGGCAGGTTTGGGGGGTTTTTTGTTGGTTTTGTTGTTGTTGTTGTTGTTTTGATTTGGGCTCTTTTTAAGACATGATTTTAAGAGATGTTTTTGACCCCTGACCCATTCATGCATCTTTCTTTGAAAACAGCTTAGAATATACAGAGTGCTAGTACTATAATATGCCATATTTTGCAGATTCTTGCTATTCCTCTTTTTACTTCCACAAAAGGAACAGTAAAGAAAATAAAACTGTTTATTGTTTCTGTCTCTCACAAAGTATCACTTTCTGAGTGCATTGTTTTGTTGTATATTTTTGTTGAGAATGGAATTTAAATTGAATAGAACTGGTCTATCAAATAGCTGGAAGTAATTGGCAGGCATGGTTAAACTCAGAATTGAATTCAGTCTTGGATAGCACTGCAAATGTATTTATCTGAAGAGTTACTTGTGCAGTATATTGCCTTTTTTATGGAAACTGCATGAAGCAAGAAGAAAGAAAATGAAACAACAAAAATCCCTGTAATAGCTTTCAACTTCTTAAAGTTCTAAAAATATTTGCCTTTGGAATTCTGTTTGATAATAAACATGTAAAAAATAGATTCAAAATGAGCTTTCTTTTCTCAAACAAGGCTGGAAGCAAAATGAAATAATTTAGCAAGCTTTACATCAGACAATTTTCTCTGTATCTCCTAATTATTACATTTTGTTCTCTCTATATAATAAATACAGAAAATCATTTGTGTGTGTGTTTAATTTAATTAAATTTGTGTTATAAAAATATTTGTTTATGGCTTGCATACTTACTGTTCTGACCAAAACCCAACCAACTAACCAAAAACCACAAACCAAATGCCCTCCAAAATATGACTAAAAATAGAAAATTACAGTACAATATATTATTCAGTTTGAAATATGTTGCCACAGAAATAAACCCACAACTTTTATAATATGACTTTACATAAAATACACAACAGATCTTTTCATATTTTAGATCTATATGCAATACACATGTTTAAATTATATTACCAAAAATTAATACTATAAGTAAAAAAACTCAAATTTTCTTAGCCATATTCTCTCTAGAAATAGAATAGTAAAAATCTTCTAGTTAATTCCTGAGTTCCTTTAATTCTCTTGCCTACCATCTCTTTGTCTACATATTCTTCATTTGGAACAATTAGATTGTGTAATTATATTACGATTAATAATTTTCTTAGGATTTTAGTAATGCTTGTAAGTATGTTTCTATTGGATTTAATTCTTTTGACAAAAGCTCCAACTTTTTAAGAACCATGTGCTGCAATGTGAGTGAACTATCAGGACTAAAACACCCTCAGTTGTTGAAATATATTTTTTTTTTGCATTCTCTAGGGACTAACTGCAACTGATGCAAATTCACAGGAACCTAGAAGAGAGGAAAATGTGGAGGATTTCTAGTTTTTGAGTCTGGAAACTATTGGTATAGCACATGTATTATAAAGTATTAATTCTTAAACCACATAATAAGAGTATGTGAAAATTAATTACAAAACTTTATCTAAATATTTAGGTTAATATTTTTGCAAAAAATGCACATCGGAAATTTAAAATATTGCAGTTGCTTAAAAAAAAAAATACACTAATTTCTCCAAAGTCTATCCCTCCAGCTCTTACACTGATGTGACTACTGAGAGCCAGAACTGAAAGGAAGCTCCTGGCAGCCTGCCTCAGACATATGTAAGGGAAAATAGTAGTCATGAGGACACATGAAAGGAGAAAAGGAAGTTGCAGGGAAAAAAAGGCAAAGGTAATTTTTGTGGACACAGCTAGAGAGGCAGTCTTGGAAGAAGGTCCAATATTCAAGAGGATGTGCTTCTGCAAGACTGAATGCTGGGGCAGGGCCATGCTGGGGCATGGCAGCCCAAAGAAATAGTCAGTGGGCAACTCACGGCAGGACAGGGACATTCCTGAGGGACTAGAGCTCACAGGTGATCCGTGCTGTAACAGAAGAAAATTAGGAAATAATATGGTGTGGTGGAGGAAAACAAAAGAAGGTACAGGAGAAAGAAAAAATTTTGCACTGACCTCACAATTTTGCACTGCCTGTCACCTTGCTGAGGCAACTGGGAGAGACTGCATGTATCACACAGCAAAAAAAAAAAAAAAAAAAAAGTAAAAAAGTACAGTCAACTAGGAGTGTTTGCATGAACTGTCAATGAATTGAATTGAATTCTTAAAGTTAAGACTATTTTACCAGACAGATAGGAGAACTAAAAGAACAGGTCGAGTAATAGTCACTTGACCTCCAGAAACGCTACCACACTTAAAACATGCTAAGAACCAGCTCATGACAAAGTAGATACTTGAGGGGGAAAATAAGGATAGATAAAAAGTATAGATTAAGCACTCTGAGACCACAGGGACTGTGTTAAAAATTAGCGCAACACAGTGAACATCTGACAGAGAAGATGTCAGTCCACAGGGCAACACGTCATCTATTTTGGCTTGGTGAAGGAGAATTCCACTGGCCTATGTATAACTTTGTACTCTGGATTGAATAAATGTTAACCTTTACACCACATTAGATGTGCTCTCAGTCTTCATCCTTCAATGCAGTTTCATAAAAAATGAATCCAGATTACAAACTTCAACGCAGCATTAATAAAGAAAAATTAATTAAATGTGGAGAACTGTGACTTTCCCTTCTTTCTAAAGGGAATTTCTGATTGAAATAAAACATACATAACCTCTGTCTGATAGCCATTGATGAAACTACTGTGCTACAATATGTCTTTGAATTCTTGCATTATCCTGTACAGCTGAAAGCATTTGTTTACTACTGTGCCAAGAGATTTCATGGTTTAATTATTGCATGAAAAAGCATTTTCATTCTGTTCATTTTATAGGCCTGATGTGTCTGAAAACTTCATGTTCTGTTGTTAGAAATGTTGAACAACTTTTCTTGTTTCCTTGTTTGAGCCTCATATGATAATACAGATCATTGGTGCTCTCTCTGCATCCCATCATTTTGTTCCAATGTACATTTTACAACTGCAAGCTTTATCATTTATTTCCATTCTATCATTTTAAGCTGTTCTATATTTAGCTGTTTTATATTTATCACTATCTGATCTAATTACAATGTGCATTTGTGGATTGTCCAAATAAGAGTCATGAAAGGCTTGGGTCTGTGGATTTCTCCACTACCACTAGTAGTAAATAAGTGCTGATTTTCAAAAACTCACACTAGTTACATACTTTTTACATTTTCAAGTATATAATCATCCTTTAATTTTGATTTCTCTATATGTATTAGTTAAGTATATTTTGTGTCTTTGTTTATATTTGAATGTTCTTGCTCAGATTCACAGAATGGTTGAGATTAGAAGGAATGTCAGGAGGACATCTGGTCCATCTACTGTTGCTCAAGGAGCACCTACAGTAAATTGATCAGGAACATGTTCAGAATAATTTTTACCATCTCGGAGGAGGAAGACTACATGACCTGCCTGGAGAACATGTACCACTGCTCAGTCAACATCACAGTGGAAAAAAATTAAAAAAATAAAAAAGTTTTCTGATATTTAGAGGGAACCCACTGTGTTTCAGATTAGGCCCATTGCTTTTGGTCCTGTTACTCAGCTTTCTCTTATTTGCATTTCCTTCCCAACTAAGGGGAAAAATATTTGTTGCCAATTAATAAAAGAGTGAGACAACAACAAATAAAAGCAAGACCAAAACCTGAAAATCCCTCTGTCTCTTCTTCCTAGAACAGAACCCTCCTCTAATAAAACCTTGCCACAGAAAGCCAATATGTGCATGGGTGAATTCACAATGGCCCAGTGGGAATGCTAGGGTCTGTGCACCCGACACTGTTTTCATTAGTCTTAAGCTAACATTGATAAGAAACCAGAGAGTTTCTTTACTCCAACTGCTCAATACACCAATTTACATAAGAATAATGCTGCAATTATAAAGACAAGCAGAACAATTAAAAATCATCATCAAATCTACTTCACAATACTTAATAAATATTCATTTTGAAAATTCTATTTAACATTTTTAGAATGAAAAAACATTACTTTTTTCTTTGCAATATGCAAATTTGACTACTAATACTAATGTAGTAATTTAATTATACAGTAGGAATAATGGAACCACTTGGGTTAAAGCAACATAATTTATGGAAAACACTGTAAAGAACTAGTGTTATCTGAGTGAACCACACAGCTCAGATATTTCTGTTCAGCAATTTAAATTGCCAATATTATCCTCCAACACGATTCCTCCACAATTAAAACCTTTCTGGTTTATTAGATGGTTCCTAGCCAATATGGTTAGTTCAGCATTCTTATGCTGCTCATACAAAGAGATACTTATGTTTTTTTGTCAACGCTGTAATTTGCTCTCTTCATGCCTGTGATGGACCCATATTATAAGAACAAAATTCAGATGAGAAAATGAATATTTAGCTAGGGATTTTTTATTTTACACCATGACAATCTCTGCATATATACATATATCTACATATCATCTATGTCTAGATATATGTCTGCATCTATGATATGTATATAAGAGAATTCAGGTCCACTTGCACAAAGCAATTTAATGCAACAAACAGTTTACTATTCACTTTTGTTCAATACTTTTCACTATGGGAATTGTAAATCAAAGATATCAAAATTTTAGCAACTAAACTACATTCCTGAAGATTTTGAGTCTTTTATCTCTGTTTTCATGGGATATATCATTGCACATTTGAATCATACTATATTTTTATATAAACCAATAGATTTTAAATTACAGAGTTTTATAAAATCTCATGACTTTTGAAACTGAGGCTGTATAAAACACTTTTTATTGTAGAAGACATAATAAAATCTGTAATCTAGACGCAATTTATGCCATAGAAATATTTTTATGGATACGGTTTAGAGGTGGTTCTGGTGTTGCTAAGTTGATGCTTGCACTAGATGGCCTTAAAAGTATTTTCCAGCCTTGATTATTCATTGATTCAGTGATTTTTGTGGTCAAACAAAGTAAACAAGTGAAGTTGCTAATTTTTTTCCTAAAAACAAAGTTCATCTTGCATATTCAAAATTATATGTCTCAAATTTGAATTACTGTATGTTATGCTAAGTGACCAACAATTCTTTACAAAATTGTTTTTTTATTAAATTTTGTTTTTTAGCAATTTCTGTTCAGAGGAACCTGAACCTATAGAGTGTAGCTCCATGCTTAATACTGGCAAGAGTTTGCTCTCTAAATATGTGATGGTAAATGCTGACTTTTATAAATAAATGTCTTTTCATCAGATGGAGAGCACAGACTCTGCTCTAAAAATTGGAAAAATTCTTTGGAAACATCAGGGAAAACAGCAGGAAGCAATCTAGAAGCTGTCATGCTGGCAAGTGGAAGTTGAATGAGAATGCCAGAGACAGCTGTAGGTGTGCTGACGTTCATCAGTAGGCTTGCTAACAGAACAAAACTTTCCAGAATGCTCAAAAATCAGAAGATACTACTCAGATGCTTTAGTAACTTAAGAAGGTAAAGTTAATCCCCAATATCAGTACAGACTGGGTGGTAAATTGATAGACACAAGACCAGCAAAAAAAGACTTAGAGATACTGATGGACAAATAAAATTGATATGGGTCAGCAATGAATGGCCCAGAAAACCAATCTGGGCTTAATTTTACAGCTCATCCAGGTTTTACAACCCAGAATTTACAGCTCAGAAAGACAGTCCTAACCTGGGCTACAAATAAAGGGATGGTCAGTATGTTGAGAGGGGTGTCCCTCTTTCTCTATTCCATTCTCATGAGAAGTGACCTGAAATATAAACCCAGTCCTCTGTACAAGAAAGAAAGTACAAGAAAGACATTGAACTCTTACAACTGGATTCAAAGGTGAGACACTGAAGTGGTCAGAGGGTTGAACACCTTTTCTGTGAAAAAGAAAAAAGGCTGAGACACTTAAGGTTTTCTAGGCTAAAGAAAGAGCTCTTGGGGAAACCCATAGCAGCCTTCCATCACTACAGGGGGCCTACAAGAAAGCTGGAAAGGGGCTTTCTCACAAGAGCAGGACATGGGATAATGGCTTTAAACTGAAAGAGTATAGGCTTATGTCAGGACTCATCCTCACATGGGCCACCAATTGTTGGCATCAGTGCTTAGCACCAATCGGACTATCACCAACAGTTTATCATCTCACTATAAAACTCTCAAACTGTCTCTCTGTGAGTTCCCACAGGCAGCTTCTCACAACACTAACTTCTTTTCTCTTCTTTCCACATGGCCAGCTGACTCCTACCTATCCCTTGCACAACCCCCTTACCCCTACTGCTCCTTACAGCACAGCCAACACGCTGCAGCCCTCCTCTCAATCTTCTAACCCACTCTTTATAACACCCATCCTTATTGGACATAGCTGTGCCCCATTAAAGGCAGGACATATTGGACACAGCTCTGCCCTATTAAGGGCAGGCCTCTTCCTACTCTTTGGTAATTAATACAGCTGCCACTCCTCAAGGGTGAGATTGCCCTCAGCACTATCTCTATTCTCCTGCAATCCATTCTCCCACAGGTTTAGACTGGACATAAGGAAGATTTATTTAGGTTTATGATTTTTGTTGGTTTTTTTTACTTTGAAGGTAGTGAGACTCTAGAACATTTTACCCAGAGGGTTGGTAGATAACCCATCATTGAAAGTGTTCAAGGCCAGCTTGGATAGGACATTCAAAATTTGATCTAGTGGAAAGTGTCCCCGCTCATGTCAGGGAGGTTGGAATGAAATGTACTTTAAAGACTACCTCCAGTGCAAACCATTCTGAAATTCCATGAAGTCAATATTTTTCTTCTGTATGTAGTGGGTTTTTTGCCTCAAAGTTTGCCCCTAAGTAAGGATATTTGGGAAACATCAATTTCAACGAAGACTGAGGCAAAAACCACCTTTAGTGCCCCATGTTTTCTTTTGCTTTTATACCATAAAAAAAAAAAAGGGGGGTGGGGGGCAGCAAGTAGAGCAGAATTCTATGAAGACATGGAGTGATGGTTTGGCTGGCTTTTCCTTTTGCTTGTAACAGCCCTGCAGAATTTCCTCTTGTTTCCCTTCTCACTGTCAGCCAATATGAACTCTGGACATACTCTATTCTTCCTAGTTATTTTTCTGCAGACACAGGTTGTGTGCTTATAGCACTTCTTTGTAGCTTGTCCCTATTTCCACCTCCTGTATACCTTCTTCTTGTGTTCAAGCTCAATCAAATACTTTCAGCAAAGCTGAAATTCTCTTGGACATCACTATGGATTGTTCTGGTACTTTGAGAAATCTGTCTTTAGAAGCTGACCGTGTATCCTGGAATTCCTCACACTTTAAGGTAGAGATTTTCCCAAGAAATCTTGCTTACTGCATCCCAGAAATAGCAACAATCTGTTATTCTGAAATCTTTGGTTTATCACTGGTTATTCTCACTGCCCTCAGCAAATACATGAGTGAATTTTTCATAGGTTTTTAGGAAAGTATTAGCATTTTTTTTTCTATTGTAGTTTGAATATGAGTATAATTATTATTATTATAACTGGACCCAAAATAACTGTTTGATATATTTTACATAACTCCTTCGGATTTTGATTAACATAAAACTGAGTTTTGGGGGCTCCCCATACTCAGTATTCTCTTTTAAAACAGGACGAAAATTTGAATGAAGTAAATTTTTTGGAAAGTGATTGTCTCCAAAGGATTGCTTACTGAGCTGGTAATAATTTGTAAAAAAAAGCTGTATTCTGTCCTTCATAATTATGTTGTTAACTTTTTTATTTCATATTTATTTTTGTTAGTAATTTCTTCATTCTTGTGGCTGTGCAATTATTGTCCGAATCAATGAAGTGTAAAATGAAATGACAATATCTTCTGAATTTTAGACATAGCTTTGAATAGTTCTGTTGAGATTCAAAATCTGGTAAACTCTTCTCTACCTAGCAAACACCTGCCGCTGCATGTCAACATACACATATTTTGTACGTATCTGTATATACAAAATATATAGTAGTATATATATTGTAGATATATTGTATATATATTGTAAATATATTGTAGTGTATATATATGTATGTATGTATGTATGTATGTATGTATAGACATTGCAGAGATGTGAGATGGATTTTTTTACTGACTTGAAAAAATGTGTCACTTCATCTGAGTATCATTCTTATCAGAGGATAGTGCACACTATAGTATGCAGAGAATTTTTGGCAGCTGCTCTTTTAACACTAGAAAACAATATATGATGTCAGCAGAGAAATCCTAGTAGAAGTGTAGCTATTCAAAAAATCTGAAGACAATTTCCAAATTCTGTTGAAAAAAGGTATTTTAAATGCTGCTTACAATGGTGACAACTTGTTAATCAGATATTCATCTATGAACCTTTTTCACCAAATCTGAAGATGACTGGATTCAGAAGAGGTGTTTCAAATAATTACTGACGGAGAAAACAAACTAAAAGAGTAGATGTATCAGTCCTGAATTTTATAAGGTCACAGCTTAAAGCCATGTTGTTACTTGCCGTAGAAATTGAAAAAACAAATTGATTGTTTAATTTTCAGTGGTTTGGTGAATGTTTTGTCCACCTCAAAAGAGTATTTGAACTTTTTTTATCTTATTTGAAGTTCCAGAATGAAGATTGATCTTTTCTGTCCCATTTCTATTCTGTAAAACAGGTAAAAGGAGATATGGTGGTCTTCTGACACAAAATGATTCTCAAGTGTAATATCTTAACCTGCATGAAAAAATCAAACCAAATGTCTACACAGTCCATCAGCATCATATAAAACTATTTGGATAAATGTTAGTACAAAGTTTATAATAACTTTTGTTACATGAATCAAAGAAAAAATGTTTTAAGGATTTGGTGACTATTCATATTAAAGAAAAAAGAAACATAATTAGAACTGATATTTCAGAAAAAAACAAGTGATTTAAAATATTAAATATTATTGGGTCAAAACTGATGAGTTGTCATACACACCTTTCTTCTCATATCAATACTAGAGTCCAATTATCTCTATAAGAAAACTCTACAAAATATTTTATAAATATAATTTCTATTCTTGCAATATTGAGAGTTCCACAGCTGCTTTAATGATCTATAAATGGATATTGAAACTTTAATTAATTCATTTAAAGTTTACTACTCCACATGTTCTTTGGGTCAGTGTATTTACAAATATGAAAATGTTTCTCTTTAATTCGAATGAGTATTCCCATATCCCTTGACACTTATTTTCTGACCATAAAAAATAATTGGAGGTAGTCAGGTGCAGATTGTTCAACGAGTAAGCAATTTTTATTTGTGCTCTGTGTGCTTAACTGTGAAATAAATTATTTTTTTATTTTTCATGACAGTAAATATTCACAGAAGAGATTAGCTGTGAGGGGTAAGTCTTTTTACAAATGATACTTAAAGAAATGCTGTCATTTATGAGTTTCAGTGCCTTTTCAGACAGGATTTCTGAATTATGAGGTATTTTCTGAGAGTTACTGCAAATAGTTTTCAGTCTAAGTGTTCGCAAACCGTACACTTCAGCATTTCCACCATTATTTTCTGTCTTTAGAGGGATATAAATATCAGCCATCATTAGAACATAGGAATCACAAAAAAGGCTATGAATAACCTACATTTAGTTTCATGGTACATTTTTGTTAGTTTTTGAGACTTTTTGTTGTTGTTTTTTTAGTTAATTTTACTGGATTTTTTTTTCATAATCATAGAACCATAGAGTAGTTTGTGTTGGAAAGGTCCTTAAAGACAATACCCACAGGCAGAATTTCATCTTGTAAGAAAATGTACCTACTATTAAATTCTGTTTCAGGTACTCTTCCCTACTACCATGAGCTTTGCAGTTAAAGCAATAGAAGACATGCATTAAGTTCTTAAACTCCAGGGGTGAAGAACATGTTCACGATAACTACAAGTCATTTTACCTTTTATTCAAAAACTTTAGCAAACTCCTCCAACTATAATTAGAATAAAGCTAAATAGAATAGGAATAGAAAAGAAAACGAAAAGTAAGAACGGAATCAGTCTTGAGTTTGGCATAGAGGTATTCTCCTAGGATGGGTGCTGGAAACACAAAAAGCAGTCGGAGCAGAAGGAAAATAAGTGAAATACTGATAGATATATCTATTTCATGGATATGAAAATGATTAAATGCTCACTAGACTATAACTTGATCACATTGTTTCAATGGTTTTAAAGCATAATGATTCACAAAGCCTGTTATTTCTTTCTTTTATAATGGTTATTCATTTTAACCATCAGTCTCTAGTAGCAATGAAACAGATGCTTGAATACTTTTTTTAAAATAAAGAATAAAGCCTGTATGATTCATGCTTATTCTTGTGCATAATGAAATTTCTAACATCCAGGCCTTATGTTGCTGAATCTATCAATTAATTAGTCAAATTGTCATTAAATAAGAAGTTCTGTCTGGAGTTCTTTATTGTTACTATGCATGGCAGTGGAAGCTCTAAGTATTCTGCTGGAGTGCCTGGTACATTGCTCAGCTTGCACCACAACTATCAGAAACAGCAAGCATCTGAATTAGAAAACCTAATTTTGTGACTTCTAAGTGTTGAAAAGAGATACTACTTATAGCAGAATACATCTAATTTAACAACATAGATAGGATTAAACTTTTTGTACTCAATGTAACATAATTTTAATTTTTTTTTATCTTTTAAAGTAACAAACTCTGAGAATTATATCTCTTCTCTTAAGCTTACAGTATTTCAAGAATGTGAAAGAAAAGTTCATCATTAAAGGCATATTTGAAAAAAGTACTAAGCAATTAATCTGTAATAAAAATATTATTTTCAAAAACAATTTATTAAATTGGCAATAAATTTACACCTGTATCCTGCACAAGAGTAACATTCTTATTCCTTTATTGCATGTATTAATTCTATTACTGGGGGATGAGGGACTATTCTTCAGCCAGCATTCACTTAAATACATATTTAATCTTTCCATCATCTATGGCATAGAGTATAAATGGTGACTTTGTTTAATCTGTTAATGCACCCATGAAAGCCAAATCAAAGTATCCTGCAGTTATTTTAAAACTATAACTATGTTGCTTTGGCAAACAAAATTCAGCCTTGGTTTAATTTGCTTTAGTAGAAGTACTTCATGGAAAAAAAAAGCTAACTGAAGATACTTTACCCTTTGGATAACTTAAAAGAACAAAGATCAAAAATAAAATCAAAACATGAGAAATATTTAGCCTAGTATATACTAATCTTGCATCTGTTGAAGATTAAAGGAATAACAAAATGGAATACCCATCATTATATTTTCTGACACATCCCAGGAGAAACTATTTTTCCAAACTGAATGAAAACATCTTTTAGTTGCCTTCTTAAACTGTCACTATGTAAGGAAGAATGCAATTTTTCTCATAAGGGAGCTAAGGAACTATTTCCAAAAAGGGAAAATTTATGTTCTTGTCTTTATTCTCATGTTAGTTTATGCATTTTATGTCAAACACCTCTACATCTTTTAATGTGGCCCTCTGTCTCTATTATTACAAGTTTATATCTTAAGAATTTTTTAATATATTTTGTCTTTCCCTTAATCCAGTAGGTATTTGATTCTTCATCTAAAGGGAAAAGATTTCAACAGAGGTAAATAAAGATTTCTATTTTTTTTCATACTCATGTCAAAAAGCCTTGCTAATAGTATTTTCTCAAATCTTTTCTTGAAGATAATTCAGTTTCACAGTCCACGCAGTAAAGCATCTCCTAATTCTATCACAGTCCTCCCAGAAGCAGGTCTTGGCATGTCTGGCACTGCATATTTAGGTGCTCAAAGAGATTGACTGTGGAGTTGCACTGTAACCAGAGCAGCCACATTTTAAAACTTTTCATATTATCTGCAAAATAGAAAGAATGTTTTATTGCTTCAGGACAAAGGATCAACAGAGTCAAGATTTTTTTTCTCTAGAAGTTACTACAACAGGAAGCAAACACATTGTTCATAAGTAATTCTTGGGTGTTTTCATGTCTTTTGCTCTGGGAATTTCTGATATGGGAGATCTATTCAATTACTCTTAACTGGTCTTCCTTATAAATACTTTTATATTTTCCCCTCTAGAAATTGGGCAAAATTTTGCATCCAATTTGGAAACTGGATGGCAACCAAGACATTTCTTGAGCTGTTTCTATGTAGGTATGGCCTCCTGTTTACTCCAAATTTTTCTCCTCCTCTTTAAATTTGAGGTCCTCATTCCTGGTTATGTAACAGTGAAGGGTTGATCACTGTTCATTCTGTTCATGTCACCCACTACTTGAAAGATATCTATGATATTTATTTCAACATGTCTCTTTTTCAAGCTGAAGACCTTCAGCCTGCTCAGTTATTCACCATATGGAATGCACCTTATCACTTTGAAACAGGAAAACCTTACAAAAAAAAAAAAACAAACCCAAACCAAAAACCAAACCAAAACTAAACTCAAACTCAATCCAAAAAAAAAAAAAAAAAACAAAACCAAAACCAAACCAAAACAAAACAAAACAAAAAAACCCCAATAAAACAGTACACAGTAAGGTTGAAAAAGCATGGGTTTTTCAGGAGAATACAGGTTTGGTTTTGTTTTTTTTCAGAATTTGGTTTTATTCTTTTGCTTATAATTTTTAATTGTTTGTTTGCTTTCCAACTTCTTCCATAAGGAGACAGTATCATAAACTGCCCGTAATAATACAATTTTTCTGGTCCTATGTGGCAGCCACCAGATCAATGGCCATCATTTCATTTATGAAATTTGTATAGTTTTTTAGCAGGTATATACTTTTTATTTGCACTGAATTTCTTTGGCATTTTTTTTCTTCCTGATCACTCAGTCTTATGGTGTGCTTCTACAGTTCTTCCAAAAGCATGTTTTTAATTTATTTTTTTACATCTCTTGTCAATACCTTTAACATCAAAAGTCATTGCATAGAGCACACAGAATTCTGTCTCAGGTAATGCTCCATGTCAAAAGCTAATAATTTACTCCTGTCATGTCACCTATTTTCTCATTCATTATTTATCAATCCAAGTACTTGTTCTTTTATCCCATGCTTTTACCCCATGCTGTCTTAACTTCCTTAAAAACTCTATGTGATAACCTTGTTAAGAGCCTTTGTAAACCCATCTATCTCTTGTCCACATATTATCTTTACATGGATTTTTTCTCTTTCAGAATAATTGCAGTTATGTGTTCAAGTCCTTTAATAGGGGAATGCCATTGTGAGTCTGGACCCAAAACCTTCCCCACTGCTTTTAAAGTCGCTGGTCTTTTAGAATGCACTCTACTACAAAGATACTCACTGTGCTGGAGATATGTAAAACTGTCAAAAATTTACGAATTTTTAATCAAAGAACTGAATTAAAAAAGGATTTTTCTCAATGGAATCTCATCTTCATAATTGACAGTTAATACAGATAACCTGTTCCTTGTAAATGCCTCCCTTAAAAGAGTCTGTCTCCCATCAGACTAGGAATTTAAGAAATTCAAACTGAAGGTTTTTGAGTAGGAGTTAATGAAATATTTCTTCCTTTTATGTTAAATTAGATGTCAGTTAAACACCAGTTGTGTAAGGCAGAGAAACATAGTTTAAATCCATTTGAAAGATGCACTACCATTTCTGAAAGGAGTTCAGGCAACACTCAAATCTTTGATTGATGCCAAATGAGAGTACATGCCAATCATAAAACAGCAGGAGTACTCATCTAGGCTGTCAAGTTTCCAAGACTAGCAGGGCTCCCATGCTGCTTGATGAGACTGAGGAAGTTATGTTAAACAGATTTGTGATCTTCTTCTCTACAAGAGCAACAAAAAAATTGCTACTACAGTGTGAAATGACAATGTATAAGGTTTCTGTATAACTACATAGCAGAGAAATTCTTCATATCAAATGCTGGACCTGTGAGTTACTCAAGTCTAGATAGTGACTCTTTCTATGTGTCTGTGAGGAGAGATAAGTTTCCCAAAGCATATAAAAATTATTGTTAGATATTATCTTTTTTTAACTTCAAATTTTTAGAAAAATGTTTTTCACTCCCGCTTTAAATCTGATAACTGATCTCAACCATAGGGAAAAGAAAAAAAAATGCATAATAAAAGTTGCAATTCCAAGAACACTGTCAGCAAAGTGACTTACCACACAGATATGATGAAAAGACATTATGACTTCTACTATGAGCAATTCCATGAATCTTTAATTTCCTGTTCTATCTCAGGGCCAGTTCTGCAAATGCTTTATCATGAGAAAAGTCCCAGAGTTCAATGAGATTACTCACAAGGGTAAGGCAAAAGGCAAATCTGGTACAACTTATAAGATCAAACTACAAATGCTGAAAAGATTCAGCTTTCAAGTTCTTTTGATCATGTACATACTTTTTTCCCTTCCTTTTCTTTCTGAAAAAAGTTGCAACTAGAAAAATTGTTACTTTTTTAGTTAAAGAAAAGAAAAGAAAAAGCTACTCAACAAGGAATGTAGAAAAAAAATTGATTTCTACAGAAGCTGCAGTGATGAATACAAGCTATTTAGTTTCAATGCAGAAATGTTAAGAAAGAAAATAAGCCAATTAATATGTGTTTTAGACATTCAAGACATCGCTGAGGAAACAATACAGGGTTTTTTAATAATTTAGCTAATCAAAGTAACTGCTAAAAAACTCTCAATATGAAATTATTTTTCTATGCAACTTTAAGACTCTACTAGCTCATCAGATCTTATTTTTTTCAGTAATGGAGAAACCTTAATTCGTATTTCTGCCCTCTATGATGCATCAGCCATTAAAATTAAGTGTCTGAAAATCATGTTATAGCTTTAAGAAATTAATTCTCCAAATACGAGTAAACCCTTTTTGCAATTTTGGTTGGATCATAAAATATTTAATGTGGCATTTCTGAAAACTTTAAACTTAATGAAATAATTTTCCTGGTATAAGAAAGTAGTAGTGAACATGCACTATTTTATTAATACAGCTGTATATGCAACATTCCTTAAGTCATGAATGGCACTGCAAAACACAGTCATTTGAAATGTGATAAAAAAAACTTTTTTGAAATGCTAATCTATATGCAACTATAATGCCACATTAGAAACATTTTTTGTTTCTGTTAGTAACTAGGTTTATTAGCCCATTATGTAAACAGACTCATCAGTTGCCTAGTCAGTCGTAGAAAACAAATTGTATTTTTATTCTCCCGCCAAGTGTTTGCTAACTCAAACAGACTCTAATTTACTTACATTTATAATGCATTCATTGTAGAATAGGGAAAAGGGGGATTGATGCACTCTACACTGAAGGCAGGAAAAATCCAGTGATTCAGAATTGATTAGGAAAACTTGCAAGAATTGCAAATGAATCATGATTATATGTTAATTTGAACATTTCTGACAAGCATGGAAATTAAGGAAATTTAATGGAAACGTATGACAATGTAGCACTAAACTTATTTATTTATTTATTTCAATCTCAGGAAAAGAAACTTCTCTTTCATAAAGAATTTTAATTGCTGTTATGGACCAAGATATTTTCATTTTTCACTCTATCTCAAAACTTGATGTTAGGAGTAGAAATGGATTGACTCTTTTCTGAAAAGGATACTATTAACCACAATGCACTTTATCCCACTCCTTCATGAAAAACAGTGTTTAATACTCTGTAACTGTTCATTATATTATGTAGCTAAGGAATTTGCCTGAGAATAATTAAAGTCTTAGGTTGATGAGACACTGTAGGATGTGCAATTAACATACCTGAATGAATGCTGTTCACATTCAGCATCAGCCTCTTACCTGAAATTTGCCATCCAGTAGGGAAACTGATTTCACATCAAAGCAATTTCAAATTAATTAGGATTACGTCACAGGCAGTCAGCTGCTTTTTCCTTCATGTCTGGACAGACTATCGACCATTTCTGTTTAGTGCAATTGGAGAGCTGACTGTTGAATACAGACTCATGTGCAGAGCTTGTTCTCATAAATATTTCAAACTTTCTTCTTTCAGCTTTAGTGAGTCAAATCTTATTTAAAAATACAGACTTATAACTAAGTAAGCAGAGATTACGATCCAAATTTTAGCTAAAGAATTGTCTGCCCTGTCATCCATGATAGGGCTATGTCCTTATCTCACATATTATATATATTCTAGCAGTCTAAGACACTATTTTTTTGAGGAATACATCAATACTTCAAGAAATGAACTCATTACAGAAACAAGATATCTGTTTCAGAATATTTTAAGAATTGAGGTGAGGTAATTAAGTATCAAATTCCTGTCAATACAGAATTATTGCAAAATAGCCACCATTCCTCTGCACAAACTAAAAAAATGCAGAAGTGGGTAATTCCCGCTATCTAGGCAAGGTTTTAAAGTCGAGACTTGTCTTTTATAAAGACAAACTGAATAAAATATTAGTGTAGAAAACATGGATTTTTATTAAATGTATTGCCTGAAGGAAAAGGAGAAGAGAGGCAACTGCTTTATGGGAAGATGAGCTATTTCAGCTTTAAAAGAATATTGCCTTGGAAGGAAATGAGCATGAATAGACCATAAATGAAATTTAGGTGAGAATAAAGGACTGATATGGAATTGAATTTATTGAACAGCCTTGAAAAATTAGTGGAGGCAAAAAGACCTCTTTTTAAATACAGCTAAAAAATAATCATGGGATATCATCATGACAGAAGGAGTCTGGGCATAATCCAAGGTTTTCCTCCAAATCTTAAATTCTGTGTTCCTCTACATGACTACAGAAATTATAACAAGTTGTGGAAAAAGATAGTGGATGCATTTTATGTATCTCACAGTATATGGTATATCCAATCTATATTACAGAGAGTGTACTTTATGTCACTTGCTACAGACAATAGTATCACTCATGCATATTTCCAACTCATACACCAAGTCTACCCACTTTAATTATGTTTTATATTTTAATTTATTTGAATACTGTTGTTGGGTTTCTCCGGATGTAAGAGGCTTGCTGAGTTTTTCTGATTATTTAGTTTATTATTTCTCTTGTAACAGCTGAAAAATAAAACAACTAAAGGTTAAGAAACTCCCTTGCTACCTCCTGCTTTTTTTTGTTCTTACACATTTTTTGGGGCATCTCAATGTCAGCACTTAGTTAATTTGTAAATCTGGCTTTTGAAGTGTTCATAAATGTACTAGGATGACGCTAATTTGCTGGAAGCAAAGTTTTCTTTTTGCTTGTAGGAGCCTCTCTGGGAGTATTCCCCAAGAAGTTTATTATGCTGAAAGAAAGGCATTTTCATGTCAGATTTTGGAACACATGGTGACAAATTGCTGTTGTGATGATTTGCTTTGTTCACTCCTATCATCAGTTCTGAAAGAACCTCCTATTGTGGGTTGTTTTTCAGACTGTTTAAATGTCTGCTGACAATGGTTTTGTTATGTTGTTTTGGCTTATTTAAAGGCAGATGGGTTATCTTTTTCTACTCTAATACTTCTGATCATTACCAGTTAAACACTTGGTTTTCAAGTATGTTGATTACTATTCCTTTAAGATGGGTGGTAATGAACAGGCAGTACTGTCTCTATTTTGAATATTGAAGGCAAAGATAATCACTTTCCAGACACTTACTATTGATGTCTGCTCATCCACTATTTTTTCTTCTTTTCTGCATGGGTCAATGTTTGAATTACTAAACCCCAGGTTTCTTATGGATTTGTTTTTTAGGGGAAATTATGGTCCAGGGACAAAGGCAGAGAAGATGAGGAGCAAAGAGCAGACCACCCAATCACAGCTAACTAAAATTTTAAAATTTTACCCAAAAATCTATATATAATCATAAAAGAAACATGAACCATAAAATAGGAAGTATTGCTTTATATTTATAAAGCACTAAGTACAGCACATCTGGGATAATGAAAGTGCAAAAAGGTTTCTGGATACCAAGATGAATTCTGGGCCAGGTTCTGTTATTCATGATTGCACTGATCTTCATTGTATTGTAGTTCAAATGCTTTCACCTGAATTTAAATTTCTTTAAATATGGATGATATTGCCCAGGGACCATTTCTTCCAGCCTAAACATGTGATTTAAGTGGATTGTGGGGTTTAAAATATTAAAGAGTGACCCTAATTAACATTTTCCACTAATTATATAGTCTCTCAAGTTCCTCTACAAGAAAGAAGCATTTCAGATTTGGTCTCCTGATTATTGGCTGGGTCAGTAATTTTTGACTGCTGCCTAATAGACCTATGGCTCCCAAACTCCACAGTAGTGAAACTTCAGAAGATAAAGTGGACTCATTCTCAAGCTGTTGCATAAAAACATCCAGTCCAATACAGCAATCATTTACAGTGAAACCAAACAGAACCATGCAAAAGTTATTACTAACTGGCTCTTAACCTTCACTTTTTTTGCTGAAAGAGGGAAGTAGCTTCTTAAATGGTTTGAGACCTGTGTGGTGCTTAGCTCCTGACTGGGCCTAAACCATGATAGTCCTTTCTGGTGCCTAGTGTGGGGCAGTATCTGTGAACCACAGTCTCTTGAGGGGAATACCACATGGAATATAAAATTATCCACAGCCACAGAAGCTCTGAGGTGCACCTGTTCCAGTGTGGCCTCCTCCATCAGTCATAATGCCTTGCCTACAGCCACATTCCTTCAATTTGATTTGCACTGGAGCTCCAGCCTGGTCAGTACAGCAGTCCAAGAGCAGCAATAATACCGTGGAAATGTTGTGGTTTAATCCCAGCCAGCAACTAAAACTCATACAGCTGTTTGTCTGCTTTTCACCAGTGTTGAAGGGGGGGGGCAGATTTGGAAAGGTAAAACTGAGAAAACTCAGGATCTGAGATAAAGACAGCTTAAAAGGTAAAGAAAAAGCCACTAACACCAGCAGAACAAAATTAGTTCATTCATCCCTTCGCATGGGGCAGGCAGGTGTTCAGCCATCTCCAGGAGATCGGGGCTCCACCAGGAGTACCAGTTATTTTGGAAGACAGCATCATTGCTCCAAGCCTCCTCCCTCTCCTTCTTCTTCCCCCATTTTTACATGCTGACCGTGATTCCATACATTAGAATATCTTTTTGGACACTTGGGGTCAGCAGTTCCAGCAGTGTCCCCTCCCAATTTCTAGCGCCCTCCCAGCTCCTTACTGGTGGGGGTGGTGTGAGAAGGAGAAAAAGCCTTGATGCTGCATAAGCACTGCTCAGCAATAGCTAAAATATCTGTTATCAAGATGATTTTCAGAAAAAAAATTGAAATAGTCCTGTACCAGCTTCTATGAAGAATTTTAACTTTCTCCCAAGCAAAACCAAAGCACTAAAAGAGGATTTAATAATAAAGAAGTAAATGCAAAATCACTTCTGTCCTCTAGCTAAATCTAGGTACACAGTAATATTGCAAAAAAAATGCCAAAGAAATATAAATTTAATGTACTTTTATGTATGCACGAAACCATACAACATTTTTTTTCCTAGACTTTGCTAGTAATCCTGTGATTTCAAATTAATTTATTAACAGAAAAGAGCCTAACAGATTTTTTTTCTTTAATTTAAAGTTTGTATTCCATTTTCAACTTCATTTTTATTCAAAAACATCACAATAGAGATCATAGATGTCTATAATCCAAGCATTACTCAAGCAAACTGTGCTCTAAATGATCACTTTCATTGACTCTTTCTTCTAGAAGACTTAGCTCCTGAAGCTTCACTTCTTTCTAATGGCTGTGGCACAGAGATTTTAATTATTGCAAATCTCTACAATAACCTGAATATGCTGTTCAAATATATATCAGAATCCTCTTCATACCCAGCAGCAGCATTCTTATTTTGTCTCTGATGTTTCGTCTCATCTTTCTGATGTTGCATTTAATGATAAAGTTTCGGTTTCTCACAGTGTATCATTTCCCCTCATTACATTTCATTTTGAGTTTTCTATCTTTATCTTTTTAAGGCATACCAATTTGGTAAAGTGCGCTAACTGCTGTACTTACAAAAACAAAAACGACCTGATTCATGCAGTGAAATCTAAAATAGGTTCTGAATATAACCCCCAAATAGAGGATAATGTCCAGCCTCCCCTCAGCAGTACTGTGAATCCCCACTGTTTTCCCAGAGAGGTTTGCTGCTGTGGTTTCAATACAGAGGGACCAGACACTGCCTGCGAAGTTAGCAGGATGTCTGGGCACTCAAAGCAAGATTTCAATAGGCTGAAAAATTATTTCCAGTTAACAGCTGCAAAGTTTAAGTCTACTTTCAGCATCTAAATTTCATTCTGTGCTTGGCCTACTCAGTCTCTTTGAATGTGAAGAAATCTGATGATGTCTGATGTTACAGATATTCTCTCATTAAAATTAAAAATCAGCAGGTGGCAATCTCAGTTTCATTGATGTTCTTTTAAAACTGCAGATTAAAAGATATATGCATGTCTTCCATCATAGATAATATATTTTGTAAGCCATTTCTTACCAAAATTTTAGTGCAGGGATAATTATGTTAGAAGTTTAGTTACTTGTATGCACAGCTCACTCCAAATAATTGAAATTATTTTGGCTACAATGAAGGCTGTAACCATATATACATTAACCAGGTATGCCCCTTGTCATCAAAGGGAGATTGGATAATTATAATTTCAGGCTTTCAATTTTTTGAGATATATTGAAATTTAAATAACAATGACAAATATTAATAATAGGCTAGAATAAATTTGTTTGCTTAATTTACTTTCCTGTAGATTGCTTAGTTTGATTTTCATTTTATGGTACATTTGAAAATCGAAAGCATCCTGTTCTTTCACGGCCAAGATAGTATCCAGTTCTGTTAATAATTTTTTTTTCTTTACAAGTATTTTCATTTCTTCTTTAACATTTTAGTGATCTGAAAAAAAATGCCTTCTTTTAGCTCTCATTTTCTATAATAAAGGGAAAATTACTAATTGTAGCTTGCTTTGTTTATTTGTTTGGGTTTTTTTTTCCTAATAGGGTGACATCAGCAATAAGATTTTGTCTGAAATTTGTATTATAGGCTAGCAAATTCATAATTTCTATGCCATTCTGTCTTGGTAATCTTTTTCTTATGCTACAGAAATTCCATCCCAAACAGTAAAATTAGTATTTGCAGCCTCCTTGCCATCTCAGTTTTTTTAAGATAAATTGTGTGGGTTTTTTCTATATCTATATCTAATCTAAATCTACATCTACATCTATTTATCCATATATTTACCTATATCATATATATCTATATCTATATCTATCTATCTATCTATCTATATATATATATATGTATATATCCATGCATCTTCTCACATTATTGATAAGCGTGTGTCACACCAAGCTCACATCCCTCCCAAAAAAAGTAGTTTTTGCATTTAGATGCATTTAATAACCAGGCATGCTGTTTTCTTGAACATACTTGCAACCCGATATCTAATTATTTGTTTATTTAAAGCTTTTTTGTTGGGTGGGGTTTGGGTGGGGGGTTTTGGGATTTCTTTTTTTTTTTTTTTTTTTTTGGGTTTTGTGGGTCTTTGTTTTGTTTTATTTGGGTTTTGTTTGTGCATTTTTTTGGGTTATTTTAATAATTACCTAGCCCTCTAAAGTCACCAGCTAGCACACTGTTGAACTAAATTTTATTTGGACCTTTAATTGGTGTTTTGCCATGAATGTACTTTGTATTCCAGCTATTCCTCTTCTGTCAGCTCACCACCTCTTTAATCAATTTTTTGTTACAAATAGAAGATATTTATCTATTACAGTACACTATTCTTTGTGTCCACATTGTATTTGTATCAGAGTTTCTCTTAAAAGAACATTATTTAAGAAAAGGAAATTACAAATACTGTGCTTTTATTAGGCAATTTTTTTTCAGATATTAATTTTAGTCTCCATGATTCTTCTTGTCTTTCATTTTGTGCTTATTCTCATATTCATGTCTTCCTGCTCAACTTCTTTCTGTCTTTTTCATAATCAGTTTCATTTCTAGTACATAAATCTTACTAGGTTGAAGCATTGCTTTATTTATATTTGTCAGTATTTCTGCTTCTCTTTACCTGTGTGGTGTTTAATCAATATTCTTGTGTGATATTGAACATAGAGTTAAGCAGAGGGTTTTCATTTTTTCTTAGTTGCTGAACTTATTTAGAGAAGAATGAAAAAGAAAAGCAAAATATTTTTCCTAAGGTTGGTCTTTCTAAAGAAGTATCTGGAGGCCAGTGAGATCAAGATAGTACTTTGATTGATCAGTGTGCAACAAATCTAATCAGCCTGTCCCTGTTGGCTAAATTACTGATTTTTGTTGCTCAAACAGAACATCAATGGAAATTGCAGCAATGTTTCTAGCAGCTGGAAGTTAAAAAATGAGACTATGCGAAAAGAAGAGCTGCTATGCACACTAGGAGAAAAAACTCAAAATACTTCATTTGCTTTATTCTGTACAAAGAACCTGAAATTATGGCCAATTATAATTCTGCTTAAACTGGGCTTTTTTTGTTGCAGCTAAGGAAGATAGAAATAATGGACAACTACTAGAGCAGATTGTGAGTTTTTAAAAAGTAATTTATCATCATTTACTTTTTTAAAAGTCATTATTGAGCCCTCCTATTTATTGGAAGATAATGAGGCCTGTAAATACCTATTTTGGCTTCTTTCAGAGGAAGGAGAAAGAAGGATGAGGAAATTATGTTTGTAATCTACTTGTCTTCACACAAAGGTGACTAAGAGATAGAAGAGGACTGCAGAGCTATGAGCCTGTATCAAGGAACTAATGTTACGTTACACAAAACCTTTGCCAGGAAGAAAGGAGGGTGGACAGGAATGTTAAATTTTCAGTGAATGCTCCCCCGCTACTGCCTTGTGCACAGAGCTTATAGATAAAATCATAGTATATCTTCAAATTTTAGTGTAACTCCTGTGGATGACAAACCTAGTCTCCTGGCCAGCTCAAACAAAAAAAACAGCTATCCACAGACAGGATGGAGCAGCACCCTGCATGGAACCCCAATTCAATACAAAAATCAGGTATGGGTGACATGACAATGATGTCCTCTACTGACGGCATCTTCCTGCCATTCACAGACTGAGTTAAGGCTCTGGATGGTCTGATAAAACTCATCAAGACCCTGTGTTAAGGTATTTTTTATTCCTAAATAGGTTACAAATGCCTCTGGCTTATTTGTCAATCACCCTGCAAGTCTAAGCCTTGTTCCACAGCCTTGTATTATCTGTCTGACAACTGCAGGTTTCACTCCTGAAGAATGTTAGGGAAGTCATTACAAAGAGAAGATTGTATAGAGGAAAAAAATTCTTTTGCTTATTATTTTGCTTCCTTTTTATTTTATCATTATTCTTGAGATTACTTTAGTGTAGCTAACAAAATTGCCGTACATACAGATATTCATGAACACCTGATATTTCTCACATGTAAAGCTGAATACTCTCTTCTACTGCCACAACTTTATGCAATGTCATGTTCCTACCACCCAATTAAAGACGCTCTTGCCAGGAATATTGTCTCTATGTGTCAGAGGCTAGTTTCTGACAAATTGGAATAACTTGACAGATTTTAAAACATACAGAGAATACTCTCTACATACTGAAGCTAAAGAATCACAGAATCATAGAAAGACTTGAAGTCCAATAAACATCATCTAGTTCCAAATCCCTCAACCTGGGCAGAGATGCCATCCAGCTAGAAGGGGTTGCTCAAGGCCACATCCAACCTGGCTTGAAAACTTCCAGAAGAAAAATATTTTTATAGGGGACACTTAGTGACCTTAGTAACTAAAATTTCAATTATTGTGATCTACAAGGAACACTTAAGAGTAGTATATAGAATTTGTGTTTACATATATTTATATTCACTTTTTACACTCTCATGGAAAATTTACATCCCTCTTAAACCCTTAGAAAGTATTCATGAAGTATTCATGAAGCTTGGAAGTTTATTTCTACTATTTATTTAAATGTTTCATTAAAGTTTAGATACGTCAATGTGCCAAAAATCAAGCAGATATTTAACAAGTTTTCCTTCAACAACACATAATTCATAATTTTTACGATTGTCTTGAGAAGGTGTTGTTTTCTATTATTTTTATTAGGTAAATATTGTGAATATTGTTGCAAATTTTAAATATTGTGAGCTTTATTTCCTGTAACTCTGCTCAAGTGATAACCAACAATGGCTGTCTAATGGATGCATATAGTCACTGAAAGTGGATTTGGGGGAGATAGATAACAACAGACTAGCCAAAGGCTAATTAGAGCAAAACGTCCAGCTAACCACAGTGCTGATCAATGTCCATCTCAAGTCAGGTGTGGAAGAAAGTAACATCTGTAATCAGTATGCAGATATGAGTCAATGATCTTTCTCTATCAACAGTGGACAGCCCAGAGCCCATTGAGCTCTCCTGCATATCCACAGATTGCATGCCAGGATCTCCCCTTGAGTCAGGATGCCTCTGAAGATCTGTCCTTGGGGCCAAGAAATTCCTTGCAACAAGAGATCTCAGTGATTAACATGTTAAACTTTGAAAGTTAAGTGAGATAAAGAATTGATTGTGCATATGTACTCCTTTAGGCAGAAACCCTTGATTAAATCTGTGTTCAGCTACACCTGAACTCTCTTCTGAGAAGCTTAAAAAGCAAATTGGGTCCTTTCTAAATCTCTTGAATCAACAAAAAATCTCCTTGACAGCTTTATCTAACCCTGTCCTCTATGCAGTAAATAATCAAGTACGTTGACTTTAACCTTGTGAAACCACTGTCTCATGTACATTTGTTAAATCTATTTTATATCAATACACACTCTTTCCAGTGAAGAATTTAATTTCTGTGCTTTTGCTATGCTAAATTCAACTGTGCATTATTTTCCTATGTTATAACCAATGATAATATCATGTGTCTAATGTAATCTCTTCAAAATATTTGGAAAGTCTCAGTTTTCAGGACAGTATCCATTGAGATTTAATTCAATTAAAAGATTGCAAAAGTTCATGTCATTTACAGCCACTATTTTACCACCTTGTTTTTTTTGCATTCAAAGTATATGGCAAAAATATTATTAAATCATATCCCAAACACTTGTGGTGTGAGGTGATACAGTTTTAGAGTTCTTTAGTAGCCGCCTGTATGGAGAGTCCTAACGACAAGTGAATCTATAAAACAAGTGACATCTATTACATTTTCCATAGGGTGCACAGTGAGAACAAATATACAAAAGGCATTTGGTTGCACATTATAACACACTTTCTAGTAAGTTCTTCCTGCCAACAAGCCTTAGGTTAAATAAATGCAATAAAAATTATTGAATCAAACTGAATAATTAAAAAAATAAAGAAAAACTTTTGAATGTTTGAATCTAATCTTTGCTTTAGACTTTGATTTTTAAAAAAATTATTTTTCACTTTCCAGTTCAAGATGAGAACTTTCTTTTTCATTCTTCAGTGACTTAGAAGGTCAAGAATGTTATTCTTTTCTATAATAAATTACAGGTTTGGTTAATTCTCACACAGATATGCAATAGTTTTATGTGCTTCCCTTTTGGTAAAAGGCTGAGAGCAGGGAGGAATTCTGCCTGATTGCTCTGTCTTGGCTGCCACACGTGGCTCCTACAAAACCTTAATGGAAGGGTTGCTATCTCTCTAGCAATTGAGAGAAACACTGGGGAAAAACTTTACTGGAGTTGGGTGGAAGAAGAAGAGAGATAAAATAGTAAGCAGTGAAAATGAAAAAGGAAGTTACAAGGCTAGAAAAGAGCAGGAGACTGGAAAGAAAGAAGAATTAGGAGGGAGCAGGATTTAAAAGCCCCAGCAGAGCGAGAGAAAAATTCTTTAGGAAGGTACACAAAGGAGACTGAATAGAATTTGTTGCCAGTCGGAATCTGTGGATTGGCAGCAAGACTAGGGAGATGGGAAAATTGGACACAGTATCAGGACAGAATTTCTTTATAGGCCTTGTTTGGTATTATGCTTCATCCAAAAGAGCTTATGTCTTTCTATTTATAAATATTTATTCTTCTAATGTCTGTTTCCCTATATATCACTTCAGAGGTTAAAACCTTTCTCTAGTATACTTGAGAAATTTTCTTGAAGGAAGTGGGGCAGATTACCTCACCTCAGAGATGTAGCAGACATTAATTTCCATGTATTACTAATATAATTACAATTCAAGTACTGAAGTTCTGATAATCATGGAAAGTTTTTTTGGGTTTTTTTGTTACCATAATATGAAATGAGGAAATAGGCAATATCACACTTTCTTCATTTGCTCACTTTTTCAAAAAATGTAGACAGCTTTATTTCCAGCTAAACCTTTTGGAACATGTTAATCAATTTATTTGAATAAATGTACCATCTATTAAATTATCTAGCTCCCAATGATACTTCTTTTGCTGTTTGGTTTCTATTCACAAAGTGGTACTTGAGCTAAAAATTGGAATTTGTTGTTAATCAGGCTGGTCCACAGTTTTAATGAATACCAGTTCATAAGAAATTTGCATGATTATTTATTCTTGTAAATAAAAATTGATTTAAAGCTCAAAGGAGTTGAACATTGCTTCTTTGGAGTCACTACAGAGCCTTAATTTAGTTTTTCGCTCATCAACAACAAATAATAAAGTCGAGCTGTGGAAATTTGTTACACTGTTTACTTATAAACATTTGAAATATCTAGAAAATAGCCTTTCTCAGAAACTGTTTCTTGCTTTACTGTTCTCTCATTCAGAAACTCAGTCAAATGTGAGAACATAGCTCAAGATGGCTCATTTGTACCGCTCACAAGCAGAAAAATTCTTGATTTGTTTTGGATTTGTTGGACCATTTCTCTGTAATATAACTATTTTGTCAAAGGATTGAGTTTGAGTCCATTCAATATACTTGGGGAAAAATATCAACACCCCCCTCCCACTCCTCCTCAAAAAAATCCAGCCAAACAAAAATTACCTCAAGCCAACAACAGGTCGATATATCTGGGAGAAAAATGCAATAGAAAACCAGGATATGCATGCTTTAGAGCATTCTGGTAAATCAGATGTTTGATTAACCAAACACTGTTTGATAAACAAAAAAAAAAAAAACAACAACAAAAAAAAAAAAAACCAAGCAGTGAAATTATCTTCAGTGGCCTTCTCACAATGCCATTGAAAAGAAAAATCCCCAACAACACAAAGCAACCCCTCGCACCACTCATTCAGGCTACTATATACCTGGCAGCATAACTTGTGATATGCTAAGAAGGTAATAGCACATATTATGAATCATCTAATCAAAATTTATAATGATTAATAACTGTTACTTTGCACTGTTAAAGACGGGTCTTGTCAGCCATAGTGGATAAAATTTGTTTCTGGGCCAGTTTTGACATAGCTGGAACTGAATCAGATTTTTTTTCTTGCATATTTTGTTATAGTCTCCTTACAGCTGTAAAAAGTAGAACAGGACACAGGCTGTGATTCTCCTAACTTCTGCTGCTCTCTGTGACTGGGTATGAAGTAAAACATGGCTTGAAATACATTCTGCTAAAGTGAGGATTACCATGGTTTGCTTCATTGAAATCATCTTGCTCTGCAGGAAGTAAAGCCTTCTGACAGCTGTCTGTTTCTCAGCAGCTAATGGCCAAAGCCACTTTCTTGTTTCCAGTTTTTTGCTGAAAGTCATGCAGTTTAGCAGAATAATAAGGCACAGAAGCATATGTCCCTTGACAACTCAGTGTTGTTGATAACAAACCAAACTGTAAAACTATGATTCCCTGGGGAAATCTCAAACACCTGCAAGTGCAAATATCTCCTCAGAAAGATGTGCATTATGACGAAATCACTCAGTCACAGGACAGTCTGTCAAAGACATACTGCAGATTTTTTTTATTTCTCTTTACCTTTTATAACTTTGTGGCTGTCATTTTGGCCTCTAGATTTATCATGAAAGTTATGTAGTGTAAGATTTCCTAATTTTTGTGATTTGGTTTATATACCTATTCATTTCTTAAAGCCACTAATGGAAGGGTACAGCTACCACTCTGTTAGGCAGTGTTTCCTTACATCGCACAGACATACATTTTGCCCTGAAAAAAAATTGTTCCTACTGCTTTTTGGTTTTTTGTTTGTTTTTTTTTTTCTTGGCAGTAAAAGTCTGCAAAGAAGATGGCATTAGAATGCATAGGAAAACAAACAAAACAAAATAAAACCAGACTAATCCTGTTGCTGTTTTATAACCAGTTAATAAAAAAAATTGGTATTGGTACAAAAGGAAAAGCTAGCCAAAATTCTTAAATACATTAGCTAAATGGCATTTGTTTGGAGAAATAGAGACTCAAATTAAAAATCTTTACTGAAGGTTTCAAAATAAGCCATACTTCCTTCATTTTTTGATCAAGAAAAAAACTGATTTTCATTGATGATTAAAGAATTTTGTGCCACATTTTAAAAATTCTTTTCATTTAATGAATTCAATTTCTTCAAAGAAACTTGTCAAACTAATTTGACAAGATATTTTAACTTGTTGTGAGAGGCTTGTCTATATTTCCCTTTCTGATTATAAAATCTTAACTAGATTTAATCTCCTAGAGAATGCAGTGGTAGCATATTTTTTTCTCCATGTGTTACACACACACAAGAACCCCCTCCCCACCGCCACTTGAATGAGTCTTCCAGAATTGAACAACTAAATATATCTCTATAGCTGTGAATTGACACATAGATTGTAGAGCAAAACATTTCACTAGAAACCCCACTGACATCACTGAATTACAGTGCATTTGATTAATATTCTTTGAAAAGAAATGCTCTAGTAAGCCATTGCTTTGGGTTTTCTGTTTGTTGTTTTTTTGTTCTTTTGGGTTTTTTATCTTTTTTTTTCTGGAATAAAGAAGGAAAGCTGGTTTTATTTTTTTCTGTCATAAAAGCTAAGAACCAGTTTTAGACAATGAAAATTTTCACATTTCTTATTTGTTGTTTTGTCTAAATAACTGTGCTGACCTCTCTCATTAATACATCATAATTGAGTTCTTTAACAGTTGTGTTAAAGTGAAAATTCTCCAAAGAATCCTCTGGTGCAACTCAATTGATTTTCAAGGAAAAGAAAATCCTCTGAAGTATGCCACTCCTTTAAAGCTTGAACTGAGACTGGGAAACCTACACTGCCTACTAACTAACAATTCTTTTTTGTTTGTTATCCAGGCTCCTCTTGCTGCTGAAGATCCCTTTAGAAGAATCTAAGTAGTGTTAAAGCAAGATTGCAAGAAATGCACTTATATAAGGATTTTGAGCAGTAAAATCATGCAAAAAAAAAAGATCAAAGCAAACATTATACATAAAAATGCATAATTATATACATATTAATCTATACTTTCAGTAGTAGCCTGATATTTTCAGTGAGTATGGATACTGTGTGGAAAAAACAGGATTTACATGAAAGGTAGCCCAAGCAAGGAGTTAATTTGAACACACTGGAGCTGATGATTACTCTCTGACCTGAAGGAAATAATCAGTTGCCTAGTGCATAAGTATAATCAATCCACTGGCAAAGAAGAGTGGGATGAAAACCAATGCTGCCAAGGGAGTGACAAGTGGCAAGAAGAAGATGAAGTGGAGGGTATATTCTACATGGAGGGGAAATTATTCTTCTGGTACATCAAACTGTTGTATCAGTTTGATGAAAGTGCACAGTAATTGATTTTAATGATACTGAGTGATTTAAAAGGAGGTTACATGCTTAGACTTAAAAGCTGCACAGCACTGCCACTTTTTAATTTTTCTAAGACCAGTTCATATCCACTTATATTCTAATGAACTTTTCCACAACTTTACCTACAACAGTATTGTGATCCTTACTAAGGAAAATAGAGTGGACTGTCGAGGAAACTTCACAAAATAAGCACTGTGACATTAATTAGGCAGGATCAATTTTAAGAAAGAGAACATTTTATAAAAAAAAAATTCCCTTAATCATTGAGGGCATTATTTTCAACATTATAGAGATATAGAGGGATTGTAGCTTCTGATTTTAAATTTGACAGGTTTTCTTTTATTTATGCACTTTCAGAAAGGAATAAATTTTAAGAGAGTGAAACATCTGAATTGGGCATGCAGGGACAGCATTATCTTTGTGATAGGACTTCACAGGAAATAAATATTTCTCTGAACTATCAGAATATTAAAAAATAACAAAAGGATTGTCAAACTTATGTACTGTTAAGAATTCTCTTTTCTCAAAAAAATACTAAATAGAAGTTTGATTTTTCTTACACAGTGCTGCCTTTTGTGTAAAAATCTTAAAATACTTTTCATTTGCATGATCTGACATCTTAACATTTGGAGTTAGGCTTATCTTAAAAGAAATGTTCAGAAGAAGCAGAAAGTTAAATTCAAAGTCTATAAAGTAAATCCAGAAGACAGTTCTGTTTCACACAATTTATTATGATAGATTCCTTCCATTTTTAAAGATTACATAACCATTTAATGTGCCAATATCCTTGAAGCCTTAGGAACAGGCACTGCTATTGATGTTGATGTTGTTGTTATACTACAAAATCATAGATCATTCAGCATATAAAAATGGAGATGGATCACTAAATTCAAACTATGACAGATAAGTAAGGAAATATTAAAACTTTCTTCATTTTAAAAGGCTCGAGGAGAGTGGAAAGGAGACTGGATGTGCCTATTGTAGCTTTTTTTTTTTTTTTTTTTTGGAACAGGTTCTTTGAAATGCAGAACTATGTAAAACCGTTCAATTTGCCTTTTCAATTTAGTAGAAAAATAAACAAACAGATAAACAAAACCCATCAAGTAGTCAAGTGCATGTATTTTTAACACATAGTTAAATACAGTTACTTTTATTTTATCAAGACTGTAGGTTGGGTATGGAAATGTGGTTATTGATTTTCATATGTGATGAGTTCTACGCATTGGTCACATGGCATTTGCATAGTTCACAAAATAAAATATATGATTCTTATTCCTCTTATTTTTACTACTAACTTTTTACCTTGTTTCCTAATGCTGCACTCAGTAAAAGAAAAGGATGGAACCTGGAATAGAACTACTTCTGAATCTTTTAAATGGATATTTATAATATGTACAAATAGAGATATGTATCTTTTATGTCTTAGACTTTAGACTTAGACACCATACACCCAAAGCTAATTACTGTAATGCATTTCCTAATATTTTTATTACACCATCAAATTAATCTAAATTGAGCAGAGTAATTCTGGTTTCAAAGCACATCTAAAATATCAGATAAAGGAATACTGGTTGAAAAGCAGAAATCCTAAACAGACCTCTGCGAGAGTCTATGAACATGGAGCACTTGGGTACATACTTCAAGCTGAACATTTGAGTATTCTCTGGTGAAAGAGGGCAGAAATTGACTGCACAAGTGCTCTTTACAGGCTTAATGTCCAACTGGAAGGGATGTCTCCTCCCTCCACAAGTTTTTGAAGGCCACATAAATATATGAAATTTGAAAATAACAGCTATTTCTATTACACTGTCTCAAGGAATGTATTGTGGGTTTACTTGAAGGCATTCAATCAACACTTATGGACCAGAAAGTGTTTAAAGAATCACAAAATTAAAAGATGAATGCAAAGGTAAGGAAAAATTCTCCTATTGCCAATTTGAACACTATGGGAAACCATACAGCAGTGTTCTATTTAGCAGCAATAAAATTATACTGAGAAGCAATTTCTAAGTAAAAATCGTGAACCATAGAGATTTTATTAATGTAAAGCAGAACAATATAACTGATAGCATATCTTCCCTTCTGCAAGCAAGTTAGACCTCTTTGTAGTGTGAATCTCTTGTTACTGCGCCAGTTTTAAACACAACAAGGTGTTTTAAAGGTCTAAAATTCTGTGGAAAAAAAAAGAGAGAGGTGTAAAAAGTATGAATTAAGTAAGAGGAAAAGAAGCTAAGAATGTTTTCTTTTCAGATAGAGAAGGAATTACTTGAAATATTGGAATGAAACTGCTGCCCAAACCATTCAATACACAATAGAGGCAGGATAAGGAATAAAACGAATGTTGGAAAATGAGAGCACACTGAATGAGATCTGGTCTCAGATCAGATATCAATGAAGATTGCAATCAATTGGTTGCCTGTGTTGCAATTAACCATAGTTATGTACTCCTAGTGTGCCAAATTCCTGTGAGAATTACAGTAGCATTCATTGAACCTGTATGGTTATGAAATACAAATCATTCTGAGAAAAGAATCATGGGACCCATCCTCTTTTTTGACTGAAACTGGGTGGGGGGGACTGGAATTCCATGGCAGTTCATATACAATAAGAATAACATAAATAGTGAGTGATCTGAAAGGTATACGTTACCATGGATTACTTAGTTTTTTGTGTTATCTTTTTAGACAGCTGTGGAGGGAAGCCTAAAAATCTGAGAGCATTTTAGAAAACAGGAAAATAACACCTTTTTTCCATTTGGCTAAACAATTGATTCAAAAGAAGGAGAGGCACAGAAATTTGTCTGATACAGAGTTTTTAATAAAATAATTTTTGATACCTCCAGCTCAAATGTATTTTGAGACTGTTCTCTGTGACCAAATTATCAGTCTTGGACCAGTTATGAAAGATTGGTCAAGATAGGTCAAAAATGGCTACAGTTAAATTTGTCTTTGAGATAAAACTTCTTGCCTTTTCAAAAGTTCAGAAGTACAAGTGAGTAACTGAAAAGATTAATAGTTAACATTGGTATATGCACTAGATTTTTATGGGTCTGAACCTGATACAAAATGGTCAGAATGAGTGTATATCCCCGTATTTAGGAACTGATTGTAATTTTTTTTTTTAATCTTCCATTTTATTATATTTTTCAGAGCAATCAATTTTGTTTTAGGTGTAATTTCACAAGGAAATTACATCCATTAAGAACCTATCACCTTTTTACTTTTATCTGATACTGCAGGTAAGTATAAATAAATTTGTACACACAGATCTCAAACCTGAGTGTGACTTGTATGAACATACAGAGATGTAAAATTCAACACAGTAATGTATGCAAGCCTCTTAAACAACACCAGAGACAAACATCAAGACTAACTGCACCCAAAGAAGTACAAGAAATGACAGATAAAAATCATGTTAAATAATAGTAGTGAACATGAATTCATATGTGATCCTTCAATTCGAATGTTACCATTCCAATAGTTAATGCCTACTCCTACTTGGATAATCACTGGAAACATTTATGGGTTTATCTTTGCAGCTGAGATTAGTACAAGAGGATACTGCCTATCTTAGAGCTTTTTGGTATTACAACCATAAAAGTAAGCAATAACCATCAAAGTAAAGAATGATATCCTGCCACCTTTATCCCTGCTGTCTAATAACTACAGTGAATTTTAATATTTTGAGACATAAGCAAAGAAAATCAGTGATTAACCAAATGTAATTCTTCACTGCCAAATTATCTCAGGATTAATTTCTTATTTTTTTAAATATACTTTAATGGTAATGGTTTTGCTCTTAAAAAGCACTACATAAAACATAATTTTATTTATCATTAAGCAGTGAGAACTTGACAGTACAGGAACACTTTAGAAAATGGAGATGAAACGTCAGAATTCTAGAGCTAAAGCACATTATGCCATTCTGTGGATGCTGTCATTCAACCAATGTTTTCATGGTTCAACACAGGTTGATCTCTTTAGAGGAAGCATTGAGTTATAGAATTATTTTTGAATGATAATATCCAAACAGGGACACTAATGTACTTATCTTCTCTACTTAAGCCAAATGGTCTGAACTTTTCTGAAAGCTTCCGTTTAGAACCACCTCAAAGGATTTACAGAAAAGTCTTAAGAAATATTGTGAGCATCACAGAACAATGGAAAACAGTTCAAGTGTTTGTTTGGGGGGGGCTCTGTTGGGTTTCTTTGGTGGTTTGTTTGTTTGTTTGTTTGGGGGGGTGGGTTTGGTTTTTTTGTTGTTGTTGTTGTTGTTTTTTGGTTGGTTATTTGGTTTTTATTTAAAAATTTGCTTAAGAAATTGCAATGTCAGGTTGCAGTAATTCCAAATAGGATGTGAATATTATTTCCTACTCTTAAAATTTATAGATAGATTCATTTTGGTGTTACCAGGTAATTAATACACAACTTTGTTAACTTTCTCTTCAAATGTATCCAAGATTGGCACTTTATCACAGAATCTCAGAATCAAAGAACAGTCTGGATTGGAAGGAGACCTCAAGGCTCATCTAGTCCAACCTTTTATGGCAAAATCACTAGAAAGGATGGCCCAACGCCCTCTCCAGCTGAATCTGTAAAGTGTCAAATTCTGGGGAACGATCATTTCCCAGGGGAGATTATTGCAATGGCTAAGCTATTTTTTGAAGAATTGTCCTCTTGTGACTAACCAGAATTCACCCAGGAGTAATTTGTACCCATCATTCCTCATCTTTTCCATGTGATTCCTTATATAAAAGGGAATCTTCTTCCCCTTTGCAGCCACCCTTTAAATACTGGAAGATCATGACAAGGTCTTACTTTAGCCTTCTTTTATCAGGGTGGAAAAAAATCCCAAGTCTCTTAGCCTTTCTTATGCCAGGCTTCCAAGTTCTTAAATGGCCTTTGTGGCTCTTCTCTGATCCTTGCCAGCCTCTTCACATCTTTATTTAGTACCATGGAACCTTTGAATCATAAAATGTTTGGGGTAGGAAGGGATCTTAAAGATATTTAGTTCTACCTCCCTGCACTATGGGCTGGAACACTTTCCACTAGACCAGGTGGCACCACCCAACCTGGTGTTAAACTACTTCAAGGATGGAGCATCCATTACTTCTCTCAGCAACCTGTTCTAGTGCCTCATCACCCTCTCAGTAAAGAACTTCTCCCTAGTATTCAATTTAGACTGACTGTTTTTCAGTTTAAAGCCCTCCCTCCCTGGTCCTGTCACTGCACATCCTTATCAAAAATCCTCTGCTCTCTTGTACCTTTACAGTTTCCATACAGTAGTTTCCAATAGTTTACAGTTTCCATAAAATCCTTGATTAATTCATATAAATTGTTGTTTTTATTAAAAGCTGGCAGGTTCTGTCTAAAGCACAATGGAAATATTGATCTTGCTTTCATGGTTTTATAGCTGAAGAAAAATTGCAGCAAAGGAAGGGAAAAGCGAGGTGTTTGATGAAGTTTGCATCTTAAATGAATTCTCTTTTAATGGTGAGAATTGAATTCACACAAAAAAATGAGAGAGCATTTTCTATTTTCTTCCACAGTGAGTGTCAATGAGTAAATGAGTACCAGTCATAATGCAATAATTTTTTAATTTTTTATTACTTCTATTGGCAAATTACCTTAAATTTTCATTCTCTTCAAGATCAGGAATAGAGTGGGAGCAGAAAAGTTTTTATGTAGGAAAATTTATTATGAAATAGTGTATTAAGAATATACTTATATAAATTATATTTTATGTGTTTTATTTTTACATAAAATGGTATTAAATTAGACAACTATTATCCAAATAAATAAAATTCGTTCTGTAAAACAAAATTTAAAAATATGTAGAAACTCAAAATTTCCAAGTACTTATCCTTAAAATTTCTAGTGTAGCTTTTACAGTGCTGTGGTTTAATCCCAGCCATGCACCACTTATTTATTCTGCCATTCCCCACCCCTCATGGTGGTAGGGGGAGGAGAATGGGAAAAAGGTAAGGTGTGTGGGTTGAGATAAGAACAGTTTAGCAACTGACATGCAGTCATCTACTATTACTACTATTACCACTACAAATGGCAAGTAAATGGAGATGAGAAAGATAAAGATAAATAAAACCCAAGGGAAAAAAAACAAAATGAAACCATGATATACTCTACAGTTACTCCCCACCCACTTATGGCAAGCCTGTCCCTGACAGTGATCAGCCTCTTCTGGCTAACTCCACCAGTTTATGGACTGAACATGCCGTTCTATGGTATGGAATATCCCTTTGGCCAGTTTGACTATCCTCCCTAGGTTCTTCTGCACATCCTCACTGGAGGAGCATGGGAAACTGAAAAGTCCATGACTTGGGATAAGCACAGCTTAGTAAAAACTACTTCAGTGCATAACCAGCATTATTTTCATCCTCAACCCAAAACACAACACTGTTTATACCAGCTAATAGAAAGAAAACTAACTCTATTCCAAGCTCTGTCTGTCCAGCAAAAACCAGAATATATGGTTTTTGTGGTTTTAATCTAATAATTTCTAGAAAAAAACCTTTAAAGAATGCATATATAAGGAAATAATATATATGCCAATTTAGTTCGCATTATTTCTATTTATTTAGATACAGACACATTTATAAAGATTAGTTTTAATTCACATTTATTAGTAACTTGGAGAGCCAGTCACACCTTGCGTGACGGATAAAATTCAATGTATACATATCTGTATTTTTTTCCTCTCTGAAGTGAAACTTATCACAGTAAGCTGCTGTAGCTCGAATAGTCAAAAATGCAACAAGAGTCTGATAGCTGGGAAAGAAGATAATGGTTTGAATAAGCAAACTCTACAGCTTTTAATTTTTTTTCCTCTTTTGATCCAGGTAGTCTTCTGTGTCTGGCTCTTCCCACAGTTAATGACGGCTTCCAGAACTAAAGTTTTCTAGCTCACTTAAATAGAGCCATCTTCCTTAGCTTCCATAATATTTAGCCTGGATTATCCCTCTTCTTAAAGCACTGCTTTTTTCCCTTCTAACAAGATTCACATAATAATTCTTTCTACTCATTTTGCTTGACAGATCTGGGAATCAGTAATTAAAAAAAAAAGACAAAAAACCCAAGCCAAACTAAAACCAAAACAAGACTACAAAATTAAACAACACAAACCAAATACAAACAAATAAGCAAACAAAAAAACCCTCAAACCAAACCAAACCAAACAGGTTTTGCAGCTTTGCATCTATTTTTCTTTGAAGACATGAAAGTATCTGTGTTGACAATTTGCTTAATCCATAATATCTCTTTTCCAAAACATATTAATTCAAATTTAAAGTCTGTCAGATTTAATATATTTCACATTGAATGAGTAAGTCATCATTGTTTTATCCCATTCTGGGACAAACAGCTTCATTTGTTCAAAATACTTGATGTCACATTGTTGCTTCAATTATAAACAGCCCACTAAGTATGTCCAGATTTTTCTTTTTTCTTGCAGTGGTCAATACAAATCTTGATTTTTGTGGATGCTTTGGCAGTCTGACATCACATTAATTGTATACTAATGTAGGGTTTCACACAGACAGTGGGATCTTACTCATCCTGTCCATTTTTCTCTGAATTTGCAGGTAACACTGTCATGCAGGAGTCAAGCTCATTCTTTCTCTTTAGCCTTAAGCAAACTGCCAAACCAACCAACAAACCGATCAACCCCTATTTATCCACCTTTGTCATAGAAGCATGGGTAAGATTTGGATTTTTGTTTTCCTAATATATTATTCATGATACAGCACAACTTTTTCTCCCTTCAATATCATGATTTATTCTATTCTATTAAAATACAGTCCTGGAGATTTTTTGTTCTTATTGTTACTTTGGTTTTTCTAAGCTTGCAACACTGCCATTTAGGTTTAGGTGATTGACAGGCAATTAGTTGGCCCTGGGTCGCTCACATTGTTTTTAACTTCTCAGTCTATGAAAGAAAGGAGGAAAAAAGATATTTTCCAGATAATTTGTATCTGAAGATAAGGTCCAAAGATGAGGGTAATTTCTTTTCAAAGATGTTTTAGGAAGAAAATTATTGTCTTTTAATGTCAATGTCAACGGATTGATGAATTGACAAATTATAGCCAGGTAGTAAGATTATTTTAAATGAAATGTGGCTCTGTAAGTGTTTTGTGTTCAAATTTTTTACACCTGCATTACCTGATTCATTCATTTTATGGTATACTTGAGGACAAAAGGTTAAACTATAGCAGCAAGATCAGTAAAAAAGATGTTTATTTCAAATAGCTGCAGATGAACCTTTCTGAATGATTAGTTGACCCCATAAAACAAAAGGAAAAACTCCAAAATAAGGTAAAATTGGGGGTTTCTATTTGCTAAAGAAGTTGGAATAAAATAGTAAGCAAAATATTGCAAAATATTTTATTACATAATTAAAATGTATTTTCCATGTGCTGCAGGCTTCTCCTATAGCAAAAGCTTTTCAGTTTTCAGACGGCAAAAAAGTAATGTCATTTTATACAGAAATACTCTTTTACATTGATGCATTGTAAAACTGATAGAATATAGTATTGAAATTATAGTCAGTTGGAAATTAGTGCATTCAGATGTAAAATAGCATTCATTTAAGGAAAAGGTGCATCTCTCACATGTTAAGAAAGACACTTTATGGCTTTGGCTACACATGCCTCGTGCTGATGCTTTACAGAGTAATAGTCAAAACTTGCTTGTTTTCTATTTCAGAAGGCAAGAGACTGGAAATGTATAAAAACTTTTGATTTTCTTCATTAAAGGACACCTGAAGTCAATCTTTCTTCCCGAACAGTTAAAGAGATAAAGTGAGAAGAAAAAATTAAATTAATAATAATAATAAAAAGCAGAAAGATTTTTTTTTAAACAGCATTTTTGACATTTTCTTTTCAACCCATATCATTACCTAGGCAGTGTGTAGAATGTATGAACTTATAATGTATTCCAATTCATTACAGTGAGGTGTTAAGGAGAGATAATGCTTTAGTATTAGAGAAGCAGGAACTTTTAAATTCTGACAAAAATCATAAACAATTTAGGATAAAGTTCAGTTTCAGGAGAATTCTGGAAGTGTGGCTTTAAAAATGTATTTAAAATACTCAGGAAGGAAGACGGGACATGTAAGAGCTTTCGGAAGGCTACGGCGTGAGTTTATCGGTTCCTATAACCAAAGATAGACTTCAACTCTGTCTTTGACCAGAGTAAAAGAGGAAAATCCAACTTCAAGCAGAAGTGAAGTATGATCACATTAAGCAAACTTGAGGCCATGTAGAGGAATTTGGATAAACTCTAGGAGCAGAGTTCTGTGTAATTACATTGTTCATGCTTGCTTATAGCTACACCCAAGGATGTCAGTGATCAAGTGAAGCAGTAGGAAATAAATAGTTTGCTATTTAAATATGTTCATATGTGTTTATAAATGTAAATGCTTGGAACTAGCTTTAGATACATATGCTTTCTCTCTTTCTTTAGCATCTGGTTAAATATTATTATTCTGAAAAATAATGTCCTTAATCTTCACCTTGGCATTAAATAAATATATAGAAGAGGTTTTTTTCACTAGCATTTTATTATTGCTTTTTTAAAATCCCCTGGCTGTAACCTTTAAGCTAGGCTGTTCAAAACGACTCAGCAGATTGCTTCATGCTGCATGGCTTTTAACCTGTTTGTTTTAAACATGAATTATCTATAGCTTTTAATATTCCTGGCACAACTCCTTGCCTCTCAGCGTGAAGTTCATTATCCTATGCAAGATGAATTAGCATAAAGACAGCCAATTTTAACTGAGCATCAGCCTGAAAAAATGGAGGGACTGAACTATCAGTTTCACACATGGGTCTGTGTCATGGCATGAGTCAGATAAGCTTTAGATGAGGATCAGCAGACCAGCACTGATATTGTTCTTAGCAGTTCAGCAGCCAGGTTCAGTGACTTTTAGAAGATTGGGTCCTCACAAACAGCTCTTCAGTGTAGCATCTTGAAGAATTCTGGCCAGAGCTCCTTGTTTTATTTTGCTCAAGCTTACATCTTGTTTCTCTCTCTAATCTAGCAGGTATATGAAGGAAGAAAAAATTAATGAGAATTTTAATAATGAAAGTAAAAAAGTTGATTTTATTTAATTGAATTTAATTCCTTCTCAACACCAAATGAATGCATTAGACAAGAAATTACTCTGCTTAGTTAAAGGCTTGAATATGACAAAAATATATTTTCTGTGAAAAAAACAGATTTCATGATATCTGAAAGTGTTTGTATATGAAACCGTACAAATTGTAGGGTTATAATAGTTGTGCAAAAGCACGCATTTTTTGTCTCCATGGAAATCTCTCCTATCTCCATCTGAGAGGGAAGAAACAGCTGGCAAAATCAAAGCCAGCATAATCCCTTCAAAATCAGGAACAATACTCTGTGCACGATCAACTTTCCTGGAAAGAAAAATGCTTGTTTGCTCAAAAGCTAATGAAGTGCACATGCCTCAAAATAACAACTGGGAAGTCAGAAAGTGCCCTGAGCTCTGCCAGCTCTGCCAGTGTCATAACAGGGCTTTCCCTTGACAGTAACTGTGAATACTAGATGGACTGAACTATTAAAATCAAAAATGTTTGATGCTTATTCAGAATCCTCAAAAAAGGCTGCCCTTGACACGGACAGCTTAAGTGCTCAGCTAACAAACTCTCAGCGCCTTAGTTTAGCAAAGTGAGAGCCAGAAGATGCTCCCCAAGTACCCCTAAAAGTTATATTTGAACTTTGGCAAGACATTTACTTCAAGTAAATAATCTCCCACTGGTCTACCCGCAGTGTTATCTGAAGGTACCTTGTGTATTGACAGCTGTCCAGCAATCTGGAATTACTGAAATTTTGGCAAAAGATGTGTTCAAGCTTCTATGGTGGATAAGCAAATTAGAGGTACTGAGCCAACAACTTCTCCACATTTTAACTCCTGTTGGTTGCTAGCATAATAAAAACATAGACAGTTTGGTTTTCACTGTATCCTTTGGAAACTGGGATAATGTCTTATGTTTTCCTTTTCTATTTCAAGTACAAACTGCTGGAATGATACACAGGGAAAAAAACTCAAAAGCTCTAGAAAGTGAAGCAGAAGCAGAATTTCTAATAGTCTGGCCATATCCTTCTGTGCACAGGCTTCCATAGATGCAGAACTGCTTACCTGGAAAGATAATGTATCTAGAACTGAGAAGCAGGTTTCAGTTTGCCCTTCAAAATGTTAAGTCTGGGCAAATTCCTGATATTAAGTTCTATATCTTGACACTATTTTGTGAGGGACTGTTCAAGTCCTCCCTTACTGAGAGAATGGTAAGTGAAAGGGGTTGGAGAAAGGGAGAAGAGTTTCAAAACATATACTCCTTCAAATTCTCACCACAGGCACTATGAGACTGAGGGATTAATGGGCTGATAGAATTATAGAACTCTGGAATCACAGAATCAATCAGGTGGAAAGGAACTTCAGGAAGTCCATACTCCAAGATCCTGCTCAAGCAGGAGCTGATCTGAGCTGAGAAGCAGTTGCTGCTCAGATTTGCATTGAGCCTGATTTTGAAGACCTCCAAGAACAGTTAGAAAAATCTCTATTGGCAACCTGCTCCAAATGTAGTTTTCATGCAAACGATGATTAAAGACTGGAGGAAGAGGTGAGCAACAGAAAATGTAAATGCTAAAGAAAGATACTTCATTATTTATTTTGGTAATTTCCATGATTGTCTGATTTTTAGATCTTGACTGTATTGTCTGATTAAGGGACTTGGTTTTCTTTGTGGTTTTTTTTTTTTTTTTTTTTTTTTTTTTTTTTTTTGTTATTCTTCATTGAATTGTTGGGGGTTGATTCCATAACAAAGAACCAGTTCTGTAATAGTGTAGGCAAAAGGCTCTTTGCCATAATAAATAAAAAAATTCTATTGTTATAAACTTTAACTCAGAAGAAACAAAGAAATCTTTATAAGGACACTGATAGCTTGCAGTTTAATGTAAGAAAAAAAATCAGTTTAATTTAAGCATTCATAAATTGTACCTATTAAAAGACTTCATTTTTTTATGTGATATGATAAAAAACTGTATTGCCATAAACACTGTGTTGCCACAAAAACACACAAACACTGTGTTGCCACAAAAAAAACAATACCATCTGAGAGACTTAAATCTGTAAATCTTGACTGTTTTATGTTGTCTGGCATATCTATAAACATTTTGTGCACTTTAACTTTTACAGGCTGTATTTAACAGATTATTGAAATCAAAACAAGTTTGTACGGAGGCAGTTGAGAACCTTATGCGTATTTTTGCAGATTTTTTTGAGTTAAATATGCAGTACAAAAGAATGCAATGTAAGAAAACATACCACACAGTTGAAAACAGCTGAAGAGGTAAATTAAATGCCTCAGGTTCCATGCTTTTATTCTATAGAATATAAATTGAATATGGGACTATAGCACTGATACAAAGTGTTAAACTCTTAAGTTAATTGGGTCAAATAGTAGACCTTGAAACAGATGAGAAAATTCCAGTTTTCACACAGTTTATGACATACTGCATGAAATGTATTTGGAAGACTTCATTAAGGACCACAGTTGCATGTGTCTGCAAGCCTCTCTTGCTGGTTTTAGACTATCACTCTATGATGTGGTCAACTAAAATTGTGACACTGTGTTTAACATCCTTTTCGCAGCTTGTGTATAGAATTGCATTGTTTAACAAACCTTACTGAAGCCATGCTTTCATTGGTTGTGAGCTTTTTAAGGACAGAGAAATCATAAAATGTGAGTCCTCAAGTGAAACTATCTTATAAATAATAGAGGTCTGTGAAAGAATTACCAGTGACTTACACATCTCGTGTGCTGCAGTACCACATCAGTTTCCAGTGTCCAAAGATTTTCTTTGTTTGCAACTTAATTTAAAAGTTGAGATGACATTGAACTGAAAATAGACTTTACTCTTCATTCAATGTAAAATTATCATGACATAAAGGTGATGAAATAACTATTCTTGTAGTATTGAAATGATGGACAGAGAAGCCTGCTTGAAAGATTTTTACATCAGCAGCTAAAGTGTGTCTAAAATGGATAGCATAGCAATGGTGCTATAGCAAGTCAATGGTGCTATACAAGGGAGAGTTCAAAGTGAAAGTGTCAAAAAGATACTATAAATTGAAGGGAGAATGAAAAGAGATAAGGAAGAAGCAGAAGAAGTTTAAGGCTTTTCAAAATGATGATATGTTCTGGTTCATTCATCAACTGTCCCCAGAATAGACACCTAAATAAAGAATGCTGGTAACCTATGCACTTTCAGAATATAATGGACAATTTCTTAAAAGGTAGTTTTGCAAATAAAGAATTTTTCCCCAGAAAAAAAAGACTTGTTTCTACATTAAATGCAGTTTGTATAAATAAAAATGTGTCATAATAGCCATATACATACATTATAAATATATTTAAAGTATATTAACACAAAACAACACTATTTTTTAATTAGGTTATCAAAAATTTCTGTACATACCTCCTTTTTAAGAATTGATGTGACTAAACTAGTAAGTGTATTAGATCCTAGGTTGTGACTACACTGTCTTCTGACTTCTGCAGAATGGTGTAAAAATATTTTCCATCTCTTCTCCACTTATTATAAACACTGTAATACTTTAGAATGATAGGAGATTCAGTCCCTTACATACTTTCATAGTCTAATCTATAAGCAGTTGCTGTATAAAAGTAAATAGATAAATTAGAAATTACCCAGTAGTCAGGTAAAAAATTAATTGAAAATAATATCTAGTAGTTCAGTAATTGGATATTTCTTAGGGAAGCAGAAGAAAATGTTTCTCTTCCTGAAGACTCTTCTGACTCTTGGAATATATTTGGTAGATTAAATAGTTGTCTGTGATATTCTGCCAATGATGTCTGAAGACAGATACATTTTGCTTTCTCATTGCATGCCATAATGAAATTCAAACCTAACATTGCCTCTAGTTTCATAATCCACCACAATTTATTAATTCAGATACCCTCTGCTCTCCATTTTTTTTCTGAGATTACTGCCAGTAACTGAGTTTGATAATGGTAAATAAAACTACTTTTTCTGACAGGATTATTGTCTTTAAAAATGAAGTAACATTAGAACATTATGGTGAGATTCTGTCTAGGACAAAGTGTTCTCCTCATGCAATAATTTTAAAGCAATACTTCTTCCATCTGGTAAATGGAATTCATAGTCTTTTGATTCAAAGGGTTTTAATGAAAGAGCAATTGTCTTGGCAAACTCACTCATAAAAAGTTCCATTTTCACTAAAAGCAGGCTAGTTGAGATTTTGCAGTTCAACAGAATCCTCTTATCTGAAATTAGCTCAGTTATTTGCATACATACAGGCCACAGATGGAAAGAAGATTCAAAAATAAAAACACCATCTGCATTTGTCTTTAATGACAAGTTATATGGAAGTCTGAGATTCTCATTTTCAGTAACTACATTGCAAATTTGTTCACATGTTCTTCACAGTCCAATTGTGTTTTGACCCTGCAAAAAAATTACTATAAAATCTCTCTATGTTTAAGATAATCAGAAGTATTTATGTATCTCTTGTTATTAGGGATGCAACAAAATTTTTGTCAATAAACCATTGGGAATACGCTTACATATCAACTCTATAATGTATCTACAGATATTTTTTTTTGTCAGTGGTTATACTCCTAAATATGTAAGACATAAAATTTTCTGTAACCGCAGTCAATGACTGTGATGATCGGTTACATGGGTCCATTACCTTGTCAGGCACAATATATAAGAGACTACAGTAATATTTGTTCTGTAACACACTCGCTGTAAACTGAGGGCACTGTAAGGTCCCAAAATCACTAAACAAGACTCTTAGAAGGCCTTACAGTTTTCATGTACTTGGAGTCAGACACAGGAGAAATATTGACAAGATATTCTCAAGTAGTCAAAAGATCAAAAACATTACTGGCAACTTGAGAAAAAGAAAGAACTTTGGGAAAAGGTCTAGAGCTGCATTCAATCTACATAAAGCACTTCTCAAAGCATTGACTTCACCTCATTCAACTTAGCAAAATCTAAGCCTGTCTGATTTTAAGTTACTAAAAACATTTTCTAAAACTCTGAGAAGGGTGAAATAGAAGAAGAAAAAAATAAGACAGAAAAAATATAGAAAAGAACAAATATAACTACCATTCCTGTTTCCAGTGGTGTTCAGTTGATAAACTTTCCAAGAGGACATGTTGTTGTAATTTTAATAGATTTAAATTTTTTCATCTGGAAGTTTTTTACTTTGTATGCTTGACAAAGGTGAAAAAAATCCCATAACTATTTTTTTTTGGTGGAATTTAGGAGCACTGCATTTCTGACAATGAAACTATAGATTAATTCACTTTTTTGAGGAGATGTCTGTATCCTCATGTAATGAAATGAACATTCCAAGTGAATAAAGAGCACAGATGGCAAATAAAAGAGTACAAACATTATTTCTGCCCATTTGGTGATATACTTCTCAAAAAATTAATCAAACTGTTGCCTTGCTCTTCAGTAATCATTTTTGCAGCCATTTAATTACTTATATATCTGAAGTAGTGATTAATTTCTACATATACACTTGTATTAGAAAGTATTTAAGAATTAGTAAATCTTTGAGTACTAATTTTAATTTCTAATTAGATGACAAAAATGAAAAACAATTAGTTTTGGATTACAGTGAAAATTTTCACAGAGATAATTGTATGAAAGAAAACACATTTCAGTTCTTAAGCATTATCTAACAGTGACTGTTCCAAGTGCTGTGAATAGAATCCAAAATGAAAATCATAGAATCACAGAATAAGCTGAGTAGGAAAGGATCCACAAGGATCGTCGAGTAAAGATAAACAAAAAAAAAGGTACATGTAAAGAAAAGTAATTGAAGAAATCTGTGAGGAAATACAAATCATTCTCTTAAGCCATGTTACAGTATTCACTTCAATCCCAAGGATGTCACCAGTGTTTGCACAGTTATGCACGTCCAGTGTATTGCTAAGCACACTGAGCAACAGCTCCAATGATATAAAATGCTAATGAATTCAGGTATTAACCTGAGCATGCAGCATGATTGGCAGATAGCATATCCAAAAACCTGATTACCACAGTATTGAACCAGAGCAAAGGAAGGAACTGTTTCAGTTAGATATGCAGTTAAGCTGGCAATATGAGCAACAGAATTCACTCTATATAAAGACATGACTATTGAAAAAAGCACTAGAAACGTTGATCTGAGTGATACAGCTCAGCCAATAAAGCACACCCAAATTAAATTAACAAATTATACAGCTACACCTTGAATATGCACCCTGACAAGACTTGTTCTGCTTATACTATTGTCTGAAAAAACACTGAAAGATAAGGCTTGAAAAGAAGTATCAAACTTGGGGGGAAGAATGTGCAGCAAAGAAAGGAATGTGGAGAAAAAATGACATATACATTTATAAGTAGATGCCATTGTGCTGAACAAAAGTGCAAAATCCCTCTTTGTTTAATATGTATATACTTTTCTAAATCTATCTAAAGTTGGGAGGGTTGCTTTTTTTTATTTTGCTGGTTTTCATATGAGAGAAAAAGGACAGTGAGTCAAAGGAAACCTTATTCACCTACATTCAAGATGCCCTGTTAGTCCATGCAGCAAAATAAGGCAAGCAGAGGAAGACCTTAGATGGCCAAAGAAGACTCAGTATGGGCAGTCCTCATCCTTCCACAAAACCAAAACAAATTCAAACCAAACCAAACAAAACCAAACCAGGAAAAAAAATTAATATAACAGAAGCAAACAGACATCAAACACCACAAAACCCAAGGACAAGTTCTTCTGAAGAATAAAAATAATCTGTCATGCTCCTGTGGAAATTGGAATTTATTTCTGGAGGAAAAAGTGTTGGCATACTGACGTGTATCTCCTGTGCTTCCTTCAGCACAGCACACAGGAAGGGCTTCAAAGACGTTCTCCTGCATTCATTGAAGATGGATGATTATTGCTGGAGAATCTATAAAAAGAAGAATGAAAACTGTGTTCAGGAAGTATCAATCTGACACCTACAGTATTTACTGTCCTTTTGGACCAGAGAGACAGACTGTAACTATAATTTTTTGTGAGGCTTGTAAAGTCAGCTGATACTGATTTACTATTGATGGTCCACATTGGTCCAAATCCATCAATGCTATCTGAAAATATGGCCTTAAAGGGTTCAAGGGAGGAGCCCACAACAGGAAAAGACAGCAACAAAGCCAATAGAAAACTATGCTTTCATCTCATAGAAACTTTATATTCATTTTCAACATGACAAAATAAAACAAACATAAAGATTTGGGTCAGAAATCAATCACAAATTCTTTTTTTAAGCATTAATGTACATTAGCAGATTAAAGAAAAAAAAATCTATTTACATGGAGCATGTGTCTCCACAAATAAGTGAACTTGTGTGAGCAGAAACTTTAGAAAATAAATTGTTCTTCACATGTGCACATATCATTCTGAATTACCAGCACATTTTTTATCAGCATGAAGATTTTTGTAAACAGTACAATGTGATTATAAACAGACAAAGGAGAGCAATCATTTCAGAAGAGGGCTTAATGATCAAATCCATCTTAACATGGGCATGTTCAACTTGTTTAGAAGATGGGAACACATGCTGGATACAGAGGAAGAATTATTACCCTGAACCTTCTGGCTAAAGTCTTGACAATACAGCCCTGCCTTAGAAAGATATAAACAGAAAGTCTCTGCCAATTACACTCTTGTAAATGTCCTTAAAAAAGGGTTGAAAAAGCTTCACAGGTATGCCACATAATAATTATGCTACTAATGATATATTGGGGATGTAATTTCAATTTATATCTCAATAATACATATTCAAAAAATATGATTAATGCTGCAATTTACTAGTATAACATTAACCTAAAGTTACTAACTTTAGAACATCTTTTTTAAGACAAGTAACCTGTCTCCAAACCAAGGCCTCCAGAGAGACCAACAGCTGAGTGTTCTGAGGGAATTTTGTGCCTAATGTTTCACAGGATCAAAATGTAAAGCAAAGCATTAAATATCTCCAAAATGTACACAATTTCAATTAAAAATTCAGCACTTTTTTGTAATCAATAACATCTGTAATCAATAAAAACTATTAACTGAAATATTATCATATTTGGACAGTCAAATCCTTTGTTAATTTCTATAATAAACCTAGGAAGGATGAATTTTCAGTGAAAACTTCCCCTACAGCATTGCCTCGGTAGCTTAACTTGGCAGAAAATGCATGAAATCAGCAAAAGCAAAAAGAACATTGTAGCATTTGGGAATGTAGAAAATGCTGCTTAACCAGCATCATTGCTGTGGCTGCCTGCAGGCCAGTTTAATTAGGCTACAATTCATATGCAAGAAAGTAGTTTTGTAATTACTGTCAAATGACCAAATCAATGTATAAAACCTTATGAGATTATGCATCCCTGGTAATGAACCATACTGAAGTTGACTGGGATTTGTTAGCTGAGACACCTACTTATCAAAAATTCACTGTAAAATATGTAAGAAAATAAATACATTTATGCTCAAATACTATACAAACTGAGATGTTTTAAACAATACACCTCAGTTTTCTGGATATAACTATGAATTTTTATTAGATGCATATACTGAGTTTTTTGCCAGACATATTTTTATGGATGGAAAAGCACAGTTATCAATTTCCATTTTAAAAATCATCAGCTTTTTTAGCAGAAAAGTTATCAAAACTTTAATATTAAGGGTTGGGCATAAAGCTGCCAGAATTAATGATACAATTTTGGGTTATCTCGTTTAGTAGCAACATTAGATATTTTTAAGACACTCAAATTGATTTTTTTTGATTGACTATAATCTTTAAAAAAAACCAAAACTTAGTGATGATGATACATATCTAGGTAACAAGAAGGTTTCTTTTTCCTATACTTTAAATCAGCATGTTACTAAAATAAAGTTATTTCATTAAATAACAAAGAAAGACCAGAGGCTATAGTTATTTTTCTGAATGTGGCTAATTGCACAGTGTCTGCATTTGAAATATTTGCCTAATATTTCTGATTACCATATATTTAATTTATCAGAAAAAAAGAAGTTAAACACTAAAAAACATGGATAATAAATAAAATTAAATTCCATAAGAAGTCTTCCACTGGGTGTATTAAAGAAGAAAATGAATCCTACTTCCTCTTTAAAAACGTGACATTAAGTGGTTGGTCTGAAGAACATGAAAATGAAGCTCTGAGTAGAGCACCTTGTTTTTCCCTAAAGAAACTCTATTTCTTGAGCTCTAGGCTTATTTTCACTAAGCATGTTTTTTTCTGCGTCCTTGTTCTCAGACATCTGACTTGTAAATAATTAGATACATGAACAGTGTTTCACTTAGAATCTATGCTATTTATGACTATATTTATATGGAGAATTTGCCAGTGATTTCAATAGTATGGTAAGGTAGAACAGGAATTTGGAAAAACACCTAAAACACTTCTAGTTCAAAAGCAAGATGTTATTCCATTCTTTGAGATATAAGAGCAAAATTATTAATTCTAAATAGTGTATATAAACAGATATAGTAATCTAACATACACATATCCCTGCGTACTTATCCTTTTATACTTAGAAAACTAAACATTCTTAAAACAAAGCTTAAGATGCTGAAAACCTCAATATATAGGATTTAAGTTAATAATTTTTTAATTGATGAGATGTGTGTTCAGCTTCTGTTATAATGTGACAGTCACATTTATTCTCTATGTTTAACAACTCTGAGAGGTTTGGGTTTTTCTTTTAGTTGATTGGTGAGGAGATTTTATTTATTTAGTTGGGTTTTTTCCCAACTGAGTATATATGGTACAGTTGTAAAATGTTCATCCCTCATCTTCTATTCAGACAGGAAAGATACTTAAACCACACAAAAATACATATAATATATTGAAATTTGATGTTCAGTAAATGCAGAGGGAAAGAAAAGAAGACAGCAGGAAAAACTGATTATATAAGTTTGAAAACTTCTGAGAGAAATCAAAATATTTCCTGATTAATTAAAATAAAGTTTTCAAAAATTTTAGTCACAAAATGAAATTCCAAGGTGAATTATCCAACTTTTAATCTATTACTAATGTTTGCATTTTCCTTTTACTACTGAAAGTTAAATGATGTCCTAATTTTCATCAAATTTTAATTCTCATAAATTTCTAAGCTGCTTCTCAAGCTAGTTATATTTCAAAGTGTGCTTCTTCAGTGAAATTAAACAGATCACCATGCTCTGAACATGTTATATGGCTTAGAATGTTTTAAAGGTTGTAAACCATAGCTATTGTTCACAGCTGGGGAGAAAACACCGGGTTTTTTACTCCTTCCAGGCTTGGGAGCTGTGTGGGAAATGATACTTATTATCCTACTTTCCTGCTCTTCAGCCTGAGGACAGCGGTGAAACAAAATGTTTTGGCAAGCAAGTCTACTTGCTAGTCATGTTTTCCAACCACAAACTTCTCAGGTCTTTGCATTAACAGTTTTTTCATTGTTATGGATAAATAAGTGACAGCCTGAAGTGTCCCTACCCATGAAGTATATTTTAACAGTGCAAAGTTATTCCAATTACTATGATGCATTTTCTTCTGATTTGTACCAATCAATTAAGCTTTGTTGTTTTAAATAGTGATATGGCAACCTTCCCACAGCAGATGTCTGTCAGCAGGAGAAAAATCTACATTGGAAATTCTGAAGAAAAAAAAAAAAAAAAAAGAAAAAAGAATCAGAGTAGCTAGCAAAAGCCAATTAACAGTTAGCAGTCTAGGACTATTGTGGGGAGAAAAAAAAAAAGATAAAATCTTGCATTTACTTAATCTTATTTGTACCATTCTATCTCCTATAATCCTTCAGAAAATCTATCATAAGATTTGAAATGCTGTTTTCTCTCATGTTAACATTTTTGGATTACATTTGAAAAGAACACAGCTGTATTAAAAACTTGAAGAAATAAACCATATGTAATAAATATTAAAACACTTTGAAAAATATTCAGGTTTTTGTAAGCTTTTTTCTAGAGTTTCTGTCTATAACCACAGCATAAACTTACTTTCATAAGTAATGTTTTTTTACATCTATTTAAATCTCATTTCTTTAATTAAGAATCACTCAGAGATATTTCATGCCCTTTAATTGGTTATTATGAAAGTAGAATGAGAAAAAAAATCTAATTTCAAATATTTGATGAAGAAACATGCTTCTGAGGTTATATATATACACCCATGAACCTTGAAAGCATGCATAAGAAGAAAATTCAGGTGAAAACATACTTAGATAATTTCCCCAAAGTAGTGATGGTTATCTTCCAGACAGTTTATATACACAGAACATGATAGTCTATGTTATGGAATATCTTTTTGGGAAGTTCAGGTCAGCCTCTATGGCTGTGCTCCCTCCCACCTTCTTGGGCACCTGCTCACTGACTCATCATGGGAAATTGAAAAGTTTTTGTCTTTTGGTAAAGCCTACTCTGCAACAACTAGAACATCACAGAATCATAAAATATGGAAGGGATCCACAAGGATCATAAAGTCTAATTCCTGGTCCTGGACAGGATCATCCCCAAAAGTCACATCATGTGCTTGAGAGAATTGTCCAAACACTTCTTGACATCTGTTACCTTTGTGCTGTGACCACTTCCCGGGTGAGTCTGTTCCAGTGTCCAACAACCCTCTGGGTAAAGAATCTTTTCCTAGTATCCAACCTAAACCTCCCTTGGCACAGGTTAAGGTCACTTCCTCACGTCCTGTCTCTGGGCACCACAGAGAAAAGATCAGTGTCTGTCCCTCCATTTCCCCTCACAAGAAAGTAGTGACTGTCATGAGGTCTCTCTTCAGTCTTCACTTTCCCAGGTGAACAGACCAAGTGACCTCAGCTGCTTCTCATGTGCCTTCCCCTCAAGGTCCTTTGTCATCTTTTTTGTCCTCTAGTGGTTTAATGTCTTTCTTATAGGTACCCAAAATTGCACACAGGACTTGAGGTGAGGCCGCCCCAGTGCAGAGCAGAGCAGAGCAGGACAACCCCCTCCTCCTACCTGGCTGATGCTGTGCCTGATGCACCTCAGGACAGGGGTGGCCCTCCTGGCTGCCAGGGCACTGCTGACTCATATTCAATTTTCTGTCCACCAGAACTCAGAAGTGTCTTCCTATGGCACTGCTTTCCAGCACCTCATTCCCCAGTCTGTATGTACATGCAGGGTTGCCCCAGTCCCAAATGTAGAATCCAGTGCTTTTCTACATTGAACTTCATATGGTTGGTGATTGCCCAATCCACTAATTTATCAAGGGCCAGCAAAATCAAAACCTTTATTGAAATCCATAAACAACAGTAAGTTATCAGCACTATTCTTATCCTCAATCCAAGCCACAGGACTGTACCAGCTCCTAGGAAGAAAATGAACTCTATCCCCTATCAAAACCAGGACAGCATCCACTCTTTATTCTATACCATTTACACCATGTCCAGGTCCCTTGCTTTTGGCCTTTTGACTGATACATACAGTTATCATTCCCTTAAGTCCTATATGGGCCATCTCTATTCAATATCTGTTGAGTTTGTTTAGTCCAGAATTTGAGCTCCATCTGTCATAACTATCTTCCAGAACAGTAAAGATGGTGTGAGGTGTTGGATTACTGCCTGTTGAAGTCAGTTACAATTCCATCACTTCTTCATTTGTCTGGCTACATCAAAGTTCATTCTTCATTGATCTTGAAGATTTTTACAAAAGGGAATCAGTTTCAGATTCCCAAATCTGAAGAGATGGAGACAGGTGTCACCAGACGTCACAAGGTGTCCAGTGCAGTGATGGTCATAAAGAAGTGATAATACAGAGTTGTATAGCAATTTATATCATTGGACATTCAATTCATTAGCTATTGTCACCCCCAAATCGCTTGAGATACACACCAGACTTCATCATCCTCCAGCATTACACACAGAGTGCACACAGATCCTTGAGGGGAAACAATCCCAAGAATGTTTTTTGGTTCTTTTTTAAGGCAAGAATAACCCAGACTGTTTTCCACAGCAGGTTTTTAATGTGTATTACAGAAACTTTATCCCATTCTACAGTACATAAAAGCTTTTATTTACAGGGCCAGTTTGATCAGCAGGTTGTCTCTTGCTCACTAACCACGTGACTTTTACTAAATTATTATGCCAGTGATTGAAGGTCCCCCTGTTGCTCTTAGTGTAGTCTTTAACATAACATAGGATTGTCCAATTTTTCTAGAGGTTGGTGCATGATAAGGAATGTGGTATTCCTACCCAATGCCATGCTCTTTGGCCCACGTCTATGAGATTGCTTTGGAAATTAGTTTCATTTTGTGATTCAGTTCTTTCTGGAGTACCATGTCGCTGGAAGACTTGTTTTTCAGGGCCCAGGATAGTGTTCTGGCTGGTGGTGAGGGACACAGCATATGTTTCCAGACTTCCAGTAATTGCTTTCACTGCTGTACATGGCACTTGGCACTCGCAGGTTTGTAGAGTGCAATACTCTATCTGCCAGACCTACTCATATTTGTATTTCAGCTGTTGTCCTCCATACCTGAGGGGCTTTAACACTTGGTCAATTGCAGCACAGGTTTCACATTCATGTATAACATGGGATTGTGTTGATGGTGAAGTCCACCCTTCAATAACAAGGCCATCATTGTGTTGTATCTCTCTCTATGGCCTGAGGTGCCATGGGCCAACTGATCTAGAAATAATTCACCATTATATTGACAGTCCAGATCCACCTGAATCTTAGCAGCCTAACCACCTGTTAGCTGTTCTGGTGCTCTCTAGTGCCAGAGTCAGGTACATGAACATCCTCATGGCATACCTTCACAGCCAGACTCTCCACCCAGGAGAATGGCTTGGCCCCCACAGGCAACACCTTGTCCCAGTGTGGCAGCCCAGATGGGTTTTTGTCTGCCCTGCTAATTGGTCTGATTTCATTGATGCAGCCACCCACACATTTCCCACCATCCATGGATCAGTATAAAGTATTGGCCACTTTTGCTCAGCAATGTTTAAAGCCAGCTGGAGAGCTTTACTGTGAAATTGCTATGTGAGTATATAAAAACCTCCCATCTATCACTGCTTTAAAGCAGAATAAAATTTTAAATATGTTCTCTGAGCTTTGATACATTTTGTACACTCTGTCTCCGAGTGATTAGCATCACAAGCTGTGCGTTGTGACAGCACAGTTATTTCTGTTCTAGTCCAGATGATGGGCCCTTACCAGGTATTACTGAGGCTAGTCTGTGAAATTACTGTTTCTAAAAGATTGATACAAATTCCATCCCATCATTGCAGTGTAGCAGGCCCAGGGCCTTCAAGGCCTCCCTGCCATGCAGCAGCCTAAGATAAGAAATGCAGTCATGATGACTGGACCTTAGAAGCCCCTCTCTTCCACCTTTGGACCCTTACTTATCTCTCTGTAAGCCTATAGGTCACTTTCCTTTAACCCTTACAACTGGACAATTTCCAATTCCCCTATACCCTGTATAAAGAGCTACTTCTGCCCAGTTTGTCAGAAGAGCTGTCACTGAGAACCTTCGCTGAAGAGCAGTAAAGACTTCCCTGTGGAACCTCACACGGCTTTTCTCCTCTCTCGCCTTACGTCTGCCTGCGGCACCTTGCAAGCTAAAGAGCTGAAATCACAAATGAGCTGATAATCACTAAGAGCTGATATCACTGAAGCTTGCTGAGGTAGCCGGCAGCTGGGAGCTGCTTGAGAACTCGGACAGGCCAGAAAGGCTATGCCGAGCAAGGCTGGGCTATCAGGCTTCTATGCAGCTCTGCTGGGGACCCCCGTAACCCAGCGGAGGCCTCATTATTGCAGGACATAGCGGGGAAAAGTACTAGAAAGCAACACTATTTTTTTCCTCCTTCCCAAATACAAGAAAAAAATCATGCAGAGATTATATTCTTCTCCAAATGCATCAGGATGATGCATTTTAAGGCCTATGTTTTGGTCTAGTTTAAGTCGTAATATTTTATGTGTTAGCCTCCCTAAAACAGAATCCAGAACCATGCTTAGTTTAAAAGGTCGAGTGGGATTACATAGCTTTGTGTTGGAATAAATAAAGTAGCAGTTTTCTGATTAAGGTATATACAGGCTACTTGACAAGTCTCCTTGAGTTCTCTCCTCATTATTCCTGTAGATTTCAATCTCAAAAAAACGAGGTTTTGTCCAGCATTCCTCATAAGGGTGTGTGAACTGAGTGGATGGGAGGATAAGGTACCTTTTTTGGACCACTGAATTAGTTCTACAATTTTTATCTTTCATAACCTTTTTATTACCTCCCCTTTCATTTCATCTCTTCTGCTGTTTTTCTCACAGACATGAATCTTAATTCTACCTTTAAAGTCTTCATGTCAACCTCTTGACCTTTTTTCCTCCAAAATGCATGAAAGACTCATTTCCTGCTGTAAATTCCTTTCTCTCTTTTAAGGGGATCTAATTAGGAGAGACATCAATTACAACCACTCTGTACTAGAACACCTTTTAATTAAGCTGTTGTTATTAAGAGCAGATAATTGTCTGTACAATTCATTCACATGCCCCTTCCCATTAGCACACAGCACGCACAGATGCATAATCACAATTATTAATTGTTACCTATTTTGAGCAACAGCTGACAGGCCAGCCATAGCAGAGCCACAGTGTGGCTGCTAGATTGTTTTTCTCAAAGTCCTTCAAGAAGGTTTTTCTTTCATCAGGTGTTTATGTAATTCTGAAGTACATGTCTGCATAAAACACCCACCACCTTCGTGGATGTTCTCTGAGCTACACAAAGCCATTGTTCGTGTTGGCGTTTACTCTTGGCCTTGGGTATAGGCAGCCAACTATGGACATTCTGAATACACCCACACTTGTGGACCCAGCAAGACTGCAAGTCTCCAGAGCTCATCAGGTATTAGACACATTTACAAGATACCTCTCTTTCTTTTTTTTTTTTTTTTCACTCTTCAGCCTGCTATTTTCCAGCAGATATTTTTTTCAGCTGTATCTACTGGCATCTATAGAACCTGTTTGCCAAAACTCATACAGAAGGAAATCATACGATGCCCACCCTCAGGCCACTGCTACTAGTGCTTTTGAGAAGCTTTCAGTTGTTAAACACAAGTGTTTCCATCACACTGAACATTGCCATATGGGAAATATCTCCATTCTACCCTGTAGCACTACATAAGCTCCATTCTTAATAGTACTGTGTGAGTTCACCTCACCATCAGCCTCCATCTACCACTCTTTCAACAGTCTCTTTCCTTTGGCAAGTGTTTTCATAAAGCTATGGATTTCAATTTTTTTGTTTATTTTTGCAGCTCCTATTAGAAAAACAAACAAACAAAAACCCCAAAAAACTCTCAACAACAAAAAATCCAATCAACCAAAAAAAAAAAAAAAAAAGCCAACCAAAACCAAATACCCTACTTTTTCCTGCTTTGTGAAAAAGCTGCCAATAGCTGCAGTTTTCCTTGTCAGGGAAGTCAGAGAAAGGGGAAAAACCTTATTTTGCTACCAAACATTTTTACTCCATTATTATTTGACTATAGCGCAGGTAAAAACCACATCCATATTAGTTATGAAAATAATTGAGCCTGTGACAATATTCCAAGCACCAGCGTGGAACTTTGTTTACTGAATGGGACAGTAGTTCCTAACTAAGAGTGATTAACTGAAAGTAGTTTGGGCTTCTGTGACAGCATTTAAAACACCATCCTGTCATTGGGAAAACATGTTTTGGAGGTTGCATACTAAATACAGGTTTCGTAGGGATCATGCAAGCAAGAAATACGTGGAGACAGTCTTTAAGATATGCAGTCTTATTTAGTTATTTCTTGCCATACAATAACAGTGGAAAGTATCTTTTATCTGTATTTTCACCCACATTTGACTCATATCCCCCAGTTATTATGTATAAAGCAGGATCACCAGCTACAACTCATTGCTCACTGTACACTGAAGTATTTTCACTCCCTTAATTTGCTAACAATATCAATCAACAAAAAAAAAAATCTGTCTACAAACTGATTCAATGTCATCATATGTCTAGGACACAGCATTATCATGGACACAATGCACTGTATCAGAAACTGGAGGTTTGCTTTAAAGGTAAGTCTCCCTGCCAACTTACTAAGTCCCCTAAATGATGTAAAGAATTATTCCTCAGGGAGGTATCCAGTTTGTTAAAGGGATTTTTCATTAGTTTTTATGTTGATTCTAATTTTGATGGAAAAACAATAGTAAGTAAAAAGAGAAAAAATCCCAGAATTTTGCCAGGATTGTATGAACCACTTCAGCTTACACTTGAAAACTGGATGCATAATTTTCCTTTGCTCAGAACTCTATAAATATGTTCAGGACAAATACAGACACCCTTATTCTTTTATAGGTTTGCATCAGGAAGATATTTCTCTTGATTTTTTTTAATATTCAGTAAATATCTAAGTGCAATGAAAAACACAAATATGAAATGCGCTATTTGCTCTACAAATACACATTTCATGTTTCTAGCATTGCTTACATGCTGAAAATCTTTCAGTCTATTATTGCATGGCTACAGAGGAGGTAAAATAAAATTTTTACATACACAGATTTTAGCTGTCTCCAAGACTGATCTTTCTCCTAGATAAATTCAGTTTTACTTCAGTCATCAGCGTTATTTATGTCTGAAATAGACAACTTTCCTAATTCAGCACTCAGCAGTACTGTGGAAATATTGATCTGCAATCAACAGCTGACACAGTTATCTTTGCTTAAGCTGCATGTTTACTGAACTGCAAACACAGCAGTATTACAGGCATATATAAGAATTATTTCTACCACAAAGGGAAAAAATCACAGAAAGCACTTCATCTAAATGGCCTTGTCTATGTTTTATTCTGACACTTATTTTTACCAAAAGTACTTTCAAGGTAAACCATTCATATTTTCTTTTTTTCTCTGATAATTTTTGTTTGGGGTATATATTTGTTGGTTGTCTGGTTGGTTTTGGGAGTTTCTTTTATTTTTAGTAATGAATATAATGCTAGGAGAAATCTTCCTCCACTAATCTCATTTTAATTTTTCTTTAAGCAAAGAAAGCTGGTCAATAAAATTGAAATTACTCTGAAGAGCTATTTCCGCTGTCTTGAGAGGTGCTCTTTTGGCAAGGAATCCCAGCTTGCAGGACTTTTAAAACACTTCTGGCAATTCAGGTTTGAGTAAACAGCCAAGTCCCTTGTTATCGTTACAATCTGCTTAACTTTGACAGATTACACTATTAAAGACCATATTTGTATTTAATGCATACAGCACCATAGAAAATTAGTGGAAGGTATTCCTCTTTATTCCACAGATGAATTAAATTTGATCACAAGTCGAGGTCATGGAATGGGGAAAATTCTAGGTAATTTAGAAGGGATTCAAACCAAAATGGGTCTGTTGAAACGGTACCAAAGTCTTTTTCGACTGTAGTCTTTACAGTTCCTTTATATGAACATAGAAATATAAAGTAAAAATTTTGGAATAACATTTAGTGTCAGTGGCAGTGAATGTTAAATACATTTCAAAATTTGTCATCAAAGCAGATAACCTAATTTTATAATTTAGCTGATAATAAAAAAAACAAAAGAATAGCCAAACATACAAAAAAAAAAGGGCTGACTTTAAAAGATGGAACTAATAATTGAATACCTTAATCCTGAAAGTCAACTTTTCAAATTAAAATTGCAATTAACTGGGAAGGGTTTAACATATATATGTGTTTCTATATTTGCAAAGAATATTAGCCACTATAATGACTACAACTGACTTGGAAATTATGAATATTGCAGAAAACCTATTAAGAAATATTTATATTCACTTTCTAGGATATTAATACATACTGAACATCATAAATACATGGCTATTGAATAATGCAGTGCGGCATTTCTAATTGTCCCTGTCATCTTAGCTAAATTTTCATTAGTATAACAAAAGTAAGAGTAGTCAGTAATGCCAGTCCAATAAATGGAAAATACAAGCAACATATCAAAAAAAAAAAACAAACATGCATGACTCTCTTAAGCAGCACCCACCGTACAAAAAATCTAAAAATCCTTGCTGCATAAAGTACAGCTTAACGGGAATTTTAGCACCTAAATACAAGATTGTGATTCCAAAAAATGACTGCTAAGGAATGTAAGGAATTGTAGATAGTTTTATTTAACTTCATGCTCTAGATTTTGTAGTTTTTCGGAGCCATGTATACCACCAAGATGACAGATCTAAGCTTTAAAGCCTTTTCATAAACCTCAGGCTGTTTGGACATTTTCAAATCAGGCAGACACTGTACTGACAGGCTCAAGCTTATCCGATTTTTCAAAGACATCTGACATGCACATATCATCCATACAAGAAAAAACACAGCAACCCCATGGCCATTGTCATGCAGAATGACAGCCAGAGAGAGAGGTGGTTCACATTAAATAACAGCCTAATGCCTGAAGTAGAATGGAAACTGAGGATCAGTTCTAACCTTGGCCAGAAAAGTTTGAATTTGACATCTTCTGAGGGGATGCTCGAGCCCCCAGGCTGGAGTACAAAAGCTACACAGCCAAGAAAAAAGCATGGAAACAAAGAGGAGAGAATATAAATGTAGAATGTGAGAATATAAGTGTACATTTTCTAAGTTTCAAACTTTTACCCACCAGTTGGAATCACAGTCCAAGGTAGCTAGACATCACCGTGCATTTGCTTGATCAACAATGAAAACCCATCATAATATTGTAGCTGTATCTGGGAAACCACTTAAAAGTCAATATTTATCCAAATGTATATTTCTGTTTATTTGCAGAACAGACTCAGTAGAACTAATTTAAAATTTAAAAAGACCCAACTAAACAACAACAACCACGAAGAAAAACCCCAGCAAAACAAAACAGAATCAATCACATTCCTAAAAAGGAAAGAACTCATCTTGCTTTGATGCCAAGACTCTTTGTTTTACATAGATAAATCCCTGAAAAAACTATATTGAATGCTCTCATAAAATTGCAATGCAAACACAACTTATTTGTTTTAAAGTAAAAGACAAAAAATGACAAATCTTGGAATGTGGGTGCTGTGATGAATACTAACATAGCCAGGCTGTATAAAGCTGACAGTATTCTTGATTTTGTCCCTGGAACGGGAGAAAAAATACTTCTGAAGATGCACATAAATAATATCTATAAGTATTATCACTAGGCATGCATAAAATGAACAGCAGATATATAACTGTATCTAAATCATCCACTTGTCTTCAGATTAAAACACTTTATTTTCATCATAATGTGAATTAAATTAGGCATAGTAAAGCTCAAGATGATATATAATAGTATTGATAAATGAACCCAGTCTTCCAATAGCTTGTCTATGCCATCATTATGTCACCCCCAACATGAAATAACATATATTGGATTAAGTGAAACTAAGGGATGCCCACACAAAAAATCAAAACCAGGTTATTCCTTTAACAAATTTTTGGATGAAAGGTCTTGAAAATGAATCTTCATTAAAAAAAAAAATCATTCTGCATGCTCATGAATTAGTATTCATGAGTAAGTGATACAGATGCCCTTCTTCAACTGTTAATAAAATTCTTCCCACCTTGTGTTCTGTATGCTCTTGCACTTTACTCCAGTCTAGATTATATGAATCTAGAAGTATAAAATGCACAAAATATATAGGAACACAATATTTCTTTTTAGGAAAACAAGAACCTAATTTAAATTTTAACATAAACCATTATTTGCTTGAAAAATGCCAATTTAACCCCACCCCAAAAATTCTATAATTTTTCAAAAAATGTAACTTGCAAACTGTTTCAGACTACCATTTCAGACATCCACAGTACTGTCAGATTTGTCCTGAAGATATTTTCTGTGCAACAACTCATTTCCACAGGATAGGTCATTATTTATTTATTTATTAACCTCCTGACTTGAAAGAGAATATTTACATTAGAAAGGAAAAGTAATCTATAAACTTTCGTAACACCTCCAGCTAGGCCTGGCACTACTTGTCTCTGTAACAGTCTAGTTTTTTTATATTTCCTCCTGTTTAACAGATTTATTCAATATCAAATTAGGAAAAAGAAATTTATCTTGTTATTTTTGTGACTGCAACTAATTAACGCAAATCATAAGTTACACAAAAAATTATATGTTTACTAAGAACTTTTTTTTCTTTACTTTGGGATAATTACTTAGAAAAATGAAAATATATCAAAATATATTTAAATTTTAAAATTTCCCTGAACAATATGCAGCTTTCCTTTGATCTTCTGACAAGTCCAGATCTAGTACATACCTGCTCATATGCTTCTTTTACACTCCTGACCAATGCAATTAGATATGATGTTCATATATTTACCCATGCTTAAGCAATTCTGTCATCACCAAAGCAGATGCAATACACAAAATATATTTTATGCTCTGAATTTCTAGCTTGGGTGTTATTTATTATCTTTTGATGATTAACCTGTTTTAGGCAGTAATCAAAATCACTTCATTCAGCACATCTGAGCCTCAATCTATCAACACGGTGCTAATGCAGCCAAAATAATCTGTCCAGGCTAAAATTACTTTCATTCTAGGATTTTTTTGTCAATACTGTGACATACAGCAGACACTGCTGTATCTGCCTTCTAAAGTCTTTTTTAGTATTCCAAACACATAGGAGTGGTCATGATCTTTTCAGGTATGTGAAGGCAAATAGGAACATAATTTATCAAAGCATAGTAACTTTGACACACAATTCTGACACACAAACGGAGAAACCTGATGCTAAGTCCTATTTATTCATTTATGTAAAGAACTTCTGATGCCAAATAAGGATTCAAATGGCAGCCATGTCCATCAATCATTAAAAACCCAAAGCAATATACAAAGATCTCTGTATAAGCACTCAAGGGAACTTTCCACCAGATTTTACCTGCTTGGCTGACGTCACCCTTTTCCAGACTGTAGGATGTCTTTTGAGAAAATAGCCAGGTTTATACTGACATGTTAGTTTAAGCAAGGATTGATTACCTTATTTTTTGTCTATCTTCCTGACAATATAGAATCTTTTTGTAGCATGAGGCAGGTTACTATGTTATCTTACAGAAGATTCACCTCCATTACATGGATAATAAAATTATACTGATTCTAACTTTTCATTTCCAGAGGGGGTTATTATTTTATTCATCCATGTTTTCAATTTCCAACTAACAAAATAGCAGCATGGAGTGCTAAAAGGAGATTAAAATAATTAGCTGAAAATATTCTAGTAATCTTGACTCTCAGTTTATTTTGCATGCTGGAAGGAATCATTAAAACCTGTGCTGGAGGGCAACATCTCATAGACTAGTAGCAGAGGTGACATAAGAGGTGTCAAATTAATGCCTTAAAGAGAAACAAAGACAACAAGACATTCAAGGGGTGAATACACCTGCCTTAATACAAAGGGGAAAGCTTTATTTCCAGTTGTTGAGCCATCCTGGACCTGTAGTAAAGAGATTGTGCAAAGCTGACATGCTGTCCTGGTTACCTTGGGGTCTTCACACCATTCAGTGAACCAGATATTTTCTTAAAAAAACAAACAAAAAAAAAAACCTATGTGGTTTTGGCTTGTATTTGAATTCTGCAGTTTAGAGTAGCCTCTTCAAATGTCTTTGAACTTAATTTGAACAAAGGTTACCCAAATAAAAAATGTTAAAGATTTGTCATGATTCACAGCAAGGTAATTACATCTGAGATCCACAATCAATCCAAGAAACCTGATCGTGAAAATTAGAAATGCAAATTTTAAATGGATTAAAAGTTAAGGAGATATTTGCTGTCAAGACAAGGACAAATAAACTTAACTTTCAGAACAGTTGAAATTATTAAGCATTCTTCAAGATAAAGTAGTGTCAGGATTTCAAATAGTGATCTTTACAAATGAACACAACTTTAGATGGCTGGGAACCACTGACTGGGATGAACAACATTCTAAAAGGAAAACAGAACAAATGGCAAAAAAATCAAATTTAATCTAAAAAGTAAAATATGTTCAATTAGGAGCAAGAAAGTGTATTGAAGATGAAAACATTTAGTGAGTAATGAAATGGTCAGCAACATACACACACTTGAGTGCTGTGACCCAGAAGAAAAGTGTCATCATCAAGATAAGAAGATACCACAACTTGATCATAATACAGACAAGTGTAGACAGGATAATGTCTTTACAATATGTGTAACTTTCAACAGTTTGATGCTCAATGCTCCTAGCTTGCTCTAGGAACACTTAACACATTGTAGATTTTTTAGGAAGCTACAAATCTTGGAGTTGTAGTTTAAATTGAAGAGAATCCAAATATTTTTTGATACTTTCATCTTCAAGACTAGTTTTTTGTTGTTCTCTTATTGCAAAACTTCCGTATCTTCTTGGGGATTGCTCATGGGCAGCTCCGCACAGCACTGACTCCTTCCTCTTCACAGCTCAACTAACAGCTCCAGCTCTTCTCTCAACCAGCTAACCCACTCTTTTATAGCACTCATCTTTATTGGACATAGCTGTGGCCTATTAAGGGCAGGCCTGTTCTTAATCCTTGTTAATTAGTATAGCGCCAACTCCTTAGGGGTGAGATAGCCTTCTGCACTATTGCTGTTCTCTTATATTACATCCCCCACAATTTTGCAGTGAAAAATTTTGATTCTGTTGTGTGCTTCTATGTACTGAACGTAAGTCCCATATAAACCTTCCTTTAACCCTATTTGCATCAAGTCTTCAATCTTTATAACAAAATTTCAACAGTGATTTAGAAGAAATCTTCCAGGATGGCTATCCATTTTTATATATTTAATGGAAGAATAGAAAAAAAGTATAAACTAAGAGTTCTGCTCACAGAAGCCAGATGACAATATCTATTCTTTCCCTAGATATGTGAAGCTTATCAGCAAGCCTTGCTCAGTATGCTGCTTGATTTCAAGCTGATCAGGAGACAAAATTTACAGATGTCTAAGGGTAAAAATTAATTAATACCAGAAATGATGTATTTTTAGCTAACTTGCCAGATCCTGGATATTGTTCTCTGTTACAAACAAAGCCAGGATCTACAGGACTACAGTAAACTGTTTCATAGTGCAGGGTCCAGGTGACTTAAAATGACCTTTATCCATGTTATTCAAATTTCCTGCCTTTCCAAAACTGTGGTTTTCATCAAAAAACTCATTGAAAATGACCATTGCATCATGCTAGCTCCTAAATTTTGCCTAATTATTTGGCAGCTGCTATTTTACCTGGGACAAAATGTGCAATCATCCTTCTAATGGTATAAAAATACAGATCTTTGAGATTAGGTCCTTTAGGAATGAAAATTTGGCACACTTTTCTGTTCTACTGCAACTATGTTTCTGGTCCTTGCTATGGATAACAGAGGAGTGTTTGTATTCACAGGCATTCTCTTGAAGACTTAGCTACAGCGCTACTTTTTTTTTATGCCCTTAAGATAGTGGTGCAGAAAGCATATCTTGAAAATCCCTTCATTTCTGAAAGCAGAACACTAAAGCACTTGTCAAGGCATTTATTTGAGGACCTGTCACTCTGAAAATTACACTTGGGGCAAACCTGTTTTAGGACAAAAAGAGGGCATGGTTTTCTACAGAGACCAAGTGAAAGCTCAATGGAAAACAATTCAGAAAACAGCATGCAGAAATGAAAATAGAATCAGCCATTCATGCATCTACATATATGTATAAGAAAAATTATGCATTTAGAGTAGTAAGCTTCTTATACTATTTCATTCAGTTTTGAAACTGACAAAAGTCTCGTCTAAACACAGGGCAGAGGATACAGGCTTTTTTAAATCATTTTCACATTTCAGAACGTTAATTTTTGGTGTATTTTTCCACTTGTACAGCATGAAAAAGTTTCCTGTATTTCTGTTCATATGAAGTTCTGAAAATGTTACTTTGGGAAGGATCATTCTAAAATTTCATGGATTGTTAAAACATGTCATATCTAATGCCTCTTAGTTTGTACTCATGTATGAAATTTTATTTAAAGATTTCTCATGGAGTAAACTGAATAGTATTTTATTTATCTAACTATCTGTAGTGTTTTCATGGAAGGTTTGTTATAGAAAATCCAGCTATATAGATATATAAGAAAAATCATGACATGTAGTATTTTCTACATCTTGATTCAGTTCAAATTTACTCAGCATGTTCAGTAACAAACAGAAATGTATTAATCGTCCTTTTAAAACCTCAAAAATTGCTTTAATTTCAGTTTGCCGCTTCTGATAATATAACAGTGAAATGTCAGAAAAATTACAATTGGGAAGTAATAGACTCCAAGTCCTACTCAGAATATGGGCACTGAATTCAGGCCATCTTTCTCATGACATTTGTTCATTCATGCTTTGGGATTTAACTATCCTCATGGTGATTTCCCCCTGCCACCCCTTCTATCAAGCCCTAGATTACCTTATATTTTTTAAAAAGAACTTTATTCAAACAGTATTCTAAGTTACTCTTCAGTTTGAGTATACTGGATATATATAAGCAGTATGTAAAATCCTAAAGTCTAATGGTATCATAAAAACAAAACAGTGAAACAACATTTTTCTCTTAGGCAATACTTTACTTATTTATGTACTTATAAAAAACCCCTAGAACACACTTGCATGGGTCAAATATAACAGGCAATAAAAATTCATCCCTAGCATTTCCTCCCACACATTCTCTACAAATATTTTCACTCTGAGCAAAGTCATCACATAAGGAACTAAACATTTTAGGTATGAAGTAACATATTGAGTAAGACTGAATGAGATTTTTAAGTCATCAAGTTTTGATCTTATACATATCTTAGCTTCTGAGAATTAATTTTTGTTTCAAATACACCAATGTATTGAGTCTGACTAAAGCTGTTAAAAATGGGAAATTTCATATAAAGTAAACTGTTTCAGTGTTTTAAGCTACCTGAAAATGCTGCACAGGATTTTGTGTTGGATGACACAAATATATTTTTTTTTACTCTTTTCAGCACTTTAGCTGTCATATTTTGCAAAAACCTTCTTCAGGCAAATTCCTTATTTTCTGAAATTAAGTCATTCCAAATATCTATTGTCTTTTGACTAAAAAGATTGAACTCCTAAAGTCTTTCTCATAAATCTGTAATATTTCTGAACTTTAAAATTATTAGGTTTTCCCATAACTATTTCCTTGTGAAATATAGAAGTGGAATCAGAGATAGGATAAATGTATAAGTTAAAGAACCTGCCAGTTATGTCTGATATGTTTGTTTCTTTGTGGATTTCTCTTTTTGTGTATTCAAAAATCACATTGTCTCTCCATTCATTTATTCTTAGCAGAACTCGTATTACTCTATCATTTATAGTAATCTCTTAGCCAACTTATCTTCATTCTTGAGAGCATCTTTATATTGATACATTGCAATTTACAATGGAAAACTTTAAAACTTCCTAGATTACTTTCTCCCAGATTCTCTCAGAATCACTCATTTCTCTAATCCTTGTATAATACTTTGTCTACTTGTATATTTGCTTACTGTAATACACTATTATCATTCTGCAAATAAAATATACTAAAATAGGCTGTAATTAAATATGGAATTTGCTAAAATATCTAGAAATTTCATTATATCATGAATTTGTAGGCCTCTGCTTAAGATAATGTATTATTAAAAGATAAGTTTAAAACACCCCGGTTGGCTTAATGGGTAGTAAGAGAGAAATGATACACTGTATTTTGCAAACCTTAATTTAAAAATGTCAAGGGATTTTTGTTTGCAACTCTGGAGTCTGCTTACTCCTCACTATTCAGAAAGTTGCTATGGCTGTTTTTCCACTGTGTGGCAGTATTTTTGCCATTATGTTCACACATTAGTGCCTTCATGCAGCTTTTTTTCACTGACTTGAACCCATGAGCCACATATTGTTTCTTGTGATAGATTCTGATGGAAAGTGACTGGCACCAGCATGAGGATGAACCTTTCTCTCTGTTCTTTTTCTGCCCTTTGGTTGTAGATATTTGTCAATATTAGAGGATCCAATACCAACATTTTAAGCAGGAGTAATTATAGCAAGTATGAGCATGTTCTGATGAAATCAACATTGTAGCTACTACATGAAATATGTTACACAGGAACAGCTTCTCCACTGGAGAGGGTATCCAGTAGGAGATAACTTGCCTGGGAAGTGATATTGGCTGGGTCAAGGGGGAATGCTCTCTTTTTCTCTTTCCTCTCTCTCTCCTCTTTGATTTTTCCACTAAGTAACTTTCACCATTACAGTGGATGTGTGCAAGTGCTGTGGACTCTGTAAATACCCCTGTATGTGAGTTGGTCTTAAAAGCCACTGTGCAACAAAAAAACGTTCCAAAATGAAAAGCAAGCAAATAATCCTAGCAGAACAGAAGCTACAACAAATCTGATGGAACCAAATTAATGTTTCAAATTTGTTGCCGTTCAAATAAACGTGAAAAGAAATTGATGACATGGAGAAAATAGAAAAATGGAAAAAAAAAATAGAAAATAACTTCTGTGGTGGCACAGGTGAGCAAGTTGGATGACATTTTTTATTGTGCTGAGATACCAAAGATCAGAGAAAAATTAATAGTGATGCTGTTCATCTTCTGTGCAAATGAGACACATATTTATATTCAAATACAAATACTATTCCTACAGTGAGGACATCGCTAATCTCAAGAGCATGAGATTATGGGTTTTCTTGTGCCCACACTCCATGCTAACACATGGAGTACTTGACCTTGTTTCTTCTTTAAGATTACATATTTCTCTATAGTTGCTAAGACAAAAATACTGTTTTTCAATAAATATTTCATTAGGTAATGAAAAAGCAAATGAAAACAAGTGAAGAGTATTTTATAATGCAGCCAAATGTCATTTTTTTTATCATAATGCTGACAGTATATAAAGCAGGTCACGAAGTGTGACAGTATACTTGTTGTTTCAAGATTTCAACGGTTTTCTGAGAATAGTCAATTAAAATATAGCTCAGTTTCATTCATTCCATATTTTGGTAGTAGTTCATGAAATAAGGTACTCCCTGGACTATGCACACAGAATCATAGAAACATCTATTTGCACCAGTCCGTGCAGAATGAGGCAGGGAAGCCAATAATGAAAGATAGGCAGAACCAGACTTCTAATATCTGAGCTCTTTCCATGACAAAAGTTTTTTTTTAGCAGTACAGGAAATCCCATAAAATCTAATCTAGAAAGTCACAGGAAAGAAAAGAAGATCACACAAAACAAACAGGGGAAAGCAATATTCTGACAGCAGATGTGTTCTTTCAGATATAAAAGAGAAGATGATGGAAACAAAGGTAGGGAAGCAATAATGTGTCAGGAGTTGACAAGAGCTCTGCAAATCCACATTCCACAACATGAGGAGAAAGCACTGCTATGGTCAATCCTAGTGGAAAAAAGCAAAATTCCAATGCCATCTTGGAGTATCTTTTCTCTCTTTGGTGTCTTGTGGAAGACATATTTGAAGAGTTAGCAATCTTGAGCAAGGCCTTGGAAGTCATTTTAGCCCAGTGCTGGGGCCTGAGACAGCCATTGGCCCCAGGTATAACACAACAACAACAAAAACAACAACAACAACAACAACAACAACAACAACAACAACAACAACAACAACAACAACAAAACAAAAAAACCCAAAAAAAACCCAAAAAACCAAAAATCCCATTAAAAACACAGCCAAAAACCCGACAGTTTTGCAAGGGCAAGAAGGATGATACAGAATGGGATCTGCACAGCATGAAATAGATGTCCACCAAAGGAACTGAATTTTTTCAGAAGACAGAAGACTGAATTGAATTGTCTTCTCTGTTGCTTCAAACAGTATTGTTGAGCACATTTCAACAGTTCATATAATCCAGTTTGTGAGAAGAAAGAAACTTCGGGACCAAAATAAGACACAACTTTGACTAAAATGTTTGGAATAGGGAATAAAATTGAGAACTGATTTCTTGAAAAAGAAGGTAAACTAGGCAAGAATAATGAATTTCAAACAACATTTTCTGCTGTCTGCATTTGAGTAAATTTCAAAACTTACAGATAAAATATCCAAGACGTCAAATAAGGTCACTGAAGTTAAACATATGCCCTTAAGGTCAAAGAATAATGATCATTAATAAAGTAGGTCTTTAAGAACAGTTTGGCAGAACAACTTGACATTGATAACAGAAAGATACTTGAAAGATAACAGAAAGAACTTGACCCACTGCTTCTTTGCAACTTATTATTTCCGCTTATCTACGTGTTAATAAGTATCAAAAGTATTTAATGACACAATCTGGAGTTAAAGAGGGTGGACAAGTATAGCAGGTGAGTCTTGAATTACAGAAAATTGCAAATTCAATTGTCATAAAGCATAGGATCTAGCCCTTAGCAGATCAGAACCTTGATTGGACAGCTATAAAGAGGGAAACAGACTGATGACATAATCAGTATGATATAATCAATACATATTATCCATTACATAAGAATCTTATTCAATATGTGAGAAATAGTAATTCTTCAAAGAATAATAGGTTATGTTATCTAATAGATATTTATGGTGCTTTTCAGTCCACAGAAATTTGACAATCTCAGTTGTGCTATTTGAAACTGCATTTACAAACTTAGCAAGATTATAGGGTCTACTGGAAACATAAAAGACAACATGCCTTCTGACCTAAAGACTATTTTAGACTTTCTTTTCAAATTTAAGTGCTCTTTCTATAGCAGATTATGTGTGTTTTTCAATTTTAAGCTTAGAACATAAGAGATAAAATTACTGTCATGAAATGTGAATACTTTTCTTGGAGGATACTGAAGTATTTTTCATAAGGATTATTTGCTTTTCATTCACTGTCATGTTACTGAATTTTCTAGGCAACAATGCATACTAAAATAATGCTACTCTTAATTATGTGAGGTATATTATGCATTGCTGCTTCTTAACATCCTCAAGTATTTTTTAAAACTAAAATTATATCTTTAAGAGGACAAAGACAAAGAAAACATTAAAAAATAATCTAAAAATATTTATTTTTTAAAAAAAGTAATATTTGATACATTGTAACCTTTGTGTCTAGAGTAGACTTCTGGTATCCAAAAGGAATGTCTTAATGAATGAGGCTGTTGTGGGGCCATTCAAAATGTGAATTATATCCTTTTACATTGAATACTTGGATGCATCTTTGTCATGTGCCAAGGCACTGCATATCATAAAGCAAGACATACAAGATTTCATCATATTTAAATATAAACTCTCACATTCATGGAGTCTTCACCAACAAGGATAGCAATGTCCCTATTTTGGTGTTTTCTTCTTTGTCCATAATTCGTCATTTGTTCTCCATTAATTTTATATGGTGAGCTGGGTTATAGAAGAAATCCAATCTCAGCTTGGTTTTTATTGTTTGCATACTATTCAACAAACTGTTAATCTATCTGTAGCTAATTCATTCATCTGTAAAATGTGTTCAGTAGTGACCTAAACTCACAAGAGTTTAAAAAATGAAGTCAAATTTTTAGGTAATCACAGTTTCTAGGGACTGAAAAATGTCATTTCCATCCTCATGAAATTCCAAGAGGAATTTTACAAAACTGAAATATCCTCCACTAATGCAGTATTATTTTCCCCTCAATGTCTTCCAGAAAGTATGAAGGTGGAAGGATATGCTTACTGCATCTCCTCAAAAACTATCAATAATTTAAAAAAATGAAACATACATAAAATTATGATTAAACAAAAAGATTATAGGAAAAAACACTTTTACTAATATCTAAAATTTATGAGTTTAAACTGGAAGGGATATTTTGCTTACTGCAGGACCACAACAAACAGCTAGAAAGAAGGCAGTTATTTTAGTTCCTAAGAAGTTGTCTTATTAAAACACTGAGATGGAAGGTCCCAGACATCTTTGAGTTACTTGCAAGTGTAGCAGCAAAGGCAGTGTTAAATATATGAAATATGACTTTACACAAATTTGGAAAATTCCACTACACTCCTTCTTTCACTGAAGTGACTATACAGAATGAATTGGTGAATAACACAATGAAGTTACTAGTTTACTTTCTTGTTTGCTTTGGTTTGATTTCCATATTTGTAAAACAAACAAACAAATAAACAAAAAACACTCAACAGCAAATCTGGAATACATTCTGAATGTATAAAATATTTCATTGTGCATTGCAACTACTAGCTTCTTAAAAGAAAGATAAACTATGTGGTAGCTTGTTTGCTCTATGAAGTTCAAAATTATTACTATAGGCAAAGTTCTCTGCTATTATCATTCATACATGTGAAACTTAAATTTAATTCCTTCTATAATGGACTTCATATTCTGTTGAAAGAATTTCAGTGTGTCATAATAACACCCTGAAGATAAAACAATTTTTTCCTTGTTAGTACAGAAAAGCTCTGTGAATACTTTATGGTTTCCTATATTCATTGTTGCCTGAGGTACAGTAGGATTTTTTTTTTTTCCTTTAATACTATAAAATATCCCTTTCATTTTCTTTAAAAGCGAGACACTAGAAAATTTTCCTTTTGGAAGATACTTTCCTGCAATATAGCAGCCTTCATCAGTCAGCATCACTAGGGAATGCTACTGCAGTCTACCTTTTAAATTGCAAGTATTTGATGAGATTTCAAAAATATGGCTATTAAAATGCAATATCTATTTTAACATTAAGCTTCGTAATGCAAAATTTGAAAGCAGTTTTGTTTTGGGTTTTTTTTTCGAAAATAAAGGTGGCAATTCTTTGTTATTGTAATATTATTGTGGAAAAATGTAGGGTTTGGGGAGTTTTTGTTTGGTTTGTTTAGGTTTGGGGCTTTTTTCCCACCAAAATAAAGAATATTTTTAAAGTATATTGACATAAAAATACCTTGAACAGAAAAATTTAAGCAACAATTGAGAAAGAGCTTAAATCCTTGATTTTTTTCATAACCCCTATGGCATATATCTTGAGACTCATGGACAAAACCTTTCCAATAAAGACTGTTCATAATTGTTTGTTTATTACAGTTCAGCAGATATGACATCTTCTGTCAACCTAAAAAGTCATTTAGTTAAGATCTTAGATCAAATTCTTTTAATACTTCCATGCCCCATTATGTCAAGAGTAAAGCTGAAGTTTTAGCAAATGTTAAAGACAATAAATAAACACAAAAGCATATCAGAAGGTAGAGAGCTGTAAGGTCTCCCCTGAGCCTCTTCAAGCTAAACAGCTGCCCCAGCTCCCTGTGCAGCTCCACATAAGATTTGTGCTCCAACCCCTTCACCAACATTGCTGCCCTTCTCAGGACTCACGCCAGCAGTGCTTCCATGTCTTTCTCACAATGGCAGGTCTCATCATGGTCTAGGCTTCCTCGCACAGGGAGTAATAATGGACAGACACTGATCTGTTCTTTCTGGTGACCAGTGATAGGACCGGTGGCAATGGCATGAAACTGTGTCAGGGAACATTTAGGTTCAATATAAGAAGTAGGTTCCTCCCCCAGAGGGTGGCTGAGCACTGGAACCCAGGGAAGTGATCACATCACCAAGCCTGCCAGAGTCCAAGAAGCATTTGGACAATGCTCTCGGGCACAACTTGTTTTTCTTGAGGTTGTTCTGTGCAGGGTCAGCCTCAGTAATCCTTGTGAGTCTCTTCAAGATGTTTTACAGTTCTCTGATCCTTTTCCCAGGGATACAGTCCTTTAGAAACAGATTGAGCTAGTGTGGATCTCCCATGGGCTCACAAGTCCTATCAGGATATCTGCTCCTGCATAGGCTCCTCTCTCCATATGTTCACATGTCCTGCAGAAAGCCTGCTCAGTCACCCTGAGAGTACACAAGTGTTTCCTGTTGTTCAGAAGGCTCTTGCTGCATTTCAGGTTGTGCTCATCCACTGGGAAAAAAAGGAAAAAAAATTAATGTCTTTATTTTCTTTTCACACTCCCCCCAGGTATTTATCAACATTGAAGATATTCCCCCTGAGCCTTTATTTTTACAGGCTGAGCAGTCACTGTTCTCTCAGCATTTTCTTATAAGAAAAAAGGTAGATCAATAAAGTAACAAATAACAAGGAGAGCAGCTTACTGACAAGGAATTGCATAATTAGAAAGTGGTTATTCAATGAAACACATATTAATACAACCAAGTGAAAATTCTGTCCAAGAAGATGTCAACTATCTTATATATAAAAAAGGGAACCTAAAAATTTGATGGTAGCCATTGGTTAACTCCTCAAGAAAACACATAAGTTGTGATTATTATATCTAAGGTTACACCTATAAACTCCTGAATAGATAAAATAGACATAGTAGTAAGAATTAATAGAAATATTGTACCTTTATATACAGTAATTATGTGAACCACTATTTTTTAAATAGGAATCTTCCATTTTAATCCATAATTTTCTGCATACAAGCAATGCATTTCAATCAACTCTAAATTCAACTGACTGTAATCAAAAATGATTTGCTAATTATATGTTCTACCCGTCCCTAAAACAGCTAAATTTGAAATTGCAAGACTATGAAGAAGTGACCAATAGAAGGATTATCTTCTTAGTAGAAAGAAATCACAGAATCAATTATCTGGAAAAGATCTCTGAGACCATCAGATCCAACTTATGTCTGAACATCCCCATTCCAGCAATACCATGGCACTGAGTGCTGCATCCAGTCTTTCCTTAAATGCCACCAGGGACAGTGCCTCTACCACCTCTCTGGGTAGCTCATTCCAATCACCCTTTCTGTTAAGAATTTCTTCCTAATTTCCAACCTAAGCCTCCTCAGATTAAGACTGTGTCCTCTAGTTCTATCACATTATCTGAAAGAAGAGGCCAACCCCCTGCTGGCTACACTCTCCTTTCAGGTAATTGTAGCGACTGATAAGGTCTTCCCTGAGCCTATTTTTCTCCAGGCTAAACAACCCCAACTCCCTCAGTGTCTCCTTGTGAGACTTGGGCTCCAGACCCTACATTAGCTTTGTTGCCCATCTCTGGACTAACTTCAGCACCTTCTTGAATTGAGGGGCTCAAAACTGAGCACAGTACCCAAGGTGTGGCTAACCAGTGCTGAGTACAGGGCAAGAATGTCTTTGCAGGTCTTGTGGTCACATATTCTTGATACTGGCCAGGATACCATGGAACTTCTTGGCCACCAGGACACATTCCTGTCTCATGTCCAGTTGGCTGTCCACCATCACCCCCAGGTCCATTTCTGCTGGGCCACTTTTCAGCCTCTCTGTCCCCAGCCTGTGGCACTGCATAAGGTTACTGTGGTCAAAGTGTAGGACACGGCATTTGGTCTTGTTGAACCTCATGCTGTTTTATCTTGGCCAGTTGATCCAGCCTGTCCAGGTCCCTCTTCAGGGGTTCCCTACCTGCAGATTGACACCCTGACCCAACTTAGTGTCATCCATGAATTTGCTCATGGTAGACTTGATCCCCTCATTCAGATCATTGATAAAGATACTAAGCAGGGCTGGGCCCAGCACTGGTCCCTGGGGGCACCACTGGTGACTGGCTGCCAGCTGGATGCAGCACTGTTCACCACCAATCTCTGGGGCTGGCCATCCAGCCAGTTCCTAACCCAGCAAAGAGTGCTCCTGTCCAAGCCGAGGGCTGCCAGATTTTCTAGGAGAAATCTGTGGGACATGGTGCTAAAGGTTACTGAAGTCCAGATAGACAAAATCCACAGCCTTTGCCTTATCTACTAGGCAGGTCATCTGGTCATAAAGGGAGGTAAGGTTGGTCAGGCATACTAGCCCTTACTAAACCTTTGCTGCCTGGGCTTATTCCCTTGGTTGTGCTGTATGCTCCCTGTGATCATGCTCAAGATGGTCTGTTCCATAATCTTTACAGGCACACTGACTATGCTGACCAGCCTGTGGTTCCCCAGATCCTCCTTCTGATCCTTCTCATGGGTGAGTCACACTGGCCAACCTTCAGTCATCTGGAACCTCCCCAGTTAGCCAGACTGATGATAAATGATGGAGAGTGGCTTAACAAGCCCATCAACCAACTTCCCCATCACTCTAGGGTGAATGACATCTAGTCTTATAGGCTTGTGAGCATTAAAGTGTCTCAGCAGGTCACTTACTGCTTCCTTCTGGATTGCAGGGGATCCATTCTGCTCCCCATCCCTGTCCACCAGCTCAGGAAACTAGCTGTTCTGAGGATAACCAGTCCTACTGTTGAAGACTGAGACAAAAAAGGTGTTAAGTACCTCAGCCTTTTTGTCCTCTTACATGACTATAATTATCCTTTACAGAAGTGGCCAGATTAAGTTATTATTGAGCTTTCACCTCTCTAATTTTCTTTCTGCATGACCTAATGACATCCTTAAATACTGTCTGATTGTCTGGTCCTTTTTCAGAAGTGACATAACCTCTCTTTTCCCCGGAGTTCCTGTGAACACTCCCTGCTCAGCCAGGCCCATTTTTCAGCACATCAGGACGGCCTGCTCCTGTGCCTTCAAGATTTCTTTCTTAAAGTATATCCAGCCTTCCCGGGCCTCTTCATTTTTAAAGGCTGCTTCCCAAGGGACTTTCTGAGTCCATGTCCTGAATAGGCCAAAGTCTGTCCTCTGAAAGCCCAGGGTAGAGGTTTTGTTAATGTCTCTTCTTACTTCACTGAGTACTGAAAACTGTTGTTTCAAGGTTGCTGTGCCCAAGAAATACACTTTGTACGAGCAAATCATCTTGGGGTTTATTTTGACACAATGTCTAACTGTGTTGGGTTGACAAATCAGATATTTTCTGCCTCTCTGGACAAAATAACATTTTAACAATCTGATTATAACTTACAGATTTCAAATCAAATAATGTCTAGCAGCAGATGCAGCTGATAAATTTGCCAGACCAAAAAAAGTCTTCTGGCCTAGAAATCAAACTGCTGTTGGAAGACAAGGATGAACCAACAGAAATTCACCTCTCTTTTACACTCATACTTTGCCTTCATCAAGAATATCAACAGAACCTACCATCAAGGTGTTAGCAGAACTCTGCTTCTTCTTGATCCTGGTAGTGGTTCTGAGTGGAAGAATATTGTATTTTAGGAGGTAATGATTCCCAGTAGAGTAAACCTGAGCAGGCCCAAGCCTGTGCTGTGCTGAATGTACAACCTGGGCTTCAATTCTGTGTTGTGCAGCATAAATCCTATTTCTGCACAATAACCTCAGCCAGCTAACAGAGCAACCAACCGGCAGCTCCCACTTGTTACTAGTGATTATGCCACCTCTATGGCCTTATCTTTATCTAAGTGTGAAGAAAGAAGTTGTCATGAGAACATAATTTCTCTTTCAACTGTAGAGGAGACAAAAGCGGTTTTTTCCTTGCAAGAAAATCCTATCGTAACTTGAATGTCTGAAAAGGGAGTAGCTCTGTTTTGGATGGGGTCGGCATGATGTACTGCAAAAGGAGTCCTGGTTGATACTGCACTGCCTGGGGCTTTCATCATCTAAAGGGACACAAGACTTTCTGTATTACTGCAGAGTGTTAGCTCTAACAAATGGCATTATAAATGATAACTTAAAAAGCCTAAATGGCTTTCTGCTGGGATCATGATGAATAATGCCCTTTTTCTAAGACGTTATTTAACATAACTTGTATTACAGAAGCATAACTATCCCTGCAGTGCAGGTCTGACATTTTCCTATGAACCTGGAAATCCACAGATGTAAAACTAAGTTCATGTAACAGCCCAGGTACTAGGTCTTAGCCCGCAGGAAACATCAGATAATTAAAGTTTGCTTACACATCTTCCTTAGAGAATTTTCTTTTGTTCTTGCCTGTGTGTTGCTCTCTTCTTCCCTTTTATCTTTTCCTCTGAAGTATCTAATTATTCTTAATTTAATCCTATCTATGTAGATATCAACCTTATGCTTTTTTTCATAAACTTTGTTTCACAGTGAGACTACTTGTTTGTAATGATGTTTAGGCTGATTTATGTCAGATCCAATCCTATTTCTGAAAGGGCAGATTGGAGCCATACAATCCTCTCATTTTGAAACCACAGTGCTTGTGAGTATCTTTTATTCTCTGACAAGGAGTATGTATATGTGTGATGATGTTTGTGAAAGGGTTAGGCCAGAGAAGTCCTTGAACCAAAGAGAAGAAGGTGAGTAACCTGAAAGCCTATAGTCAGAACAAAGACATCAGAATTGGACTAGTGAGAAAAAAAGAAGTTGAGGGTTCCAAACTTTGTATTTAGCTACTGGGCACATCTGTGTAGTGGAATAATAGAGTAAATGTGGTAGGTATGCACATAGGAAGTGTTAAAGACATACTTGAAGGTGCTGTTAGCGTAGCATTCTACCATCTAGAACACTTTGTGTCACACACCATGCAGGTGTAAAAAAGACAATACAATGCTTTCAGTGTTTTCCTGGGCAAAATGGTTTAAAATGCATAGCCATTATGGTTTAGGCTGTTAACAGCAACAAAAAAAATTAATTTCAACCAGTATAAAGCAAAATGGATAAAATTCTGAAGCTGATAATATAAGCATCTCTGAATTTTCTTTACATAGGAGACATTACTCTGTTAGTGTTAAACTGTTTTCTGCCTATAAAGAGCCTTTTGCAAAATATATTTTGGAGACAGTCACAGAAGACTTGGAAGGACAAAGAAAAATTAGTTACTTAAATAGGTGGAGTCAGCCCCTTCACTGTGCTTTTCTTGGAATTTCTGATGACTTAAAAGTAATGAGGAAATTTTTATTTGGGAGATTAATTTCAAATCCCAACTCTTGTAATTTCTTATTCTATCGACAGAATTTATATCCTCAGGTCTGAAAATTTTTGTTTTACTAGTATTTATTTTATTTCCTTTTCTTCATATATTCAATTACCAAGTTTTTTACTTTACCAAAATCACAGAGAACACAGCTGGTTAAAAAAAAAAAAAAGAGAGAGAAAGAGAAATAAGGAAAATATTTCTCTTCCTCTCTCTTTTTAATATTTTTTAGTATCTAAAGAAGTATATTTTTTAGTATCTGAAGGAGTTGTGATTTTGGGAAAAAAAATCCAAAAAACAAAAAACCACCTGGGTTTGTAAATCCTGAATTCCTATATTTTTTCAATTATTTGTACACATCATATGGAATGCTGGTTTCATTTTCACCCTAAGGCTGTCTTGTGCCCTAGAGTTCAAACCAAGGCAAGTCCCTTCAAGTGAAACAAATTTATATCCTACAAAGCTGTTTTGGGGTTTTTTTTGGTTTATTTTCTCCCCAGAAAATATTTTTAAAAAGAACAGACATCTTTAAGTTCTATAATTTTTCTCCCTCTCCATTTACTTGAGAAATTTACTGCTGCTAGGTTTTCAAGAGGACGCCAGTGTGTTTGTGTATCATAGAAAGACAAAATATGGCCAAATGAACCAAAAGTGTCTTTGTAATTTTTTTCTGTTTTACTTCCCTCTTACGATTATAACCCATTGGTTTATAATGGGTTAATAGAAGAATTCTGTCTTCACTATGTCCCATATAAAATATTAAACACCTGTGTCATAAAAGCCTGAGAGATGCACTCAAAGTGAAAGGAATGCATTTGGAGTTTGGAGAACAGTGGTTTCCTCAAATGCTGCGCCTCTGGACCAGCACATTGTTTTCCTTCACTGTATGTTTCCACAGCTGATCACGCAATCTGTTTGTACATTTTTCCTCAAGGCTTCTTTCTACTCAAGCAAACATAAAAAACCCCACAATGCTGAGAAGAGGGCATATGTGTCCATAAGATGAATTTCAAAGTGACAAGTGTACAGTCCAGTGCAGAATTTAACAAAATTTCTTCTAGACTGTGATATTTGCTTACTACTAATAATAATAATTTTATTTTATGTGTATTTACACAGTTATTTTCAGTTTGGTTTAGAAATATGTGAAACTTACATGGTTAGAAAAACCACTAGTACTCAATTTTATTTAGTTTTAACTGTTTGGTTGGTTTCTTTTTAATCCTTTTAAATTCTTTTTTATTTTTAATTTTTAAGTTTGTCTGTCTGACAAATGCCAGCATTTCTCAAAAGCCATCACAAGACTGAAGGACCAGCAGAATATTTTCTTTTTTCCATTTCAGTTCACTTAAGAGTGTTGAGCCCAAAACTTTTACCTGAGCTCCAAGATACTCTGGTAGCCATAATTTTGACGTTTTTTCAGACAGTCAGTCTTTGCTGATGTACTGGGTGCAGGTGCCCAGGCACTGGCAGGAGCTGAAGGGACCTCTGTAAGCAGTGGCCAGGGCTGCCCTGTGCCTGACATGGATGGGTTCAGCTGGCTCCAACCAACACAGTAGAGGACAAGGCTCAGACCAGCAGCCAAAGTGGTGGTGTCTCAGGTTATATATGTTTAATAAAGAAGAAAAAAAAGTCATATAGACAGTAGAAGAAGGGACACAAAAAAACCACCAAAACAAACAAACAAAAAACAAAACCCAAAAAACCCAAAAACCAAAAAAAAAACCCCAAAACCCCAAAAACAAACCAAAACCAAAACAAAAAAAAACACACAGAAAAAGTGTGGTGGAGGGGCGAAGTAGTGGAGAAAGCACCATGATCAGAAGAAGATAAGATGGTGCTCCACAGTGGAGCAGATATCCACAACAGAGCTTATGGAGGACTCCATGCCTGAGCAGGTGGGTATTCGTCAATGAACTTCAGCATGAAAAATGCCTGTGCTGGAACAGAAGATGAGAATGAAAGGAGCAGACGAGAAAAATTGCTGTGTACTAAGCATACTGTCCCCAAAACAAGCAAACAAACACTGTGCCAAGAGCTGCCTCACTAAAGGGACTGAGTGCAACCTGTGGAAATTAAAAAGCTCCGGGGAGGAAAGGAGTAGGCAGTGGTAGAATAAAGATGGTCACAAGCCCTGATTCTCATGAAGAACCTTTTCACCACACCATTTCCTGGAAAGAAATATAATTCATTCTGAAGAGTTCTAGAAGATGCTAATGACAATAATTTGACACTGCTGAGTAACAAGTTGAATAAATTAATAAGAAAAATAATATTGGAGATATTAAGGTTCATGACAGACTCGAGTGCAGCAATCAAAAAATGGTGTTGTTTTACCTATTCAGAGAAGTCAGTTAAATAAAAAAAAAAAAATAATAGAAACTTGGACTGGAAAAAAACAGGTTTCATTTTGTGAATGAATTAATGAATGAATGATTAGATCTGGTTACATGTCCTAAGTGAAACCGACCTGAAGAGTAAAGATGTCAAGGAGAGATTTTTGACAAACTTCTTCAGGCACAAGAATGATCCAAACCACTACTCAGAAGGTCAAACTAACTGGTGCAACATGACTCCAAGCTGGTTAAGCAGTGGACATCTGACTCAACTCAAATAAAAAAAGTAATTAAAAAAAATAATGTACAGGAAGTATAAATGAAGACAGGCTATGCAGAAGAATACTGAAATATTGCCTGAATATGAGAGATGGAAATAGGAAAAGCAAAGCCCAAGTAGAATTGAAAGTAATCATGAAACCAAGAAGCTTTCTGCTATATCCACAACAAAAAGAGAACTAGAAAAAATTGAAGCTTGTTATGAATTAATCACATTCAGTTGAAAGAAAAATTTGAAACTCTTTTTCGGTTGTTAGATCTGAACTTAAACATTTTAAAAAGTTAACACAAAGATAATATTCCATAATTTCAAATATTCATAATTTCTGAAGACCCTGGGGATAGATTAATGGTTTATTATACGATTTAGAGAATTGCAAATATTTTTCAGATGGTGATTTATGTTTCTAAATTTGTTGATATGCTGTCTTGTCTGCAACTCCTAATTTATACTTCTGCTACTTGTAAATATTGATCAAATATTTATAATATTTGATAATTTACTTTGGGAAGTAAATATACTTCCCAAAGCTATTATTCAGATTGAAGCACTAAAAAATATTTAAAAATCTCTTTCTCTGTAAAAAATACATTTAGTTTGAGAATTTGATTTCGAATTTAAATCTTGAGATTAATTTTATAATTCTATTTCCTTCAACCTAGGAAGGAACTAGGTCTTTTCCAAAGAGGTCTTCCAAACTAGGTCTTTTACCATCAAATTTTGTTTCTTTAGACTCTAAATTAGATAGAATAACTATCATTAAAAAAATCGTTTTAGTGCCAACCATCATTATAATAATGGATGTAAATTGGATCAGTCTTTATTGAATTATTTCTCAAATAACATGTACTCTTTCCAAAGAAAATACCAAAGTATTTCAGTCTCCAACTTTATATTGTGAAATCATTTCCAGTTCATGCAAATTTCTTTAATTTACTTTGTTCATGAACAAAGATTGTTCTGTATTTCTTTTTCCTCGTTTGTTCTCTCTTTCCCTCATTTTTTTTTCCCTACCTGCAATACATCTATTGCTTTAGGCTTGTTGTTACATTCAGTTTTTCCTAGCAACAAGAATAACATCTGTAGAGGTAGATTCTCTGTGTCTTTCCGAAGGCCTCTTTTTATTTGAAACATAACAGTCAAGAATGTCTTCCAAGAATGCAACATGTTATTTTGCCTCATCCCACAATTCATCATGCTATTTCTCTTCATCCCCAATTGATTTGGGGAATTTTCTTAGACTATTGTTAATATAGCCTTGAAAGGTCTTCACAGGGAAAGTTTTTATCTTGAAACTGCAAGGTGCTGTTTTGTTGTCTTCTAAAGTGTGTTTCTATCTCCTGTAATAGCTGTAATCTGAGTGCTACCAAAAGAGGCTTAAGACTTTGTTCCTTATACTGTATTTCTCCACTTCAGGGTATCTTCTGATGTGTTCTTCTGTTGTTTGCCATTTTCTCTCTTTTTACTGATAGAAGGCTATTTTACAAATAATCTCATAAAGGGAAAATAGGTAGCTACAGCTGGATAAGTGTAAACAAGCAATTTTGTACTACTCCAAAGTCCTTTTACTGGTGAAAACTGATAAATAGATTCAAAAGAAAGCAACTTCTCCTACACAGAGGACAAGTGATATAACCATATTAAAAAGACAGTTAGGAAAATGAGGGAAAATAGACTAGTATAAGTTTAAAACATTAAGTGTGGTAACACTGCTATTGGTCTCCGACATTATTGGCTCTTAAAAGACAGAGCTTCTCTAATGAACTAATAAAGAATTAACACACACTGCAGAATGCTTTTGGTGCCTTTTTCAATGCCTTTTCTCACAAACTAGGGTTTTCCACCTATATGCAGAGAGAACTGCAACGTTTGTAAAATTAAATAGTGAAAAATGCAGCTCTAACGATTTTATGATGCAATCTGTTTAACTGAAATGGAATGAAAAAAATAAAATCCGAATCCTTTGGTAGGGGAAGGGAAAGTCCCTCCTAAAAAATATTCCAAGTTTCTGAAGTTTGAACTTCATTTTTTTTCAGCACTGTTGCAATAAAAATGTGTATAAGTATTTATATATGGTTGTATACACATACACAAAAAAAAGCATGTATAAGTTAGGGATTTAGAGACCATCATCACAGGGGAGTTGAGAATACTGGTAAATAGACATCATCTCTATGTTCACCCTCAGCATCTAACTTTACAACTATCTAAAACCTGTATGAATAATCCCTTATTTTTTCTGTTGCCCAGAATTTATCCCTGTTTGCCTCTTGCCTACATAAAGTTCTTACAAGAAAAATGACAGCATTTCTTTTTTTTTTTTCCCAATCCTTGTCCCTTTTTTTAATCTTTGCCTTTTCAGCAGAAATCTTCGGCTGAATTCTTATGCTTGCTTGCCTATAAATTCTTTCTCTTATTTTACAGAAGACACCTGGGAAAGCTGGCTTCAACCTGTTTTGTCAAACAGGTCCTCAGTACTGCTCCAGCAATATCTGAAGCTCATGCCTCTCAACTAAGACCAGGTTCATTTTGGTTTAGTGCTGGGGGTTTTCACCATTCTAACTCTTACTCTTCCTAGAATATGCCCATAACTTATATTCCTTTTAGCATAATCATAATACCAAAGAACAGTAATAACGAGATATAAGAATGGGGTGATACTGTGAAATAGACTCTTCTACATTACAACAAAATCATTTTGTTTTACCTGATAGATTTTTTTATAGAACTGAAACATCTAACCAAAGATAATCAGAACCTTGGAAAAGGAGTTTGTATGCTCCCAGCTATAAATGCAGAACCATTATATCACAGTGCTGCTTTAGTGAGCAATATGACTGAAGCATTAAAAGAAACCAGCTAATTAAACCAAATTTTCTAGTCATTAGCATAGAAAGTACATGTCCGCAAAACAGAATAAAACAAACAAAAACCAACCAAACAAAAAAGAAACACACACACAAGACAAAATACATAAATATCACAAACCAAACAAGACTTTTGCAAAATATATGATTTATAATGGTATCATCAAATGTATATGCAAATACTGCATACAACTGCAGAATGCTCATTTATTGCCTAGCACATTGTTATAGCCCTACACACAAATGAGTGAAGTAAACCATAGATGGATAAGTGTAATGAAATGAAGACATGTATCAAATGTCTGATGAAATAAATGACAGTTTTGATCACATTAATAACTCTTGCCTTGAGTTGAAATAGGAGTTATGATATTCAGATAACTTCTCCTGCCACTCTTACCACTCTGGCAATACAGGATAACATAATTGTGTCCTATTTCATGTCTTATTTTGACACTATTTCAGAAAGAGAAACTTTATTTTTATGCATCTTGCATATGGATCTGCATTGACAAGAGGTATACATTTCTAAGTTCCACTAAAATAGAACTTTACATTTAATATTTACACATCTACCCCTATATTATAATTAAGAATAAGCTTAAGAATGTTCTTAAGAATGGCTTTACACAGCCTGTGTTCCATTCCTGTGTGGTTTGTAACTTCTAATTGGAATAAACGTAGAACCATATCAAAACATATCATTTTTCTGTGATTGCATCAGTTCAAAGGGACATAATATAGCTGGTTTTTTTCCTTGATTTATTTCTTTTATTTGAGTTTTATTAGGTGGTTTCACTTTTGAATTATGAGACAAAAGAACAGGCTAGCTAAGAGAAAATATAGTGATAATCTTTGGGCTAAAAAAAAGGCTTTGAACCAAAAATTTTGCTAATTTTTTTCACCTGTATTTTAAAAAATTGCTAATCATAAGTAGTTTCATTGAATCTTGTCCCCTTTGAGTTCAATGAATAAAAAGACTTAGCATTTTATTGAGTAAAAAAAAAAATCTCTCAAACTTTGGATACAACCACTCAGATTTAGCCTTACAATAGGATTTGTCTTCTAAAACAGTAGTAAATACAAATTACACAAAAATAGATCCTCATCTATGCAAGTGATTGAACATGAGGAAATGAGGAAAAGTTTTTTTTGTGTTGGTTCAGTACAAAATATATCTAGCTTTGGAAAACAGTTCAGGCAAGGTAGTTCACATTCTGACTAAACAAACTGACATAGAGAGGACCTCAGTATTTAAAAGTGCTCACTTCAAGGTATAGAATTTCTTTGTTCTTAGTAGTTTCAAGAGAAATGTTTTAGTGGCAGTTTATTGAATGACTGAATTCACTTTCACCAGAATGTACATTTTTCTTACCAGAATTTACTCTTTCCCCTCTGATGTTAGTGCAAGATGTTGTTTGGATCAATGTGGAATATAAGAAAGAAGCAAACAATAAGGTTTTTTTCATTTTTTTTAAAAACTTTTTATTGTTATTTGCATGCGAAAGTTCATAATCAGTTAAAATGGTATAGTTTGTGAACTATAAGTTTGACATCAGTTTGTGAATCCAAATTTTATATGCTGTGATGTCGTGATGCACTAGAAAAGGGTGAGGTGTTGTGATGCACTAGATTGTTATTTGGATGCTGCACTGGGTGTTGTGTTATATGAATGTTTCCCCCCTTCCCCTCAGATGGTGTATCCCTCGGATAAGGTGGTCTGTCCCCTGTAGCTCATCCCTTTGCCCTTCCTCACTGGTGTCCCCTTGGCTGCGACCTTCCGTCCCTGCCTCCCATTCCGCGGGTATAAATGTCCCTTGAGTTTGGAGCTCTCTCTCTTTATTCACCTGGAAGCCCTATGATGCAGATGTCCCCTTCCAGCTAATGAACAGGACATGAGAACCACGTGGAGAAAGAGTGCTTCTCGTCCTTTACTTCATCCATGTAGGATCTGTGCGGGCTTAAATCCCAAACTAGCCGGGGGGATTTACAGCCTGAAACCCACGGGTTCCTTTAGGCCACGGGTTCCTTCACTGTGACACTAATTTCTTGGCAGGAACCATTGATGGAAGAGGAGATGTGCACTACTCTGGTTTTCTCTTGGTTTTTGAGCAAGTGACTGAGGAACACTGACCCAGCAGAGACCCAGAAGTCATCTCCCAGGAATTCTATATAAATACTTATTTTTATAGGAGTTAAAAATTATTTTTAGAGAAGCTCTCATAGAAGTTACATAGAATGTCAAGATATTTGTAAATCAGTAACACAAAGATGATGGGTAATCATCTGCCAGGAATTCTATATAAATACTTATTTTTATAGGAGTTAAAAATTATTTTTAGAGAGGCTCTCATAGAAGTTACATAGAATGTTAAGATATTTGTAAATCAGTAACACAAAGATGATGGGTAATCATCTGCATGCTCAGTAAGCTGTGTATATATTGTGTTAGAAATCACAACTTTTGTATTAGGGTACAAAACCAACACAAAGCAGAAAAAACAAACCAAACCAAGCAAACAAACAAGTAAGAATAGAAAAGACCAAGGGGGAATTTTGACAGAGGAGCTGAATAAATAGTACCATCAGTCCAAGCTCTGTTGTTTAGCAGAAAATCATTAGCTATGGCTACAGTTTTGAAGCCATGGATTGCAGCCCAGATATTTAGCTTCCTGCAAGTAATAAAAAAATACATTAGCTAGCAGTTTAGTTTTTAATAAAGCTAACTTTGGTCCATGGAATTTTAATACTATTACAGTGTAGGGCACTTGAAAGTTAAGCATGTTTCCATCTCTTTTGTTACGGTAGTGTGCTTAAAGTGGGCATAAGTTGTATTAAGTTTATTTGCATTTGCAGAATGTTTTTATGCACAGGGTTGAATGAGCACTTCATCTAGGTCTGCAGCGAAGAAAGAGTGGTGAGTTCACTATGCTGACTGTACCTGAAGTCCAAGAATGTTTCTTGTAACACTTCAAAGGAAAGCCCATTAAAAATTGCATCAGATTTTTAGATATGTTTAAGGGTACTGGTCAAACACAGGACACAACATAAACTTCACAATGCTTAAAGCAGTTTTTAGCAACAAATAGGTGTCAAAATTATCTCTGTTTTCCAAAATGCATAGAAACAGAGAAAAAAGGGCACTTTGAGTGTAAAGGGGTAGCAAACACAAAAAAAAGTGACCTTATAAAATATGTCTTCCTTTTGCTTTTTTCTTATTCTTTATAAAAAAGGAGACTTTGAAAGACTAGGATGAATTCTCTGTGCTGCAAAAAATAATTCCCTGCTCAGGGAATGGAAGTGTTAGGGTTTGCATCACAGTAAAAATGAACTCAATATCTTATATTAATGAAGTTAAACATAATCCTACTGACACAACAGACTTGCATATAAACACTTCCTTTACACGTTTGCAGTTACTTGAGCACTCTGATCACTGTTTCAAGAAATAATTAAAGTAATGAGGATAATGATGATCAAGTAGGAGCTGTCCTTTGAAAAACTTACTAGTCACCTATGTTGCAACTGGTTTTGGTAGTTTCTTTCAGTCCCCTTTTATTTGTTGTCTCACAGGTGTTTCACATAAAAATTTGTTTTCATTGTGAATATAAAGGCCTTCTTAAAAAATATTTCTAATATATTAATTTACATATTTTCTGGTGTGTGTTTCTTCTGCTGTCTTGTGTTTACAAAATATAGTATTGCCCTCAGAAGATAGCCATATGAAAATTTAAATAATGAAATGTATAGCATAATTTAAGCTGTATTTACCTCTTCCTTCAAAATTTTCTGGCAAGGATGTTTTGAATTTCCAGTAAGTGTGGCAAAATAAAAGCTCAATATATATGCCAGTTAAGTAATGATTTTGTAATCAATAAAAGGAAGATTGTAATTCCAATAGAATGGAATTATTAGAATACTTGTACTTTTGCTTATTGGAAGTATTTTTTTTTTATTTTTAGGGACTTTTAAATTAATTCAGGTTTGGATTTTCTTTTTGTTCTTACTGAATGTGTCACTCATTTTGAAGTATGCTTGTGATTCTCTGTTTTATCAGATCTCATAAAGCATCCCACAGACTTTTTGAGTGAAGAATGCTATGTGAATGAGAAATTCTGGCAGAAAAGAACAATACATTGCCTATTTATAACAGAAATTCTTGATAAGTACCTTGGTTTAGCCACAAAAAACCTCTTGAAAAACACAATAATATGTTCTGAAAAGATGTTAAGTGTGACTAATGTCGTGCCTGATGCCCACCAGGACAGGGTTGGCCCTCCTACCTGCCAGGGCACTGCTGACTCATGTTCAGCTTTCTGTCTACCAGGGGCCCCAGATCCTTTTCCATGTCACTGCTTTCCCTCCTTTCATTCCCTGGTTTATAGACCAGGGTTGCCCCACCCCAGGTGCCGGATCAGCCACTTTTCCTGGTTAAATTTCACATGAATGGCCCTTTTTTTTAATTTGTCAAGTTGTCTGCAGGACCTCTCAGTCCTCGAGAGAATTGACATTTCTACTAAATGAAACTGGTTTGATTGGACTTAATACATGCATTCGTCCACTTCTAGTTTTAGAAAAAATAAAGGAAGTTTTAAGCCTTCTCATCTTTATTTAGAGATACTTAATATTTAGTTGTCAATACTATGGATCAGCTGACTAGTAGCAAGAAAGACAATCAGATGTATCAGATTTACAATCATAAGTTACAATTTTGTGCCAATGCATTTTTCTTTAAGCATTATTTACCATTTTTATTTTTTTTTTAAAGTTTATACCAGAAAGGTAAAGTTTCTGTCTAGTGTTTGGACTTTTTATGTAAAACCAAAGCAAAGAGCAAGACTATGTTTTTAATTGAATTTTTTTCATCACTGTAAAAACAGGCAGGGAAGATTGGGGGAACAAAAAGAAAAAATATGCTGCTACTCACCTCTTAACTTTCAAACAAATGTTATATGGCTCAAGCTAAAATACACGCATCCTAAAGTGATAAAATCTCTAGACCATCCCCAAAAACCATGACCTCTTCTACCATTGACACCCAAGTATTTAACTTTCTCTCCTTCTCTTCAGCCTCTTATTCGAATAATGGTTCTTCCAGGAACACGATTGCAAAAACTCTCTGCACTTCTTTCTGCACACAAATTAGGATGTGAAAATCAATGGGTCTGTCCTCAAGGAGCTGCTTTCTGGCCTTCTGACCTCACACAGTTTCCAGCTAGCTACCCAGTCTACTGGCTTAACTTGTTATCTTGGCACACTCCACATCCACATCCTATTTTTTTCAGGTGCATTTCAGTCCTGCACTGGCCTTTGAAGGTTTTTCAGGTTGTAATTCTCTGCCTATTACTTAACTGCTTAACCCTTGATTTTCCACTAAGTTGAAGAATAAATCTGCTCCAAGAATTTATTCTCGTATAAAGAGATATTGCAAAAAGAGAAATGTTATTTATTGTGTGCCCTTTGAAGTGTCATTTTGTCCTAAGCTTTCAGTTCTCATGAAAACAGTTAAGTCTCAGTGAAGCATTTTATCTTCTGAGGAGAAAAATATTATATTTTAAACCTGTAGCACATATTAATGAATGGAATCATTCTTGGAATATCCTGGGAGGGTTTTTATTTAGTATTACTGGGTGAATTTATCCTCAGTAGAAGAAAAAGTGAAACCTCCCTAAAAAAAATTTAGAAATACAATGATGAATGAATCTGTACTGGAGGCTTCTTCCAAATGAGTGAGACATATAGACGTAAAATTGTCCAGCCATAGATTTAATAGGCAATCTAGCCATTCTAAAACTGCAAAATAATAGTACGCAAACTATTTGCAGAAAGTTCCTGAAAACAAATCCAGTCAACCAGCGTAGAAACTTTATTTGAATCAAAGAACATCTATTCAGTGTCTGCAGGCAACTTCTAGGCAGAGGAATTGGCTTATAATACATAATAGAAGGAAATAAGCTTCAGGTCTCTGAAGAGATCCACAGCGGAACACAACAAAAGCAAAGATCAGCGTACCTGGTTTCTGTTTGTGGTGGGAAGTGAAAGTGTGTCATTAGGAGTGGTACAAACCAATGGTAGCACAGGTAGTGACAGCCAAAGCAGCGTGTGTTGGGATCAAAGATTGGCAAAGGATTTCATAATCCATTCAGACTTCAAACTTTTTTAACCCTCTCCCACACCTACTCTCCAACAAGTTTAAAGGTTGAAATGCATTCTTCTCTGTAATATTAGTATCAGAAGTGAAGGAAAAAGGATTTAGAATACACTGATCCATCTGCCAGCCATTGATCACTCATTATTTTTTCAATAAAATGAAGCAAGAAATGAAAAAAACCCACGAGAATTGGTATACAAAATGGCCTAAAGCTCATAAAACATCTCTCCACAAAGGTTACATGAAACGTTTTCTTGTGTACGTTTACTAAATGTCTTAGAATGAAAGTTCTGCTGAGTTTATGCTTTCAAAGGCTCTAGACAAAAATGCACAAAATATTTTGAAGAGAGAACAGGTAACAGTTACTTGTATAAAAGCTACCCTAAGCCTTTCATCTTCCTTCCTCACAGCATGCAGTAAAAGCTGGCATCAAAATACAGCTACTCCCAAAATAATTTGAGAGCAAATGTATACACATGACTGCATTCTCATTAAAATTTCTTTAAAGTATCTGTGTCTACAGAAAGAAACTGCCTTTTTCCTGAAGGCAAAATAGTTTCTGCATTTTTCTGACTTTGTCTCTGTCTTTCAACTTCATTTGTAAACGCATTCATCTGCAGTAGGAAAGGAAAAAGATATTATCATAATCTGAGTTAGAAAAAAAAAGATAAGATAGCTAAAACAGATGAAAAATAATTTTGTAAGTAATTTTTCAAATAATTAGTGATTAATTTCTCCTTCAATAATTAAAATAAATATTGCTATTTAGTTATTGATATTCAAAATAAAAATATTATATTGCTGAACAGGTCTCTGGATCTGCCATGAAGAGCAACAGAGTGCAACCTCATGGTGGAAAAAGAAAGGCTCCTGTAGCTGTTGCACCACACTTAAAGACCATATTTAGAATCCTACTGCTCATTCATCACCTACTGATCTCTCATCTCCACATCCTGAGGCTGCTGTACAGTGACACTAACCTGGTGTCCTGAATGCTCCTACCTTGATGACCCAGCATTGGCAGAGTGTGAATTGTTGTCTTGCTGGATTTCTTACAGGAAATAATGCGTGCCCCAAGAAGGAGACTCCTCTGCACTGCCCATTGCTCTTCATGGCCGGCCACTGGCCAGAAAGTTTCTGTTGCTTTCTCTTCCCCTTATTTATGCTTTTATTTGCATGTTTGTTTGGGGGGTTTTGCTCAGTGTTGGGTACTTGAAATTAGTGGATTCTACTGGCTGTAGGCCCTGCAAAGGAGTTTCTGCACCTGGAAGCCTCTCACAGTTTTTTGACTCCACAGCATATGTAACTGGGCTTTTTTGAGTTGGGTTGGGGTGATTTTTTTTTTTTTTTTGTTTGAGAGGGTTTGTTGTTGTTGTTGTTGTTGTTGTTTTGTTGTTTTGGTTTTTTTTGTGTGTAAAGATACATAGAGAATAGAATAAGAAAAGTGATATAATACTTCTCTACAAATCATTTGCAATTAAAAGTGTTTTAACCCTGACTGCAGTCAGGAATGAGAGGATGAGTAAAGAAATAAGGTTTTATTTGAGGATTAATTTAGAAAATAACCATTTTTTTTTTCTTACAGTTCTGGTCTGAGTTGAAAATAAGTCTTTACATTTTATGCTAAAAAAAAGTGGACATAGATTCAGTTCGATTTTCTAGAAGAATTTCAACAGATTAAAAAGCCCCAAACAAACGCCCTCAAAAACACTCAGTCTACATTTTAATCTTTCACAGGATATTTGAGTCACTCCTTTAATCAACAACCATATTAATAATATATGCTTTTTGTAAGAACTCCTGTGGGAAATAAAACTGCAGGTAAAAGGAGAAAACATTTAATAATGGAAATAATTATCTCTTGAAAAAAAATGAAGAACCGAATATGATGAACAGGTAAAAAGTCCACAGAGTAATAGCATAAAGAAATAATCTCATATCACAATGTAACAAGGATATTTCTTGATTACAATAAAAATTATTTTGAAAAATGCCATATAGAGATACTAAGTAATTAAAAATGTGGCCTACAGGCATGTATTTTACCAATGAAGTAAAAAACTGGGGGTGTTTTGAGACCTGAATCATAAAAGAGAAGCTGACTGGAAATGATAGGACTAGTACAAGAACCTAGCAGTGTCCATAACTATTTAATTGTAAGAAACAAAGTTTTCAGCCATACTTAACAGTCAATTCTGTATGTGGAGTAAAAAACCAATAACTTGTAAAATAAAGAAAAACAATAACTTGCAAAATAAAGATTCTTTTTCACAGTAAGGTAAATTAAGTAAGGTACAAATCCAACAATCCTTAAATGAAAATTCTTAATACAAGATTCCTTGTTTGTTGCAATAATCTCTTTGATGTGACAACATAGCTGTTACTGGTTGGGGTGGATTTATTTATTGTTATGCTCTCCCATTGTTAGAACTAGAATGAGGAATACCAAGTCTTTTGTCATGTAAAAATAGAAATGTCTTGCACTTCAAGACCTGCCATGGATCATGTTTGCCTCCAGTCCAGATGAGGCTGAAGGTGACTTAATGCAGAACATAAGAACAGCGTTACATGATTCTGTGTTAGCTCAGTTTTTTCCCCATTATTAATTATATCATCAAATAAAGTATTTAACTATATTAAATTAAACTAATACTCCCAATTTATCTGGGTATAATTAAGTGGTATAGACAATGTTTTACACAGATATTAGTAGATGCAAGAAAGTAGTTATTGTAAGTGGATTGAAATATATATGACCTGTCATAAATATATAATGTAGAGGAAGAGTGTTTCTGGAAGCAGGCATACCGAATGCAGGCATAATATAATAAGAAAACTAGCACATGGTATACAGGAGACCTCAGGCTACAGAAAAAAAAATATTACCAAATATCAATTACTGATATTAAAAGAAATTCAGGCTTGCAGTTCATGTAAGTCACTGAATATATGATAAATTCAGATGTGGTAAGAACCTTAGAGGAGAAAAGCAAGGCATAGATTTTACTAGCAAATATAAAAGGTAAAGACACACATATCCTATAATAAAGAGAAAGAAAACATAAATGTAAATTACACACTTAGTTCTTGGCAAAGAAGGAGACCTTCATCAATACAATATTTCTCTTAGCAAAGAACTTGGGATAGAAACAACATGCCTTGAATCCCCTCACAAATTGAATCCAAAGACCTCGGGACATGAAAAACAGTACAACAGCAGAGAAATTGATAGATAGTAGAAAGCTTGTATCAGTTTAACTTCAATATAATTTGAACAATTGTTACTATTGCTATAACAAAACTAATAATATGTCTTTGGCTAGAATGTTAAGATTTACTTCTAATTAAAATTTTAATTAGATTAGCAGTTGATTCCTGATTTGGAAAATAAGGTGCAGTCCTCACGGCCCACATCAAAATTTTTAAGTATAATAGCTGACAGATATGACACAGGATTTATGGAATGTCCTGTTCCTTGAGCACCTGGTGTTGTCCCACATTGTTCTAAGCATCTATGCATAAATAATGGGACACTTTCTTATTCATAAATCCTTTTGTTGTCAACCATTAGTCATCAGACCCACAATTACCAGGAGCCATTTATTTCATTTGAATTTTAATTTAATTCTTCAGTGTTAATTGAATTTATAGTTGTCATTTGCCATTGTACTATTCTGGTTCTTATTTATTGTTTGTTCTCAAAGCAAAGTCACTCTGTGTCTTAGCAATATTCTTGTAAGCAAACTTTTTTTTGCCATTTCCCACTTTGAAGATGTTATGTGACTTTGAAGGTTCTATGGAACCACTGTTTGCACAGAAAAAATAGCATGTGATGTTACCTAACTTTAAACATCTAATATATAACTAATTCTAAGTTCCCTGTATAACTAGGAGAGAGAATAGTTGTATCAGGTGATAACTGATTGGGTTACCTGGGTTAAATATTTATATTAGGATGAGATAGAGTTTTGCAGAAGTCTCTTTCAACCTTTAAAGGCAGCATAGATGGCTAATTGATGTCTCCTTTTGTCAAACAAATTACATACTTAACTGCTGTCCTTAGGTTTGAGTGTAATCTTAGTATGTTTTAACTGACTTTGTACAAGAAACAGCATAATTTCTATATTTTTAATTTGTTGTGGGGTTTTCTCTTTTTTGTTTTGTTTTGTTTTGTTTGTTTGTTTGTTAGCAGCAATGACACAGAATAAAATCAATACTGTCACCAGGACAGCAGCTGAAGGACATGGAAAGCTGATATTTAAAGAAGATAATGGCTCACAACTTCTAGATTTTATTTCTGGTTTTGGAAGGGATTGACAATAATGCTAAGCAAGTACATTAGCACCAGACTGCAACCTTATCAACAAAGCTGCTGTACAGCTCTGAATGAGAATCAAAATTAGGAAAAAATGTATGTGAAAATGAATGGACAAGAAAACATTTCAGAGACTGAAGGAGCAAACTCCAGTAGTGTTCTGGAATCAGAAAGCTATTTGCGTCTGCATTTTTCTTTTAAATACATGTTCATAACTCATACAATCATGCTTAACCTTTATTGTTCATTTCTCTTCAGATTTAAAAGGATCTATAACACACTGAAGTACATTTCAGACAAGGCCAAATTAAGAACTGGTTTTTTTTCAGCTCATATCTGTTGGGATAAAGTATATAAGCAGTAATGTCTCATTTGTATTTATATTTATATATTTATACATATTTATATTATTTATATTTATATTTATATTTATATTTATATTATATATACTCCATTTTGTCCCATAATGCAATATGAATAGAAAGGGCTTTTTCTTGCTTAGGCTATCTATCCACTGTTTCTCTCAAAAGAGTACATGCGAAAAATCATTGTCTTTGTTTCTACCAATAAACATAATTGCTTCTTCTGGTTTCAAGTGTTTTTGTCTTTTCCCAGCTTACTCTTTCTGTTGTGAAGAGATACATCTTCATTCACAAATGGTTTCATGAGAACTGGTTTTGGCCAAATCTTTGCTTGGTACTAATCTGAGGACCTTATACAGTGGAAGAATATTTCCCTTTTTCCCCCATTTTACAATTCATGAAAATACTCCTTTTATTCATCCCTAAAGCTGCCATTAAATGACTCATTAACTTGATCAACTCATTTGACATATGGTATTCATTGACACTCTCCATTAGGCATTCTCTTTCACCTGATCATAATGAAATGTAAAGGACGATATTTAGACAAAATATTTAAACAAAGTATATGGAGAAAAGTGGTGCATGTCAGCGATTAGATGTATAATTTGTCTTTTCTTATTAACAACTGATTTTGTTTTCTGCTTCACTTAAGCTCTAAGTAGTAACTCAAAAACACTGAAATAAGATGCTCTGTCTGTGGACATATATTTGATCATCATCAATGATCAAATTGCCTTCTGCTGCCCTTCCTGTCACTGCTCTACGCATATATACCAACAAAGGCTTTGTCAACTAACCTTACATAGATCTCTAGGAAAAATGATGCCTGAATTTTCTGTGTTATGTTTATTCTCCGGAGCACATTCTAAATTTTTTTGCTATTTCATTCTGTATTTAGAGCACCTCTACCAATGATCTCTTCAGAACTACCAACTTTCATAATGTCTGGACATTTCAGCAGCTGTGTAAAAAAAACCCTTCTAAGTGCTCCAGGAAGCAGTTTTGTTAATCCAGTATTTGGCAATTTATTCTGAGTCAATAGTCAAATATTTCTTAGTGTGGTACTCCAGCTTTTTAACATTGTAATTATTTTAAGTGTCAAGTAAAAACTAGTTGCAGAGAAGTAACTGCCGTTAATTTTCAATAACATTTTTTTGCTATGGCTTAGTCTTTTTGACTTATTAGATATAAATTAAATTGCTTTGGTTGTTTGTCTTGATTTGCAGTTTTTTTATGCGACAGTTTTGTATAGCTTCAAGAAGAAAAATTTACTTTCAGTTCTAAATTGTTGGGACTGACTGTTTTAAAAGAATGTTAACAACATATTTAAGCAACTAGTTATTTGCTTTCTACTTGACTGGGTGTATGCCTTAAGCTTGCTAAAAAACTACTCTCACTACAATAATTGAAAGACGAACTATACAGAGCTATGAAATCACATCTGGAAAAAAGCTGTTCCAAAATTCTGAAATCAGATATATATTTATGGCAGCCATTATCAAGGCCAGGTTGGATGAGGCTTTGAGCAACCTTGTCTAGGGAAAGGTGTTTCTGCCCATGACAGGGGGGCTGGAACAAAATTATTTAAAAATTCCTTTAAACCAAAAACCTGCTATGATTTTATGATTCTATGATATATAGTAATAATCCCTTCCTTGCTCAAATAGGCAAATAAAGTCTCAGTTCACAAGCATTTGTACTCATTCCCCAAAATAACATGGCCAGATGAACAGAAAATGTTATTCTGTTTCAAGCCCAGTTGTCACAGCCAATATGAGTTTAGTACAGCACAACATATACGAGTCACATATTTGAATGCATATTGCATGAATCTATGCCCAAGCAATAAAAAATGTTTCTGGGATGTATATAAAGTTTTGTAGAGATGAAAAGTCAGATTAAATTAGTTTACCTTCAGATACTGTAACTGGAAGAAGGTATCACAGAGTGTTAACTCATTTTGAGACCAGCCAAAGGTACGACTATGTCTATCTGTAAAACTAAAATGTAAAAGAGACCAGATCTTTTAACAATGACATTTATAACCCATGTTTGGAATTACCTGTCCTGAAATCATGTTTCCTCAGTTGCCTTCTGATCCTAACTCCCAGGTCAATTCCCTCACAGAAACAAACATAGACATATGTCATAGACATATGTCTTGTCATAGACAACAAACATACACTTGTGTTTTACTGATTTCAAGGATGTTTATAAATGAATCACCCACTAAAACAGCTATTGAACAATTTCTGAAGACACTATAAATCAAGGTGAAGAAACAGTGGCAAAAACGCTGAGATGTTTAGTCAGATCAATTTTTTTCCTTATTCTTCCATTTACTTCCCAGCTACCATATCAGCTTTTGGTAAATTCCTTATGAAGTTGCTATTTCAGCAATTTCCATTTATTTATTCAGACATCATTCTTAGACTGTGGTTCTTGCAATGTCAAAGAATAAAATATTTCTAGTTGTTTTTCTCCACAGACTTTAAAAGCAAACTGATATTGAATAGTAAGGTATTAAAAAAAGATCCAACCAAACCTCATTGGCTTTCCATTTCTGCAATCACAGGGGTAATTTCTTGAAAGCAGCTCTCTCCATTTTTGCTGTAAACCTCAAATCACACTGCAGCATTGTTGTTTACATTTGGCATAGAGCAATTTGAAATGCTCATCTTTTTAAATGTCACACGGTGACAGGAAAGACCAACAGAAGACTGATAGCCTTAGGAACCAGTTCCAAAAGTAAATCCATCTCCTCTGTATCCCTTTCTGTCTTTGTTTAAGTGTTAGCAGCACAGCTGCATTCTTAGCAAATCTGCATATCTCTAATTATTCTTTGTTTCCAAGAATGAAAAGATGTAAAATAAGTTATAGATTTTGTCTCCACTCAGCATGAACAACAGAGCTTAAAGACCTGTGAGATTTGACTGCCCTAATTTCTTGTTTCTTATATTTTATAAATGGAAAATTAGAGACTATTAAAAAAGAAAAAAGGTACTAGTTTCAAGTAAAGAAAGCCAGACATACGTGCATGTAACTGGTTGTGATTCCACATGGCTGATTTAAGGAAAAATATGAAAGTGAAAACAATTCAGCCTAATTATTTATCCACTATCAAACAGGGTGCATCTGCTGAAACCGCATGCACAATAATATCAATGCAGATTAAAATCCAAAAACTATAGCTAGTAACTACTTTCAGAATAAATTCAAGACTGGAATAATTTTAGAGAAGAATTTGCAATAGAAAATGAAGATTAGAACAGCATTATCCTCTAATTCTGGATTTTATACTCTGGGTAATCACTTAACATTTAGTAAAACATCAGCATTCCTACATGCTGTGCAGCTCAGTTTTACATCTGTCAAATCCCTGCATGTATTCATGATCTCTTTAATATTAGTGAGCTATGAAAATGCAAATTTTGGAAGCGATACTTTCTGTAGGGCAGAAGGAGAACTAGCAAAGCACATTTTGGAAATGAGCTCAGTATTAGAAGTCTAAGACCTCTTACCATCAATGTAGCAAGGAAAAAAAAACAAACAAACCAAATCTGTAGCTAAAATGGAAGAAAAAACAAAAGGTGCAAAAACTGGGGTACAAAAAATGTGTAAAGGGTTAAATCAAGTTCCCCTTGAACTCAAGATTAAAGGATTAAATGGAACTCGAATTTCAGGGATAGTTTGAAAGCATACTTCCAGCATCTCTCATTATGTGATTATTACATTTTATTATTTATTAAAATTTTATTTGCATGCAATAGCCAATTGAAGCAGCAGAACTTAAGGTGATATGCATTTTTATGCATTGTATGTTGGCTTCTTATGCCTGCCAATTTTCTTTTCTTCATATTTATAAGTAGAATTAATTAAAACCACAAAACAAAATGTCTCCCACCAAAACTCTCTGTGCATTTCCTGCACAGACTGAGAGAAATACTCTATGATGCTTGCTCAGTTTAGAATTCAAGATGTTTTGCAGTAGTGAAGTCTGGGTACCAGGGCAGGAAAGGCAATGGTGACTGGGGTCAGCTGAATGCCTGGCAATCACCAGGTAAATCCATAGGAGACCTGAAGACAAGCTGGGAATTCAAATCATCAGGGAAATGTTGAGATCAGCAAGAAATAAGGCCCAAATACAGCACAGCTCTGATGTAGCTCAGGCAAGGACCAAGCCTAAATGCTATGTGCAGATCAATAGGCAGAATTTGCACATACAGGGGCCCAGGTGAAGCTTTTGACAGCTCTTTGGCAGTATATGATTTTCTACGTTTCACTTCTCTTTCTGGAAATTTTTCTGCATTTATAGAAGTCTGGTACAAGGTCACATGACTGCACTATGTCATAGTTGGGTTTTGAAACAAGCTGCTCAACCTTGGGGAAAAGGTTGCAAAGAATTGTGGACAAACACAGTTACAGGCTGATCAGATCAGCTAAAGCCTCTTGATGCTCTCGAGACTGGCAGAAAAATTCTTTACTGCCTAAAACCCAGAAGGTTGTGTATTTTTTCTCATTGCTTCAAGTGGCTCCTCAAATATGAGAGAAAAATCTCCTGATGTTTTTATTTAATTAGTTACTTCAGAAAATTTTAGCCTCAAAAAACTAATTCAAATTTGATTCTAGGATTCCTCCTTTACCTAGTTTCTCTAGAGTTGCCATGGTTTTGGTAGCTGAACATTCAGCACCAATATATTTCTCCAGGAAGAAGTTTTTTTCATATCTTCTACCTGATTCTTAGGTTATCCCATTATTCCTATCTTAATGTCTATGTCTCTTCATCTCTGTGATGCCAGCATCATTACCAAGGCTCAGAGGTACACTCTCTTCTGCCTTGAGTCTGTCATTCACTGCACAACCAATACACAATGTGCTTACACTAGAAAATTTAACTCCTGGATTATTGAGGCAATCTCACTTAGCCTTCAGCAGAAGACTTGTGGAGCAGTCCTTTTCAGTTGTAGGATTTCCACAGAAAATTGTATGAAAGTGCTGTCTAGCATCAGGATTAGTCACATATTTGTTTTCTAAACTAAAATACTGTCAATGCCAAAAATTGTTTAATGGCAGTGATCAAAACTGTTCAATGGCAGTGATCAAAACTGTTCAATACACAGGAAACAAGCACAGTTTGTATTTTAATGTAACCAATCTCTGTGAACAGAATATCTTGAACAATTAACTATGCAAATTGTATAACAATAAGTATCAGATTCAAAGACTAGTACTCTTTTCATGTGTATAAGTTGTGTTTGAAAACAAATGATAGATTTAAAAGACTTCCACTGCAATTACATGCAGCTGAGCTCTGCATGTATCTGAAAGATAAGGATGAAAGTCGTGTTTGGTGCAGAATGTCCAGAGATCAAAGATGGCTCTAAGACTCATGTCCCTGAAGAAATCAAGCCAAGTTGGACTAACAGCTGCTTGTTGTATTGCTTAGCCTTAGAGGGTTACATGATTTTACTCTGTAACTATTAACGATAATTCACTGAAAGTTATTTTCAATAAAAGGGTTCATGTGGTCTGCTCCAGCGCTTCTCAAAGACCTTGACCAACAAGCCATTAACTATAAATAAAAGAAGTTATAACTCTTCTCCAGAATTCCCTCTCTGAGAAAATATAAGATTCAAAACATGTTTGGATACATATACCATCAATTTTAGAATGACAAGGGTTAATTTGAATGGAAGATTTATATTCATGTCTAAGTATATGACTTTGTTTCTGTTATAAAAGGACCCATAAAAAATCATCTCAAAAAAGTAATGTTTTCATACCCAGTTTTAATAGAGCATTTGAAGCCATGGTACAAGTGTTAAAAAGATTAAAAAATATATAATGGAGAAGGCAGGGTACCCTTGCCTTCAGTGTTTATCTCTCAGTGAAACACATAGGTCATTTATCAACCACTAAATGCCTATCCTATTTCTAGAAGGACTCTCTTGTTGCTGGAAAGAGATGAAGCAAGTACATACACATGCTTATTTTTTGGGGTTTTTTCCTAGCTCATTTCTTTCATTTAATCATGACTGAGAAGTTCTGGGGGCAATAAATCTGATTTCTCAGGATTCTCTCTGAAAGGACAAGTTCTGCAAAATGGCTATTTACAGTACTCTGTAGTCCTATCAAAGAGTTCTTCAAGAACTGAACTTCCCAAAGGGTGTACACATAGACAAATATTTATCTTGCATCTATAATATCCCCTGTCTTGTAATGTTATTCACACACACACTGCACACTGTATGTAAGGAGATGGAGGGAAAGAAAAAAAATTAGAAAAATGATCTGCTTTTATGTTTAAAGAACAGTCACAAAAAAATGTGTGAATAAAATGTGACTGAATAAATGAAGTCTGAGTAATTAAAATGCCTGACCATGGGTAATTAATATATTTTCAATGTACTAGTAACATCAAATAAATGAACCATATGTTAAACGAAGCCATCTATGTTAGTAAATACTCCAATATAAGATGTTAAATATAATTAGAAAATTTATCCTGTCCCTTTTATTAGCAAAGGAAATTTGGGGAAGTAAATGATGGTATTTGGAAATTTAAAAGTCAAATATTGGAAATACAGCTGGTAGACTTTAATGAAGGAATGAAAAAACTTCATTGCTGTCTACAGCTGTTGAAAAATCAGGAGATTTATTATGCAGAGGGGTTTAATCTCCTGGGGCTTACATCTCCTAAATTCTTTGAGATTCAGATGTGAACAGAAATCCCAGAACAAAATTAATTCAAGACCAGTGAGCTTGAATTTTTGCATAGGTAAAACTGTTTAAAACTTAGAAGTCACAAAGCATTTCTGCACTGTGTAATAGTTATGTGAAAGCATACGAAGACTGACCTTAGAGTTGTGATGGATCTCAATGTATCCCCAAGGCAAGACAGACTGGTCCACAGATCCACACTGGGACAAACTCAGAAGAAGGCTTCTGGGATGCTTGGAACACTAGCACTTGTTGTGTTAGGGGAACCTGAGGGAACAGGACTTGGTTAGCCTGGAGGTGACAAATTTTGGGGGAACCTAACAGCAGGGAGGTCTCGCATCAAAGAGACAGGCAGGTCCTTCACAGCAGTGTGCAGTTGGAGTATGAGAGATAATGGGCCTAAGCAGGCACACTATAAACTTGTATATGAAAGCTTTCTTCCCCTGAAGAGTGCCTAGTGGTGGAAGATGATGCTTTAAGAAATTATGCTGTCATTGTCCTTGGAGGTTTTCGTCACCTGACTGGACAAAGTCCAACCTGGTCTGACCTCACAACTGCCCCTGCCTAGAGCAGAGTTAGAAAAGTTCTGAAGTTCTTCACCACATAAATTATTCTACAGTCCTAGTCCTATAGCTTCAAAGAACTACAGTTTCTCAGCAAATTTTCTGTGAAAACAGAAAGATTTTACATGTCTTTTGTCAGTACCTGACTCGGGTTGAGAATGATGTCATCTTTGGCAGGCAAACCAGTAGTCAGGACAGGAGCAGACTGTACATCTTAGTATGCTTCTATTTCAACTTTTAAGGTGACTACACTAGAATAAACTAAATTGAAAAAAAGAAATCATGCCTGTATATTTCCAACAGCCTTATAGAAACGTGTGAGAACTTGCTTGGATATATTTACATTTAAACAACATATCAGTAAGGCCTTTCCTAGTAAATATGTTAATATTCCAAGGAAAGTTGATGGACTTACAGAGGCCTCAACTATAAATACAGAGCTATATATTTTATGCAAGTATATGGCCAGGTAGAGAACAGATAGTATCACTGATGGATTTATGCTGTCAAGTGTGTGCCTGTTGTCATCAAATCTCACACTGCTACGAGATTTCCTTCATGCTGATAACATCACTTCTCAACATAACCCTGATAATTCAATCAGTTCAAGAACACTAATCAAAAAAGAAACTCGGAATTGTCACTCATGACATCAATGGAATGAATTCTCTACCAAAACCTAGCTTTAATTTCGTGCTCAGAAGAGACTCTTCCCAAAAAAATGAAATTGCTTTCAAGTTTATAGGAGCTGAGCAAATGATATTTTCTGAAAGTTTCTTAAAAAAAAAACAAAAACAAAAAAACCCTTCAGAAAATGAAGCTATTCAGTGAGTGAAATGACAAAAAGAAAATGTAAAAAAAAAAACAACCCAAATAGTGTATTTTTGTGGTATAGACAACTGAATTCTGCAGTAAAGAGCTGAATTTTATCCATATTTCTACCACAGATGTAATTTTTTATGCTCAAAATTATTTCATGTACAAAAGTGGAACACACTTGATTAGAGAAAGCAAAACTATATTATTGATTTAAATTTTAGTGCCTCAATTGTTCAAATTATTAGTTGGTTAATAACAAAGTTAAAACTCTTCTATAGAATAGTATCTTCAGGCCATTTATCTCTTTGCTGGTGTTATGCTCAAAATTCCAGCTTTTCTCGAGGTCATTAGTGTGACCTCGAGGTCCTCTGTTGATTTCAGTCAGAGGGACAAAGTCAATCATTAGAATCCTGTAGTTTTTGTCAGGCAGTGTTCAAGAGAGGAGCTTCTTCTGCCTCTCCATCAGAGAGGGATGTTGGTTTCTTTCTCCTCAGTTATGAGACTGCAGGGGTTTATTTTAATGTCTTCTGAAAACAGCACACACCTCATCATAGTTTCCGAATGTTTTTTTTACACTCTCATTTCTAAATCTGGTTTTACCCAAGCACTTCTTTAGCCTGGGACCTCTGATACTTTCCCTATATTTTCGTTTTTTCATGCCACATTTTATTCTGGAGTCATAGGCAGCTCAGCTGGTAGAAAATAACTTAGTTTTTTCATAAACTAAAATTAAACTAAAACAAATTTTAAAAGTACTTACCTGATTGCTAGAAATTTGTAATTACAGCTAAACAAACTCAAACCAGCTCATTCAGTGTACATCCAGACAATCCTGCCCCTGTACTGTGAGTGCAAACACCATGTCCTTCTACTATGGACTATCTGCCCACTAATTCTAAGCATACAGTTCATCCCACTATGCTAGGAGAAAGCCATAAAATGAGTAGATGCCATTTTCCAAACAATAAAATAAATACAAGATTTTCATTAGTATCTGTACCCATAAATACCTAAGATTAAATATGTCTATCCTCTTCAACTAAAAAGCAGATATCTAAATTCAGATATTTTGAAATGTTAGTAATCTAAATTTGAGTACACATTATTGACAGCAGACACTTTCTACTGGGTCCAAGTGGGATTAAATTAATTTTCTGTATAGAAGCCAATATGGGGGTGTGTTTTGGATGTGTGACTAAAACAGGGTTCATGCACCAGTGTTACTGTCACTGAGCAGTGCTTACACAGCATGAAAGTCATCTTTTTCCCCACTCTGCCCACTGTGAGTGGGCTGGGGACACGCAGCAAGTTAGGAGGAAACACAGCTGGGTCAGCAGACCCCAGCTAACCAAAGAGATGTTCCATACCACGTGACATCATGCTGAGCAGTAAAACTGGATGTGTAACGGGGGTTGTGATCCAAGCTAGGTGCTGCTGGGAGACTGGCTGGGCATCAGTCTGCTGGTGGGAGGTGGTGAGGTTCAGTTTAATCTTTGAATCGCTTGATGTTTTTTCTATCCTTTCCCTTCACTTCTTAAACTGTGTTTATCTGAACAACGGATTCTCACATTTTCCCACTCCACTGAGGGTGGGGAACTGAGTGACTGGGCAGTAAGTTATCTTCCATATACGGACAACTCAGCATTGAATGTTTTGGTTTGTTTTTTTAATACAGTTTTGTGTGTGAGAACCAATGTGTGTTTCCATGTACATTTACATAATTACATAACTATAAATCACCGAACATTTTTGCCACTAAATTACAGGGCTTGACATTAATATGTTATCCAATTAATTAAGTGACTCAATTTAATAGGTCTCCACAATGTATTGTCTGAAGGGAAAAAAATGGTGATTTCACTTCCTCATCCTTGTTCATTGGTTTATTTACTAAAAAATTCCATTTTATTTACCTGAAGTAGACTTAATTTAATCAAATTGAAAACTAATCTTGTGAGCAACCCCATTGCAGTGTCTGTTAGCTGGAACTATATTTACATGGTATCATACTAATTTCCTCTGAAATGTGTAATAGACACACAGCAGTATAATCTAGCTCGACCAAAGTACTACAAATGTATTCATCTCCTTAGACTCTCCTCAAGGGGAGTTTTCCATTTTGTCACTGTTAAGATCCAGTTATTAAAATTATTAGAAAGATGCTTCTGCCCAAACCAAGATGCAAACAAGACCATATGCCAAAGTCAATAGTACAGAGTTTTATTTAACAGTAAATGTGAGGTAGAGAGATAGAAAGAAATAGGAAAAATTCCAGAAGGAATGAGATTGGATCCCATGATAAGACTTGTCTTTTCCAATATCAATGTCTGTTGAAGAAAGTGATGGTTACAGTCTTGAGCAATTAAAGGTGGAAGAAACCCAAAAAAGAGAAGTTCAATGCTCTATATACTCTCAGTTTCAAGTGGGAACACCCAGGTAACTCCCCTGGGGCAGAGAGTTTCATGTGGACTGATGTAATGATCTGGATGACACAGCTGCCTCTTATCTTAGCTCAGCTGAGTCAACCCTGCCCCATCATAAGGGGTGAATGCCTTCAGACCACTTGCGAATGTCCCAGTACTTTCCAGGTGGTGAGTTTTCACAGCTGAGCCATTATGTAAGGAAGGACATAAGCAGGATTAAAAAAAAAAAACCTCCCAGAATTTGCCTCTTATCAGCCTTTTCCCTTATCTTATTTAACACCCAGCTTTAGCTTCCTGTGGTGGGTGTGCACACCTTCTGCATCTGGCACTTCAGGAATTGTTCGAATCATTAATCAGTCTCACAGCCATCTAAAATTATTTTTTCCTGTCATGCAAAATAAAAATTTGTGGCATCTATAACACTATCATTCTAAACAAAAGGAAATCAGCAAAGAGTTCAAAAGTTTTCCCTTTCAGGAAAACAAGAATCAAATTGATTTCAGTCTTTCCATACTATGGGGCACACTGATAGGTTTAAGCAACTACATTCGGACAACAAATTACACTTTCACTTTAGAAAATTATCCAGTGCTAAAAACAGTATACAAGGAATATTTAAAAGGCCTGTGATATATCTGCATTAGGATTCAAAATCAGCAATATTATCAGGGTTTGATGAGAAGTTAGTTTTGATAATGTTTAATTAGACAAAGGAAATAATTTTATTGATTTATTTGCTTCTTTACATGCTTGAGAAAGATATTAGCAGTTAGGACACATGGCTCAGTCTATAAGTCTCAGGAATAAAGTTTTGCAATATAATAGGAAAATTATAAGATTTTTTCTGAGATTGGTATAAGGAGGAGAAAAAATAGATATAACTAAGTTTTAAAAATGTGGCTAATTTATTTATTTATAAACCTAATTTTTATGACAAATTTTTTGCAATCCTTGAGGTCCAGTGGAAATAGGAATTATCCCATAGATGCAAAAAGAAGGAACATGACATCATTAGAGATTCTTTTCTGCATTAGTCACTATTTCCTTTTCACATTTGTTATCACTTTTCTGCTCTGTGACACTGAAAACTGTCTTTAGCCGCAATTTAATGATTTTTTTCCTTCTTGTAATTCAGATTGCTTTGGTAAAATTTAAAATAAACCTTGTTATGTTTCTGAGTGTGTTTTTTTTAAATTTTATTTTTCTTTTTTATTAGATAGATGATGAGACTTTTTACCAAGGTCTGTAGTGCCAGCATGAGGGTCAACAGTTTTATACCAAGAGAGGGTAGGTTTAGATTAGGTATTAGGAAGAAATTCTTCCTCATGATGTTGGTGATGTTGCCCTAAGAAGTTGTGGATGCCCCATCACTGGAACTGCTTAAGACCAGGTTGAATGGATCTTTGAGCAACATGATCTAACTGAAGATGTCCCTGCCCATTGCTGGGGAAAATGGACTAGATAATGTGTAAATAGCATGGGCATTTCATTAGAATAACTCCTTGTTTCACTAAAATTGTCCAAATTATATAAAAGCAAAAAGACATATTTTACTATTATAGTTACAACTTCAAACCACTATAATATACAATTTACAACCATCTTGTTTACTATTTCTCCAGTGATTCTCAGGAAGTGCTGTCAGATCTGTCAACAATGTTCGCTCAGTAGAGCGGGAATGTATAAATATACACATATGTTCCTGAACACTTCAACTCTCCATTTGCTGATTGTAAGCATTATTTTAAAAAAGAAGTGTGACTTCCTGAGACTGATAAGGAGTTCCATTTTGGAACAGACTCCAAACAGTCTAAGGAGATGAAAACGAAGGGTTTTTATGATTACACACACAGTGAGATATGTGAGAGAGACTAGTGCATCAATGTTTTGCTGATAGAAAAACACTTTGGGCAGTCATCTCTTTCATCCATGTAAGCCAGACTGCAGCCCATAGAGAAGACTGAAAAAAAAAAAAGTTATCTACAGTCATGGATGGTTGCCCAGGTAGCCATTAAAATAAAACCACCGTATCTTGTCACTGCAAAGGTAAACGTGTGGATGAGAATAAAACAAAAAAATCCTATCCTGAACAACACCAGAAGAGCTGAGTACTTCACTCAAGGTAAGCATGGGTCTAACATATGAATCATTCTTCCCAAAACTTGCAATGCAGAGCAACAGAAGAAACTAAAAAGCAGCAAATAAATTGCCTGGTTTTCAGCTTGCTTCTGTGACACTACTACTTTGTCCAGTGGATGTGCAGTAGACTTTTAAGAGTCTGCCTAGATTTCTACAAAGAAGCGTGGGAGAAGGCAAAAAGGGGAGAAGTACTGATGGTGGGGATAAAGCAATCATAGATTAGGTAAAGGCATAATCCACTTGAGATATATCTTGCAAACCATATTCACATTGAACACTTACGCTCATTAAGGTTGGCCAAATTTGGCCCAGAAAAATGCTAACTGTGAGCTTCATCCTGTCCCATTAATTTACAGACAGAGCTGGATCCTGATACTTCATTGTTTCTATGCATTTGCAAATCCAGGGTGCACAAAATAAATGCTTTCTTGAGTATTTTTTGATAATTTTTACTAAGTCCATGCTCTAATTTCTGGAGATCATGTTCTATGATGATTCCTTAAATTATTGCTTGCCAAGGAAATTAAAATAAATAAACAAACAAACAAGGGAGTGTTCCCTAAAAGATCAGAAGATAAATTTAGGAAGCAAGGAAGGTAGCAGAGATAACAAGCATAGTACTCATGAGTGCAAGCAACTCAGATAATTCTAAAATAACTAAACTTCTACCATATTTTTTAAATCCTCACAGGAAGAGATGAAAATTTTCTGAGAATTAGTAATTAATAAACAGAAGGTCAATATAACTGTTGATAAGAGTAGATAAGAAAGTATCTGGAAAATTTTTGCATATACAAGTCTACAGGTCAGTATATTAAGGGAACTAGGTAATGACTTGCTGAACCACTTGCAATCATATAGCAGTCTTGATGAACTACAAGAAAATATAAAAGGATTTTAGTAAACAAAGAGCAGATGGAAGTGAAATCTTTAATTAGACTTTAATTCAGTATCCTAGAAGAAATAGAGGTCCCTGCCTATAAAATTTAAATCTCAGTTAGAGAGAAACTTAAATTTAGAGTCAAATGCAAGGTACTGAGATGGTGGGAAAAAAGCTTCTTTTGATTTCAGTAAGCTTGCTATTAAGTCCACCTTCCAAACACACTTATATTTTAGAATAGATGGAGAGGGGGAGAGCTTTCAGAGACATTTCTTGCTCAGTTGTTCAATGACTCTCAAAATAAAAAGGAAAACTGCAGAAATCCATCAACACTCAAGTTATCCTCTGACAGGTGCAGAACAAGCAGAGAAAACATGTCACATGTTCCTCCCCACATCAGGGAACAGGGGTGGAGTTAAATGATCTCGAAAGCCCCTAACAAGTCAAAACATTTTATGATTCTATGTTTACTAAGATTAACAGTCTAACCATCAGTCAGTGATAAGAACATTATAAGCATTTTAAAGTTGATTCACAATGGAGATTACTGTAGGAGCTGGTGTTAACAATTTCTTCTATATTAAACTACTATTGATTCTCTTTTCTGAGGAAATTTAATGGAAATTACTTGATTACAGTTGGGTTTCTACAGGATTTCTACTGGATTTCTACTGGCCTCAAGTTCATTATAAATTTCAAGACTTAGATTTGCCATTCCAAATAGCAAACATGGCAAAAGTTAGGAGAAATATGGCATAATGAGCTATGCCCTTATCACCCATTTGAGAGACACACAAAATGCCTCAAACTGATGCTGAGGTGTTTCTGACTCTTGTGCTATGCCTCTGACAATGAAGGCTCTTCTGCTGAACTTCATTTCAATGCATTAAACTGCATTGCACAGGAAAAAAATATTTTTTATTAACAAAAACACTAGAACAAAAATTTTGTTTAGGACCAGTTGACTGTTTCTTGTTTATTTGGAGAAATTAGGCTGGTAAGCGGGGAAGAAACCTTTCAGTTGGAATAGGAAAAATTTCTAGGTAATCACACTTGAAATAGCAGAAAAATGAGGAAAAAAGTGAAGCAGTGTTAGATAGAAACAACGGAAATGTAAAACAGGAATACAGCTATTTAACAGGAAATCTTAGGAAGACAAAATCATAGTTTGGGAATCATTGCATGATACATGTCAGTACAGGAAAAGAAAAAGGTAATATTGTAGAAAAAAAAAAGGAAAAAACAATAGAAAAACCCTACAAAATATTCTCTTAATACTATAAAATGTTGTTTCATCTATGGAACAATGGTGATTTGATCAGAGGTTTTTTTACATTTCTAAATGAAATTAATGTTTTAAAAGGCCATTTTAAAAGGCCTTTTTTGTTGTTCTTCTGATTTTTTACAGAGTGAGAAAAATAGAGTGAGAAATCTACTGCTGCATTTTTATAAGCATTTGTCAGTATCCTCCAAGTATTATTTCCACACCAGAAGAGTACATAAAGAAATTTCCCTCAGTCTCTCAAATGTCAACCTTATTTTATCCTCTAGACCTCTCAGTACACAATCTAATTGAAAACCATGTTCCAGTTCTTCATCAGAAAAATGGGGATAATGCTTTCCCACTTGAATTAATTGGTTTTGGTGGTTTTTTTGATTTCCACCCCCTCCCAGTCTTCATCTTTGAGGGGAAAGGATTATCTCTTATCATTACAGATATATGAACTAAGGAGTTTTATCTTTTCTAACAAGTGTTTACAGTAGGAAAAATATTTTTTTTTGGATAGAAAAAAAAAAAAGACTGACTCAAATATATTTAATCTTCTAAAGTAATTTAAAGAATAATAAATTGAATAAAAATAAAATAATAAAATCATTATGTCGGGAATAGATAAATGAGACACCAATTTTCCATGGCCGTTTTAAATGAAATATTTTTTAGTAAATGCACTCAGACCTTATAATAGTGTTCAATCACTAATTACTTCTGTTGCTTAAGTATTTATGATTAAATTTATCTAGAAAATCTAAGTCTCTATGGCTGTTACTTGTTTATGTAACATCAGAATACTTTTAAACAATATAGAAGAACATTTAAAATAACTTGCAGTTGTAGTGCTTACTTTTAAAAACTTAAAAGTGTACGCACATCTTCATAGATACACAAAGTTTTAGTCCTCAATAAGATTTCAAAATACAGATTAAAACTAGTGGAATGTACTGAAATCATATTCAGGTATTATGGGAAAGGTTGTCCCGAGAAGGTAAAAGGTTCATTTTCTCATACTGAGAAAAATTTCAAGGGTAGCATTTTAACTACTCTGTGCCCTCTGTGAGTGCTCAAGCTCACAGTACAGTGGGTGTCCACAGGGCAGAAAACAAATCCCCCAACCCCTAGAAATATTAGAGAATATTTTGTTAGAAATAAATGCCAATGTTTTCATTGCATTTTTTTCTGGAAAAATAAGCTGGGACAGAAATTGGCGAAGTTGAGTGTTACTGTCTAATTAGATACCATTTCCTACTCTTATAGACAAAAGCAAAAAAGACACAAATCAAAGGGTAGCAGCCAGATTTAAAAAAATAATTAGTTGAGTTTATGGGCAGCAAGAGCAATAACAATGTTGAGAGTTAAAAGGTTCAGCTATGACAACATCGTCCTTTGGTTTTAAACAAGTATATACAAGAGGTTTGGTTTTGTGTCCTAATTTAAATTTTGATCCTGAAGCCACAGTAAACTACTTTCTTAAGTGCTATAGAGGAATAAAAGTACAGAGCCATATATAGAAATGCATACCTATGTCAATAGATAAGAAAAAGACTAAGAAAAAATAATAAGACTGGCAAAAATAAGACTAAGAAAAAACCTACATGCGATGTTTGTACTGGGGGTTGTTTTTGTACAAGAAAGAAATAGAGCAGAAGCAAATCCTATTAGGCTATGCTCAAAATTCCCCCAGAAGATCAGTTTTCAAATTATTTACCTTCAAAATCACAGAATTGTTGCTTATTAAATTATTGTTGAATAGCCAATTGCTTTGAAATTTATATATGTGTATATTTACAGCCCATATTTACAAACAAAATACCAAACGACCAAACATAAACAACCAGCAATGACCAAACAGATCCTTTATGTGAAATTATACCCTAATCTATGATTGGTTGCCATTAACTTTTAACAGGGAGAGGGTGACTTGGGAGTTGGAGCCATACCTAGCATAACTTTTATTGACTATTCAGGGGGTTGGCAGTGATTAATTACAAGTCAAAAAATGTACCCACCAGCAATCAAATAACCTGCATTGGTCTATTGTTATAATGATAGAAAATATTAAATATTACAGAAATCATATGTTTTGAGAACTTCCAAGTAGCTGTAACTCCTACAAAAACTATTGTGTTTGGAATGTTTGCCTGACTGAAAGATTAAAGCCTGATAGAGCAAGAACACATAGAAAAAATCAAAACTTAAAATGCAGCTGTCTAAGAGTCAATCAAATAAGACACCCTGCTGTTTGACATCCTGTACTGCAAAGCTGTGATAAAAGTTCAATGCAATACAAACTATGAAAATACAGGAGAAAAAAGACAATGCTATTTTCAAGTATATTGTAATTTAAAAACTAATTTCTAAGTTACTCAAAAATTGTGATTCCCACCAAAATACAAATTCAACATGTTAAAACAAAAAAATATCTTTTCATTGAAAAACTTTAATAGGAAACCACCATGTGAAATATTAATTACAAAACTAAATTTCTCTTTATTCCTATTATCTTATTTGAGTAAAATTATTGCATATTTTAAAGTTTAAGTTGGAAAAGACTGATTCTAGATTATGCTAAAATTGATTTTAAAGGAATTCTTATAAGAAGTCCATCAGATTACTAATGTCAGGCAGTGATTTTTTTCCTTACAAAAGAATTACTTGCAGTCACCTCACCTTAAAATTTCATAAAAGTGACACACGAGTATTTTCAGAATGACCATAATAGCTAAATAGCTTTAAAGTCTTGCTTATTTAATAATAATTAATTACTCTTTTCTAATTAATGAAATAAAAATGGTTTAGAATATAAAACCCAGCTGTTATTTTCATTTATTTTATCTAGTACAATCCAATGGTCTGTGCTCCCTCTACTGGCTGTGAAAAAAACAATTCTGCAGAAAAAGAACTGTCAGCTAAAGATAACTGAGGCACACAAATTAATTAGACAAAGAAGAATTTGCCTTTGCACGGGTACACAAGATTACAATCACAACACAGAAAAATCTTCTCTAGTTACAGAATAGAAATATTAGCCTGGAGATGAATAATTTCTTTCCAAATATTCTCAGATGAGAATTAAAAGATATTTTCATAATACCAAGGAATTTAGAATTTCTTTAAGGTCACCTTGCAACCTGAAAACCCCTTCTCCCTGTATTCTCAAATATTGCACACAATTTTTATAATATCCTGTAGTCCCTACCTGTTATAGTTAAACATATAAATCCATGGGGGAGAGACATTTAGGTAAATTTTTACAAAACATGGTATGTAAAAAGGCTTATTAAAGATTGAAAAAATCTTTGGATACAGCTTTTACTCTACTGACAAGCATCGGTTAAAATGATCTCTGGTGCTACAGGCTCAGAACTTGATGATTTATGACCCACACCCTTTGCTGAGATTACAGTGAACAAAGAAATAATTTAAACTAAATTAACCCTGATCACTGGTAGGTCATGGAGGTAAGAAGACAGCAAAGGGACAGGAAAAAAGAACTACTACATTTTGACTCTCCATTTTATGCAAATATACAGAAGACAAGAATTCTCTAAAAAACTCAAATAATCTGAAATTTACTTCTTACTGTCTATTTGGAATTGATATCCTTTAATTTATTAATCTGAAGGTACAGCTACAACTGACTGGTACAGCATAAAGAGCTCATTCCTCATGAGTGGACAGTTAAGAAACTGGGACACATAGAAGACATCTACAGGACTAAAACAATCAGTTTCTATGCTACTGAAGCACACAACAAAACCCCTGCCACAAACAATCCAAGCCAATGATATTGGTTACAGCCATAAATCAGTGGCTATTCTCATGCTATATCCAAGAAAAATCATCAGAAATTGGCTGGTTTTACACATTACCATACTCCAAAAATTACATTTGCAATTAGAATACAGATTCTTGAAGTTCTAGGCTTTTGTTCTACAAAAGATGAGACAGTAACAATAATCTCTTTACAGGCAGAATTGATGTTATGTAAGGATGCAAAAAATCATTAGCTCTGACTCTGAAAGGTTCATTTTTGGGTAGCAATTTACTGGGAACTCTATAGTCAACACAGATGTGAGAAATGGCAATTGTCCTCTAACCACCTGTCTCTCCAGGGGTATAAACTCTCCTCAGTAATCTGTACTCTGCAATGAAACATGCTGGTAAGAGCTGTTCCTGGAACAACACCCATCAGCATCTAAAAACTGCAATAGATACTAATGACAGTAACAAACATGAACAGAGATGCTTTTGATTGCTGTATTTTCAAATTGTCCATACTCTGATTCTCTGATTAGCTCAGTTTTCAGTATTAGTGAGAAAAGGGATAGTGCTAATACAAGGCATGAGTGATGCCCACAGTCCTTGACTGTGTTCCACAGATGTTTAATGCCGCAGAGGGAGGGGGGAATCTTTCTGCTATCAGGACAGCATTTTGAAAAAGATTATTTGCTCACTTATCTTCCTTCATGCAAATTAATATTTAAATTATATTTATATTTATTTTATATAATCCAGAAAGTTTTGAAGATGTGTAGTTTTATTTAATTTTGTTCATCTCTCCTAAATATGAAGTCTCAACTCACCCTTGATCATATTTCCAGTCAGCTCAAGTCATTACTATTCTATGCATAGAATTTCTTTTTATTTTGCATAGAGATCAAATATAGCCTATAGCTATTAAGATGCAGTAATGCAACTTAACAAGTTTGGTATACTTTATTAAAATTCAATTTATAATCTAATAACATCAAAAACTTAAAACAGAAATTAAGCTGATTTGCACCTTAAGCAGATAAACTGGTCACCTGCTGGAGTGATTTTTTTTTCTTAATAATTAATTAACATTAGCCTAATGATTTATTTTTCTGACATTTTAATAAATGCAACTGAGTAAAAGGGCAGGATCTTCTTAATATATACTATGGATGTCATATGATTTTATGCTTATACAGTTAAACTACTTAATGAGTTATTTGCAAAGTTTTGACAATAAAAGAGTGCAGTAGACACGGTTACCTTTAGATCATTAGGTTTATTAACTCATCTCTTATACAAGTTTTCTATTTTTATAAGTACTGAAGTCCTTTCTCAGCTACCACAGGCATTTGTGACTCCGATTAATTTCTATCACTATAATTTATTAGTCTATTACAATTTAATTGAATACCCATTAAAAAAAAAAAAAAGATGATAAGGTGAAACAAGAGATGTTTTGACCTGATATTAGTAAAAAAAAAAGCCTCAAGAAAACCAGCTGAGCCACGGAACAGGTTGCCTTGAGGAGTTGTAATTCTCTGTTTCTCTGTTCTGGAAAGTTTTCAAGTCCCAAAAGCATGAAACTGGGCAACATGAACTTCATTAATAGTTGGTGCTTTGAGCTTTTTTACTATAGAAATTCTAAGTTTTTTTTCAAAATGAAGTATTTATTCAATGAGTGGTTTTTCTAATAAAGACAACTTTGATTAAAATACGCTAGAAACGATGAATGATGAGATAATATACTGAAAGCAGAGATAGTTATTTTTGATTTACCACACAGATATAGCAAAGGTGGATGAATGGTGTAACATATTCTTCAATGAGAATGTTATTAATAAATCTCTTATTGTTCTATTTGTTAATTAAGTAATAATACCTGTTCTTAAAATATACCACTTCAACCACTTTAAACTATGAATTAGAATAAATTCTGAGACATTATTCTCCCCCTCAGAATCTTCAATTTGCTCTTTTTCCTTTTCCTTTATTTTTTTTTATTTCAACCACAGCTGAACTTTTAAGATCTTCCTAACATGACTTCTTGGCTGTCACTGCATAATACATAAGTTTAGTTTGTTGCAACAGCAGTTTTAAGCCTTGGGAAGATATGATTCTAAAGGTATGAGTTTTCAAAATACAGGTTAGAGAAATACAAATTCACCAAGAGTTTGTTTCAGTTTTGAGAGTGAAATAGGTCCCCTGGATATAGATCAAAGCAAAACTAACTTTTTCAATTTGATATTACTATGTCTTTCTCAGTACTCCTATGCCATATACAAGTAGCAGGACTTGGACTATCCACAGTCAAGCACTGCAGCATTGCATGGGTCCTGTGACCAAGCGCAGGACCCAGCACATCACCTTGTTGAACACCCTGCAACTGATCTCAGCCCATTGATCCCTCCTGTCCAGATCCCAGATCCAGATCTTTCTTTTCTCAAACAGATCAGCACTCCCACTCAACTTGGTGTCATCTGCAAACTGACTGAGTGTGCACTAGATCCCTTTGTCCAAATCATTGATAAAGATATTAAACAGGGCTGGTGCCAGTACTGAGTCCTGGGGCACGCTAGTGACTGGCCACCAGCTGGATGTAACTCCATTCACCACCAATAGTTCAGCTTGGCCATCCAGCCAGTTTTTCACCCAGTCAAGGCCACACCTGTCTAAGCTGTGAGTAGCCAGTTTCTCCAGGAGGATGCCATGGGAAATGGTGTAAAAGACGTTACCAAATTTCAGGGTAGCAGCATCCACATTCTTTCTCTCATCCACAAAGCAGGTCAATTTTTCACAGGAGATCAGGCTGATCAAGTATAACCTGCCCTTCATAAATCCAGCTGGGCTCAATTCCCTGTTTGTACTGCAAGTGCTACATGCTAGCACAAAAGATGATCAGCTCCATGTGCTTCCTAGCACCACAGCACTAGCTACAGCTCTGTAGCTCCCTATATCTTCCTTGGTGGTGCTAATGAGCAACACATTTACTAACTTCTAGTCAACTGGACCTTCCCATTTAGCTAAGACTGCAAGTAAATGATTGAAAGCATTTAGTGTGGAAGCATGGACTGGCTGAGTGGCCAGTGAGGTTGCTTGTGAGCTGGCTAAACAACAGATTCTAGAGGGTCATAATCACAGGGTCTAAAGGCTTGTCACTAGTAGCATCACTAAGAATTCAATACTGGACCTAGTATTGTTTAACTTAGTTATCAATGACTTGGATGAAGGGTTTAGGTGCCTCCTCAGCATGTCCACTGATGGCACAAAGCCAAGAGCAGTGGCCAATACCCTAGATGGTTGTGCAGCCCTTCAGAGAGACTTCAGCAGTTTGGAGAGATGAACAGTCTCAAGTTCAACAAAGGCAAATGCAGGATCCTGCACCTGGAGAAGGCAAATGCCATGCACCAGCACAGGCTGGGAATTGACCTGGAAAGCAGCTCTGTGGAGGACCTTAGTGTCCTCCTAACAAGCTGTCTGCGTCCTTGGGGCCAACAAGGTCAATGAGATCCTGAGCCGCATTAGGAAGAACACTGCAAGCAGGTTGAGGGAGGTGATCCTGCCCCTTTGCTTAGGCCTGGTGAGGCCACACCTGAAGTGCTGGGTCCAGCTCTGGGTTCTGCAGCATCAGAGAGATTCAGAGCTTCTGAAGCAGCTCCAGCAGAGTGCCACAAAGATGATTAAGGGACAGGAGCATCTCTCTTATGAGGAAAGGCTCAGGAAGCTGGGCCTGTTCAGCCTCATGAAGAGGTGACTGACAGGGAACCTCATCAATGTCTATAAGGATCTGAAGGGAGGTGCCACAGACAATGGGCAGAGGCTGATGCACAAGAAAGTCCATCTGAAAATGAGGAAGAACTTTACTGTGTGAGTGACCTCCCACTGGAACAGTTTGTCCAGAGATGTTTTGAAGCCTCTCTCACTGGAGAGATTCAAGAACTGTCAGGATGCAATGTGCCATATGCTGTAAAATGGCCCTGCTTGAGCAAGGAGGTCAGACCAAATGATCCACTGTGGTACCTTCCAACCTGACCCATTCTGTGATTCTGTGACTCTGTGAAATCAGCTCAGTGAGTGCTTCTACCAGCTCCCTCAGTACTCTCAGGCGGATCCCTTCCCATCCCATAGACTTGTATGTCCCTGAGTGGTGCAATGGGTTATCGGCCATTTTTTCTTGGATTACAGGGGCTTCATTCTGCCTCCAGTCTTTGTCTTTCAGCTTAGGGGGTTGGGTACCCAGCCAAGAACTGATCTTACTATTAAAGACTGAGATAAAGAAGGCATTAGCACCTCAGTCTTTTCCTCATTCTTTGTCACTATATCCTCATTGCATCCAATAATGGATTTCATTGCTTATGTATTTATAAAGACTTTTTTCATTCTCTTTTAAAGAAGTAGCAAGATAATGGTAATTTATGATCATTATAGGATAGTGGTAATGAAAAACAATTCAATAAATTTAATATTCATTACCTTTAAGATAGGTAGGTTAATTTAAGCAATCATCTGTGGCCAAATACTGCAACCTAGATCTATTAACTGACTCAAAAACAGATAGGATGGGTAAGCAAATTTGAAATACTGAAATACTGAGTTGCAAGAAAGAAAAATGAAAAATCTATTTGAAATTAGGGAAATAGGGAGGATGTAAATGCACAAAACCAAACCAAAACAAAAAAAAAAACCAAACAACCTGATCACCCTTTATGTTAAAAAAAACCCCTAACCGGAACAAGTCAAATGAAATGAAGAGTTTTCTCCTCCTCCTCAAGCACTTTACCAAATCAAATATACTGTTGGCTAAATCTTGATATAACATAGGATTTTGTGACCAGGAATGGTACTTAATTTCTTTGCATCTTTCAGTTCAGAAATTGCTTCAGAGTCTCAAGAACTGAAGTGTGAGGAGTATGGGAAATCTAAGATATATCAAGAGGAAAGTATCTGACTGACAGACTGCCAGGTCAAGTGAGTGGGAGAAAAAGAAAAAAAGAGAACTTCAAGTGGTGCAGATTTGCTTTTATTCATTAATGCTCAACCCAATTTCTCTAGTTCATGATAACTCTATCTAGATATAATATTGTGGTACAGAGATGTAGACTGATTACATTTCAATCATTAACAGTTGTCTCAAAAATATGATTTCCTACTGCTCAGACCTGTGTAATAAGGTGATTTTTCTAAATGAAGAACAGCACAGGAGCTTTTTTATGACTGAGAAATCACTAATTGTCAGTCTCAACATCTTGTCTGGAATAGTGAAGGAAGACTAAAGAATTGTCTCTTAGATAGCCCATCTTCTGCCAGCTTTCCTATTTTTGTACCTACAACTACTCACCTTATGTCCGTCAACATCTTTCAGCAAATCACAAAAAGAAAACCCCAAAACAACAACAACAACAAGAAAAAAAAAACCTAAAACCAAACTCCCAAACAAACAAAATTAAGTTTATCCCAAGAAGCATTAGTGTGAAATGAAAAAAAAATCATTATTATTTTATCAAAGTATGCTGTAGTTCTGTAATGGCATAAGTACAATTTAATTTTATTTCCTAAAAAGCTGCTAACATGGTTAACCCAAGGGAGCATAATCCTATCTAAGAGAGAGTTTTATGAATGTTTGCAAATATCAGTCTGCTCTTTAGCTGGTTTTTTGTTTGTTTTCCTTTTACAAACAGAAGCTGCAGAAGTACACTCAGTACTGAATCGATTAAAGAGCTGCAGCTCTTGATCTGTGAAGAGAGAGTGAGGGATCAAGGTTTGTTCAGCCTGGAGAAGAGAATTTGATTTTATAGAAGGGATGGCATGTTGCGCCTTTCTTGGTAAATAAAGCTCTGTCAAGATTCAAGCTTGAGAACTGGCTCACAACTGCCTTTACTGTTCACTTATTGGCCTGAACCCTATGGTTTCAGCTTGCACCAGCTAGTATTCTCCTAAACAAAACTCAATACAGTTCAGGAAATAGCAGAGAACAGAACCTGGTACACATGTGTTTCACCATTCTAGTTGAAGGGATAGAGAGAGTTTTGCTGTAAGGACATGAGCCATCCAATGCCAGCAGTGCTCAGACAAAGAAACTCCACTTGTGTATAAAGCTTATGTGCAGGGATGTACACAGAGATCTATTTTCCTCCTTCATGAGCTTTTTCCTCTAATTTTGATACCTCGCTGTATTAAGAAATCCTAAATAAAATTGTCTTACAACAGCAATGTGTATTTAATATATATGTTCTCCTTGAAACTTAAACTGGATTTTGAAAGAGACTGCAACTCTTTCAATAGATCAAAGAGAGATCAAAGAATGATCTCATGTGTTTATGGGTATTTAATTTCTCATCATAACCATGTAATTGGAATATAAGATGTTCAGGGATTCATGCACTAGAAAATTATGAAACAGCCTGTCAAAACAGAAAAGATTTTCTCTTTAGATTGCTTTTGTTGCATCCATTAAATTTTGTTCTTTTTGACTTAGCTGTAGAAGACTTATTTACATCAAGTTCTTAAATATTTTGAATCTTGTCTCTTTTTACTTGTCAGGTGGGTTCTGTGGGCTGATTGTGGTTTGTGTATCTTTATGTGGGCTCTTTGCCCTATCTGTTAAGTAACTCTGTGGTCTCCTTGTTCATTCTTTGATCCATTAAAAGAGTTGATGTCTCTTTTAAAAAGCCCAGCTTATGTTTCAAGGAGGACACTAACCTTTACATGAAAAACTTTTTTAACCAATTTCAAGCAGAAAATAGCAATTTGAGGGGCTCTATTTCTGTATAGAGGAAGCTCAGGAAAAAAACCCAGGAATTCAGAATATAAGTGCCACTTTAGAAAATTAAACATTTCCAAAATAATAGCAATAGAGTTACTACTAATTTAAGAGATCTAGAGACACTTGATTATTGCTGTGACTTCTACCAGCACAACCACTGCTGTGTTGGGTTGGCCAGCTGCCAGACCCCATTTGCCCGCTCTCTCACTCCCCCTCCCTGACAGAACACAGGGGAGATGTAAATGCTCATGGGTTGAGATAAAGACAAGGAGACCACTTACCAACTGTCACAGGCAAAACAGACTGGATTTGGAGATTTTTTGTAATTGCTGATCAAAATAGATTAAGATGGTGAGAAACACAGACTGAAATACTGCCACCCCACCCTCCTTTTTTCTCAGGCTCCACTTTACTCCTTCATTCCTAACTCCTCCACCTTCCCTCTTCCCAGGCAGCAGATGGAAATGGAGACTGGAGGGTGGGGGCTGCAGTCAAGCCATAACTATCCCTCTCTGCAGCTTCCTCCGCATGTGCTGCAGCTGTTGTCAGGAAAATCTGCTCCAGCATGCATTCTCTGCAGGACAGAGTCCCTTCAGGAAACATTTACCTGCTCCATAATGGGAAACTACACAGGCTACAATGTGTTTATCTGCTCTGGTGTTGTCTTCCCTGAGGCTGCAAGGGAATCACATAGAAAAAAGCAGCGGTGGAGGTGTGTTACAGGAACAGAAGCATTTAGTATCTGCGCCAGGCAAAATGATCTAGGGGCTTTGCTTGTACTCTAAAAAGCCCTTGTCATTCTGGTGACTTAGTAGATACTGTGGGGGTGGTGAACTGTATGTGATGCAGCTTGGAGTAGTGGTTGGATTTCCTCTTCAAGCTACAGAAAACATTTATGAAAATCTTCTTATTCTACACTGATTAAGATTCTAACTAGTAACTATCTTGGTAACCAAAGATAGATGGGAAGAAAGTTTCCTTAGATGCTAGAAAAGGATGTGGTGTTTTATTTGGATTTTTCATCTCTACGTAACAGAGAGTGAATGATGCAGCATGGGGAAAAGGGACTAGCAATATAACATATCAAGAATGAAACTTACTGCTTAGAACTAGGGAGAAAATATGTACAAATCCTTGAATAAATGTTGTTATTTTATTACTGTGGAATAATTTGTGTTTATTCTCTGCAGCAGTTCTTTTATCAAATTGAACTTTCATTTTATGCATTACTAAAAAAAACCAACAAAACAAAACATGAAACACAGGAAGGCTTGGGTTGGAAGGGACCATGAAAATCACGTTCTACCAAAGCCCCTGCCATGGGCAGGGATGCTACCCACTAGTGCAGGTTACTTAGAGCTCTGTGCAACATGAACCTGAACATTTCCAGGGAGTGCCATCTACAATTTCCCTGTGTCTCTACCCTCTGAGTAAATATCTTTTTCCTAACATCTAATATAAATCTCTTGAAGTTTAAACCCCTTTCCCCTTATCCTATCAGCCCGCGTAAAAAGTTGCTCTCCTTCTTATTTATAAGCCACCTTTAAGTACCAGAAGGCCGCAATGAAGTCTCCCTGGAGTTTTTTCTTCAGGCTGAAAAGCCTCAGCTCTCTCGGTCTGTCTCTGTAGGAGAGATGCTTCTCCCTACATATGATATTTGTGGTCCTCTTCTGGAACTACTCAAAGAGGTCATGTTTTTCTCATGTTGAGGACCCCAGAGCTGGATGCAGCATTTCAGGTGGAGTCTCACAAGGGCAAAATAGAGGGGGAGCTTACGTGCTGGCCTCTCCTCTTTTGATGTAGCCCAGGATCTGCTCAGCTTTCTGGGCTGCCAGAGTACACTGTGTGCTCACACTCAGCTTTCTATATGCGAGAACATCCAAGTCCTTCACTGCAAGGCTCTTGCATTCTGTACTCATGTCTGGGATTGCCTCCACCCAGGTGCAGCACCTTACACTTGGACTTATTGAATTTCATGAGGTCCTCATGCACCCAATTCTTGAGCTTGTCCAGGTTCCTCTGGATGACTTTTCTTCCTTCTCTTGTGTCAACTGCATCAGTCAGCCTGGTCGTATCTGCAAAACTGATGATGGTGCACCTCCTTTCTGACCTATGTATACATCAAATCCTGTCTTACTACTTTTCACATCCCTTACCAAGACCCATTACCTCTGTGCCTTAAATTCTATGACCCCATCCCTACACATACTAACAGTATCCCTGAACTCCTCCCAGATTCACTGTCCGTGCTTCCACTGCCTGTGCTGGTTTTGGCTGGAGTAGGGTTTATTTTCATCACAGGGGCTGGTGTGGGGCTGTGTTTTGGCTTTGTGCTAAGAACAGGTTGATAATATAGAGATGTTTTTGTTATTGCTGAGTGGGGCATACACAGAGCCAAAGCTTTTTCTGCTTGTACTGCTATGTTTCAAGGAAGTTGGGAGTGCATGGGAAATTGGGAGGAGACATCCAGAACAGGTGAATCAAACCAACCAAAGGGATATTCCAGACCATATGATATCATGCTCAATATATAAAATGGGGGGAAGAAGTGAAAAGTGGAGGATGTTTGGACTGATGGTGTTGGTCTTCCTAAGTAATTGTAACGTGTTTGGTGCCCTGCTCTCCTGGAGATTGCTGGACTTGCCTATCCATTGAAAACAGTGAATTGATTACTTGTTTTGCATTTTTGCATACTTTTTGCTTTCCTTATTAAGCTGTCATCCCAACCCATGTGTTCTGTACCTTGTACTCTTCCAATTCTCTTGCTGACCCACTAGTGTGGAATGAGTTGTTGTGTGGTACTTGGTTGCTGTTTGGTCAGGGAGTTTTCAGGTTAGAAATATTCAAGAAAGATACGGAGGGTAAAAGAGTCTCAAACCAGAGTTCTCTGTGTAATCAGGGCCAACTACAGTCAGCCTTTCTCACTGACCCCTCACTTTCACCTCCGTCCTTGCCCCAAAAGGCAGTGGGAGAGAGTTACATGTAAGAGGAGATTTTGTCAGCAAATAACTTCAGCAGTTAAGGTCATGTCTTGAAATATTTATGACATATTTTACTAATAATTATAGATCCCTTCCTTTGTTTTTATGAGTGTAAAATAGTCTTACATTTCAAGCTGAACTGAGATTTGGAATTGGGACCTCAAGAGATGGAAAATCATAAATGAGCCACTAGCTGAAGAGAATGCAGTGTTCTTGATGCCGTCTTTGTTTTATGGAGGTGAGAAACCAATTGAATCTGTGGCCTGGTCACAGAAAAGTTCATCAGCAAGGTTAAATTATAAATTCTAAAAACCTTTGTTAGCAAGTAAAACTACAGCATGGCCATATTAATGTGATGTATATGTGTACATTGTCATAAACCTTTTGAAACTGTAGACCTTTTCAGGATGCTATTAGTATAATTTAGGAGAATCAACACAATTATATTGGATTAGATAATGGAAATTGGCAAGATAAATAAATGTTTGAAAGCTCTTGGGGATGTGGAACTGCATTATTAAATTAGAACTTCAGCTAAAATGATAAGGTCTGGTGATTACATTTTCATTAGTTGTACCTTCTGCAGTGTCACATAATAGCTTTGTTGATTGTGCATAATTTACAATGCTTTCAAAATGCAACACAATTACATGTCTCTTTAAAATATTATTGTTGTGCTGGAAAATAAATTGAGGGGCCTCAGCATAAGTTAAAAGACACCTGCAACTATGAGCATTTTTTTTTTGAACCTGAGGCATTTAGGGGAATATAGTCATATTTTCTCTGTAGAGAATATAGTTTTGCAATAGAATAATATTGGACTTGATCATAAATTTAAAAATAAAAAATCTAGATCTCAGGGGAACTAAACCATATAGATGCTACAGAAAATAGTTAGTATTTTTTTTAATGAAAGTGGTTTTGTTTGTTTTTTAGGTTTTTTTTGAAAATGAATGAAAAGAGCAACATGGAATCACCAGCAAATGTTGGTACCAAACATAAGGCACTTCCGTAAGTTTAATTATTTTAAAATTATTACTACACAGTGTTTATTATTAAATATTGATTTAATATTACATGCATATTATAAACTTTACTGTATAACTGGTACATTACTGTAACCAAAGTGCTGACTTTGTTAAATATATTCTTACAAGAAAGTGAAGCTTTTTGGTATGATTCAAATAAATGTATTTAGACCTAGGAAATGCAGATTGTATTAGCCTGAATGAAATTTATGATGTGGCTGAAGAAACTGCATTTCTTTGTGATGGACATAAGTTTAAATAATCAAAATAAAAGCCATAAAAATCTTAAACTTTTGGGATTTCAGGCTGAAATTTGATGCAAAAGGTCAATCTTTATTTATTTTTTTCTTTTATATCAATAGGAATTTAAATAGTCAAATGCAAAACAATCTGCATTCAAGCTTAACTGAGGTTAGAAAAAATATTATTAAAGTTTTAGAGTTGCTTTGTTTTGTTTTCAAACAGGATGCAAGGGAGAGAGGGCACTAAAATTTCCTTTTGACCAAGAATCATTTTCTGGAATGGAAAGTTCTGATTCCACTCTTTGCTAGACCCATCTTGAAAATTTCATCTCTTTGTAGCACTATATAGTGTCACACACTGAAGAGAACTCAGCAATAATTACACAAAAAAGAGACAATGTGACACTCAGGACTGAGAAAATGCTGGTTCAACCAGAGCAGATAGAAGCATGAGCAAACAGAACTCGAGGGAGAAAGATTACGAGTTTTTACTTACCTCTGTAAGATCTTAGTAATAGTAACAAGATTTTTTTTTTTTTTTGTATTTCATCACCTGATTGTATCAGGCAAAAGGTAATTTCAGAATTATGATGCAGTCTGGAAGCAGAACTATGGAAACAAGTTTTGTGATACATTTTCTGTCTCCTTGCAATGTTCATAGGATATAAAGCTCCAGTTCTAGTTGACATGTTTGCCTAGAGCCATTCATTAATCTTTCTGTCTTGAAACTTTGTCCTCTACTGTCCTGATTTGTTGATGATGTTTCCCTAAAGGGAAAGCTAAGACACTGTTTTCACAGAAATGAAAATTCCTTGAAGAAGCTTTTCTACAGTATGTTAAATTTCCAAATCTCAAAACAAACTTTGAGTTTGCAAAGTTTGTGCAATTTGAAATTTCTTTTAATTCATTCTTCCATTGCTTAGTGTTCTGCCAAAGACTGAATTTGACATCTGATTTTTTTTTCTTAATTTCTACTAATGAAAACTCTCTCCAGAATTATTTGTCTAAATCTATGTAGAAAAAGATACTTTATTTGAATATTTAGAAACAAAACCATGAATTATAATAATTGAAAATATTTTAATTAAATAACTACTGTGCTAATTATTCAACATATTATCTTCAAAGATAAGTAAACAAACATTTTAATCTGCTGATGAAATATTAGCTGTATAAGAAATGAGAAAAATAAATACTGTGAATTTAATTTGATTTGTTAAAAATTTTCAATTAAAAATACAAATTAATATGAAACATGACAAAAAACCAGTAAGTGAAGTTCACCCCATATAACTTAAACTAAACATGCTGGCATTGTGCATATTTATATGCAAAGTGTTTTGAAACACTAAATACGGTGGAACTGAGTAAAAAAAATAAAAACTAGTAAAGGAAGTATAAAATGTAAGAGATTCTTTAGTCTAATCTCCATGGATTGTAGAATAAATTGCTACTGTGAAGTGAGGAGGAAATATTAAATGTATTAATTAGGGTTTGGGTTTTTTAAAAATCAAATTCTTGCACTGTAATCTCATTTTGTTTTAGTGATTAGTTGGAAGAAAACAACAAAGGTTTATAAGACATTTTAGCTGCAGGTTAGTAGTTGGTAGTATATTTTTTTGTTTCTTTGGTTGGGTTTTATTTTATACTAGGGTAGAGATAAATTAATCTCTTAACAAAAGCCAGTATTTATATGAACTATATTTATGCAGACTGATTTTTAAAAATCTAGTTAATTCTGAATTTTACTGGACAATCACAGGATCTTTAGTTAAGATCATGATCTTTCATTTGTTATCTAAAATTTGAACATCTTAAAGAAATTTTCTTTTTAAAGAAATGTAAAGTTTTCTGTGTTGGCAAGTTTATTCTTACATCGGTTACTTATTTTTGTCTTACATAGCTTAATTTCAGTTTGTAATATTTGGCTTAAGATTTTTTTTCATTTAAGAGGGATTACAGCCTTTCTCTCAGTCTTGTCTTCCTCTCAGGGTATAACTCATGAAGTTATATTTGAAACAAAAACCAAAAAACAGAAAACAAAAAACTTCCCCAAAACCCCAAAGAAAGAACCTAAGAAATTTTGACAGGAGTCATGGGAGAAATCATTCCTCATTCCATGACAAGACATAGTAGAGTTTAACTGGTTTTTGTATGTTTATGACAGACACACACCCCACCCACTCTGAAGTTCCATGTCAGTTTTCAACACAGATCAACAACAGGTTGACAGCTTAGTTGTCATGACTCATCATAGCTGCAGTTATCACAGCTGATTCCAAAATAGAAACAGCAGTAGCAAACTTATTTTCAAGAGAAAGTAGAATGTCTAATTTCAGGTAATATTGACTAATTTCATGAAGTTGTAGGGTTAATTTCCAGGAGGAAGTAAATAGCAGTCATGTGGGTTTTGTTCACAGCTCTGTGTGGATGGCACAGCAGATCTAGATCCCAGCCCAGAAATTTTGCAGGACAGGTTTATGTACCTGAATAAGTTTATAGCAATTAAGTCATGTGCTCTGATTACTTGAAGTCTTAAAAATATTTTCAGTAAAATTACTTCTTTCTCAAGAAACATATTCCCATTGTTTTAAAAATTTTTTTAGACTCATGCTTGTCAATGCTTTTGTTTAAAAGTACACTGCTTAAAAGATTCACGCACTTGGGCCCTACCCAAGAATGATGTTATCATATATTCCTCTTTGCTAGCCCTAGCAATATTCTCAGTAATTTCATTGGTTGCTGGTTCATGAAATAAAGGTCAATTTAGTCTTTCACATACAGTGCAGCTGATAGAGAGTCAGCCTACCTCATATTTTTGTGGTTCAGGTTTTGGAACACTTCACTCATTTTAAAGAGACACCAGAGAACAATATTGTTGTTTTAATGCCAACACATCTTTGCAAGAGTTGATAAATACCAGGAACTATAATACTGCTGACACTGCCTTTTTCCTATATTGCTTTCCATCTTCATTTCCCTCAGTAATTTTACTAAGCAATTTTTTAAAATGCACTCCAAGCAAACGTCATGCTTAACTTGCTAAAAGAGGAATGAAAATATAATTAATGTACTCCGGCAATATTGAGAAAGTATGGCTTTATCATAATTTTTTGCAAAGGAAGTAAATGAAAGTAGGAAAGAAATAATTTATTTCTTGCCACATTGTATCAAAATTATCTGCAATTTTAAGTAGTTCTCTGGCCTAGAAATTGCGTTTTGTAGGAAATACTCATGAAGGACCCATAGGGGTATGCTAGATTCCTGTAAAATCTTCAGAAATTGTTACATTCTGAGAGAATGGGTTTTATTCACATCATCCAAGACCAAAAAAAAAAAAAAACCTGGTAAAGGTAAAATTGTTGAAGTAAAAATTCAAGGTTCAAAAAAAAAAACAAAACAAACAAAACCAAAACCAAACCAAACCAAACCAAAACCTCCAAAAACAAACAAAGCAAAAACAGAACACAGAAATGAAAATGTGAAAATGCACAGAATTCTAAAGGAAGAGGGAATTCTTTCAGAGCAGCAGTGATTGTCTCCGTGTCAAGAAGACACTCAATTTCTACCACCTGAGTAATTACTGCCAAGCTGGGAAAGATTTGTTGGGTGCCATACTGGGAATGGGGAACATACAAATGCTTAGCATGGTGAAACGTTGCTCTCAGTTATCTTCGTGTGTATCAGCACATAGGAAATTATTTTGAAGCTGTGTTTATCCTGCCAGCAGAATATCTTTGTGGATGGTAAAAGTTGCCCAAACTGTTACACAGAGAAGGGGAGTTATAATGGCAAAATTGGAGTAGACTGATGTGGCATCCAGAAAGAAATTGGGAAGGAGATTTTTGGATAGAAGCTTGCTGAGATTGGTGCCTCTGGTAATCAGAGTGGAGGGGAGGCACTGGTTATGTTACTCCCATGTTCCCAACAGATCTCTGTATTTCGATACACTGAAACTCCTCCTTCAGAAGTGACAATCAGAACAAGCTCCGTCACTGAAGCCCGAGCAAAAGGGGGAGCAGCAGGAGTTTTATTGAATTCAATAAACTCTTTTCATAGAATATTTCACACATATTTTGCCTATAATTAATGTTATCTGCAGATAGAGATAGATTTATAGTATCTTAGGGTATTTGCGGGATCACGGTCTGTGTTAGCAAGACAGAACCAAATTTTGTGAACATAGTTGTTAGTCTTTCTGTAAGGATAAAGGTTTTTCCTTGTAAAAGAATTGGATATGTATTCCACATAAAGGATTTATCATTGGTTTAATGGAGTAGTTTCTTTTCTAGATCCAGAATGAAATGTGGAAAGATAAGAGGCAATGCCTTTTAACATTACCTAGAGTTTATCTCTCTCAAGTTTAACAAGGAAAAGATTACCATCAGAAAAGAGAACAGCTTATGTAAAAGAATAGCTATAAGGCAAAGTGTCAAGGAAAAAAAAAGGAATACCTCTGAGGAATCTGCACACAATTGGGTTTATGGAAAGCAAAAACAAGACAATAAACTAAACATCAAAATTGAAGCAATAATTTTTTTAAACATACTGGTACCTTGCCTTTCTTTGAGAGAAAATATTTTTCCATTACTTTTTTAATTTTTTAAAATTAATTTTTTACTATTTCCATTTAAAAATCAGGAGCTTGTATCTGCCAACAATCTGAAAAGTGTTTATGGTGTATCCTATGAAATAACCATGTTATCTTTGGAAAAAAGGTATTTTTTCTATAGAAATGGTTTGCTTTCTTTATTGCTTTTGTGATATGCATACTAACAGATGTATTTCCCTCAACAAAGTTGCATGAAGTATAGTAAATTTTCTTTCAATTACAATTTTTCTTCACATATTATTTCCATAATACTAATACTATAGTATGATGAGATGAGTGTTGTTTACTTGGACTTGTATTCTTATTTCCACTGCAGAGAAATAAAAAAAAAAAAAAAAGCCCACATTACTATGAATGACACTCCAAACCAATTAGTGGGCAGAATAATTGTACTTAATTTACTTATTTCACTAACGGTCACACTGAGATGTACTGCTAAAATGCAGTGTAATCTAGAAGGTGTTTAAAACTAGAAGGTGTTTAGAACAACTTATCTTCTTTTTCTTGATTTTGCATATCTCAATTGAGTTGAAAGAACTCTAGAAATCTCATGTCAAAATGTCAGTAAATTTTGTTTGTATGTACATCAGTAAGTCTGAAAAGTCCTTCAAATCTTTCTGTGGTGAGAAGGGAATTATAGAGATAATTAAAACTGCAATAGTGGAAAACTTTTTTCATCTACTAATGTTGAAGACTTTGAAGCTCTTATTTCTGGGAATACATATCACATTCTGATTGATATTTAAGCAATAGACAGCACATTTTAAAATAAGGTTAAAGTAGGTTCTGCAAACAAACTGAATGAATATCAAAGTTGCATTCATGGAAAAACTGTGAATAAACTTCAGTCACCAATAACAGGACTGTATACCTATCCAGTACCCATGTAACAGCAGATATTCTGTTCACTTTTCAACATATTGAATAACACTGATAACAGAAGAGTCCACAAAAATGTCATTGGAAATAAAAAATTAATAATAACACTCTATGTGCCAGGAGACAGAAAATGTAGATAGTTAAGTTTGCAAATGCAGAAAAAAACGCTCCAACTCCAAATGCTCCAATCAGTTTTGTAGAAACTGACTTTCAAATAAAAGACTTTCATGACTTATAGTTCAATAGTATTTAAAGAGTCATTGAAGTTGATTTCAAAAACCCAGTGCAGGTAGAAGTTCTCATCAATGATTATTTTATTACACATTAAAGTATGTAGTCTTGTGAACATACAAGTAGTAGTTTATATTTTTCTCCACCTCACCTCCTGTTTCCTTTAAAATGCTCTGAAAAGAATACACTGAAAAATCAGAAATATGCAACTTACCCATCTTATCATTAATTTAAAAATAAATAACAGAAACTGATGCAGGAAGACATTTTAATTGAATATCTTTTGATCACCATAAAGTAAAAAGATCTTAATGGTTTCATTGTCATAAACCCTTTATAAAACTTTTTTTTTTTTTTTTGCTACTCCAAAGGGGTATTTTTATTTTATGATTCAAAATTAGAACATTAAAAGGCATGTGACAAGACTGAAAAAGTCAGAGGTGGTGTTTGGTATTCCTGCTGTGTAATTGAGAGATTCAGGGATCAGACATTCCAGTCAAAACATGCTGCAGAGAGATGTCAGCTGAGCTATTGAGCTATGACTGCACATTAGCATAGTGCCAGACTTAAGCTGTTGAGTCCTGTCCAGTGTTGTCTCAAGGGTTAAAAATGTTTCTGCCTCTGTGTGTAACATGAGGGATTTTCCACACTGTATGTCACTGAGGAGTAGAGACATGTGCTAAGTTGCTTAATGTCTTAGTGCTTACAAGGTCAGGGCCAAACATGCATTAGAACTTTTATTTCCTTAGTTATGTGTGCACTCAGCACTAGATCTTGATCTAGTGATCTTGATTTTGATCTTGATCTTCATGAAGTGTTTTTACCTATCTAGTACTACACTGATCTCACTGGGATATATTCACACTATGGATGAGTCAGAATTCTGCATGGACTTTATTGAGAGAATCAGCAGTATTTTAGTAAGAACAGCTTTTAAAATGCTAAAAATTTGCATGCTTAGTACCAGAGTAGCCTTTGTCCAAATAGTAACATAAAAAAAATCACTTTTGCAATTTGGAACTGTTCCTTTGTGTCTGCAATTAAAAAAAAAATCTCAAAACATTGGGATTTTTGATACCAGTATTTCCATCAGGATCAATTTGAATTAAAGTACATTGCACAAAAAAAACAACTAACACAACCCTCATGTGTAGATAATCTAAACTGACAAACATTTTTATAGCCAGAAGTTATCCTGAGGCTATATGGATGATGGCTGTACAATTCTCTGAAAAGATGAATATTCTCTCCACTTTATAGGATTGTTCAGTTACATCTTCTCATAAAATCAATATCAATTGATTTCTTGGAGCAACCTGTGTTGCTGATCTGGACAAAAAAGCTGGAGAAAAGCTGGACAAAAAAAGAAAAAATTAATTAAGTCAAATAGGATCCTAAGTTTAAGTTAATTAAGTAATATAAGATTCTAACTTAGGTGTCTATAACAGCGTGTTGTGAAGTTGAGGATAAAGAAGCTGAATCCTAAATTACAAGTATAGACTTATGCAGATATGTTCATGTTATGTAATTTCAGATTAAAAAGATAAGCATCACTTAAAGAATACATGAACATTCTTGCAGGATCTCTGTAGTAGTTAAAGTTGAATCTACAATTAACAAGGTATAAGAAACTTTGTACAGGAAAAAGTCTTCATAATTATGAGAAGATTTCTTTATATATTTTCATCTATCAGGAACAGTTCTGCCCTTTAATTATAGCAGCTATTTATATCCTTTTACATAAAACTTTATGTTATGGATAGAAATTTTTGCCAACTTTTTTTTTCTTTAAATCCAAATGTTCCATGAAGGAACTAATTTTCCTCATATATAACACTTTAAGTTTTTTTAATTGATTTTTTTTTCTTTTCTGTGTGATAACATTTGTGCAGGAATTACATTATGTGTAACATTCAGAAAATGATAATTTTAAATTCCAATTCTTTTTACTGATTTTTAATAATGGACTTGGCCTTATATGCTTAATTATTTATCATTCATCCATTAATCTGTTTCTTTAGTAATAGTCTGAGGAGGCTCTAAATTTCACTATTCCTTTTCCTAAACATGTTCTTGAAAAGAAGCTTGGAAGGTGACTGAGACCTCTGTGTCTTAACCACCAAACCATTAAAGTTTGCATAATATGAATGAGCTTCTGTGTATCTTTCAGATTTATTTAATGGCAACCGGAAAGCTGATGCAAAGCTTGCTCACAGCACAACATTAGCATAACACCCAGTAATCTTTACAAGAAGCGCACACCTCTTGGCAGCAAGTCAAAAGTGGCCACTGTCCCTGAAGTGGTAAGGCATGGAACCAATATGATCGTTAGGCATAGGCAGTTCCTGGAAACCTCAAACCATTTTGCCAGAGCATTTTGAAAACTGCTATGTAAGGAGGCGGCAGCACATACGGTTATATTTAGATGCAAGATGCTAAAAGGTTGCTGAAAAAGGTCCTGGTATATCAGCATCAAAGGATCAAAGAGTATCTGGATATTCCAACATTTAAATCTTATTTAAATGGGGTTTTTTTTTGTGATTTTGGACTCAAAATTCATAACACAACTCATCTCACCTAATGTTAGATAACCTTTGAGCTAAAATATCCATTTAGGATCTTGCAAGAGCAGAGGAACAATTATTTCCAGGGAAGATTCACCATATTTCCCTTCAGCACATTTTATAATTCAGAATCAACCAGTTCTCATAAATGCATTTCACTGACTATTAAGAAAGTTAATATAATAATTATATATAATATATTGTAAAATAGGTTTATATTATATGCCCAGCTTTGGGATACATAATTCCATTTATGACAGCTAACTCCATTTCCTATTATGTAAAATAAATTCTAGATTTTGTTAACAATAGTTTTGATTTTCTTTTGTTTTTAAAATATATGCAGTGTGCTTTTTCTTTTGAATTTAAGATAAGCAAACTGGGCATCTTAAGTCCAATATTGCCCCGTGGGTGAATAAGTAATTGTAGAAAAATTTTAAAGGTATTTGATATATAAAAATATTCATTAAAAAAAAAGAGAAAACATTGAAAACATTAATCTCTATTCTTCTCAGAATTATAACCTGACAGCTAATTAATGAGTTTGATAAAGAGTCCCTTTTCATGGTTGTGGGCTCTATTGTAATACAGCAAATTTAAAGAGAAACATCTGGGCAGAATCCTCCATCTTTGACTCAAAGGAGATTTGCTCAAGTGTAACATAACACTTGATGCAGTTTGCAGTCAGGCCATGAGTTCAAAAGGCTTATTCATGCTTGAAAGCTTTGGACTATCTGCTAGAGACACCTGCACGCAGTCTTCTTATTTTTGAGAGGAATCCTTTTCATGTTGTCACCACAACCAACCTCACTGCAGGAGGATTTTCAAAATGCAATCATTGCATGAACAGTGGCTGACCTCGGCAGCGGGCAGTGTCTTTTAGCAATGAATGCTTATAAAAGCAGACAACTGCTAGAATTACTGCTGTCTTTCTACCTCCTGCACACCTAAAGAGATAGAATATGAAAACGAAACCAGCCCATTTTAGTAGCACTAAATACAAGCACAGCTAAATTTGGATGTATTTGCTGAAGGTTTTGATGACTGTGGAAGTCCTCTCTGAAAAGCTTCTTACTACAAAAGACTCTAAAGGATGCCTCAGTACTGTTTTTTCAGTTCTCAGCTATTTTTTTCCTTGCACAGTGCTGTTAATACATATACCCATTAAATGTAACTTCAGAACTTTTAAAAATCAAGTGTTGGAACTTGGTAACTGCACAAATAATCATGACTCATCTGTGATTTTGCCTGAAAGGAAACAAATATCACATATGGTTGTTTATGGCCTGCAACTAGCACTCAGAAGATTTATAGCTCTTGAAAAGTACTAGAAGTGTATAAATATATCTAGGCTTAAAGGGAAGTGCTAATATGTTTTTGGTAAAGAGTGTTGCAACTTAGATGGAATCAGTAGAGAGCTCCCAGCTCTTTTAAGGCATTTTTTTCTGAGAATGACAGAGCTCTTAATCCTCATGGGCAAGAAATTGGGCACAGTAGGCCAGAGACAAGCATGGCTAGGTGTTCTGGTTTGGGCTGGGATAGTTTCTTCATAGTTGCTAGTTTAGGGCAACGTTTGGGATTTGTACTGAAAACAGGGCTGGTAACACAGTGATCTTTCTAAACAGTGCTTACACAGAGCTAAGGCTTTTTCTGTTTTCACTTCATACAACTAGTGAGGTGGTTGAGGGTACATTAGAAGTTGAGAAGGGACACAGCCAGTACAGGTGACCCCAAATGACCAAAGGAATATTCCATATCATATGACATCATGCTCAGCACATAAATTTGGGGGAACAAAAAAGGGGAAATTTCGGAGTAATGCCATTTGTCTTCCCAAGTAACTGTTGACCGTGACAGAGCCCTGGTCTCCTGGAGATGGCTGAACACTTGTCTGCCAATAGGAAATGGTGAATGAATTCCTTGTTTAGCTTTGGCTGTCTCTGCTGCTTTTGCTTTACCTGTCAAACTGTCTTAATCTCAACCCACAAGTTTTCTCGCTTTTACTCTTCCAATTCTCTCCCCTATTCCACTTGGGGAGAGTGATTGAGCAGCTATGTGGGGCTTAATTGCCATTTAGAGTTAACTCAAAAGTCTGACAGGGTATCATTACATCAACACAGACTTACTCATGACGAGTTATGACACCTAGTGACGCTTCTATTTTGAGGGAAAGCAAGGAACATGCTGTGTTTTCAGTTAGGGTTACAATGATTTTACTGTTTTTGTAGGGAGAGTCTACTCTTTTTTTAAGGCATAGTGAAACTAACACCTCCTTCTGGTCAAAGTAAAGTGTGGGAAGGAAGTGCATAGGCAGTGCAACTAGGGTCTTATATCCTGAGAAGAACAGAGAAATTCTGTGTAGGCACAGAATGAGAAATGCTAAGGTAGGATCTTTGGCAATTATGAAGAACAGTAAGAAGGGCTTCTACAGATACATGGATCATAAAGGGAAGATTAAAAAAAATATATGTCCTCAATAAATAAGATAGCCTGGAGAATATAAGGCTCCAGATTGAGCTCATCAGGGCCTTTCAGTACTTGAAAGGACTCACGTAAAACAGGGAAAGTAACATTTTACATGGGCAGATAGTGGTAGGATGAGGGGGAAAGGTTTAAACCTAAAAGAGGAGAGATTTAGATCAGATGCTAGGAAAATATTATTTACTCAGTGGGTAGTGACACTCTGGTTACTCCGAGAAGTTGTTGATGGCCCATCCGTAGAAGTCCAAGGTCAGGTTGGATGGGCAGCCTGATCAAGTCAGTGGAATCCCTTCTTGTGTTGTCACTGCCCATAATAGAGCACTGGAACGAGATGATCTTTATGGTTCCTTCCACCCAAGCCTTTCTACAATTAAATTTCCCATGTAGAAGACCTTTCAAGCTTGGCTACTTCACTCTGGGCAACTATAATCCTCAAAGAGGAGAGCTATAAGTGCCAATTTACACCCATCAGCTCCATGGTACTGTATACTCATGGTCCATGGAGTATAGAAATTCTAAGGGCTAACAACTTTAAATAAACAATGATCATGACTGATAATAAGTAAAAACTACTAACAGAAAGTATATTGTCAATAAATGTGATGTATTTTTTTTTTTAAACTTTAAACCTGGCCTGATTCATGTAATTTAAACGCTTCCATCACACTGATTGCTAATTGTATCTAATTTCTCTAATTCTCATAGATATATTTATCAGTTATATGACGAGATTAAATAAACCACTGGAATGCATTTTGGAAACCAATAAATGCCAATGTATGTGCAGCTTATTCATTCTTTATTTTCTGTATTCAATAGTCTCCATTTATTGTTTGGTGATGTTCATGTGTGCTTATGTGTAGACATCCTTTTTGAGGTTTCAGAATCCAGAGCTAAGTCACACTCAAGCTGTGAGTCATCTTCCTAAATCACAGGTGTTCAGTGCCCACTGAGATGCCAGGGAATTACTGCTGGTTCATAAAGATACCTAACTCCTTTGTCATATTTTGATTCATACATGTCTTTTTGGCTATTTGCGGCAGTCTCAAATGGCACAAATTGGCTGTGTACAGACATCTCAGTCGTAGACTGTATGTCCATTGAGCTCGTCACACTTGTCTCTCTAAAAACATGGAAAGAAATCAGCACCTCTAGAGAGCAATTTACACAAGAAGAATCTAAATGACACACTTTCTCTCTGAAAGTATTTGTTTTTCTCTGTGACCTATATTCTCCTGTAATTATTGAGATGTATTTAGGCAAACAAATCCCATTCTGTGAAATCAAAATCTAAAAAATAATTCAGTAAAAGTGTTATCAAAGATAGTTTGAATCACCATATTCTGACAGAAAACTTTATATTCTCTTTTGCTTGTTGAGAGTCATAACATGTTGGAAAGTTTTCAGAAATTTTCTGTGTCCTTATTGCTTGCTTTTGGAAAGGCAAAATTTTTTTATATGTGTAAATAGAATAGCAACATAACTGAATTGTAAGCTATGGTTCTACACATATGATGCAGAGGGAGACTTTACATAAGTAATTAGTTTAAATTTTTGAAAAATGGATGACAAAACTGGAGAGAAAAAACATCCTTTCCTGTCTTAAATTTGGAAAGGTATGAAAACAAAAGCAAGCAGCAAATAAAAATTATTCTTTGAAAATCATTATCTTTTTGTATAGGATTTTATAGAGGAGGTGTCAGTTTTACCATGCCTTTGAGAAAGGGTAGACTCTTCCTACTAAAATTGTAAAGCCACTTTAACCCTAACTGCAAACACAACATGATCCTTGCTTTCCCTCAAAATAAAGGCTTCATTAGGTAGTATAACCTGTCATGAGTAAGCTTGCATTAAGGTAATGAGACCCTGTCAGTTTGGCTACCCAAACAACTTGATTGTATCACACTGGCTGCTGTGGGTTAACCCTAGGTGGTAACTAAGCACTGCACAACTGCTCACTCTCTCTCCCTGGGTGGAATGCGGGAGAGAATTAGAAGAGTAAAAGTGAGAAAACTCATGGGTTGAGATAAAAATAGTTCAAAAGACAAAGCAAAAGCAGCAGAGACAATCAAAGCAAATGAAGGAATTAATTCACCACTTCCCATTGGCAGGCAGGTGTTCAGATATGTCCAGGAGAGCAGAGTTCCATCAGTGACAGTGACCTGGGGAGACAAATGGCATCACTCTGAACATCCCAAGTCTCTCTTCTTTGCCCAGCTTTATGTGCTAAGCATGATGCTGTCTTGTGTGAGATATCCTTTGGCCAGCTGGAGGCAGCTGTCTCAGCTGGGGCATCTCCCAGGAACATGTGCTCGCTCACCCAGCCACCTTGCTGAGGGGTTGCAGTGAGAAACAGGAAACTCCTCAACTCTGTATGAGCTTTGCTCAGAAAAAACTATAACATAGGTAAGGTATTTCTGCTGTTTTCATCACAAATCCAAAACATTTCACCATGCTAGCTGCTATGAAGAAAATTAATTCCATTCATGCAAATATGGTGCAACAGTATATGGAATTGGAAAGAAAGCTATGATTTTTTTCACTAGAGACTACCAAAAAATATGGTGTGATGCAACATCAGACCTTGAAATGGAATTTAGTTCAATTTCAATACACTTGCATTAGGTGTCAATATTGGTGATTAGTCCAAGTTCCTGCTATAGTCAGTGAAAATCTGAGCTCATTTATAATGTAGGAACATTACACCATTCTTTCTTTCTTAAGTTCTTGAGATACCAACAATCCTTGCCCATCAATCTACACTATGAATTCAAAGATTGTTTGTATGATATGAAGGAAATAATGTTGTAAGTAAAGTTGACATGGTTTATGAACCTAATAACTGTATCTCAATATTTATTTTCTTAATGCATGTCATTTCTATTAGCTGTATAGGATTTTTCTTTCTTCATATCATGTATTAAAAATTACCATTATTTTTAGTTATGATTTGTAGTTATTGCATGAAAAATTATCAGATAATTTCTAGTGAAAATATGCCATACATTAATATAAACAGCAAAACATTGAATTTAAATAAATATTCTGTTAAAAAAAAGCAAACAGAAAAAGAAAAAAAAAAAGATACCACCACCATCACCTACTGTTACCTTCACTCCACAGGATTTAATCTATTGTGCATTACCACTGACCCATTTAGCATAGAGAAGACACAATAAATCAATGTTTGTTAACATATGCTTAAGTAGAAAGCAATTTCACGGGTCAGGCAACATAGTCATGAAATGTCTGTGAAGCAGTGGTGCATTGACTGTTGAGAAGGACACAGTCAAAATAAAAAAATCTCTGATTTTTGTGTGCACTCTGATTTACTTTTTATTATTATTTTGATCAAACACTTGCTTCTCTGTCAACAGCAGTGATTAGCAACATATCCATAAAACCTCAAATTTAAAATAGTATTGTTTTTTTAAGGGATTGGAATGGGGAAGAAAGGTAACAAAATCAGCAGCATAAAATCAAGCGCAGTTCTCAGAATGAGTAATTTCAGGTCTGGATTTGAACCTTCACTAGTTCCAAAAGTTAGGTTTTTTCAATGTCAGAGGATATGAGGACAGAAAAACTTGCCGTAATGCCAAATTTGACATGAACACTCAGCAGGTGAAATAGATGGCAGAGACTGAAACACCATACATATTCACATTAGTACCATTAAATGTGTCCACAAGATGTATGCATTCCTAAAGGAAAGAATCAATTATAAAATCTGAACCATCTCCTGTGAACCAGGAATTACACGAGAAATATATCTGTGTCTTTAAAAGAGTCTGTTCCCTACTATCTTAATTTTATTCAAGTCAAAAGCCTCTTTGAAATTTTTCCAGTGCTGTTTCTAATAAGGCTCAGTTGACTGCCTAATACATAATAGAACTTTCTTCAGCTGAAAATATTAAAACTTTTATCCACCTACCTTGACCTCCAAATTAGCATGTAAGGAATATGACAGTGAAAGTAGATGCTGAATTTTTATTAGACACTCTAGTATCTTCAGTTCTGTTAATTTAGGGTGAAACCAAAGTGTCAAGAAGTTGCCTTTTTTGTATTATATAGAAAGAATCATTAATGCATTATTAAAATACAGCATATTCTAGCAGAATTTTTAAAAAGAGAAAAAAATCCTAGGTATGCATGCTCTGTAGTGATCTACCTTTAAAAAACACAGCTTCCATTACACTTCTAGTAGAAAAAGTTAGCTGGATTTTCCTTTATGAATAGAGATTACTTAGTTTTGCCTCAGAGGTTTCGAAAATATTTAATGGATATTTGAAATTATAATGCATAGGGTTTGATGTCTTCAATTCTCATTCATATAAAATCATTATAAAGTTAAGTTCGTCAAATTAACAAGACAGAAGCTTGGTCATATTTTAGTTTTGACTTTAAATATTAACTGATATTTCAATTAGCCTCTTCATAATATATTTACATTTACTGTTAAAGTGCACTTGTATTTGAATGGTATTTTTAAGTGAACATTTAATTTTTGTCTATTTCTACCACACTGTTCATAGAAAAGTACATTACTATTGTGAAGCTGATCGTCAATGTATAAAGATTATGTAACTATCTTTAATAATTATGTTTAAAGATTAGTTAAGTAGCAACTCTGTCTATTAAGATAATTTGTAACATCTGTCCAAATGACTGATAGTTGTGCGTATGCTGGAGGGAAGGGAAACCATCCTGAGGGATTTTGACAGGCTTGAGAGGTGGGGCTGTGTGAACATCATAGTGTTCAACAAGTACAAGAGCAAGGCCCTGCACTGGGTTGGGGAAATCCCAGGCATAAATACAGGCTGGGAAGAGAATGGATTGAGAGCAGCTCTGTGGAGAAGGACTTGGGGTTGTTGGTGTATGGGAACCTTGACATGAACTAACAGCATGACTTGCAATCCAGAAAGCTAATCATATCTCAGGCTGTGTCAAAAGAAGAGTGGCCAGCTGGATGAGGGAGATGATTCCCCCTGCTTCTTTCACTCTCATGACGTCCTGCCTGGAGTTCTACACTCAGCTCTGGGCCTCGTAACCTAAGAAGGACATGGACCTGCTGAAGCGAGTCCAAAGGAGGGTCACTAAGATGATCAGAGGGCTGGAGCAAGAGCTGGAGCACCTCTCCCGTGAAGGTAGGCTGATGGACTTGGGGTTGCTCAGCCTGGAGAAGAGAAGACTCAGGGGAGACCTTATAGCACCTTCCAGTACCTAAAGGAGGCCGTCAAGAAAGCTGTACAGGGACTTTTTACAGTCTGGTGTTGGTTGGACTTTCAGAACATGAGTTACAAATTCCACTCAGTTCTGTAGAAATATGATTAGGTTTTTATTAATAGTAGTTTATTTCCTAGCAATCCAGAAGGTAGAAACAGAAGAGTGCTAAGGGAAATGTATTAATTTAATTATGGAATACTTGTTAAAGTCAGAAAGTACGTCAGCTGAGCTCCGAAATTTCTAAAAGAAGAAGAAAGTATTATATGCTCTTATCAGGCATATTTTTATTTTTAGAATATGCTATGCTACAAAAATAGGGAGAGACACTAATGATGAAATGCATTCTGAGACTGAATGTTTTCACTTCCATAGTTATTTAGTGGAAACAATCAATGTGTTTGACCAATACATAGATTTTCAGGAGATCTTTTTAAGAACATCATGTTTTATGAATTTTGCTTTTCTGTGTGTGAAGAAAGGTACATCTTTTTTGTCCACTGTTCATTTTTCCACTGTTTCTATGTCATGTTCTATTAAAGAATTCACGAGGTCTTAGCGAGGAAGTCTGTCTTCTGTCTGGTCAAAATCAGGTAGAAATCTCTGGAATGAGAAGGCAGCAAATTCTGAGAATACCTGAATAGCCCAGATGGGAAACAAGCATTCAGTTTTCCAGTGGCATGGCAGAAATTACGCTTTAGATTGGCTACACATGCTGTTCAAGTTTGTGGGCCCCCTTCTCCAGAGATCCTAAAAGTTGCTAATTTAAGAAAAACAAGAGGTATCATATTCCAATAGTCCGGGGAATTTTTAGCATGCCTTTCATACTACAGCCTATCTTGACTACCTCTAATTTACAGTGTTAAAAGAGAATTAAAAAGACCTTAAGGCATTTCTATCTCTGTTAAAGAGAGGGATTTTTTTTCATTGAATTTTCTTGTAAATCACAATATTAGAAGCACTTTCACCTTATGTGCTTACTAAAGACTTGGGAGCAGGCATATTCAGAGGAATGATCTAGATGAATTGGAACCCCATCACAAAACTCTTGTATCCATGACGAACAGCTGTGGAAGAGTTAGCACTATGGTTTTAGTAGGTATCATGATTGTAAGAGCATATGTGGTGTCCTAGGCATAACTAACATGGCCTGAAGCAGCATGCAGAAAAAAAGTTGAGTTAAATAGTTATGAGAATTTTAAACTGTGTAAACTGTGCAACAACTGCATTTATGCAGGCCTAAAATTTTATATAAGCAAGATTTTGTTATGTTGCAGTTTCTAAATTTTGCAAAGCATTTATGGAAGCTGGAAGCCAAATCAGAGACTACAAAAAAGAACCTTGGGTGTTTCGATAATTACAAAGCATTCATGGCCAGCTGGAAGTCAGAGCAATGTGTACTTAACTGCTTTGAATAGTCTGTGTTTTGCATGTAGTAATCTGTGTGCATTTGCTCTGATTGCTCAAGGGGAAATAATTACTGTTTATGAAAGATTGTCCATTATTCCCCAATTAGAGAGGAAAAAAACATTCTATAACAGGCAAAATCTAGCTGTTCTGTAGACTTTGTGAGAAACTCTTATTTAGTGATGCAGTAGTCCATAAAAAAACCACAGCTGTTGTGATGCAGGGTGCTACATAAACAAGGGGTCAAAATCCCATGGATTTTTAAATACATCTGGAATTACTATGAATTTACTACAATATTTTAATTGAACATGAGACAGTATATGAACTGTAAGGAGTTCATGCTCAGTTGTGATTTTCTTTCTTCCTTCATAACTTAAGGTTAGAAAAGACATGGACACAGGAGAAGAAAAAACAAAAAAAAAAAACAAAAAAAAAAAAACCAAAACAAACAAAAAAAAAAACTACAAGAAAAAAATGTAGCTTACTTAGCTTACTTCTCTGTTTCTGACCCAGAAAGAGAGTAGACAAGGTTTCAACTTTTCCTTTCTCATCATTTTTTTTTCTCCTTGGGGGGAATATGTGGAACACAGTGTCCATGTTGCACATCCCTGAAGGACTAATGTCTGCATGGGTCCAGCTGCAGTGCTATTTCCAGTTCCAGTAAACCAAACAGTCAGTTTCTTCTATTCATACTTTAGTTGGTTAATTATAAGGTTTCTATTAAAACTTGGTTTAGATGGTAGCATACACAGATTTTAAGTAAGGCAATTCAGTAATGTATGAAATCTCTTGCTACTAGGAAAATCTAACTGAAAATATTTCTTAGTGATAATAAAAAAATGTATATACAATCAAGATTTCTATACCATCATCCAGAGGCAATGCTGCAGGAGCTTATGCTGATCTGCACTTAAAGATGAAAGATGACCTCTAGTTTCTATTATAGATGTGTTCTAAAAGGAATGGGATTTCTGGGTCTGACAGTGGTATTAATTTTTATTTTCCTAATGTTTGTCCTTCATTACTTTAGAATGATATTCTAATTCAAGGTTTAACTCTCTGTGGTTCTGTCTGTGCTGTTCAAACTGAAGTTGTATTTGTGGTCTATATAGACAAGCATATTTCTTCCTTGACAAAACAGCAGGAACACTATTCTAAGTATTAATTGTCATTTGTACATTTCCAATGGTTTTTCTGTTCTCAGGAGAATCATTATCTGGATTTGCCCAATTTGATAAGATTTTTCTGTTTGAGTTAAGCTATGACCTAACTCAGAGAGCCAAAATTGCTTCTCATTTCCTCACACTAACTTTATACTTCCTTCATATTTGGAGCGAGACACAAATAGGCCAAGATCTCCTCCCTAACTTCCTCTGAAAAGGATCTGGTGTATAAAAGTATGTAAGTTGGATCAGTCTCAGAGTGCTGAAAGCAGCCAGCTGGAAGCCTTCAGTGCTGGAAGTACTGACAAGTCTATTTAGTTATATTTTGAAAATCTTTCACTAAGTAAAAACCCAACCCATGCAAAAAACAAACAAAAAAAATCCCAAAAAAACCACTGAAACCAAAAACCCAACATATTTTCATGAAAGACATTGAGATAACTTTAAATTGACAGGTCTCCTGTCAGTCGAATAGCTGTGGAGACAACCAGGTCCCTGCAAGCACATAGAATCAAATAAATTTCCATTAAGTTTTCTTTTAAGGAAAAACAAATGAGTGCAAATGTTTAAGGGGCCGAGGAACAGATTTTAAACAACAAAAAGAAAAAAAAACTACAAAAAAACCCCAAACAAACATCAGATAAAATTCCAGTCATAATCTGTGATGTCTTGATCTAGTTGCATACAGCTTCTCAAGGGGAGCGAAGATACCTCAGGTTCCTCAGGCTTGTGAAATTGTATATCTCTGTATCTAAATTATTTTTTTACAAGAATTAGTATGCATTTTATTTTTCACATAAAAGATATGCAATCCAGATATGGAACTGAAGAAGGAAAACAAAGAAATTTCTTTCTGCTTGTAATTGTATTCTACTTATCCGAAGACTAAAACATGCATCATCCTCACCTATCTTCAGGCTGTTTAACTATTCAGAAATAATTATTTGGGGGGACTTTTCTGTCCCATTGTGTGAAGACTTTAGGACTTACTAGGTTGTATTTTTATATCAGACATCAATTGCCTAAGGCTTTTTACTATATCTGTGCAAATCATCTGCATATGATCCCCAAAGAGGCAGGAATGTCATACAGTTACTTACACAGCATCATCTTCATAAGAAGGGGTAAGTATTCCTGGCGTATTATGCCACTGTATCATATTTTTTAACTCCAGTGCACCTGCACATGCAATGTGGTGTTTACTGTGCAATCAGTGTAAGAAAGATCCTACTTTTAAAATAAATGTTAACTTTTAGGGCATTAAAAATCCAATTCATGCTAATAGATCTATTTATTCATATATACATGCAAAAATTTGCAGAATTGAAGTAAATTCCTCAGATTCAATATTCTACATTTCTCTCTGGGAGTTAGTAGACCCTCATAAAAAGGAAGTCATCTTAGGTTTAAAAAAAAGATTTTTTGATTGCTGAGGAAAAAAAAAAAAGTAAGCTTGTATGGTAAGGATTAAAAAAATCACGTTAAAGGAATGAAGGAAGAACAGAGTGCTGGATACAGATCTGAACTATTCAGGGTCATGAAATCTATGCTCTTTGGCTGAAAGCACAGCACATAACTTCAGTAGTGTCTCTCAGTCTATTAAAAATCCAACTGTGAAAAAAGGTCAAATGAGAACTGACAAAATGACTTAGATGTTCGATTTGATGTTGCAGTTATTTCTTCAGTTCAACTATTATTTTTTTCATCACCTTGGTTTCATGGTACAATTCTTTTGAAAAAAGTGCTAGAAAATAATACATATATCATAATACTAGGATAATTTTGCAAACTCAATGCAGGCTGAGTCTGCTGCATTATTATAAAGATTTTTGTAAAAATAATTTAACTAAAAATAGGACAAGAACTCAGTTCTGAATTTCGGGTGCCTGAAGACTGCTGAAATGGCTAAAAACAAAACTCAAGCAGTCTTGGACACACATTTTTGTTAAGAACACGGACTCTGTATCATTTCCCTCCTCCTCTACTACCTGTAGTATTCATATTGCATCCAATCCTACTGTAGTTACAAATTCTCTGAGTTTCTCCAGGCCATGAAGTATGGATGTTGGAGCCTTCCTCATTTGTAGCTTCACAAAAGACAAGTCTACAATTGCCTCTTCTATGTTCTCTCAAGACATGAGCCAACTGCCTTTTCAGACAGCTTCCTGAAGCAATCTGCCCCAGTTTCTGTCAAAAAATATACAGGATGTAAATTTTAGAAAAGACAAGAGATTCTAGTTGCGATAACTTATTGGATCCCTTGCTGCAAAGAGATTAAGACAGTTATGCTGACTGTCGAGGGCAATTTCTTTTTCTTTTTTTCTCATATTTTTTTGCTGGGGAGGGAAATACATAACCATGTGACAGTCAGACTGACTCTCTGAAAAGTGAATCCTTGCATTACCATTTTATAATTTTGTTAATTATTTTGAGGTCCTTTTCCTATACAGTGTGTGCAAGTTTTCTTTTTTATTGCTAAGCCGAAGCAGCTAGATTTTGATAAACAAAATCATAAGCAAAAAGAACTGGAGACAGATGATATTACAAAGGCCACGTTGCTTATTCTCTTGCACTTACCCTCAGAATCTACTATAATTTAGATGAGCTAGATTTACCTCCCAGGCTGGCTTGCACCTGGCCCTGCAAACATGCTAAGGTCCTGAACTTGCCCAGGTTTCACTCTGACCCATGGTCTGCCTGTGGCCCAGATCGCTTCAGATCTAGGAGCTGCAAAGTTCTTGCAACCCTAGGGTTCAGGCATGGGCATGGACTCGAGCAGGTGGCTGAGATTTCTTCAGGTTTGAGCATTCTTTCTTCTGGCACAGTGTTATTTTAGCATTTCAGATATTCTGGTATCCCTTTTCTCACTTTTGAAGCCATCTGCACGGATCCAAGAAGAAAATTGACATGGATTCTATGATCCTTTAAGTGACAAGTAAAAAATTCAGCAAAACCTCAAACCATCTATCTAGCAAAAAGATGTGATTCAATTGTTACCATGACATGTCTCCAGAGAATGTCTATTTTGTTCTTTGAAATGCTAGGTCCCTTGACCATGGGAGGAGTCTGAGGAGTACTCTGGAGAGGTGTTACTGGCTGTAGCCATTTTTGGCAGGATCATATAAGGTATTAATTGTTTGCAGCTTAAACATTGTGTCTATTGATCACATATGAGAATCTCTAGAGGAAATATTTATTGAGTAAATCAACCCCTTTGAGATGTCTATTTTTCTTAGATAAGTAGTGAGTTATGGTTCCTAATGGGTTATTAGGCCCTTATGAAAGAAAAGGGAAAGGGAAAGGGAAAGTCTTGAATAATAAAAAAGATTGGCTCTAGTAATCTGATGAACGTTTGTTTTTATGGAAATTGACTGTCTCTTAAGATTATCACAGAGCCATTCACTGAAAACCCCAAATCTGTACTACAGGGCACATAACTACAACACAAGAAACCACGCTCTTCTGCTAGGCTTGCATTGTAGAATTCTTTTATTGGCAGGCATTTTGATGGTTTGTCTCACAAGAAAGATAGAGTAGAATAAAACTCTCCATTCCTTATGCACCCATGTGAGACTGTAATTTCCAAGTCGTATGGAAAAAGTAATTTTGTACCTCATAGGTCTATTGCAATATAAAACACAATGCCACACAGTAAAAAGAATTTTTAATTTTAACACTTCAAAGGTGCCTTTGTTAAGGTTATTATTCTTCTAGCATACTTCTGTATCAGTTTCAATATCAAAACCAAAACCTGCATTAATAACCAGAGGATAAAATCAGCTATGCATTTCTTCCTGTACAAGGTTGTTCTGAAAACGTAGTCAAACCTTATTGATATAAAGTCTAAAACACCTACATGGTAGACAGGACAGTTTACAAGAAAGTTGAAAGACCTTGACCTTACTTTTAGACCTTCACTACAGTTGATGTGTAGAATCAATAAGAAGCTCAGTGCTCATTTGTCTAAAACATTTTGGAGTTCTTTTTCTCCACTCCAAAATCAAAATATTTGGGTTTGGGTTTTGGGTTTGTTTGTTTGTTTGTTTGTCTGTGTTGTTGTTGTTGTTTTTAAGAGGTGATTACAGAAGATCATCTAAGTGCAAGTCCGCTGGGAAACAGCATACAGAAAATGTCACATTTTTTAAATACAAATATTTCAGGCTGAAAATTAATTTGCTTTTTTCCATACAGTTCCTCAAATTATGTGATATATTTTACCTCATTAAATCTATAAGACAATAGCAAGCTGTTTTTTTGTTTCTTTTCTCCTCCTATACAATTTTTTTCTCTTCTACAACATTCCAGTCTTCTTTTTAAAACTACTTTCTAAGTGGGTAATATTTATATCTTTTTCTACCTACAAGAGAAACATCACAGGCTTGCAGTAATTTCCCTGATTTCTTTATTTTCTCCTTCATCCCTGGTTAATGTCTTTGATTTCTGCTGGATAATATTAGTGAATTCTAAATCACAGAAGAATAAATACGTGGAAAGATACCTGCAGTGGAACAGAATTATTAAATATCTGCAAAGATATTGATGCTAGTCTTCATATGCAATTAGAAAAACTAGTATTATTCATCCAGTTATATGGAGCATTTCTTTAAATGAAACAAAACACCCACAAAAAATAAGATAACAAAAATCCCCTGTATTTTCAAAAAATACCTGGATCTCCTTCTATGCTAAACTGAGGAAGTTTTCCTTTTGTAAAAGTAAGACAATTTACAAATTAAAAGACATATTATGTGGACTAGTTACTACTAATTACATTCTCTTTCTTAATTCATGGTTATAAAGCACAGAGCACAGTAACCTTTTCAATACTTTCAGAAAGTGTTACTATAAAACTCAAAGTTACTATATTTACATGTCACGTGTTTTCTGGATGAATTGCTTTGACTTGTGATCAAGAGAGAGCCCAACTGTGTGGTGCTATATGAATATTTGTATTTCATACCAAGGTAACAAGTAATTTATATTGTAATACAAACATCCCTATAAACTTTTTTAAAATAAACCTTCCTACTAGGACATAAACCTAATATTCCCAGTCCTTTAAAATATTAACAAGGTTCACTTTGAAAATTATTTTAGGGATAATACAATCTTTCACAAAATGTTAGCATGACATTAATAATTTTATTTAAAGGTACCATTAATGTTCTCTTCCTCTGTATTTCCTCAGAGTAATTGCTTATCTTTTGACCATCAGAGAGCCTCACCCATAATATTATATAGGTATCTTCCAGGATCTATTTAAACAGTAAATAAAAAATAATTATTTTCCAAGGAATTTTTAAACTGACTTGTTTTGTACTGTGGTGCTCTTATTCCAGTAAGGATTCTCTAGTCCTTGTAGTGGATAACAACAGTGTTATTTACCCACATGCAAACATTTGAGTGGCAACAAAAAGGTAACGGGATACCTTCTTCAAATTAATTGTTTTGCTCTCACTAATTTGCTGAGAAAGTCTGTTGAAAGTTTTTATACACTGGGAAACTAAATTTTACAGTCTGAGACATTTACATAACTTTTTGTTACACAGTATTAAAATAACTTCTGAAATTCAACTTATACCAAATGAAGAACCACTTATGCAGGAAAACCTTTTATAAGAACAAGCTAATCCAGTAAGAAATTGTACCTTTGTGTATCTTTGTTTTCAACACTTTGAACCTGCAATTAACTATATCAAGTGATACACTGCATTCTACTTATGTTCTACACTTTGGCAAATGGATTGGCAAATGTAACCGTTTGTCTTAAAAGGGTATTGCTCTGCTTCCTGGATACAACATCATTCTAACAAATCCTATTCTCCTCCAACCCATTGCTTATTTTTCTCTTTTGACTTGTCAAATAAAGACTGTGCAATAAAACAATCAACATGCAATGTCTTGTGCATAGCAATTATGATTGGATTAGTCCCTGCAGAAAAATAATCTTACTGGGAAAATTTTAAAGTATTTATGCAACTGTGCTGCAGTACAATTTCTAGAGATTGCAACTGTATCTTAGAAACAAAGTAATTTTGCTCTTCATGTGTACAAACCATCTATAATTATTTTCTAAATAGGAAGGAGTAATTTTTTAAGTATTTAAAAGTGTTCACTTTTTATTTTCTTACAGCTATGGATTTATGGTCTATTTTTGTTTCATCATGAAAGTCAGAATCTGATGTCTGAATACCAATCTGAGATCCACACAAAATCAGAGCATACGCTCTTGCACTACCTCATTATATGAGCCACATATGCATTTCACTCAGCACACGTGGTTAAGTCTTATTCTAATTTGCTTTTATTTTTTGACCACAAATTGGAGAAAGTTGAGTCTAGATGTCAGTGAAGTCAGTGATAACCACATCATCTTTGTTTCCTCTAATTTGTATGGCTTAGGAGAGTGGGAGAGTGGGATTTAAATAGGTAAGGTGGAGTCCCTTGGGTTTGGTACTCCCAGCCTGCCCTCATTTAGCCCTTGCAGCCTGGAGAGAGAGAATGGAAGTGTGAGAGGTCATTTGCATCTCATTTCTGCAATAGGGACCCACAGCTATTCGCATGAACATTGATGTAGAAAAGCACCAGGGTATCTGGGACTTACCAAATAAGAACTGCCAAAAAATAGAATTGTCTGTTGCTGCTGTCTTCACCAGCTATAGGTAAAAGTGATTCTACCTATGATTCCCTAAAATGAAAATATGAAGAAACACAATAAAATGTGCATGCAAATGAAATTAAATAGATATAGATGCCATCTGACACATTCAAGTACACAAATCACATTTAATTCTGACTTTAATTTTTTTTAGTGGCTATAGAATGTCTCTCTTCATTTTGCTATTTTTTTCAGGTAAAAAATGTGCCTAATAAGAACCTCTTCCTATGTGTCTTAACATTTGTGAATGTTTTAACATTCTAAAGCAAATCAAAATGAACATAGCTACAATACAGCTGTCAGCAACACCCTTAGGCAGCAAACTGCCCAGCAAGCCAGTTATGTTTATCTGGACTTTAGATTTTGTAGTGCAGAATCATCTAAGTAGACAAATTATTTTTAAGGGGCAAATGTTGTTGGGCTATACCAGTGATACAGTGAGTCATGTTCAGTACTGTATAAGATTGTTAATAAATATTGGAGGACAAAGTAAAGACTTTGAGTTTTTATAAAAAATTGTGTGAAAAATCAAAGATTAATCATATTTGATTTTGATAATAACTTCCCCAGAGAAAGGAACTGCAAAAGACCATTCATTAGAAAAAGCCAATAACCTAGGGAGATAGCACTGTGTAATCATTAGTTGATGGAAAAGGGAAAAAAAAGAGAGAAAAAGAGGGAAATAAAGCATAAAAATGTGATTCATCATGATGCACAGAGAAACATGACTTGTATAAAAATGAATGTTTTAAAGCATGGGGATGATGTGAGCAGTATAGATTTTAAAGGTTTTTTGTTTTTTTTTTTTCATGGGGTGATTTTCAAACTGAGCTTAGTTTGGTTTTTTTACTCTTTAAAACATGGCTTGGGCAATAATTAAATGCTGGAGGAAATAATATTCTGTCATACTTGTTTAACTCTTAGCTAGTTCAGCTGTGCACAGATGTGCCTGGAATATCCAAATCACTCCCTAGTCTTCTTCCTTAGCAGTTACAGCCTTTCTGAGTTTTGATTTATTCATAAGATCTTATTAGGGGAAGGCTACAGCTTCTTTACTTAATAATCCCAGAACAGTATTTGCATATTCCAAACTGCTATAATCTAAGAGTACAATGGGTAAGAGCTGGGTCATGTAACTATCTTAAGTGATGCTAGAGCTTATGTAAATCTTCCACTGAGGCGATGTAGGGACAGAGAGAAAAGGAGACAACAAAATGTGCTGAGCTTACTAACTGTACAAGTGCACTTTGCTGCACTATGTTTGTAATACAAAATATGGACTTTTCCACCTCTATTTTGATTAAATATTTGTTCAGTGGGGACAGGAGGAGGCCAGTTTGGTAATTCTCTTTTAATTAAAAAGTTTCATCAGACACTTCTTCTTTTCCAGGTCTTTCTTAAAATGTACTGGATTCTATACCTTTTCAGCTAGATGGTTTTTGTGTCTAGTAATTGTTTTCATTCATTTTTATGTGTGGATAAAATTTGATTTTATTATAGTCTTCCATAAAATTTCATCATTATTAATGTTATTAGATTGATAAAATTTGTTGTTAAAGTTCACGTCTTAAAAGATATATAATTTTCTGATTTTATATATTTATTATTGATTTCCTGCTTTTCTTAGTCTCTCCTTTTTTCTTTCTTCTTTTCTCAGCCTAATATCTGTTATTAAATGTCCATTTGACCATAATTTTTTTCTGTAGCAATAAAAGCCTCAGCATTCATTGCTCCAAATACTTCTGATTTGCTCATATTTTTCTTCCCTTTTAGCATTTTGCTCTACAAAATTTATTTTTAAAATTATTATAATAATGTTCATATTTCTTGATATGAAAAGTGAGAGATAAATCCACTTAGGGAATGAAAAAAATTATCTTTCCAAGTTGAAATAAATTATTGTTAACTTGTCAGTTTGAAGAGCAAATACAGGAAAATCATATTAAATAAAATTCATCACTTCAGGGATGATTACATATAAACCAGAAATATAATGCACCAGCCAGTTGTTTAAAAGCGTATCAGCAATCACGTTAGTAAAAAATCTTTGGAATAAACATGATTAGCAATCATGTTTATTCCAAAGAGCTGCAATCAGTTCAGGCATGAAAAAAACCACACACAAATCAAAGAAACAAAAGATATTTAAGGATTGTGTCCAATTAATTGGCAATTTTCTTCTTGAATATAGCTTATTTCAATTTGTTGATAAATCCTGCCCATACATTCTCAGAAATTAATATCTCAATTTTTTCCAACATCTTGGCTTTCGCTAGAGAAATTTGGGTTCTTTCACTCTCTTATTTTTTCTTGATTTTAATTCACTCAAAGATAGCTAAACCTTGTAGTGTTTTAACAGCCTACTTTTCCATCTCTGAAATCAAAGAGAAAAAAAAAAACCAAAAACGGTGGCATTCACATTCTCTGAAAAAATTCCTTCGCCCAGGATTTTTCTCCTGGGAAGCTGAAAAGTCTCAGAGAAAAGGAAAACAATTCTTTTCTCATTTGCTTCTCCTCTGTTTTGCTCATGTGGAATGTATGTGGAGATTGTTTACCCAAAGGTAATTGTTTCATTGGTTTTTGGTGTGAGCTGTTTTGACTCATTGGCCAATCAGGGCCAAGCTGTGTCAAGATTCTGGAAAGAGTCATGAGTTTTCATTATTATCTTTTTGGCATTTAGTAAGTATCCTTTCTGTATTCTTTAGTATAGTTAGTATAGTATTCTTTAATATATATCATAAAGTAATAAATTAGCCTTCTGAGAACATTGAGTCAGATGCATCATTCCTGCCTTTGTAGGGGCACTCCCTGCAAATACAATAAAAACCCAAACTAAAATTAACTCTTCAAGAATAGTAAAATTAAAATTAAGAAAAAACACCAATAACAGGATATTGCCTAAGTATCCAGAAAAGAGTGAAGCTTTTTTATCTTTTCCCACCAAAGTCTTCTTTCCCTGTTTTCTTTTCCAAGTACTTAATGCCCATCAAACCCTTTTCTTATTGAATCAGAAAAAAAAAAATATTTTGCACCATTATATTGAAAGATTATGTTTCATTCTCTCATTGAACATGTGAGTCTGCATGAGTCCAAAGTTTATTTTTCAATGTATTTATTACTAATATTTTTCAACATTTTAACAGAATAAATTTTAAAAGAGGTAGTCATTGACCTAATATTGCTGCCATTGTTAATATCAACTGAAAGTCAATATAAACAGCTAAACAATGAGACTAAATGTTCCTTTACACATCAAAGCCACAATGTAAGCCTGCATTCTTCCCACTGACAAGCTCCTGCAAATCCTGACAGACATTTAGTGAGTAAAATATTAATTTCAAACAATTTCACTGTTACTTGGTCTTTTATTTTTTTAATGATGGGCAATATTGATCGCACAGTATCTCCACTCATTGACTGAACATTATTAGCATAGGAATTTCTGTTAAGATGTATATAACCCAGCACCAAATATTAAAGTTATACCATTTATTTTACAGACAGATACCATCAAGTTCAGCCTCACCATCTTTATCACATTAAATAATATGTATATTCATATTTCTTAGGAACTTCAAAAAGAAGATACAGTTTGTTACATCCCCTAGTTAAATTGAGTCAGAAATGAAGAGGACAAGCTCAGTGTTCATTGTATATTATCTTTGATGCTATTCAAATTATTTCTGCAACATTAAGCATATTTCTTATTTCAATTGTTCTTCATTATTTAGGAAAAAAAATAATAAAAAAGAAAAGAAACAAAGGAGTTTATGTCCAAATGGCTTTCCATTTCACTTAGACTCAGCACCATTTTACTGTTTCTTATCCATGATGCACCGGAATCTCAAGCATGAAATTGTGAAACTAAATGTACAGGAAACTTTCTTTATGTCAGATATATTTCCCCCAGCATAAATGGCTCTTTTTGTACTTCTTTTTTTTTTTTTTTTTTTTTTGGTTACTTGGCATGAAATTTTGACACCTTTTTATATAGCAGAATTAACAGGTCAACAACCGTACACTGACTTCTCCAAAGTACTGTGGATTCTCATAGGACTAAATCTATTCATATTTTGGATTAATCAATCTGATTATCTCAGGAAGCTGTTATTTTTTTCACACTGTTGTCACTTCAGAAAGACAACTAGATTTATTTACCCAGTGAGCACTTGCTGCAGAAGTCTTTCACAAATCTGTTAAAAACCTGTTCATATAGACAATTAGGTAATCTTAATTAAATTTTTAAATGTTACAACTTCCCAATATCTTTCAAAAAATCTAGAGCTTATTCAACTACATTTCACTATGTTTTCTCCAAATTTTGAGTTGGTTTAGTTTATGTTCTTCTTTATTATCTTAAATATGCACAAATAAAAAAATTCTAAATAAATTGATGTTTTTTTCTGTAATTGAGTGCCTTTTAGAGCCCTTTGTGTTTGAGTAACAATACTATGATTTTATTTCACAACTTTCTTTTATATTTGGGGATTCACTTTTTCTTTTATATGCATAAATCATTTAAACAATTGTGTTACAAAGTGTCACTACTGAACTATTATATAGATATCCTAGACCTCTGCAAACTGGATGGACCAACTTGGAGCAAGCTACTTTTGAAGTAAAAAAAAAAATAAAATAAAGCTTTTGAAATAAATTACCTATCTGTCCATTTTTTTTTCAATCTCATTTTTATCTGCAGTTTTCTTGAACTAAGGAAGACTGAAGAATAAATGCCGTTCCCCCCTTACAGCTGAGGGGAAGTACCTAGGGAAGTGGGACTGAAATACAATCATCGTGATTGATTTTATTATTTGCCTGAGGCCTTGTCATTGTCTGCTGGTAACAGATTTAGACTCTCATTTCAGTTACATAAAGATACACTACTTTGAAGACAAGAAGCCAGGCATCATTTTGAATTTGTTTCTTATTGCTTGCTTTTGTTTTTCCCCCAAGGACTCTTACCAAGACAGAAGGTTCTCTGTTACCCCTAAAACATCCTAGTTCCACAGAAAGTACACAATGGGCTAAAATCCAACTGACAAGATAAAATCAAACAAACAAACAAACAAACAAACAAAAAACCCCAAAAGGACCCCAAATATCCTGCTACTGTATATGAAGGCATACATATGAAACTAAGTTTAAAGGAGCATTTGGTCATCAATTAAGTATAAATTTAATTTTTAGAAAAGACAAATAATATTTTAGAGGAAAAGAAGATTTTCCTCTGGATCTATCATCTATCATCGTATCTCTTACTTATGCATCAATAAAAAAATGTAGACTCTCTGCACTAATGAAGAAAAACTGAATTAAGGGTTATTATTACCTAAAAAAATGGATATAAAATCAAAGCTGTAGTAAACCAATCTGTTTAGTATTATCCATATTTTTGATTTGATCAGATTTCTGAACAACAATAACCAAGTTCATGAAAAACACTTTGGTTACATGACAACAAGTGTTTTACATGACAGTTTACATAACAGTTGAAAAATAGCTATCACTGCAGCATGTGAAAATATTTCTGTGGGAGAAACTAGATTTGTTCTCTTTAAGAGTCAAACTCAGGGGAGAATGAATATAATCAAAGAATAAAGAGAAAGAATTAAATCAATCTTAACCATTTAAGAATGGTTAACAACCAAATAACTTATAACAACAGGAAAACATTCCCTCTTTTTACAATTTCAAACAATACAGAAATAATACAAAAATATACTGAGTTGGGGTTTGGTTTTGTTTGGGTTTTTTTGAGAAACAAAGCGAACAAAATAAGAAACAAAAATGAGCTCATGGTCAAGATTTGGGCTAGGATTTTTTTTTCTAGGGGAAAATATACCAGAATATATCTCATTATGTTTGATGCTTGAAATGATGTATGGATTAAGGAAAGCTGAGGTCACTGGGACCCATGCAAAAGACAGGAAACCAAACAGGTCCGTTAAGGTCAGCCCTGTATCTTCCTCTCAAAACTCATGCCTAAGCATAGGGCTAAAGTTGTGGTTAAAACTATGGAAAAGAAACCTAGGTGAATTTTGTCTCCTGTGAAATTTCCCAACACTCTGAGGCTCAGCAGAAGGCTGTTGCTCCCTGGTGTTTCAGCTTGCCCTGACACTCCTGGTTACAGCCTATATTGGTGCTCTTGAAGATGATAGATTTGAGAAATTAGGTGCAAGACAAGTGGCATGGATGGTACTGCTTTCAACATCAGCAAGAAAAAGAAAATGTGACCAAGGATGAGGACTGACTGATCTGTAGGATTTCTAGGGGTGTAGCTGAGGAGGAGGATCAGCAGATCCCTTGAAGTGTACTGGCAGCTGTAGCCTGATTAAGTTCTTTGACAAAAGAACAAGACAATTTGTGGTGAGTGGCTCTAAATTATGGCAAAGGAGAAACTTAAACTGAAGACAAAGGCAGTTCAGAGAGGCTGAGACATCTGAGGGTAATCACAAGAGACCTAAAATGCCATGGATCAAGTAATTTGAGTTACAGGAATATGTTTCAGTCTTTGAAACAGTAGTTGTTTTAGACATTAGAAAAAAATTGTTCACTGAAAGAGCGATTGCTTGCTGGAATCATCTGCCCAGGGAGATGGGTGAGTCACCATCCTTGGACAGGTTTAGAAAAGGACTGACGTGGCACTCAGTTCCATGATTTAGTTGATGAGGAGGTGTTAGGTCATAGTTTAGCCTAGATGATCTTAAAAGTCTTTTCCAACCTAGTTCATTCTGTGATCCTGTGATAATTTCAGGAGGAGAAGGGTAAATGGAAACCCTCAGTGATGATTGAAGGCAGCAGAAGATGTTGATTCTGGGACCAAACTGGGGTAACTGGTATGACCCAAATCTTTCTTCTTTACCTAGCTTCTTTGCAAGTAGTAGATGGAATAATTTACAGTCTTCGCAGTTCCAGTAGCTCTCTTTTTAAATAAAGCAACCACAAGAAATAATGATGATGGATTTGAGCAAGTCTATGCAGCTATGTCTGGTATCAAAGGGCCTTCACTATGGAAAAAGTGTAGTAAAGAAGAAGAGTCACCATTTCAAGGTCAAAGCAAAGACCAAAAGCTTAGCTGGGCTACCAAGGCAGATATTCAAGAGAGAACTGCAATGAATTACACTGAAAAGTCTAATGCGAGAATTTTTCACAGCCATGAGAAACAAGATTATGATTTGCAATAATCTGAGGTTCTAAGGAGAACACATGGATGTCTGGAATTGTTAAAAACCCCTGAACTGGAAAGGAAGTTCACACTCATTTTTGAATCATCCTTGAATACTGGGAAAAAAAAAATTACATATCTGGGTTTTTTTCACAAATTTAGGTGCTTTCTGGATTAAAGTGACACCTAAAAATATGAAAGGTCAATATTGATGTTCTGAAAATTTATTTTTTGCTTAGGCATAATTAAAATTAATAAAAGACCTTTAAAATATGTTGTATAACATGCATAGTTTTTTCTTGGAGACACACCAGTATTCCTACAGATCTAAAGCAGGACTGTGTTGCCAAAAACTTAAGATGGTATTTCATTCTGCTTTCTACATATTACCGACCTGTCTATACTTAAAATTAAGGTAGAAATTCCTGTTTGTCTTATGATTATGTCCTCATAAAAGATGAACTCCATATTTAATTTTAATGTATAACGTTCCTATAACCTAGAATCTAAGGAACATGAAGAGGTGTCCGAAAGTTCGTGGATTTATTGACAACTGCTACATGTCACATACATCTGGCTGTAATTAATGCCAGGGCTTGTGCTATAAAGGCAAAACTGAAGAAAGCAGTTTATTAAGTCTGTGTCAGACTCCAGGGCTAAATTGGAGACATGGCTTTTAAAGACCAGCAATTTATATTGATCCGCACTTCTGCCAGGAGGCACTCGGTGACTGTAAAATGCTGGAGTTAGGAACAGTGCAACAAAAAAGACAGATTTTTTTTTTTTTTGAGCATGAATACAAACGAAATAATGTTTTTTATTGAATTTAGGTTTCACTTTGCTTAAATAAAAATGATGCATGATGAATTATTTTTTCTTTCCTTTTCTTCCTATATCAATATCCAGAGCTGCAAATTTAATCAAACCAATATTTATTATGCCATACAGAGAATCTTGTTATGTGAAAAAAAAGGAACCCACTAGACTTCTGGAAAACTATAGCTGGGATATATTACTCTTACATTAATCTCCTTCCTTTGTCAGAGATTTGGTACTCTTCAGTGATGCAGAATCACACCAAAACAAACTGTGATCTGTTATTTCAATAAGAAGTTGTATCAGAAGAAACTCTCACAACCCACAGCAAAAATAATTGTGAGTAATTGCCTCCTGAGAGAGATGTCTAGCACTTCATGGGATTGGAAGCACATAAAATCAGAAACAAGAAGTTAAAATGAATTGGAATCAAAACTGAAATACACTTCAGTGAAGTGGAACTGAAGACTGCAGGAGAAGGGTGGCTGTGAGGTCACTGAATAGTGTACAGGTATTTTATTCTACAACACTCCTTAGAATTGCCATGTCTGTTGCTTTGACTCTAACTCCTGTGTCACATTTTGCAGTAGATTTATTAATCATTTTCTGTACTTCAAGTTGAGTCAAAAGATTACACAGTTTTATGCCTCATTTTTTTTATTAATACAATTCGTACAATAGCTTGAATTAAAGGGAAATATTTTCATAACACAAAGTTCTGACAATACAATCTTGGAAAAAAATCTCTGGGCATGAATAAACACTGTGAATGGCCATTGTCTATTTTAAAAATTGTGTTCTTTAAAATATATTTTCTGGGTTTGTTCCTATACATATCAAAATTCAGATGAATGCTAAATAAAAAAAATGCAGTTTGTTTTGCTAGTCATCAGTATTAACATGGCAAGTATTCAAATGAAAAATCTGCATTTTTACAGCAACTGTTTAAAAAAGTTCTATTCAACTTCAGCTTATATTAAAAACCAAGTACTGGATTCAATAATCTGAGATTCATTCAAGCAAAATGAAGCTTAATTGTTTTCATTATTAATGTATAGAGCATAATTCCCATGGTCCATGTCCTCTCACAGTAATAGAATTGAATGACTTAATCAGTAAATAATGTATGAGACTACAACTTTCAAAGCATTCTGAGACTGTGGAATGAATTATTAGATATGCACCCACACTTTATAGTAGTGAGTTTATCTGGAGTGACCTCACTTACATGATTTTAAAAGGCAATAGCCTATTCCTAAGCAAATTCTATAGGTCCCTGCTACACATGAAATGGAAGTATTTAGCAGATATTAATGCGAGTAACAGCTTTGTTCGAGGCAATATTTTTCTTTGACATATAATTTAAAGAAGGAAGCAAAGACTGAATATTTCTGATAACAAATTAGTTATATAAAGAGCTATTTAATTTTGTTTTTCTGTTGCTTACTAGGGTCTGTCTGGAGGTAAATTTCAATGTTGTTAATGTTCAATGCTGTTATACCTGTGATTACATAAGAAACCATTTTTATAGCCTTGGAGGAAATTAGAACAGATTCTTCCCCTCTTCTATTTCTACTCTATGCTTTCTACTTTGTTCTTTCTCTTCTTCAGAATTATCAGAATTAAGAGAATTCTTTGTCATGTAGTGTTCTTGATTTGTCTCTGCATCCTGTTCTTTTAGTGATCTTGCATGTCATTGTCTACACCTGAACTTGGGGAACTTCCTGACGGAGGAACTTTCTTCCTTTCTTCCTTTCTTCCTTTCTTCCATACTGAGATATTCACTCTACCTACACTAGTGCAAATGAGTACTCTTTAACTTATAATTGTTAAGATTTTAGAGAAAAGGACTCACAGCTCTGTCCTTTAAGGAACGTCAGCTCAACTAGTTAGAATGTCAACCTTGTTCCTTCTCCATAAATTAATTAATTCTGAATTATTTTCTCTATGCAGTACTACAGCCTTTTTAAGGTAAATGGAAAATTTCTACATCCTAATTCGACCTACCTTTTAAGGATGAAGTACTATTACAGGAAGAAAGCATGCTGTCCTATGACACTCAAAACAAAAAATTACTCAGAGTTACTGGTCTGATTACATTTTGACAACCTATCTAGGCAGTACTTCCCTGAACCAAACCCGAATTAATACATGAATGTTTTTCTTCTCATCACACCTGTTTGAAATGAGTCAGCACACCTCTGAAACAAAGGGTATCATTAGATAAATAGTCAATGTCTTGGTCCTGTGACAGGCTAAAACAGATCTGCCACATACAGTCAATTGTCAATAATTTGTCTTAGGGAAGTGGTCCTTATGATCTACTCAGGTCAGAAGCCCCTTTAGAAATTCTGAGTGAAGAGGACTTAGTGTTAGGATCCAGTGGGTATTCTTTTAGTAAAACTTGTCATATATGTCTTGAATATATTCTTTCACCCATGAATAACAATCAGATTAACAAATCCTAATTAATATGTATTGTTACTTATCATGATGAAATATTGATGAAAATATTTAGAGAAGATAGAACATTTCTATCTTTCTTCTACTTTTCCAGATATACAAATTTTAATTCCTAAATTAATGTCAATATATACATTTATTTTGCTGAACAATTTAAATTGTTTCCAGTAAGAAAATGACTGTCCTTTGAAGATTTTTGGGTACATGTGTTATGATATGAAATACACTTTTATCCTTATGTTGCAAAGAAGCCTATGTTTTTAAGCTCAACAGCTGTTCTGTCACTTCCTCTCTGTCATTGTAGAAACATTATTATTTTTGTCGGTAACCTAGCACAGCTGACAAGGACAAAAAAGGAACATTTCTCCCTGTCACATAGCCTGATCATTTTATGAGCTGTCAACTGCTCCCGAAGTTCACATCAAACACTACTGGCACAACAAATGCACTTCTTTACAGAGAAGGTGGCCAGACACTGGAACAGGCTTCCTAGAGAGGTGGTCAATGCCCCAAACCTCTTGACATTTAAGGTGTATTTTGACGCTGCTCTTAACAGCTTGCTTTGAGTTTTGGTTGGCCCCGAAGAGGTCAGGTGGTTGGACTACATAATGGCTTTATGTTCCTCCAGACTGAAACAGTCTGTTCTATGATCCTAACTTAGCAACTTAAAGGATTTTCCTTTCATCAAATGCAGTATTTGTTACATATTACAGAGAATTTGTGACTTTTTTTTTAATAACTAACTTTCTCCAAAGAAATATGTTTTCCTCTAGTATTTAATTCATGTTGGAAAAATTACCCTATTTTATGCTATTTTTATTATTGTTGTTATTGATGTGTTGTGGGCATTAATGGAATATTTTTTGACTTTTTATTTTCTATATTGCACATTGAACTAAATAATTTATACAATAACCTCCCCCCCATCGTGGTTTAACTAATTCAGGAAGACATTTATCATCTTTTGGTTAAGTCAAGGATAAACAGTAACAGCTGGTTGATTCACTGAGCTGCTATAACTGCTTGATTAGGTCAGCTAATATAACTGATTGATCCAGTCAGTGGTTGTAGCCACTTAGCTAAAATAAAAGCCACCCCTGGTTCCCTTTGTGCTGATATAATTTCAGCTTTATTTCAACAGCTGTGGTCAGCCCTTCCCCGCAATTTCCCCTGAGATTAAAGAGCATATTGTCCTTGTCTATATTTCTTCCACTGTATTGATTTACTGATCAGTCACACCAAGAAAGCAGAGTTTATTGGGAACTGCTAACTTTGCTGAAATTGGTGAAATATGAAGTTGCCTGTTTGAGGCCAGCTATTCTAACAGATAATACTTCCTGTTTTTAAAACAAAAAATTTTTACTTTTCATTGCCATCATGTTGCTTTCTGCTCATTTACTTTCAATATCTCAAAACATACTCCTGGAAAGAAACTAGGGAAATGCCTGGCCTAAATACCTTCAAATGAGTTCTGTGATGATTCCAGGTAAGGTTACATAATTTATTTCTTTTGTGGAAGTTTATTTCAGATATTGGTGTAGAAGCACAGATACTACCTTGAGTTCTGCATAACACTGTCTTACCACTCACTATTTCCATTTTTACAAGCATAACAAGAGTTCCTAACATCTCCATAAAAAAAGAGTGAACTATGTCACATTGCCTAAAACTTACATCAAGGAAAATGGCTTGCTCTGTTGCTTTTGATTATATGATTTTTTCACAGTTGTTTTAGCTTTCTAGAACCCCAGATATAGAAGGAATTTATTGACAGTGCCATAGATATTTTCCAATATACTCCACCATCTTTGAGAATTATGCTTCTAAAGCGCTTGTTTTCAAGCTGTAGTTGAGCTAACAGTGATTGGTTAAAATCCAATATTCTCAATATCAAGGCATGTGTAAATTATTTTGCACATCATTAGTAGTTTAATATTAAGGTTTTTTTCATTATTACTAATAGTAAACCCAGATTTCTCTATTTTAAGTAAATGAAACAGTACTGGGGGTATCAATGCATATTAATTAATCCAACAGATGAAAAGTAACATGGGAATAAAAATTTCAGATAATAAATCACTGATAATCTGACATCTTGGGAAAAAAAATGAGTCTTCATAAAATGTCATAGTATTGTACCCAGAGGCAACATTTGCTCTGTGTTACAGAAAAGATCTCTTCCCATTTGTTCTCTGACAGGAAATTTAAGGTAAGCAATCAGCCAAGCATGGTGTGCATTCTCCCTGAAGGAGAGGCATTTTAGATGGGTACACAGTTTTGATATACTATCTTCTTATATCACAATGTTGTTTGGAAAAGACTTGTCCACCAAAGACTTGTCCCCACACTTGTTTGTGTACAGGAGTGTACACACAGGCAATTTTTTTTTCTAGAGTTTATTTATGCCAAAAAAAATCCATATCAAGAAAAATCAAAATCAGACAAAAAAATCTAAACACTAAATCTTCTTCTCTCCATAAGATACTGACAGGATAGCTGACTAATAAGATTAATCCATTCAACAAAGAGGATGGCAAGATCTGACTTGCCACTTGCTCACTTTCCCCCAGTGGGATGTGGGGAGAGGATCAGAAGGGTAAAAGTGAGAAAACCCAGGAACTGAGATAAAAAAGAATGCTGGCTCTTTAGAACCATCTGTAAAGATTTTTATGACCAGCCTTGTAGCTGGTGGTGACCCAGCCTTTGTTCTGGCCCAGTCTTGTCTGACCTGCTGCATTGCTCAGGAGTTGGAGAGGTGTGGGAGGGGGCATCCTGAATGGCTGTGATGGTGCTGGCCAGCTCTGACCATGTGCTGGAGGCTTCCAGGAGAGACAGGAAGGTCAGCAGCACTGTTCCTGGGCAAGGGAGGCCAGAATGGTGCCCCCAGTCCTCTCATGGGCAGAGAGACTGCCAAATATACTCTGAGCACCCAGCACCAGGCTTTGCCTGGCCACTGGCTTCAGCTTGAGGGGCTCTGGGTGGACCCAGGTCTCCCCTTATTGGTGCACAGTAGTCTCACTCCTGCATGGCCGTGGTGTCCCTCTAGGCAGAGCACCATTTGGGTGCCTTTGGCATTACAAGATAAACAAAGGAGGAGGTGCTGTGGCCTGGAGAGGCAAAGAGGTGAGTGCCTACAATAGCTGAAGCTGTCAAAGACACTAAAGGAGCTAACCAAGGGAAAATGGACCTAGGCATGAGAGAGTCCGATAGACAGTGCATATGAACCCACAGGAGCAAAACTTGCATGAGATAAAGGTTACAAAAACATCCCATGTTGGTCTGGGTCTATGGGACCAGATCAACAAGATCTTATCTACTACCAGATCTACAAGATCTTATCTGCTACAAGATCTTATCTGCTACCTACAATTGCTTGAGATAACCAGTTCTAAAACAGAGACAGATATTAAATCCAGATGACTCAAAGGATTATGGCAGGATAGAGATCAATCACTGTCAGCTCCTAAAGAGTAGGAGATATTTAAAACCATCATGCCCTCAGGAAGAACCAAGAAGTGTGGGGAAGGGTTTCACAATCAACACACTTAATAATCCCTGCAAAGAACTCTGTGCAAATTACCTCTATACTGGCATCTTAGTGCTTGGACACTCTCAATTTTTCATACGTCTCTTTGGGGCTTGTGGGTATGAGGCTGTGGGAGACTGAAATTGGTTAAGGTTTAAAACCTGTTCATCTTTCTTTTCTATGAGCTTTTACACTGAGTTACACTCCTGCTACAGTGTTGGAACATTATTTCCTTCAGGGCAGTCTGGAAATATTTATGTTTTCCACAATCTGCCAGAGATATGTATACTGCTGTAAATAATGAGGCATTTGCTTGTGTAATTACAACCTCTGAGATTAAATGCTCTGTTTGTCAAAACATGCGGTCATCTTTAGTACTAAAATGCAAAAGAAAGCCAGCATTTTAAGACTGGGTTCATTTCATCCTGACATCCCTCACAATTAAAAAAGAAGTCCAGATTAAATGAAACCTCCAGAGGACAACAATAGATGAATACCTCATGGTATTTCTCAGTATCAGATTATATGGAATTAAATTTAGATGCATAAATGTAGGAAAGCAATTAAAATGTCAAAACAGATACTTTCAGAGCAATTTTTGGTGCCCTAGAATACTTGAGATTTGTGCATAGTTCTGCTATTACTGACACAGGATCCATGGGTATCCTTCCTGGTTTTAAGATGCAACTTCATAGATCTCCCACCAGACAATGTCCACTGTCTTGTGGAAGTTCACAGGCATATGAGACATCCAGAAAGAGCAGGAACATATTATCCAGCTGAAGACAATGTTGGCCATTGCAACATGGACTTCTGTCACCCTCCAGCCATCAAGTGATCACTGTTGGAGAATGCTGATACCCTGTGCAAAAATCCTTATCAGTCACCTTTATTAACAAGCACTCTGCCCCTCAGTATCTCTGTTTTTCTGATTTCCTTTTCTTCTGGAAAATAGCCTGGTTGTTATCTGGAATCAACAGTTCCTTAGTTTTAGTATGTCCTTCGCAGTACAAACCATTCAAAAATCTTATTCTTAAAGTAAACAGTGATTTGGCAGGATCCATGAAAATGTCCTCATGTCCTCTACCCATGACATGTATTTATTCTGTAGAAGGCCAGCTGAATGCTATCATAAACCCACTCTATTTTATATTACAAGCCTTCTGGCGTATCCGTTATTCATGATTAACATGGTCCATAAAATGTATGAAAGGTTTTGCTGCGGAGAAGACCCCATATCTGTTCATTTTAAATTAATGAAATGACGTGCTTACGTAAAAGTACATTGAATACACACAAAGCTAACAATTTATTAAAATTAAACATATTTAGCAGTGAGACCCAAGCAACTGTTCTCTCTTAAGTCTTAGCAAAGAGTTCAGGCTATACAAAGATATCTCTGTGCTTGTCAAAACATACTCTATTCTTGATATCACTGCTAGGACTGCATACTCTGGCTGTTTCTCCACTTCACGAGAATCATAAGTCTCTCCAATTGCTGTTTCATCCTCCTTCTCCCATATAAAAGTTCAACCAGAGGGTACATCTCATTGAAAGGTCTTGTCCTTACCCTGACAAAAGAATTAGTTCACTGGAGTGACACGGAAGATACATAGAAATGACCAACCATACTGACAATGTCAAAGATTTTTTAAATCCATTAAAAATCATAAAGTTAGATTGGTTTGTTACAAATACACTAAAATCCAATGCTGATTGAATCATTGCTACCCTCTAGGTGTGAGAATTCAACAAAGGAATAAAGACAGAAAGTTAATATCCTGATATTAAGATATTAACAACCTCCCATGCATACTTTCTCCTAGTGAAAAAAAGTGAGGGATAGGAACTGAATCATCCAATCAAACATTAATTGCAATTAGTGAAAATTTCAGGGCAGCAGATGTATAGGCACTCAAGGTAAGCACAGTGACAGAAGAGATCTCTTCACAAATCTACAGCAGCAAAGACTGCACTGGGTTTGCGTGGCAAGGTTTTGGGAGTGGGGGAGCTACAAGGGTGGCTTTTCTGATAAGCTGGTAGAAGCTTCCGCACAGTCCAACAGAGTCAATGCCAGCCAGCTCCAAGATGGACCTGCCCTTGGCCAAAGATGAGCCCATCAGTGATGGTGGTAATGCCAACATGTGATCACACATTTAAGAAGGGGAAAAAAGTTATTGCAGAGCAGTAAATGCAGCCAGAGAAGATAGGAGAGAGTATATGTCAGACATAAGAGTCAGAGAAGTACCCCAGGTGCCAAAGCAGAGATTCCCCTGCAGCCGGTGGTGCAGACCATGGCAGAGCAGCTGTGCCCCAGCAGCCCATGGAGGTCTGTGGTAGAGCAGAGATCCACCTGCACCCTGTGGAGAACTCCAAGGCCCCTAAACATCATAATTATCATCATCATCACCATTATGACTACTACTACCACCAATTACTATTCTTATTCATGTTGATATTCATATTAATAATGTTATTTATGTTATTTTCCCCATCATTCTTTTAGCTAATTTATTTGTGTTCTGCCTCTTAAAGTTTCTGATTTAAGTGCTGATGAAGGTTAATCTCATAAATATTCTAAATGTAGACTCTTGAGTGTATTAAAGACTGTTTTGTGACTTCAGCCTTTCAAACTCATATTTTCTGCCTGTATAAATCCAAGAACATATTCTTTTAGTAAAGGAAAACAGTTTTTTCATTTTTCTTCTAATCATTGTTGTTTAGCAATCTATAAAATAGTTACAGATATCTTCTGAATATTGTGAGCCATCCTATCTCAGATAATCCATTCAAGATAACATTCTTTTAAGATCTGGTTCCAAGACTTTTCAAAAATACTCACACATATATCTGTTTATGCATATGCGCATATATGCGTGTATACTTACACACCCACATTCCCACGTGTATCCATGTATTTTTCCAAACTGCTACTTATTAATGTTTTCACATATATCTAATTTCGACAAAGCTAATGGCAGTAATTCGATTTGTTAACTTAAATTTCAGTTTCTCTTTAGACTCTATTAGTACTTTTATCATCACAAGTTTCAATGTCTTTTTTAAGAAGCTGGAACTTCAGATACATATATTGCCTTGAAAAATTCCTGGGATGCTGAGTCATACAGAATCCAAATTATATGTCTAGAACTGACAAAATGGTGCAGGAGTCCAAAGAACATAAAGAAGCATGATTTTGGAGTCTGAGCACTCTTAAACTGATGCTGAGATCACAGAACATTTTTAACATTCTGAGGTAGCTATCCAAATAGAGTATTATTAAACCTCAAAAAGAATTTTAATTAGAAATCTGAATATAATCACTATATTTAGTGGAAGTTATACAAAGGAGTAAATTGTAATATAAAGGTTACAGTTGAACATTTATTTATTTATAAATATTCCTTGTCAATGTAAACACAAATCCAAACAATAATTTTTATTTAAAAAATACTGTACAATCTCTCCTTGGAAAAGTAAAAAAAATTGATGAAAATACTAGAAATAATAATTAATCATAAAAAAAAATTGCACCTCTATGCTTGACATTAACATAGCTCTCTGACAGTGCTATTTGTAATTCTGAAATTGCACAGATCATCAAGGATATTTCCTGTCTGGAAGCCCTTGCAGTCAACTTAAGATTCAACAATTACACCTGAAAGTAATGGATGCATTGAAAAATATCTTTATGTGACTATGTGAGCTAGTCATACACATTGGATGATGACTCTAGATAGTTTCTTCCTTCTGCTACAACTCATGATTTAAAAATCTTTTAGAGTTCATGTGCATATATTCCAATAGGAATTGATAGCAAAATTTGAATGACTTAATTTTAGGAATAGCTGAGTCCTAATCAAAATCTGATCTTTCAGATACAAGTTAATTAAAAACAAAAAAAGTATCAGCTCCTTTCTGAGCAATAAAATCTAGTCACCTGACTGGTACTTAGACGAAGTTAAGTGCAATTGAGTCTTAAAACATGTCCTAAAACAGTGTGATAGTACCTTACTTTTTGAGCTTTGGAAAGCTGCACTTAATTTTCAATCATATTAGGCAAAAATTACAACAGTAAAAAGTATTACTTTCATTCTTTACTCTTCCTAACATATGAATGTACTCAAATTTATTAGTATTAACATTCATAATTACATTTTAATAATAAACTGTAAAATCACATTTATATTTTTATCCTGTTAAGAATGAGCAAAGAAACACTGGGAAAAAAAGGAGCTGATAATGTGGTAAAGTAGATTATAAGAAAAGTTGATCTCAGATTCGTATATAACAAAACCCTGTTTTATAGTTGAACACTTACATTGTGGTTCTATTCTAAGCCTACCATTAAAGGGAAGAGTTTAATTTTGCCAGACATTGCACTTAAACAGGAAAGAGAGCATATCTTTAAAAAAAAAAAGTGCAAGTCAAATAAAGAAGATGAAAAAATGTGGGTAAAGATAAATTACTTTTGTAATAGGCTTAGGTGAGGAAATGTTACTACTATTTTCCAATTCCTTATAAGAAAAGAGTGTTAGACCTAAAATCCTAAAATGAAGTCCAGAACAATCTGAGTTCACTTAACTTTATGAGAAATAAATAATTGCTCAGTAGCTGTTTTGAGCATGCATTATGCATGCTTAATATCAGTCTGTAAAAGGTTTTAACAATTAGTTAATTTCTAGTGGTGACTCAAAATCTCTTGCAAGCTTTCCACACCTCATATTTAAAGATATGATAAGGCATAAGCACTTTGTTAGCAGCAAGTTTTCTGAAAATCTTAACTGTTTCAGTGAGACACATGGAAATGCAAACTATTACATTAGGGAAAAAACGTGTTTGCACCTAATTTTCATGTCAACATGTTGCAGCACTTAAGCACTTTGCAAAAGAAAGAAAATGTATCCACCCATCCAGATATTAGATCACAAAATCTGAATGTGTCTTTAGAACACAAAATATGGTACCAGAACTGCTATAACAAAGTTCCTTTGCCTCAGATTTGCTTCACTTTACCTGCTATGAACTTTTTTAAACCTCAGTGCATATCTTGCAATAGGCAACATTTAGTGACATATGTTGTAGTTACCATCAATTCCCCTCTATTTCAGGACAGAGAATTCCATGATTGAGTGCACATTTAAAGGTCATAAGCAAAAGCTGAATAATTCTTTTTACCCCAGCTGCTGGTCTCAGCTGAACTAACCTAGAGTATTCTAGCCAACACTCTAGAGAAATAAAAAGTTGCCAAATACCTGAAGCAAGCTGTCTAAGAGTGTAATTTATTCACTTCCATTAGTTTAGTAACTGGAAATACTGAACAGCACTACACTTAAGTAATAAGTAATTCAACATTCAGCAATTTGTTGATACCTCCAACTGATGAAGACTGAATAAGTTTGGAACCAAAACCAAAAACTGATTACTTTTCTTGACTTTGGTATATTTTCACCTAGGGGGAAAAATCAGATGTAATATTCAGAGCATTCATACTGTAGTAGTCTGTGTTGGTTTAAATTGGGATAGGGTTAATTTTCTTTAAATTAGTTAGCATGGGGCTATATTTCGTGTTTGTGTTGAGAACTGTGTTGCTAATATAGACTTGGGCGGGGGGAGTTATTGCTGAGAAGTGCTTTCACAGCATAAAGGACTTCTTGGTTTCTCATTTCATCCTAACAGCTAGTAGGCTGGGGGTCTGCAAGAAGCTGGGAGGGGACATGGCTGGAATAGTTAAAGCCATCTGACCAAAGGTATATTCCATGCCATTTGGAATCAGAATCTTAGAAATGAATCATACTACATTCCCTAAAAGGCAGTAATGTGTCTTAAAAATGAATGTGTCCCTCAAAGAAAAAAACAGTCTAAAGTCAAAAGATAAAAATCTTCCAAGATATTTGTAAATTTTTTTTCAGATATGCACTATTCTGCTGTGTACAGAATAAGACAATGCTATCACATGAAAAGTGAATTGATTTCAACAAGTCTGCCAAAATTAAGCCTTCATGAGGAAGTCATGGTAATTTCAATTCGTCCTGAAAGTGATACACTTCCATAACCTTGTCATAAAGATGAGGACGATGGATCAAAATGGAATAAATAGACAAAATTGCTTGTCTTTCTACTTATACTACATATATTATGTATCCTGAAATAAAACATATCTTCTTATATATATTGTTCCATGTCTGGCCCAAAATCAACTCTCATTGTGGTTTTCTCCCTGTTTTTTTTGGGTTTTTTTAAGAAAGATGCTGCTCCTAAAATGGTCTGTCTTGAATATTTTTCTGACTTCCATTGTTTATGTGTAGTTCCTGATATGGATTGGCTGTTAGGATCAGTTTTAAACTTCCTTGGCTTGATACTTCAATTCTTATCCCCATCTTGGTCCCCACACATCTCTAATCACTCTCCCTCAAAGCTGCAATAGTGGCTACTCCTTTGTCTTCCTTCTGTCCAAACAAATTGATATCAATGAATGTTAAGTCTTGTTTTCTAGAAATACTCAGAAGTCTAAACAGTGAAAGAATGCAACATATAAAACACACACTTTTTTTCTGAAAATGTTAATGGCTTTTAAGATATGAAATTGGAAAAGACAAGAAAAATAAAACTCCAGAGATAACACCCCTCTACAGCAATGCATATGGCAGAAAACAGAGTTTGTTCCTCTTCCAGAATGTAATGTTTGGGAGAAGGAAAAATCATACTGCTCAAACTGAAATTTAAACAGATGATTACCTTAATATCTCTCATGATACGAAAAGAAGTACAAAATTGGTTTTAACTAAGTCTTATTAGACAAAACAATATTTGTCTTTATTTCTATCCTCATTCACTTAGATTCTAAGATTCCTAAGTAGAAAGAGACATTGAGTTAATGTTTTTTATTTGCCTCAGTTTTAACCCATTTTAATGGAATTGTATACAGATGGAAGAATAGAAAATAAAAAAATTTAGATGGTGTGACTTTCCCCATTGCCACTTTTAAAAGTCACTTTAACATTTTTAAAGGCTTTCTGAGAGAAGAAGAAATGTAAAAAATGTAAAAGGAAGACATAAACTACATTATTTAAATTCACTCATATTTTTGGGAGCTTTCTGGTTGTTCAGTAAACTATTTGACAGAAGCTGAGGGTGATGGTAAAGCAATTCCCAAAATATACTTCCATGCAGCCTGAACATTATATTAGAATGAAGGAGTTATAACCCAAAAGAGTCTGCATGTTTTTAAAGTCTTTTAGAAAATAATATTAATGACAGACACATATCTACTTTAATAATAAAATTAATTTGCTGGATGTGACAAGACCCCTGAGTTAAAATTATTCTTTGCTGTTTCCAGAACCTGATGCCAGGGATGAAAAAAATTCAAAGAAAATAACTCTGCAATTTAGCCAAACTCATGAGTATGAAGTATGAATCAAGAGCTCCAAGAAGTTTAACATTTTTCTTTTCTGATTTTGATGATAACTACCTGAACTCTAAAGACATCAAATATTATTAGAATATCCATCTGTTATCACAGCCCTCTCTTTGCTCACATGATCAGAAGGCAATCAGTCATGCTGCTTTTTTCTTAATAACCAGGAATTCTGTAATCAGTTCTTCCAGATGTTAGTTCCTCCAAAAGGAACTAAAGGCTAGAGAAGATGAACATCATGCATCTTAGGGCATTATTTTGGCAAAAGACTCAGGTCATGAATGCCAAAGGCTGTCCTGTTGAGTGATTTGTCAATTCTGAGTGCTGTGAACTAACTGTACAGAAAGGAAGTGCATCCCTCTCACCTGGATACATTACTTTCATATATGTTATCCAAAATACGTACACCTAATCAAAATTTTGCTTTCTGATATTGATTATTGAGAAAGCTATTCTTACTAATTTAGCAGACTTTTCCTTTCCTTTCCAAAGCAAAAATTTATAGCTTTTTTGAGTGTTACTGCTTTGGTTTGAGTTTGAAACAAGTTTTTTAAAATAATTAAGAATCTCCTTAATTTAGAGATTTTCCTAAGGAGGAAGACTTTTCCTAAGAATTATAACTGTACTAATTTTCAGGTGAATATTCTTCTCTGGGACCACATTTAGTGCAATCAATTCAAGACAAGGAAGCACCAAATTTTAAGAGCCCAAACTTTATTTAAGACTTGATACAGAATCAGAGAATCAATTCAGTTGGAAAAGGCCTTTGAGACCATCGAGTCCAACCTATGACTTGACTATATCAAGCAGACTACGGTATGTAGTGCTACATCCAGTCTTTTTTTAAACACCTGCAGGCATGGTGACTGCACCACCTCCCTGGGCAGCTCATTCCCCGTTTAATTACCCTTTCTGTGAAGAAATGCTTCCTAATGTCCATCCTGAACCTCCCCTGGCACAGCTTGAGGCTATGTCCTCTTGTCCTGTCATTAGTTGCCTGAGAAAAAAGGTCATCCCCCAAATTTCAGGTAGTTGTAGAGAGTGATAAGGTTTCCCCTGAGCCTTCTCTTCTCCAGGCTAAGCAATCCCACCTCCTTCAGCTGTACCTTACAGCATTTACTCTCCAGACCCTTCACCAGATTGGTTGCCCTTCTCTGGACTGTGCTCCAGCACTTCTTACCTGAATTGAGGGGCCCAGAGCTGGACATAGGATTTAGGGTGTGGCCTCACCAGTGCTGAGCACAGGGGTGATTGTTAGCCCAGCTTCACACAATTGCATCCCTCAGCCTGATGTAACACACCTTCTTTATTAGGATCTGCATATCTGTGGACAGCCTTTGCTACAAGAGATGTGAGGGCCCTTAAGAATCCAAATATTATTTTCTCAGAATCTATTTTAGATTAGGCTTAAAATATGTCTTGAATAACACTTGTTGGGATTCCTGGGTTTCTCTTTGCAACAAAAAGGACTTATATTTTTAATTTACCAAGAAAAAAAAATCTCAAGAACCTTACTCACATAGGTTTAATAACAGAGACTGAAATTTCATCTGAACCAAGAGTGGCTTCTAGATAGTATAAGGAAGGGATCAACCTCTCTCTGTGGCTTTGAACAAGATTTAAGATAGCAATTCCCTACACAGTTCTAAACACAAATCAGTGTGGGCAACAGTGATGACTGATACTTTTACGCAGGTGGGATTTCCAACAGGAAGATAAGCAGACATGTTATACTTTGTTTTTCAATGTGTTGGAATTTCAGTGTCGTTGCCATGAAAATGGTGACACTCTGCATGGACCACATGCGCAGTTCATGTTTAGTGCAAGAGGGAAATAAGAGCTGGGAAAATTTCACTGGCACTCTACATTAAGGTGGGCATGGGAAGGGCTGCCTGAAAGTATGCCGTTTACAGACCCCTGACACAGCAGAAAAGCTGCATCTGTAGCTGCAACTCTAGCTGAGAGAAGACAGTATTTATCCTGGAAATTTTGGATGGACCCATCCAAATCTTTTGCTTAACAGAGGAAGTGCTGCAGCACTTTGTTCCTGGTGGAAATTACTTTCCCTGAGCAGAAATGCAGCAGCAGCTGGGAAAGAAGCCAGGGCATAAGGTGGCCTGCTGTGTTCTTGGATTAGAGTGAGTAGGAAGTTTTACTAGATAAATATGACTGTAGGTGCACTGAGACTAAAAGCTTAAGTCCTGGCAGACTTGTTTTTTTGGCAGTAATGTTCAACAACACTCGAGCTCTGACTCTCAGTGGTGTACTTTGCCTGCAATGTAAAACATGAGTGAGAACACAGGTGCTTGTCACCAATCTAATAAGCAGCATCAATAAAACAATGCCTTCTAATTTTTTATGGTGAAGAGGTGTTCAGAATAATTGTGTTTTTGTGATTTTTTTTCCCCCCCACTGGCACACTTGCATGTGCAGTCTTTCCTCTTCAACAAAAATAATGATTTTTGTTATGGAATCATAGCTGAAGGGAAAGTCTTTGGTCTTGAGGAGCCATTAGAAAAACTTATTTTTTTCCTATGTATTTTTGATACATAATTAATTGCAGAGGAACAATGTGTCAAGCATTACTTGTCCTGTGTAAGAGAACACAGTTCCCAAAGAAAGGCAAAATGGCTTGATTTTGGACTGTACACACTGACATAAGAGTAGAGGTAAAAAGACTGAATTAACTTCTAATGTAGCTACTAATTTGAGACTTCACAAAAGCCACACAGTACTGAGTAGACATGTCAGCTTTTTCTAGAACAGTTTGAGGGTCTCTAACATACTGATGCATTGTCATCAAGAAATGGCCTTATACGTCTAAATATATCTGGCTTTCAGATGTTTTACAAAAGTTATTTTTAACAAAAATTCTTCGCTAAATTGTCTATGCCATTATTCAGTTCTAATTTTTCCAACAAAAATGTAACATAACCCATGTAGGATTTCTTTACCATTGCAGACTATGCATATGACCACTGGATTCCGGGGCTTCAAGCATGGAGCACCTATGTACCATGATTTATAATGCCGAGTCCTGTGACAGCAGTAAAAAAAAAAAATTTTAAAAATCGTGATCTGATATATCTAAAACATATATTCAACAGAGATGAGCTGACTTTAACCCCCCTATACCCTATTAGTGCCAAGTAATTCTCCACTCTTTCTTTTCCATCCCGAGAAATTACTGGAGGATATCTAAAAAATGATCTGTTTTCTGCAATTTCTTCTTAAGTATATGTGACATTTTAAAGCTCGTTTACAGCCACATTATTAATCATTTACCTAAAATTTATCATCAGAAAATAAACAGGTCCTCTAGCAATTTGCAAGAATCAGTCCCAGCACCCTAGGAGCACTTTTTTTGAAGGCTTGTGCATGTCTTTTGTTAGTGAGATTTAATACCTCTTCTAGAGTAGATGCACTGTGGATTCAACACTTTTTTTAGTTTAATTTTTCCCCTGGCACAGAACTGTATAGAAAAGATTTATTATTCAGTGGTTAAAGTCAGGCATCTTGCTACAAAGTTGAAACAAGAGGTCAGGCTTTTCGCTGCGCAAGCAAAAACACAAAGAAAGAAAATAGAAGCCTGGATCCTAATCTATTTTCCTCACTGCTTACATTTCTAGTGTTACTTATATTCTATCTATGTGCATCTCAGAAATTGCCTTTCTTCACATCTGTTCTGTACTTCCCTCAGCACTCACTGACTGCTATGGATTTTTAAAGCAGTCTCAGCACGAAGGGTTGATAACACATCCTTTGGAATCTGGATCTCATCCTATTCTGTCTGAGGCTCCTGTACAGGAGCTTTGAAGTCTGGTGGCCTCATGGTCAACACTATAATCCCACAGGAGCATCTCTAGTCCCAGTGCATTTTCGTCTCTCATTTCTCTCCAGTTGATTTTTTTTGTCTTGCTAACTAGCAGAAATACAGATAACTCTGTCAGACAGAAATTTAGGCTATGACCCATGATATTAATACTCCTTTTTACCTACTTCCACTCCAGGTGGAATATTTACAACAAACCAGCGGTTCTTCAGATTTCCAAAAAACAAAGAAGAAAACTTAAACAAAGTAACTGTTATTTATCTCTTGAGAAAATTCTTGACACTTTTTACTTTTTGAAGGCACAATATCTTATCAAGGCAAGTGACAGATACCATGATGAAGTCATACATCAAACTTGTTTCTCCATAAGGTAGTGGTAGTTTTGAAGGCCCTGATCCCACAGAATTACACCTACAATGTAGGATCACAAACCCCTGCAACACTGGGGATCTTAAGAGGAATTTTTTCATTTTATTTCTTTCCAAAGTTTTAGCACAAGTAATAGAGATCTCTATCCACAAGTCTCTTGTTGCTTGCATTCTTAATTGCTAGCACAACACATCAGAGGATTAAATCTGAAGTCTACTAGTCTAACAGCATTGTGTCAATAAAGCCAGTAGTAAGCTTAGGAAAATGCTTCTTACAATATTATTTGAGATACATTTGCTCTTTCTGCTTTGTGGTGATAGGAATTGTAACATTTGCTGGTGGAAGATTCTTTTCCATATAGTCTGTCTAATAGATATATAATCAAAAGGTCTTAGAAAAATTGAGAACAGATTGTTTAATTTTCCTTAAAATGCAGTTATCTGGTCGGTCTGAGCACCAGATATTTGTTCTCTTGATGGTAAGTTACTTTTCATTAAAATAGGTACTGAGATGGCATTGAGAGCATCTGAGGTGTTTGTAGAAGGACCTGTGGCTGTTATAGAATTTTTTTTTTCTTTTTTTGATTGTTTGTATATATATTCTCAGACATTTAAACTGCAATTTATAGCAAGAGCTAAGCCTAAAACACATCATCAATCAAGCTGAAAATAGTTGTATTTCATTTTAAAATTGTTAAACTTCCAAGCAACTCTCTTTAAACTGCTCCAGACTTATATGCATAGTGTTCGTGCTCATGACCTCACATATTCATTTATTTTCTTTAAGTTTCTATTCTAAGCAACATCTTTTTGAACTTTAAAATGTCAAGACTGTTCATTAGAATTAATTCTCTAATAGTGTCTACCCCAAGGTCACAGTCATAAGCTGTTTTTGCGTCATTAACTCTGAATATTTAAAAAACAAACATGAAAACAAAAGGAATCATAGTATTACTTATAAGAAGCTCTTAACAAGCATTCTGCATAGCAGAAAATAACTAACATTAAAAATAGCTTTAAAAAAGTTACAGAGAATGAAATAGGAAAGGAGCACAACCAAATGAAGTGCATTATTTCACTCCAAGTCCACAATTTGTCTTCAAGTTAAATATCATGTTCAGTTATTGTTGCCCTGTTCTCAAATAGCATTTAACTGAGAAAGTTGCTGAGAGGTGCAAAAAGAATACAGAATTATTTTTATTCAGGGACAAATTAACAGATTTGTCTCTTCAGTGAGGAAAAAGACAAATGGCTGGGAAGATGATAAAAAGTTTCTCATTTGAGAATTACTTGGTGAGACTGGTTAAGGAAAGTTTGTTTACTGCTTGCAGTACAGGAATATGTATGAATCTGGGGGTGACAGGTTAGAACAAAATAAAGAAGGCCTTTACGTAATGGTCTACAGATACTTGCTTCTCACAGGGAATAGCTTTCCAGAAGTTGTTTTGGATATAAAAATTTTACCTGGGTTCAAAAGTTTATTCAATGAAATCACATAGGAAAGTGCAATATTTGGCTTCTGCTCTTTCTAAGCCACAGAAAGCTGTTCTAAATCTGGCAGGGTGTACAGGTATGGAAATCATTAGAAGCCTGCCTAGATCTGACACTCTTCAGATATCGCTGCTAATCCAACTCAGAAATGGGACATGGACCTCGATTTTTTACACTGAATTGTTAAAAAGACATTTTTATATTCATATGTAATATGTAATAGGAACATATAGAAGACATTTTACTGTTTATTTGCTAACAATGTGATCAAAAACTAATGTTGTTATATATAATATTTTTTCTTCCTTAATTTGGCTAAGAACTGTATGAAAATATTATACTTATTTACTTGAACATATTGAATCCTGCTCTTTCAGGTCTCATTTTTAAACATGTAATATAAAACACACCCTTTTCCCTCTCTTCATTTGTCTCTGTAATTTGCACTGATTTGTCAATGACATAAACTGCATATTAATGTCATATTAAAATGTTAGCTGCTTCATTATTCCACACTTTTTTTCAGTGAAATTTTGTTATTCCCTGGAGATGAGGAAAAATAAATCACTGAAACTCTTTTACTAGGAAAATCAGATTTATTGCATTTTCTTCACATGTATAGTTTTGCAAGTAGTTCATACCCAGATAGTCAGAGAGAAAATCTGAAAATGACCTGTCTCTAAAAATGCTTAGAATACCATGGATCAAAGCAGTTATAATACATGATAAAGAATAAAAAAAAAATATAAAAAAAAGGCAAAAAGTACCTTCTTGTAAATATTCAGCTTTGCCGTTATTTATGGTCTGAAGTACTTGTACATGAGAAAGGATTGAAGTCTTTGCATAATCAGAATTATAGTATATGCTACTCCATAAGCATCTTTTAAATGGCTAAGAAAAATAAAGCAGTCTAAAAATTGCAGGAAAGGAGACAATCTTCCATTCATATACAAACATCTATATATATGAACATTATAAGAAATGAATGTGATGAAAAAACCTGGATGATTATTATAGAGTAATATAAGACATCATCTTGCAGAATAATTTGCTTTCCAATTCTTTTTGATGCTTGTCTGAAAACACAAAAGCAAATTCTAAAAAGAAGCAATATATTCAGTAAAAAAGGACAGAAAGAAATGGGAATAAATAAGAGTATTCTCTTCTTTGTTCTGTTGTGGAACAACTAGTGCTGTTGAATCTATGTGATCCTACCAGAACATATTTGAGTCTTTTCAGTGAATGTATAGTTACATCAGATAATATCACAGCAGTTTTCATACTCATCAATTCTATAAAGTTATATTCCTGGCTTCTGCAGAGGAGGATTCATTTAATTGCAAATTTTTCTTGCAATTTGATTTATTTTAATTCTTTTTATGTATCTTTTTTTACCAAGAACAGAATCAATGCATCAACAAAATTGCCGGTTTAAATCACAAATGTTGTTCAGAGTTGAAAACTTGGTGGTGAAAAAAATACACTAAAAAACAGAAGACACATGGAGAGCCGGGGAGGAAAGCAGTGGGCCTTTAAAAAACACCTTTAAAAACTTTGTTATTACTTGGCTATATTGTTATTGTTCCTTGACTGATACTTATATTTGTAATTATGTATCCTTTTCTGCTGGACATTTCTGTGCCTTTGCTATTCTACAGGTGAAAAGGTACTTTCTAACATCTATTCTGCATTGTTTTTCTTTCATTTCCACTTGCGCTTACTGAGCTTGTCATCTGAAATCATCTGGAAATAGTTTCTTTTGCAGTTATTAACCACTCCATTTAACAATGTGAGCACTTTAACATGGTCTTACTCTTTTCAAGTCATCTTTTCCTTTCTTTTGGTATGAAAAGGAAATGACTTTTAAAATCTCCGTAATTCCTATTTCCAGGAAGGCAAAATACTGTGAAATTTTTATCTTATCTACACAAACACTATGCTGCAGCTTCTTCTCAAATACATGAAAGTATAAAAATGCTGTGATGACAAATCACTCTGATTAATCAGATATAATTAACATACTTTCATATATTAAGGCACTCATCATTAGCAAGTAATCTAATCAATGAAACAAGGGGGAGTTTTTTCTGATTAATTGTTAGTACCTAAATTAATGATTGAATTAATAATAGTTTCAATTATTTGGATAAATAATTCCAAAGATAAAAGCTTTTCTTCAAATACTGAGAAAAGTTTAAAACATTTAAAACATTTTTTTGTTTATAGCTGGAAAACACAATATTACTTGAATGTAATTTACTAAATCAAAAAACGGACTTTAATTATAAATATTAGGGAAAGAAAAAGTAAAATCAGAGGAGATTTAAAACAAAAATAAATCACAGAACAGGTGAGGCTAGAAGGATTTGTTGGGTCCAACGTTTCCTAGTAAAGCATATTCACCTAGAGGAGATTGCTGGGGTTTGCATCCTGGAGGATTTTGCAGGAGACTCCACAACTGTTCTGGACAGCCTGCTCCAATGCTGCTCAAAGTAAAACAATTTGTCCTCATATTCATATGAAATTTTTCATATGAAACATATCCAGTGTTACTGTTTCTGCCAGTTGCTTTGTCCTGTCACTGGGCACCTCTGAAACAGTCTGGTTCCATCCTCTGGCACCTGCCCTTAAGTTATTTTTATTCTTTGACAATGTCTCTCTGAAGAAGCCCGGCTCCCTCAGCCTCGCCTCATGAGATGCTCCAGTCCCCTACAGATTTTTGTTGCCCTGTGCTGGACCTGCTCCAGCATCTCCACGTCTCCAGAACAGGACACAGCGCTCAGATGTGGCCACACCAGAGCTGAGTAGAGGGGCCGTGTCCAGTCCCGCTGTAAAAGGGGAGCTGGGAAGGATTCTTTTTGATAGATAAAAATAAAGCGCCATCACGGCAATATTACACGTGAGAACTATTAGTTGATAAAGAAAGAGAGGGCTTCCTACCGAAAGGGGGATAGAAAAGGGAGCAAAGAGGAGAAAAGAGAGACAGAGAGAAGACAGGGACCGTGTTACCGCGGTACCTCAGGCTCCCTGTCAGCATCAGCTCGGCAGACGGAGCGTGTGTGCTGCGAGCTGCGGTGAGCCTGCGTGGCTCCCGTGGCAGCCGGGCGCGATTTCCAAGCAGCAGCCGCTGCGTGTCCCTTCCACGGGTGCAGAACAGGCTGTTCCCGGGGCTAGGGACGCACTCCTGGAGCGGCTGCGGCTCTCAGCGCCGGGCGCGGCGGCTGCACCGTGGGGAGCACTGGAGCGCCCTGGGGTCGAGCTGCCTCGGGGAAGCGGCAAAGCAGGGCAGGGCAGGTGCAGACAGGGAAGACAGCTGAAGAAGCAGCAGGGGCAAATAGGCGAGGGGGAGAAGTGAGCTAAATTAACCCTCCAGGCGAGCCCTCCGCTCCCTCCAAGAAGCACAAAAAGAAACCCGGCCCCAGCTGTGTCGCAGTTAACTGTTTTTGTGTGCTCCAGCTCCTCCTATAGCCCAAATTCCCTGGCATTTTTCCCTGGGCAGTCGAGGATCTGCCCCAGTGGCCAGTGCGAGGTCGCGATGTAGGCCGATCGTGGAAGTTTCTCTGCCCTGCCCTGCCCTGCCCTGCTCGGCTGTCGGGGAAAGTGTGCCCGGGGACAGGGACGTACACAGCCCTTACAGTAGTTTTTAACCTCATGTATAACACACGTTGAGGCATAAATAAAAATCAGATTGGTCCCGCTCAGACCCGATCACCTCCTTTCGATCTGCTGGCAATGTTCTTCCTGCTGCACCCCAGGATGCCATCGGCCTCCTCGGTCCCCAGGGCACGCTGCTGGCTCATGGACAGATCGTTGTCCACCAGGACCCCCAGCTCCTTCTTCGCAGGGCTGCTTTCCAGGTCAGTCCCGAGCCTGTGCTGGTGCCTGGGGTTATTCTTTTCCAGGTGCATGACCTTACATTTGCCTCTTTTAACTTACCTATGTTCTTTCCTGCCCAACTTCCCATCTTGCCCAGGTCTCTTTGGGTGACGGCACAGCTTTGTGCTGTGTCAGCCGCTCCTCCCAGTTTTGTGACATCAACAAACCCAAAAAAGGGGACACTTTGATGCAACTGTCTGCTCAGTTAACCCACCTGCTCTTCCTAAAGTAATAACTATGAAGAGATGAACTATTAGCAGGACAGACATAACAATTTGGCTGTTGCGAGTGGGTTGCTGTGGATGAGGGGAATCACAAGGGGGGATAAAATTACTACTATTATGAACAAAGTGGGATTAAAATTGTAGATGGTATTTCATGTGAATTGGGACACCTAAGGATTAAATAAGAAGGTTTGTAACTAGTAGAAGGAGAGGAGTAAAAAAACCCCCATGATTCAGCTGGAAAATATTTAATTAAAATGTATTTGAAGTTATTACCTTCTCTGCAGTCCAGAGTGTTAGAAGGATATGGTTTAACATAACTGGATATGGTTCACCATAACTGCTAAAACTAAAAGCAAAATACATTTCTGTCAGACAGTCCAAAACTGCTGATAAAATTTTCAAATTAAAAATTAAGTTTTAGTTTCTGGACACACAATACTCTCTGCTGTATGAAGCATCAGTTTACTTTGCAAATTTGGCAAGAGTAAAATAATGAATGTTCAATTTTTAATGATGTCAAAAGTCACTAGAACTAAGAACACAGTTGCAATTTTTGTAATCTGTTTTTAATTGTGATGACTGTAAAATTAAAATGCAAATTAAGACTAATTAAAAATAAAAGTAATTATCTTCAAAATATGAAAAAAAATTCACAAAGAAATCTGTTAGTATTGCCTGCAATTCCTTTTCAGAAAGTGAAAGGAGAAGGGAAAGTGAAGGGAAAGGCAAAGGGGAAGCAATATTTAATAAAGCTTGCAAGCCATGTAATTTCTATATTGCTTAATTTATCTCATATCTAAACAAAATTTTCAATTTATTTTTTTTTATGATAAAGGGTAAATATGCTTTTAATGATTCAATTTCTCTTATGCCTTGGGGTATGCTAGTCTATGGGTTTCATACTTAATGGTTATTTCCTGCATAGCTTCATTTGACAAGCAATAAAAAAATGTTCAATGGAAAAATTTTGCAACTGATTACTGAAATCATTATAGTTTATCATTTCCAACTATAATACATTTTGCACATAATCTTATCTTGCATTATTTAATTGTATTTTTATTCATGTTGTGTTAATATTGGACTCGAGTTAATACGTATTTAACAACAATGAAAGAATTCCTTTTCAAAATCAATAACATCCTTGTCTTATTCCAATCCATTTACTAACTACTTAATTTTCATTCATTTATTCAATTAGTAGAAAGGTTTTCAGGCTGTGTGTCTCTTCAGACAAGGAAGTTTACTGTTTGTGTAAATATAAAAATCTGTTGATAAAAATTTGGTAATGGTTTTATTAAATATTCTTCTTAAAAGAGAAATAATGAAGCAAAGGTGGAAGGCAAAAAGAGGCAGAAAATCTTGGCAAAAGTAGGAGGAACAAATGGGCAAAATATTGGAAGGAAATCAGTATCATAGCAGTTGAGACCATAGGATTAGTCACAGAGTTAAATCCTTGGCTTATATTAGAAGGTGGAACTAGGCTGGTCCACATATAATGCTATACAGTGGGCAGATTTAGTTTAATTAGACAGGAGCACTCTTGGTCAGAATTGGTTTGCTTCTTAATAAGAACTTTGATGAATCCAAGATATTAAGTATGTGTGCATCTCATCCATGATACGGAATACGCAAGTAAAAAATTCCTTTTTTCAGTTCTTCCACTTGCAAATATAGAAAGGAAGAAACTCTAGCCTCCTTAAACTCAGTAACAAAATATCTTGTAGAACAAAAATTTATTAATTAGATTAGTATAATCTGTTTTGGTAAAATTTGGTAGCCTAGATTACAATTTTTTAATTTTCTAAAGTTTTGGAGTTCATTTGTTTATTTATTCTTGTCATTTTAGTGATCAGGATTGCAGCACTTCCCTGATGCACGTGAACAGATATGTTTTTCATGGACAGGTGAGTATTGTCCTGCATCCTGAGGAGTAGCAAAGGGAGGAAAAAAAAAAAAGAAAAAATGATGGATCTGTCTTAAATAAATTTTGCCAACAGAAAAAAAAAAATTACCTGTTAGATCCTCACCTGCCTTAGTTGAAATTTGTCATTGCATTGTGAGTTCAGTTAAACCTTGGAGCAATCCAGGTGGATTGCAATTAAACTACATCTGGAGTAATTCCTACTCAGCATGAACAGGACTGGAGGCAGCAAGCAACAGCTGTTCTACATTGCAGCTTTCTACTAATGTTACTGTATTTTTAGGACATTATAAATGAGCAGTTTATACACAGTTGTACCACATAAATTTGTACTCCTCTGAGCAAAGCTTAGCAAAGGGGTCCAGTTTAAAAAAAGAATAGTAATACTCTCTTATTTGAACTCTGTGAAAGTCCAGTACTCTTATTTTTGATCTTTTGGCATCTTATTTCCCTGGAAAACTCAGGTACTTTTATACTGAGGGTTCTTCTCTACACATGCAGATTGACTGAAAGAAGAAGCTTTAAATTTCTGTATCACTGAAGAGGAGGTGTCTTAAACCATCTAGGCATAAAGTGCAACTCTGATCTAAGGTAAAGGTAATGGAGAGAAAATTTGATACTTACTTCATATGATTAAAGTCAGGATTCATATAAAGTGCCTGAAATCCATGGAATGTTCTGATTTTAATATTTATGCAAAATCTGTAGTGCAATGAATTTGGGTTCTTTGGTGGTATTTTTTTGGTGTTGTTGTTTGTTTGCTTGCTTGTTTTTAATTTAAGTAATTACTCGTTATTTAAAAAGACATTCTAGCATCTTCTATAACTGAAGAGTTTGGTAAAAGAGGGATTATATTGCACTGGGTAGTTGAAGAGGGCTCCAAAAATGAGAAGGATCAAAAGGATTGGAAGGAAGATAAGTGATAACTGAAATATGATGTCTTTACTGTACATCTGTAAAGATGAGGTCTCACTTGGGGTCTAACAGGTATCCTTTGTCATTTCCAGATGTGTGTCCATTGCCTTTCAAAGAGTTTGTGACTGATTACCTGTTTATCACACAAACTGGCCTAATCTCTAGACTGTAACATGAACAGTAGTATTTCATATGTGACAGTATTGTGCCAAGGAGAGAGCGCAGGATTTCCAAAGAGTTGCAGGAATCACTTCTTTTAGTGGATCAATACAACAGCAAATTAATAGCCTTGGATAAAAACAGGAGGTTGAACTACTTGCAATATATTGTTTGAAGATTGCTGGGTTTTATGACATGAAATATGGTTGGTAAAAATGCTGAAAGTGTTAGCATATTTTAAGGGGGGTGGACAGCTCTTAGACACAAACCTCTGAAGATTTCTCAGTATCTGTAATAGAATATGAGTTGCATACTCATCATATTCTGTACCAGATAAAAAATGGATAATGGAAGTGGAGGATTATAATTTAACAGGCTTTGTCATAAACAATTTAGAAAGAGATGTGCTGTAGAGAAACCCAAGTTATACAATCCAAATCAGTTTTCTTTCAGGCACTGAGAAAGGTTAAACCCCACTTCACTTGGACTTATATAGTATGAGTATGAGGCAGCCAAACCTCTTCATAGCTGTTGCTGGATAGGGATGCTTTTTAGATTTAATGCATCTTATGTATTTTAGTATTTACTTCACAAAAAAATAAATGTTTATTTATGTTAATTATGTTTAATTATATTATTGACTATGAGAGGAGCTTATAGATATGTAGATAGATGAGTCATATATATATATATATACACACCATATACATATATATTTATATATATATATATATATATATATATATATATATATATATATATATATATATGTATTCTCAACCAAAGATTTTTTTTAAGTTGCCTTTTGTGTGTTAGGTTGCTACCCAAGAACTTAGATGCACTCCCTCCTCTTCCAGCAGCCTATTCCAGCAGCAATAAAATAAATGAAGGAGTTATACTGAGTAGAAAACAAAGTACTGCAGAAAAATCATACCTATTTAAAACAAAACAAAACAAACAAAAACAAAAAACAACAAAAGCAAACAATCAAAAGCCAAAACAAATACACAAAATATACAAAATACCACCAAATACACAAAAAACCCACCAAATACACAAAAAAACCCCCACCAAAACAAACAAACAACAAAAACCACCACACAAAATTGGACTGAAATAAAATTTGAATGGCAGTTACATCTTACAGTGTCAGGAGAACTGCCATAAAACTGAAGAAGAGATAGGGCCAGCTGCTATGTAAAACAGATCCACCTGCAGAGAGAGCTAATATTAGCACTGTTGGCATGAGTAAGACCCTGACATTTCATCTATGGAAAATTAATTGCTTTTGGGGCTCCGTATATTGACTAGCAAAAACTGCCACACAGGCATTTTCTAGGATGCAGCCAATATAATGCTGATGGATTTTTCCCTGTATATGAAAAAGAAAATCAAAAAATATGTGAATGAATGAACCTGAAGCAGGAAAGAACACCATGTTCAGCACACAAAGCTTGACTTCACATGAGGAATAAGAATAAGGAAGAAAGGAGGAGAGAAATGACACTACACCTAGGTTTTTACACATAAGATGAAGAAGCCTGAGTGGGTTGACCTTGTGTGGATGCCAGGTGCCCACCGAGCTGCTGAATCACTCCCTTTCCCAGTGGGACAGAGGAGAGAAAATAAGATAGAAAAGAGCTCATACGTTGAGTTAAGGCAGTTTAATAAAGCAGAAAGAGGGGAAGTTTGCACAGGTATAATCAAACAAAAAGTTTATTCTGTCTTCCCATCAGTGAGCGCTCTTCCGCCACTTCCTGACAACTCTCAGCACGTGTCACAGTTGCCCAGGAAGACAAACAATGTAAACAACAAATGCCCCACTCTGCTCCTCCTCCTTTCCTTAGCTTTTACATCCCAACTGACATCACATAGAGTGGAATAGCCCTGTGTTTAAACTGAGTCAGATGGTCTAGTTGTGTCCCCTCTCAGCATCTTTCCCACCCCCAACCCCTTGATGGGGGATGGCAGGAAATGTTAGCAGGCTGGCGCTGATGCTGTGCCAGCCCTGCTCAGCAGTACCCAAAGCACTGGGGTGCTATCAACACCTTTCCAGCTACTGGTGCAAAGCACAGCACCAGTGCTGAGATGGGAAAATGAGCTCCAACTCAGCCAGACACAACACAGAAGCAAAAGAGACTATTTGGCAGATACAAAGAATATTTTAGGTTGAATATTTGTTCAACCTCATGGGAACTGTTACAGTGAAAAAAATACAGACAGGAGATGATGGAAAGTTATTTACAGTGGACACAGCTTCAGAATTAAACCAATTAATATTGGACAAAGCTGATGGAGATTGCCATCTCCAAAACCTTCAGAACCCAGGTGAGTTCTGTATCTGCAGTCTGGCTGACAGCTTATTCCCATGGGCTGGGTGTTTAAATGCCCCAAGAAGCAGCCAATTCAGTGTCCTCAGTTCACTGAGCAAGTCACAGGGGTTGCTCTGTTATTGTCTTTCTGACTCCGACCAGGTCTTTGTTTAATGTAATTATCATGTTATCAGATAACCTGACAAAGGTTATAGAGCACTTATTCAACACGAGAAGACACAATCACGCAAACTAAGGTGGTGACAAACTAAGGTGGTGACAAAATCAGCAGGGTTAATAAATGTTTTTAACATGATCCACACAAGCTGATTGCAGAGCTGATAGCTATGACTTTTGCTGCTATAGAGAAGAGGAAAAGAGAAACCACAGGCAGGAGAAAAAGGATGAGAACATGTAAAATACTTATACAAACTGAAAATACACTAAAAATTAACATCTATAATATTAATAATGTATGGTGATGTCATCTTGAATTAGATAACAAAATAAAATAAATATATTCTAAAATATACTAAGGAACAAAAGAAAAGTACATAGGATTTAAGGATTTTGGGTCACATCATAGGGCTAATGATGCTAATGGCAATAAGGTTCATGTTTTCAGTTTTTCCTTCTAGCTATAGCAGGAGGTAAAGAGCTGCTAATGTTTAGATGAAACATTCCATGATATATTCTCTGATTAATGAGGAAGAGAAGAAACACCATTTTTTCTTGCATATATTTTCAGAAAAACTAAACAAACAGATAATTATTTGATAACCTTTGCATATTGCAAATTTTAAAGCCAAAGGATGTAAACTAGGGGATAATATGTGTATTATATAGTGTTACTTTATGGTACTGATTCTGTTTCCTTTATATTCTTACCTCTCATGATGAACTCTATTTTCTTCTTCCCATAAAGACACTTAGGTTATTTTGATGATGATAGAAGTAAAAATAAAATGAAATATATGGCTTTGGGCTCTTAGAATACACTACAATATGTCTGTGGATATCACTACTTTTATTATTGTCTTTGGAGGTTTTTTTGTTTTGTTTTTGTCTTCCTTTTTTTCTTTTCTATCATGTAAACAAAATACTTTTAAGTGAAGCATAAGAATTATGAATATCATATTAAGAATCCATGTAACCATGTTCAAATTTATGACCTTTACTGAGAGAATTCCAGCAAAATTGATTTACATTATCTTAAGGAGAGGAACTGTGTATATAGGAAATGTCAAAAATATTTAACACAAAAAACCTTTTTAGTTAATGGAATGTTAATGTTAGTTCAAAAATATGATTCTGGTCTTTTCCAGATTTGATAGAAATTATATCATAACTCTGTCTTTGTCTTCAAAAAAGTTCATCTAATGGAAATTTTTATGTAAAAAGAAAAGCACTTTTATGTGTCGGACATGTAAGCAAAAAAAATCATTAATGTGCTTAGAAAAAATAATTTTTTTTATGAACCATACAAAATGACTTAAAATAAAAGGAGGGTTCTCTGCTGCAGCCAATTACTTCTAATAAGCATTACATTATGTGAAACACAAAAAAACTAATAGCATTTTTAGCAGTTCTACTACTTAGGAAAAATTTGGGAGATAAGACCATAAAGAGAACAATAATGAACGTCGGTAATTTTTTTTTTTTGCCCACTGTCTTGATTGCTAAAAAAGTTTAATGCTCAACAACATGTCAAACAAAAAGACAAACAAAAAAGAAATTATGCTCAGGCATTATTTTCTACTGTAGGTGCAGGAAATTAACGATTAGAAATTGAGCGTGGATCACTTGGACCATTGCATTGTAACAGCCTTGCAGTACTGAACCAATAACTTCACAGAAGCCATGTCAAAGTATCACCCCAGGTAAGAGCCTGTAAAATCAGGTATTCAGTAGCATATCAGAACTAGAATAATAAACCTATAGCACAATAAGACAGAGACAGAAGACAGGATTTTCTGCCCGCCAGGAATCATGAAGTCATTCACAGAGTAAATGTAGTCAGTCAACAAAGTCAGATGCTTATAGATTCAATATTATCTAATCAAATTCAGATATGATAGTTATTCATGGGGATGTAAAAAGTACAGAAAAAGGTGTAAGATCTTCTCACACAGACCTTCTCAACATCTATTTTATTAATAGTGTTAGCCCTGATTCCAGACACCAGGGTTAAATCATACACCTTTCTTGAAACTGTCACTGAAGTCATGGATCTGTGAATTCAATCGCACCATCCGTTCTCAAGTCACTTTGCTGTCCTTCAGTTTCTCATCAATTGTTTTGCTTTTTTCTTCTACTGGTCAGGAAATCCGCAGAGGAACTCTTTAATCTTCATTATTTTGAGTACTTTCATATTTGCTGTGATTTTTATCCAGTCGGTTGAAAAACCTAACAATTTGTGCAAAGTGAAGGATGTATTATGGATTATTTCACTACTTTTGTCAGGACCCTTTTCAATGTACATTTCACATTGTCATGCTTGTTTTTTATTGACCATGCTTCTTTTCTCTCTATCCATCTTGCTAATTTTTCTTCAATACCAACCTACATTCATATAGCCATTTCCTACTTTTGACATAACTCTTAAATCCAGCAAGGTTGGTTTTAACCAAATCTTTTAATTTTTCCTCTTTCTAGTTTTAGAACATCTTGCTAGCCATTTTCTTTGATTTTTTTTTTTAAATTAGCCTCCAGTCAACACCTACCCTTCTCATTTCCCAAAACTTCTTACCTTTTACAACTAAATTCTCATTCTATTTGTTGCTACTCTGTTTTCTTTCTGTTATTTGTCTCTCGCATTTTTATATGAATATACTTTAAATTGTTCTCTCTTTCTCCAACCAGATATTTCCTTTTTTTTCTTTTCATATTTGTAGCTGTGTGTCTGGGGACTGTCTTCCTTATTTAGGGATTTATTTTACTTTTAAGTAAAAAACTCTATAAATATTGGCTTTACCATGAAATCAGATGTTTATGCTCTTTTTTGGTGCTTACTATGGTTTTCTGCATTCTTTGTTGGACCTATGAAGATATTTTCTATATTCCTCAAGGAATCTGGTTCCACAGGACTCACCAAAGACATTTACCCGTACAAAGGCATTTTAATAACTGTACAGATCTGGAGAGACTTTTCAGCTGTGGGATTCATGATTATATAATGAGGGAAAAATTTATGTGAACCCTCTCCCACCTTAGAAGGAGAAAGGAAGGGTAATAATAGAAGCATCAAGATGCCTTGGTGCTGCTGGCCGCACTGCTGCTGAGGGAGGTCAGATGCCATTGACCTTCTTGGCCATCTGGGCACACTGATGGCTCGTGTTCAGCTGGCTGTCAGTCAGAACCCCCAAGTCCTTTTCTGCTGGGCAGATTTCCAAGCACTCTTCCTGCAGTCTGTAGTGCTGCCTGGAATTGTTGTGACAAAAGTGCTGCCTTAGCATTTTGCCTGGTTGAGTCTCATACCCTTGGCCTCAGCCCACTGATACAGCCCGTCCAGATTTCTCTGCAGAGCCTTCCTATCTTTCTGCAGAATGACACTCCCCTGCAGACTGGTGTCTGTGAAATTACTCAGGATGCACCCAATCTCCTCATTTAGATCATTCATTCCTATATTAAACAGGACTGGCCCCAATACTGAACCTTGGGGAATCTCAGCAGTGACCCTCCACCAACTATATGTAGAAAAATTCACTACAATTCTCCGTCTGTCCAGCCAGTCTTTGACCCAGTGAAGAGAGCACCTGTCCAAACCATGGGCTGCCAGCTTTAGGTAGACAACATGCACTGCCTTTTCCCTCACCCACTAGGCAGGTCATCTGTTCAGAAATGTAGATCAGGTTGGTCAAGCAGGATCTGCCTTTCCTAAACCCGTGCTGGCTGGGGCTGCTAGCCTGGTTGTCCTGTACGTGCCACAGGATCATAATCAAGGTAATCTGTTCCATAGTCCTTCATAGCATCAAAGTTAGGCTGATAAACTTGCAGTTCCCTGGATCTAGCCCTTCTTGTGGATGGTGTCACATTAGCCAACTTACAGTCGAACTTCCCAGCTACCTCCCCATCTAAGCAGGACTGATAATAAATACTGGCTTGATGAGCTCTTCTGCTGACTCACTCAGTACCCTCAGGTGAATTCCACCCAGCCTCACAGACCATTCCAACCCTCTGAGTATCTAAATGGCACAGCAGGCCACTGACTGCTTCCTCCTGTTTTACAAGGGGTGTCTTCTGCTCCATGTCCCCGTCTATCAGATCAGGGGGTTGCTTGGCCTGAGGATAACTGTTTTTTTTTCTTAAAGACTGCATCAAAGAGGGCTCAAAAGTATCTCAGCCCTTTCCTCAGCCTTGGTAATGATATTCCTCTCTTAGTCCAATAAAAGAAAAGTGTAAGTTGATGTGTCTCTTGGCTCTCATGTCTCATCCTCTTCAGAGTTATCACTAATCAAGTTCTTCACTGCATCATCATCTCTCCTTTGATTTTCCTCCTGGCACACTAATTATCATCTATTACAAATGTAAATCAAGCTTGTAGCACTGAAGTATACTTAACATGTTGCATATACATGAATTGCAATATTTTATCAAGGATGCTCACTCCTAAAAATAATTTGTATATAACATTTAAAACCTGCTCTTGGCATTTTAAGGACTCTTCTCCAGTAAGCTCTGCAGAATTCAGGGAGAAAATGGAACAACTAGGGGGAAAAATAAGCCCCTCTCACTCTGTTTTAATGAGGCTATGCAGAATATTGTCCTTTCTCTTCCTAGCAAGATGCCATGCTGAGAGCTAGAACAGAGAGCTGTTGTCTAAAAATGTTGTATTTCTTCACAGAAAGATTTAGAAAACCCTGTTGGCTTTTTCAAGCCCTTAATAAAAGAGCAATTAGCTCAAGTCTTTATAGTTACAAGTTCAAAGGTTTCTATATCATGGATGAAAAAGAATTTTCTCTACTCAGTGTGTTTCAGGGGCTGTAAAATACATCCCTTGCTGTTACTGCAGAGGTTCTACAATTTTTTCTACTGATTTCAAGACTAGCAGAATCATACTTCAAAAATAGTCAGTGATGTGTATTTAGGAACCAGTTGGTAATTTCATGATTCCAAGTGTCATTTAATTTGTCTTGAAAAAATTCAGTGTCCACGAAAATACTAAATAATGAACACCTTAAAGTAGCATGAAATTACTTAAATTACTCTGTAATACAAGTTTGTATTTTTTTTTATAAATAGCTCATGTTTTGTTTGGGATTGTGAGGGTATTTTGTAGTTAAACAGACTTATTTACTACTGTTTACTGAGAAATTATTCTTTCACAGTCCAAAATAATTGAAATTTGTCTGCTCAAAAGATGACAGGATCTTACCATTTTGACATACAGAGGATAATTCATTTACAGGGATTATTTTTAAATATTAAAAAAAAATTAAAGATGGTCAAAAATTAAAGATGGTCCTAAGATCTGTTTTTATTATCATGACCTGTCCCAGAGTTTCTGTTTGGCCTTGGACAAATCCTGGTGAACTCCATGGTGATGCCACTTAAGCTCTGATTTTGCTAAACCAGAGTTAATGACTGTCATTTTAAAAAGTTTTCCTTTCTCATGAGAGTTCTTTCATGATTATACAGGCCACACTTTGATTCTTCCCATCTAAATCACACTGACTTAGGTGGAGATTCCATTAGATTAGCCTATCTGATAAAAATTCAGAGAAATATAAAACCTTCTGTAGTGACAGATGAAAGGTTTGGTAATTCATTGGCTACTGGATCCTCTGCTTGGATATGAATTTAGGAAATCTGTCTGATTCTAAGTAGTCTTATGGCCTCTTTCTTGAGCTCAAGACTACTCTAAATTTTAGGATGTCACGCTCCTCTATCCTCACTTTCGTAAGCTCCTGCTTAGAAGTCTCAAAAATCGGGGGACCTGGGAATTTGGCCACTCTTAGCATGGTCTTTTCAAAGCCACAGAACTGGGTTTTTCTGATGGAACACCATATTCATTTGGCTGAGAGGGAATTCAGACCAGATGGATGCCCCAGTTACCTTGTTGAGGTGCCCTGTTGAGATACAAGACTCAGGTGGCCAGGAATAGGAAGACAGATTATTTTCTTCATAACATGGAAAGGGAGACACATGGTGGAGGTTTTCAGGTGCCTTCTCATATGATTACTTAGGCATTTTACCTGCACATTTTATAAAATAAAATGCACAAGCAAAACACAGAGGATTAAGAGAAGTGTTGTTCTCTGTGAGGAGGTATTTTAACCTTGGAATGGGAAATAAAAACCCCAAACTTCTTTATATAGTCCATCGCTGGTAAACCTTAATTTCATTAAGACTGAGGGTTTTCTCTTTGAGGAGAGAGTCGTGGTTGTTGGTAGACTCTTCCTGAAGTACTCACCACATATCATGTGGGTGTAAGTTTTGAAGAGAATAGTCAGCTCTATTAATTAAAATTCAGTACAGTGGATATGCTTAATTTAAAATCCCTTAGAAAATTATGCACAGTTGGTTCATGTCCACAGATTTCTAAGAACTTCTTTGTTACACAGCTGCTGCAATTTTTATTTCTAGTCAATGATTTCTTTCATAATAAACTCAAGCTTTTAAAGCAATTTGTTTAAACTGTAAAAGGTAAAAGGACTGTAGCCTTCATAAAAAAGCAGCGATAGTAGAGAAAATTGCTGTGAATGATGTTCCGTCACGTAGGTGATAAAAAGGAATTAGAAGCAAGTGCTTCATCGATTGCTAATATAATCACAGAATCACCACTCTGAACTCTGGAAAGCAAGCAGCTGACAGTCTGGTTAAATCATTATCATTATACAATTAGTATTTTTTCAGCTTTAAATGTGAAGCAAGCATAACTCTAATTCAAGGCATTGAAAAGTGAAACCAAAGATTGTGGAAGGGTCCTAGAGAAAAACTTCAGATTCTGCATTACAAATGGCTGTTTGGTTTTGCAGGGGTTTTCCCTTTGGCATATAAACCACCCACAACGCTTCAACATTTGTGAGTCTTGGGGTGTCTTCTGAAAGGAGCCCGACATGTCTGTATTGACAGTCCTGGAAGAGCTTCAAGCTCCTAAATCCTGATGGGTGCCCTTGTCTTGACTTAGTATCACTGTGACAGCCAGGCATGCAGCAGCACTGCCTCCCAGGTCTGGTGTTACAGGATGGGAATTGTGAAGGGCAAGCCACAGCAACCTCATGGTGCCCTGCAGTAAGGGTGCAGGATAGTGCCCCAGAAGTTCAGAGCTGTGCCTGCAGTGGAATTTTTTGTTAATCATCAGTTTCCCTGCCTCCTGTCTTAATTTCTTGTCAGAGTAGCATAAGCTTCCCAGAGTAGTATAAGGAATCAGTGAAATATTTTATGGAGAAAAAAGGAGAATTTTACATGTGATTTAAAGTTGCTTTATAAAAAAATGCTGGAAAACATCATATATAGTACAAGATAAGAACTTTGCATTTGCGAGAGATTGGTCTAGTCATTATAATGGGTCTTTCCTATCTCTTACCTCCAGGATCATGAGAAATGGGATTAATATGGGTAGAATTTTTTCTTCCTAAACTTTTCAAATACCTAAATTCTACCATGTTCTTTATTAAACCTGTATCTTCACCTAGAGAGAATATTTTAGATGCCATTATATTCCAATAATATTTGATCCCTTTTTTTTTTCCTTATTTCATGAGGGAACTTACTTTTTTATGTATAGAAAGCATTTTTCAAACCTTCCTTCCAGAATATCCATGGTGATCTACTCAAGATCATTACTAAGGACACTATTGCTAAGAGACACATTTCTTTAGGATTTAAAAAATCTGCAAATATAATATGATATTTAAAAATGCAGCACAGTTTGGGTTTTCTTCATACATTTTGTTTTACAACTGATCATTGAAATAACCACTCAGTTTTCACTGTCATTTGTCTTCTATCAAATAAATTGTGATCAACAACACAGCTTTCATTACACTGAGATGAAACCACATATACTGTATTTTTAGCTACTGAAGTATGTATTTTACTGGAAAGGCATATGTAATGTAAGCCAGAATCTCTTTAGCTATGGGCTTACCAAAATTGCTGCTTTATAGGCTTCTACTCTTCTAAGATGAGGGGATTTTTCTTACTACATTTTTTATTCCAGTTTTTCAACTTCAATTGCATTAAGAAGAAATGTAATTCATGATCCCTCTTAATTTGTCTTGTAAAGGGTAACTTGTGCTTTTGTGTTTGTTTTTGGATTGTTTGGTGCTTTTTTTCTTGGGGTATGGTGGTGTTTTCTTCTGACTGCTGCAATTCTTAGTGTAGTGGAAACTCTTCTGAGTGAATAATTGAGTACTCACAGTATTAAAAACTTACATTTGTAATCTTCAAATTAATTGTATCCTTGTCACATATTTACTACAAATTCATTACTGCTAAAACATTTAATTTTTCATGAAATCTACAAAATCTTTATGGTAAGAAAGTAACATATTCCCCTTATCACCACTAAATGAGGAGATAAGGCATTGCTGATCTAGTCAGTCTTCATCACATTTATTTCTGGTTATGGAACAAAAGATTGCACCATTTCAAAGATTTTCTGGTTCTGAGCAGTGTATGTACCTCCTGTATCTTTGTGCCTAGAGCATCTGTTAATAGGAATATTTTCAACTCCAGCTGCCTAAAGGCAGATTGTAAGGAATGCATTTGCAAAGCAAACTGGTGCATAAAATGTGTAGAATTGTCTGTGCCGCATCAAATCATATTTCTTCAGTTTCATTTCAAATAAATTTACCAATCACTACAGATAATGAAACAGTCTGAGGGCATGATCTTAGAGAGTCAAGAAATAATACTTGGAAGTAGAAATGTATTAATTATTTTAAATATTTTAATTATCATTGTTTTTCTTTTTTTTTCCTAAAAATTCCCATTCTGTAGCAAGAAGAACTGTTAAGTCCAGAAAAAAATTGATTTATTTTTATGAAGATGATAATAAATTTATCTGGGGATGGAACCAGTTAATGCAGTAGAGGTCATGCAGATGCTGCCATCCAGAGGGATGCTGACAGACTGGAGAAATGGGCTGAGAGAAACTTCATGAAGTTCAGCATGGCAAATGCACAGTCCTATCACGTGGAAGACCCCCCGGCAGTGCTAGACTAGGCAGTGGTAGACTAAGGAGCAGCTCTGGCAAAGAGACCCCGAGGGCCCTGGGGGACATTGAGCTGAGCATGAGCCTGCAGTGTGCCCTGACAGCAAAGACAGCCAGCAGCATTAGTGGAAGCACAGTCAGCAGCTCCAGGGAAGTGATTATTCATACCTTTGCTCAGAGCTGATTACACAAATTCTAATTTCTCTGTCCTGCACAGGAAAGACATTGACAAGCCACCAGGGCAGTTGGGCCCGGATCCCTTGCCTGATGAGTTGAGCCTTAGAGACCAGGGCTTGGTCAGCCTGAAGAAGGGATGCTGTGGGACTCTTAACAAAAGCATATCCTTGCCTGTGGGGAAGTCAGAAAGGAGACAGAGCCAGGTCCTTCAATATAGAATCACAGAATCATGTAGGTTTGAAAAAAAAACTTTTTAATACAATTAAATCCAGAAGTTAACTTAAGCACTGCTGAGCCCACCACTAAGCCATGCAGTGCGGGGGGTGGATGAGAGTCAGCGGGCATAATTTGAAAGAGGGAAGTTTCTAGGTGTGAAACCTTTTCCCAATGAGAACACCCAGTCAACAGAGCAAGTTGCTCAGACTCCCCTGTCTCTGTCTTGGAAACTTTCAGGGCACCTGGACAGAGCACTGAAAAACTTTGCTTGACCTCAGAGCAGTCCCTGCTTTGACCAAGAGGTTCGGCTTGGTGAAGTATCTTTACACCTGAATTGCCCCCCAGTCCTATAAATAGGCTACAGTACTACATTTTCAAAGGTTTCTTTGCTTATATGTCCAGTTGAGAGCATTCACAAGACTATTTGATTAGTGTCGTTTGGCTACACTATATACATATTTCTGTGAAGCATACATGGTAAATTCCAGATATTACAAAACTTTTAACAATTTTGAATGATCATTAAATGGTTATTTTACTTTTTCTAACATATTATATCAAAATCAGAATGAATCTAAAGGGTTTTTATGCTAACTTTTTGTATTAAGAATATTATAATTTTATCCCTAAATTTCAGTATTAACAGAGATAGTGATGGACACAATTAGTGCTATCAGTAACATAGGCATAGGCCACTTAAACCACATAACATAGGTGATCTGATAAATTTTATATAAGTAATCAAACAAGGCATATTCTTTATAGCATTACAGGGGCAACAGAACTGCACAGTATAAACTGCTTTCCTCTCCTTGACATGAACACAGCTCTGTGTGTTCAAGACCTTCTAGAAAAGAAAACCAAAAAGCCTTGATGCAAAACAAAGGCTGGAACAACCGGCGTATATCCCTTCAAGATTTATCCAAGGAGAAAGTTATTCAGAACATCTGTTTTGCATGTCCTGTCTCCTTTAATTTATCAGAGCTACAATGAATGGCTTAGATAAGATGCACATACTAGATTAGTTGTGACCTAGACACTAAGAATTACATTTCATAACACACCAAATGACTTCAATAACCTTCTTAATGGCATTGTGTACTTTTAAAACATGAAGAGTTACAGAATCGTGATCCCTGAGAATGAAGAAGGAAAAAAGCCAAACCAAAAAAACCCACAGGAATTACTCAAGACCTGTACACAATCAAGTAAACATCAAGTATTTCACCAAGTTACTCCGGGTTCACTCCAACAGGTCCATGTCTTTCCTAGAGGGAGAGGACACAGGTGGGGCAACTGATCTGAACTAAAGTTACAAAAGTAATTTTATATTTGGAAAATTACAAAAGTAATATTCCATAGCACATGTTATCGTATTCTGCAGGAAAAATTGGGGTGAACATGCCATGCTCAGCAGTAAAATCTGGGATGAAGGAGGAAGGAGGTATGTCTGGAGTTGTGGCATTTGTCTTCCCAAGTAGCACTTCTGTGGCTACTTGAAGGCCTGTTTTTCTAGAAGGCCTGCTAAATACTTGCCTGCACATGGAGAGTAGTGAATGAATTCCTTATTTTGCTTTGCCTGTTCACTGTTTTTGTTTTTCTTATAAAACTGTCTATATCTCAATCCATTAGTTTTCTTGCTTTTACCTTTTTTATTCTATACCCCAGTGAGCAAAGGACTCTGTGGGGCTTATGTGCATACCAGGGTTAACCCACAGCAGCTGCTTGCAACACTCTAGTTCCCCCAAAGGAAAAAAGAAATCCTGGAGAGATTTTAAGTGTTTTCTGAATTGTGGAACCATCTGAAGATATGGAAGATCTGAAACCTGCAAGAGAGATGGATGAGAAAGATCTGAGATGCAGCCATTTCATTCAAAGATCATCCATTCTGGAGTAGAAAAGCAAGAAAGGTACATCAATCAATTCTCATTGACATCTATTAATCTGGTTTTTGCTCTGTCTTTCTATACTTAGCACCTCCTAGATGAACTAAGTTTTCTATGAAATACCAGTACATATGTATGCTACAAATTTTCAAATGGCCAAAAATTCTTAGTTAACAGTCTTACACTTACCATGACCAAAAATATGATATAGTATTGAATTTAGACCAATATTCTGTAGCTGAAACATTAATACACTTATTTACCAGCATATTATTCTTCTTCAGCCATAACGTTATCTTTAATTCTTCTGCCAACTGCCTGAACAGGTCAGGCTGACCTGCTAAAGCAAGTTGTTAAGGACATTGACCAAATGCCTCTTAAACCTTGACAGGCTTGGAGTATTGAACACACCTCCAAAAATCCAGTTTTGGTTTCTTGGTAAAGAAATGCTTCTTAATGCCAACTCCGAACCTCCCCTGACGCAGCTTTGAACCATTCCCATGCTATCACTGGATACCAAGGAGTCGAGATCAAGATGTCCTTCTTCACTTTTGGAAGGATCCTTTGGAAGAATTGTAAAACTACTTCTCTTATAAGTTAAAAATTAAATTACTACTCCAGTGTTGTATCATGGAAGTATAAAATCATTATGTTATTTATCAGTTCTAATCTTCAGCTTTGAGATTAGATCATAGACCAATCTTGAAACATTATTTGTTTGTCCAGTTTTGAAGACAGTATTTTGCATGTCCTTAAATGTCAGAGAATTATGAGATCAAGCAGGAAGCTGGGAGTCAAGAGTGAGAGAGGCCAGCAGAGAAGAAACTTGTCAAGTCCCACAGTATCTAATAAAGAGAGAGGGTCTGGGGCAGGGATTGTGAACAAGGTGTCTAATGGTCAGACAAGACTTCACAGACAAGGTGAACCCAAGACTAGGGGGGGACGTCTGTGCCGATGGGCCAAGGCCACGATCAGGGCCAAGATGGCAACCTAACTCCATCTATGACTCAAAGTGCCTGCATAGAAATTCGACTCCCACATGAAGAAGGGAAGGAGCCAGATGGGTTTGCTTCATCTCCATCTCATCCAGCTCTTCTCAATCACCTGATAATGGTTGTGCAGCTGCACTGCATCCAGCCTCGAGCAGAGACTAACAAGCACTTGGGGAACATGGTGTTTCCAATGGCCAAGACTGGGATTTTGCTCTTAGCATTGTGTAGTTTTAGAAAGAGGGTAAAATTGAATGTAAACACATTTCTTTGCTAGAATATTACATTGTACAGAATAATATGATGGCACAGCTACATGACAAGATGCCAGTTCCCTGCCAAAACACATCTGACAAAAAGCTTTTTGCAGCTTAGGAAAGCTTCCATCAATTCATACATTCAAACTGAAGGTATCATGGGAGACTCATTGGTATACAAATGACTTGCACCTGTTCTTTTAACAGATACAGATGAGAACAGTGGGATGCTGGCTCTTACAATGTAGAGCAGAAGGTATTTACCTTACCTGGCACAAATAACAAGTTATATTATTTGTTGTAAGATATAATGTATAATTTAAGATAAAAAACAAACAAGCAAAATCTTGACAGTACCAAAAAATACTTCCTTTAAGTAAAACATATGTTTTGTCAGTGAACATTGATTTCTTCACCTTCCAGAAAGCATAATAAGTCACTTGTCGCACCATGGTAAAAATGAGCGATACATTGAAAGGTATCTCTCACTAAAGAGAACACAGCAACCGGTGACAGATATAAGTAAGAAAAAGGAAACTATGTGTACAAGAGCAGTAAACTCTATGACAGCCATAAAGATGGGTACAGGATAGGTGTTTCCCTGGTTATATTACTATGTATAATTTACATTTAATTATTTATGTTATCCTTTCTTTATTTTTTGCCATCTTGGGTAGCAGATATTCTTCATTACATCTACATTTCACAAATAAGGTAATTCTTTATACCTTCTCTATTTTACTTTCTAGAGTTTTACAGAAGTCACTGATAAGTCTTTAAACTCTGTTAAATGGGAGCTTTTCTTGGGCCAGGTCCAGCAGAGGGCAACATAGACAATTAAGGGATTTGAGCATCTCTCTTGCAAGGAAAGGCTGAGGGAGCTGGGCCTGTTCAGCCTCGAGAAAAAACAACTGAGAGGAGACCTCATCAATAATATATATATAAAATAATCTGTGTCTGAAGGGAGGGCTTCAAGAGGATGGACCCAGGATCTTCTCAGTGGTGCCGAGCAATAGGACAAGGAGGCAACAGGCAGAAACTGCTGTGCAGGAAGTTCTACCTGAATCTGAGGAATAACTACTTGGCAGGTAACCATGCACTGGAAAATATTGCTCAGAGGGATTGTGGAGTCTCCCTCACTGGAGAGATTCAAGAACCATCTGGATGCAAACCTCTTTAATGTGCTCTAGGATAACCCTGCTTGAGCAGGGAGGATGGATCAGATGACCTACTGTGATCCCTTCCAATCTGACCCATTCTGTGATTCAGTTTGGAAAATCAGAGGCATTATTATTTGAAATTAAATGTATTTGAGGTGCTATTCAACCATAACTCTTAGGAAAATCATATATTGAGGAAAAATATACAGAGGAATTTCTGTTTTGAGGAATTTCTTCAGCTTTTGAAGCTCTGTCTTGCCTAGACTTTTGGTTGCTCAGTGAGGTACAAGTGTAGCATGAAGCCCTGAAGTACGGTCTGAATTGTGTTAACCATACTTTGAGCAGGAGCTTCAATTCTAGACAGCTCCTCCCTTCAAAATTGATTGATCCATTATCTAAATTACTTACTTAATCATGTCTGTGACATTTTTAAGGTTAACAAACCTTTCTTTAAAATGGATGGGGTGGTTTGTTTTTTGTTTAAAGAGAGTAAATTATAAAGGGGGTTGCAATTATCAATTTGTTCCTATTACAGGGTTTTTTCAGGCTGTCCTGAAACTTCTGAAATCTTAAATCTTACTTGCAGATATAAGCTTACATCTGTAGGGTTTTTTGTGCACCAAACTTATTTTGAGATGGACACACATGTATATATACATTATAATTTAAAAGACAGATTTTCTATACAAGGAAAAATGGCATCCTAAATATTTATTTATCTAGACCTCTAATTTGGATTTTATTTATTATTCACTAAGTCAGCATCATTATGGATTAGGTACAGTTGAAGAAAACTTTTCACATACAATTTCACACAATTTGATTATTTAATTTTTTCCTGTTTCTGTTGACAGAATTTGTTATGCAGTTCTTGTTTTCTAGTATATTTGCCTCTGCTTGACAATCGATTGGCATGAGAGAGAAAAACAAACAAACAAACAAAAAAAACACAAGGCAAATACCTTCTACTTAACTATTCCCTTTAGGTGCTCTATATTCAAGAATCTAATCTCTTTCCATGTAATTTTTTTTTTCCTCCTTAAATGCAAGTATTTAATTAAATTATCCCAGTCATACATTTGGCATTTTCCTGAACACACAGATGAAAAAAACATTCTCTTTCAAAAATTTTTTCTAACAAAAATCATAAGAGGCTGCAAAGATAGTGATGAAAATACAGTAAATGTAATTGTATTGAGGCCTGGAAAAGTCACAGTATAGTGGAAGATAGGTCTCTGTGGAGTCCTTAAAACCTAAAGATGGGAGATGTTTTAGAACAGGAACAGGCTTTGGCTCTATATGATGTCTACATAATTTTTCCATTGTTTAATAGAGACCAATAGATTTCAATGAAGGATAGCTGGGAAATTTAGAAAGATGTGGGAGTCAACATAAGGAAAAACTTGCACTTATAGCCTTGTTCAGAAGCCAATATACAGTGAAGACAATCACATCTTGTCATGTAAACTCCAGACTTGGGCTTTCAGCTTGGTACCCTGAGGTACCTCAGTACCTCAGGTACTCTTGGTACCTCAGTACCCTGAGGATGAAGTCCAGGGTGGAAAAGCTAAATGTTAAGACTGGGACTCAGTTGCCTTCAGTGGTCACAAGTGTCTTGCTCCCCTGGATCCATGGTGCAGGTCCAACTCGGACCAGAGGGTTTGAAGAGGTGCAAGACATGAGGCAGGGGGTGTTTTTCAGAGAGACACTTATGTTTATGTGTTAAATTGAAATCTTAAACCAAAAATCATCCAGCTCCACCCACCCTGCTTATTTACTAAATGTTACATTAAATGCCACAGTTCTTGCAGAACTCCCACAATTTCCTTGTGACATCAAGGATGCATTTGGAGGATGGTTAAACATGGAGCTTTCTGGTGACATATAGTACATAACGAATATAATGAGGTGACATATAGTGACATAATAAATAATCCCATTAATATGGGATGAACTCCCAAGAGTCTAAAATCCCATTAAACTCTCTCTCTTTATCCTTTACCATAAATATTACAGGTACAGGTAAATAGGAATTGCCTATTGATCAGGCAATCAACCACCTAGAGAATTAAATGAGACATTCTGTAGTGAAATAACCCATGAAATCAACCAACATCCTTGGTGTTTAAAGGAATAGGTAGAAACTGATGGAAAGAATAAATGAATGAAGATAGGAAAATTGTCTGATGAAGTCAAAATACCATCATCAACAACATTAGGAACTGCAAATCAATCACATCATAAGGAATTTTAAAGGAAGGAAACCAGCAAAAAGAAAATTACTTTTAATTTGGAAAGAGAAATTAAGTTCTGACAAAAAAAATCACGAAGTTTAATTAACACTTCTTGGTTGCCTAATAGAGGATGTCTGAATGCTCTATTAGCACTATGTATGGGAAGTTTTAGTTTTTACATGGTTTTCTCTAAAGTGAAAGAAAGTAAGAGATTGTGTTACAACTTTCATTTTTTTAATTCATGGTAAGAGAAACTGATGATAAATTAATACCATTAATCTAGTCACAGATATGGCAACACCTGGAAATAGGAGTAACTTAGAGCAAATAAATTTCTTAATAAGACATGGTAATCTGAAAGACTCATCTTAAAAGAACTATTGCTTGCATTTTTCAGTGAAAACCGACATTCACTATGTGTTATTACTGGCTGCTACATGATTTTTCTCTCTTGATATTTTAATAACAATTTTCTATTGACATAAACAGATTTTATGTAAAGAGATTTTGTTTTATGTGTAGAAAGTGCACAGTTTGTCCATTTGAGAAAGTGGCTTGATGTTTCTCTTAAAGGTATATATTTAAAACATACAAAAGAGAAAGTATTATAAGACACAGAGTGTTTTGTTTTGAAGGTCCGTAAACAAAAATTTTGAATTCAATTTGATTTTAAGTGATCCTGCATAACGTTCTTCATTAAAGGTGAAAGCAGATAAATAACAATTTTTCCTTACAAACCTGTTATGGAGTAAAATGTTGATTCATGATAGTGATGGACAAGACACACTGAAAACTTTGACAGGGGCCTATTCTGGCAGAAGGTTTCTCAGCAGGGAAATATGGGCATATTGGAAGAAGAAAGTCTGCTCCAGCTGGTCAGGATCCAGATTTGTGTCATTCCAGCCTAACAAGAGTTGTCCCTGGCTCCCCTGAGGTAGCGGACCAATTACAGCTGGCCATTTCTTCAGCTGCATAAATGATTTCTTGGTAAACATAGTTAATTAATAGGCTGACTCAGTAAATATCTACTCCTTGACATTATAGACAAATAAAAGTTTTTCCTTTTTGTTCAATGAAACTTAAATTGCATCTTTTTACTCAAAACAATTTGTTATGATTACCATTTTCTTGATAGCCCTCGTCAGGGGAACCACTTAATTGCTACTCCAAAGATTTTACAACCTTTTCAAACAGTCAGCTTTAAGGTAGCTAGCTACCACAAATCCAAGTTTTATTGGACCAAAAATATATAAAAAAGCTTTTCCAGTTATAAGGTGAGATGAGGAATTATCTTTTTGCCTATCTTCTGGAGGTTTTGGGTTGTTTTCTTTAATTTTGTTTATGCTTTTTATTTTGTGGGGTTTTGTTGTTGTTGTTGCAGCTCCAAATGAGCCAGTTCAAGCCAACAGTGAAACACACATGTGCTAGAACTTACCACCTGCACCACAACTTATGTCCTGAGTAGAAAAACAGAACAACATAACCCTAGCAAAGAGACTTTGATACCACTTGCCAGGAGATTTTAAATTTTTGATGTTGTCATAAAGAGTAATTGCTTTGGCTTGCTGTCTCCTAGGTCGCATATGAATGTACACTACCAAGATAGTTCTTTGCTGCTGTCCACCATATTTGAAGTTTATATATTTGCATACATTAGCTCCTACTGACCTGTGTCTTTAGTGTCTTCGCATCTGTCCCCAGACTGTCCCCAAGGTGAGTTCTAGGGTTTAGAATGATTATTTATCACATGAAAAGAGGCATTTAATTTTGCAAGGATTCAATTTTCTATTGAAAGGTGAGTGCAAGCCTAAAACTCCTCTGCATTTATGAATTAATGGATTTGAACCTTTCATTTCACTCTTTTTTTCACCTAGTAAAAACTAGGTTCTTACTTGCTTCTGTGGTCTTAGTCTATATCTAGTACAATTCTGCATCAAAATATTTTAATAAATATAATGCTATAATTAAAACAAAAATGCAGATACAGCATTGAAATATCAGTAATGAGTTAAGATAATGTATGGCCAGAGAAATATATTTAAAAGCACATATTGATTGTAAATACTCAAACCAAACACTTATTCTATGCCTAAATTTTTTATCAAAAACATTCCTCAAAAGACTGAATCCCTGCTTCTGAACATTCCTAACAAACGTCATAAAAACTGAGCTGTTAGAGGTTTAGCTGGAACCTAAATAAAATTGGGATCTAAAAGCTTGATTTTTCTTTCACTTGTGAAAATAATTTATTTTTCTAAATTCTTCCATCCCCCTAAAACAATAATTGTGGTGAACTATAGCATAAAAAATTATGCTTCTCTTGAGGATGAGAAGGCAGGCAGGCAAAATGAGATAAAAATGAGCTAGTATTTGGCAGCAGGGGAGGAGTTAAAGTGTGAGATTGTACTGATTCTTTTGTAGAGTTACTTGAAACATTTCAGACTGCTTCATAATTAAAATATGTAAAAAGTACATATTGTTACAGGAAAAATATTGAAATGTCTTAAAGATTCGGTACTAAGTTGCCTACTACATGAAGAAATTATAATTATGCAATTGGAATTTCCTACAATATTTCAAGGAAAGCATTGGTTTTGGTGAAGAGGTCAGTTTATCTGACTAAAATGATATAATTTCCTGTTGTAGTCTAGATTTTGTGTACAGTGCTTGCACCATTTTCCAGACAAGACTTAAGCTTGTTTAATGTATGTGACAAAGGAAGAACAGCTTGTAGAAATATCACACTATACAGAAAAATGGAGACTTAATATTATTAAGGAGAGTGTTGAAAACAATTATTTAAATAAAGCAATTGGTGCTCATAATTAAATTTCATTGTTTCATACACATATCCCTGCTCAGTAGCATATAAAGACAGTTATGAAATATGCCTTGAACATATAGTATTTTGGTGAATTTCTAATGTGATGAAACCTACTTGAACTAGTGAATGTATACACAATTGCAAAAAGAATAAATTATTTAAATGTCTACTTATTTTCAAGCCTATGACTGTCTGTCTGGTTTGTAAGAAGCATGATATAAATATGAGTTTGTTTTAGTATAATTGATCTCATTGTATAAGGAATAAAAAACCAAACCAGAGGTATGTAGCAGTTTCCTTTGAGCAGAGCTGGTATACAAATCTCTCTTATTTTCATTCAAGGGCCACTGTACCATTATACCATCCAAACCTTGTTATATGAGAAGAATTGTATTGTATTGTATACTGAATAAAAGCAAGTGATTGGATAATAAGATTGAGATGTTTTGGAATGCACTAGAACGCTGTATGCAGTAACTATTACACTTAATTTTTACGCATTTTCTTTTCCTCTAGCTTAAATATAATTACATTTGTAACACAAATTTTTCAATAAGCAAAGGAAGGTCAGAGGTAGCTCTTTAAAATCAGTGATGGCCATGCTAAATCTTATATATTTGCTGAGACAAAAATTCTCCAGTAACCACTGCTAGGTATAAAAATGCTCAGATTCCAATAGGAAATCACATTTTTGCTTCAGGCATCTGTTGTACAAATGTATAGTCCAACTGTTAAAACAGCATGGATGTCAAGGAGCAATTCCTCAGTTGGTAAGGAATGGGGCAAATCTGCCAGGAGGTTCCCACCCACAGAAAATGAACAGGGTTCTTGAAACAAGTTCAATGGCTTTGTCAAAAAGAATGATAATTTTCCCTTTGATATTTCAGTCTATATTTTTTATTACACTTGCTATGAAATTGTGATTAACTAAACATGCCAAGAGCTCTTCTTCTGTGAGTATGATTAGTCTAATGGCTCTTTGTCATTTGAATTTTACACAAAAAAAGGAAACTTCCCTGATGAGTAGAAGGAAATAAGGAAGTGTCTGAGAATACAACCTTATCTGAATGTGAGTGATTATACTATTTCTCTTTGGAAATTACTATGAATGGAGTTTATTGTAGTGCTCTCTTGATTATGAAGAGCTTACATGTCAAAATGTTGAAACACTAATAGCTTTTTCTTTTCAACTATATTTGGAATGTGTAAAGCAGTTAATTTTTTTAATGTTCTTTTATTTACATATAATTTCTGTATATAGTTCTTTTCTCTCCCTTACCTTCTTCAGGATATGAATACCCTGCTAGATCAAAATCATTTTAAAGTTTCTGCTATATGTGCTAATTTTTGTTGTAAGAAAATATTCTGTAATTGATGTATAGAAGTCTTACAACAAGCATTTTGTAGATTTTTTAGACTATAATACCACACACATTTATTGTATGATTTTAAACTTTACTATAATTTTAAAATAGAAAATGAATTTGAACATCCAATCTTGCCTAAGAAGAATTTATCATTGTCTTCTATGGATAAATCCTTCTGTACAAATAAAGATATTAAGTAAAATCTTTAGCCTGGTGAAGACTTTAAGAAAAAGGTTTCTAGTAAACTATGTATTCTACTAAGACATATAAGGCACAACACACAGACAAACACAAGACCTAAGTAATCATTGCATTTGTTTCAATTGCTCCAGAAAGTTATTTTGATTTCTAGTTGGCACTTATTCTAAATTCTGTTACATGGATTGTGGGTTCCATTAAATCTTCTGAATCAAAATGAAAATATGAATAAGCTTCTTAATTGTTTCAGCTTAGTTAAGCATACTAAACTAATAAGAAAAAAAAATATGTGAAGCTTTAATTGCCTTAAAACTTGTCTTTAATAACTTGTGGTTTGTCAAATATACACCTCATAATTTTACAGAGCTTGCTTTTTCTAGCTTGGTGTGTGTGTTTTACCAATCACCTCCACTGTGCAGCAACAGAGGCAAATTATGAAAAGCAGAATTATTTTTTGAAGTGCCGTGATTGTTCACAATGAATTACCAGTGTCACCATCCCTTAATACCAACAGCAAAAACTGATAGTGCCATGTAGGAATCTACTATAACAAAGCATTTTTCTAGTTAATCTGTTAGACTCCATATCTGTGGCACATAATGAGGATTTTTTACAAGAGGAAGAGAGAAAAAGAAAGCTAATATGTTTTGGAGAATTTATTTATAAAAAATGAACTGGTTTTGGTAAAGGTTTGTTATGTTAAGAAACTAAAAAATAAAATAGATGAGGGGGTGACACACATAGAACTATTCAGAATAGTTTCTCCAGATATTAGAAATGTAGAGTAGGAATTATTTTGATTTGGAGATGGGTTTTTTACATTTTAAAAATATGTATATTTGGAATGTAACTCCCAAAGAATAAAATCATGGCAATTTGAATTGACACAAATGTTAAGAGTTAAACATAAAAGACATTTCTAAAGTTTTCAAGAGACAGGTAGATTTTTGTAAGTAAGGCAATTTTTGTTTAATAAATGAAGAAGTAAGTCATCCTTTTAACATCAAGAAGATGTGAGATGAAATAGCATTAATGTAAACAAATGGTCAAAAAAAATGTTAATGCAGCTCAGTATGGAGGTTCTCACACCGTGCTTCATGGTCACTGGAGACATCTCTGATCAAATTTGCCAACTTGGCTTTTTAATATTTCCAGAATGCATTAATTTCCAAAAATATGTTTTACTAGTAAGCAGTGTCTTTAATTAATGCAGTGATGTCATATCATAATGAATGACATACACATGGCATTTTAGCACATATGAATGGCTGAGGGACACCAGCTGAAAAGTTTGGTAACTCCAGGAATAAAAGCTTTCAGAATTTTTTTAATTTTATTTTCATGAAGTCCAGCAGAAAACTGATTAGGTAGACACATTCTTTTTATGAGAAATTACTTTTTTTTTTACAAGCCACTACAAGATAGCCTGCTCCAAGATAAATCTCATTGAGGAAGTTTTTCTGATAACAGAAGTTATATTTTCAATATAATTCTACTAATATTTTATAAATATACAGGTTATTTCTTTAAATATATTATTTAACTACATTGAAAGATTTTCTTTGGAAGAATTTTGTTTATTTATCACCTATTATTAGAATAATATATATATTGCTACATTTCAAACCTTAATATGTAACACAAAGGACATAGTAGTTCAGGAGACTGGCCTTACATTCTGCATCTACCTGACTTCTTTTTTTCCTCAGGTGCTCAAGAGTATTTCTTGTTGAACTTAAAAGAAACCTTCATTATATAAACTTTATGGTATTTTTCTTCCTTTAGGGAATTTTCCTCATAATAATTCTTTTCAAAGAAAAGTTATGTCTGCTTCACATCTGGTAACAAATATTTTCTGACATCTTTGAAAAGAGGTTAGTGGGCCTGGTCCTGAGCCTGACACTGGCAAAAGAGGAGCTGTAATGTAAATAGATCCTTGCAGAAGTACACAGTAACTTGAACTACCTGGGAAATCAGCTGTTGTAGTAAGCCCTCTCCATCCCTGCCGTGCTCACGCATTTACAAATGAGTAAACATATCCATCTGGCATGCTGTCAGCTGAGAATACTTAGAAATACAGGGCAGATATTCTTTCAACCCTGATTTTCCCTGTTTCTGCTAACAAAAAATCAGAGAAGACATGCAGACATTTAGATACACTACGAGTATCCTGACGGGTTCAGAATAAACCCTCAAGGTCTTTATATGACCATAAAAATCTAAAATAAGTTAGTTTGGAAGGCACCTCTAGAGGTCCCATTCTACCACTCCTTCCTCAAAGAAAGAGCAAACTTCAGAAGTAGATCAGATGGCCTAGAATCCTTCTCAGTTAAGCTTTGGGTATCTTCTATGTTGTATGTGTCATCACCTTCTTTAAAGCTCACTATTTCTTTATATTGACACCTTATTCCTGATTCAGATAGACAAATTCAGGTGTATGATTCAGTAATAGGGACATCTGATGCCATTTGATATCACCTAGACATGAGACCTGTCTCCACCTGCCAGAAGAACATGGGGCTCTCACAGGTCTCATAGTGCACTACAACCTTGTGTGGATGGCCTGAGCAGCACAGAGGTGAATTCCAGTCTAGTCAGTGTCAAGAAGTCATCATGTTCAGCCTAATTTACCAGTTTAGGACTGAAGTATTTAGAGCTAGATGTCTAAGGTATTAAAACATTAAGTTCACAAAAATGTTTTTTTTTTGAATACTTGTGTCAGGGTGGGTAAATCATTCCTTCATTAATAGGAGTATTCACATTACACTGCCTAACTGCCAGGTGGCAGGAACAGGTAAAGTAAATCCCATCTTGTATGACCTACATATGTCAGGAGCATTAGCTTAACTCCTACACATTGGCTTTGAAAAATCTTCCTGAGAAATGACACTAGAATGTCATTCACTTTGTGTTATGGATGTGTTTGCATTGACAATTTTTGCCTCGTCTAAAAAGGTGACCAAGATTTATTTATTGACTGATTGATGAAGATAACACACAGACCCTCCCTGACAAGCTTTGGTGTTTTAATTAATATTATGTACAAACAATAACCTTCCTTAGACATGTCATACAGAAACTTTTAATAAAGTATGTGAATACTTGCTCTCATTGCATGCTTTATGAGATGCATATGCATCTCATTATATGCAGGTTGTGTGCATTTGTATTTTTTATGTAATGGGAGGTTCAAACCATTTCTGCTTTAATTTTTGGTTTCAGCTTTTTCCATTCTTGCCCCTTTTTTCACATAGTTATATCTATTTAAAAGGCATTTGTACATTTTTACTAAGTGGGCTACTGGCAAATATTTTAAGCATTGAGAAATTCAATTTTAGTAGTGCAAGGAACAAAGGTGTGCTCTTCAGGAATAAAGGTGAACTCTTTAGAATCTATTAGAAACATGACATAGTTCAAGAGCTCCCTCTTCTGACACCAAACACTCTCAGAATACTTAGTCTAAAAGAAAATCTCCTATATGGGAAGGTAATTTAATGGCTCTGCGAGTCTCAACGTTTACATTTTTTACCACTATTTTTTTTTTTGTCCAGGTCAAACCTGAGATTCTATACAAGTTTGTTACTTTAAAAAAAGCAATGCAAATGTTGACCTGCACCTACCTATATTTAGTAAATCATGCATTTCATAATGGGGAAAATTTTTTCCACAGTAGGAATAGCAGTTCACCATTTTATTATATGTATTCTTAAACTAGACAATAAAATATGATGTATAATATATATGTATATACACACACACGCATATATATATATATTTATATATGTCCTGGTGGGACAGGACCACTGAACTGTAGTGGAGAACAATCACAAGCTTTAAAAATCGATCACAAGCATCACTTCATTGAATGAAAAAATTGGGTGAGATTTTTAACTCTGTACAAATTTACTTCCCAAGGTGATGTTAGAATAATATAGATGTTAATCTATGTATAAATATGCAAGTAATGATGAATTCTTCAATATTGTTTTCCCCAGGCTAGAATTCAGAATCCAATATTAGAACTTAGACTTCTGTTAGAAAGCACAGCAGGACACAGACTTCAAAATGGCAGCCAGGAGGAACAGGATAATTAGCAAGAGCTGCCAACAGCCAGCATTCTTGTTGAGAGTCCATTCAAAGATAGAAACTGGGAAGTATGGAGAAATTTTCCTTCAAGTCTCCAAGTGTTATTTACTTGGAGATGGTCCACTTGGGATACAGTGCCCTGAAAAACAGCTATTAGCTCTAAATCAAGCAAAATAGAGGGCCCTTCTTCCCTCTGCAAATTGTCTTTTTCTTGCTCTCAAGTTTAGTTTTCTTTTTAATGTAATAAATACTTCTCTAGTATGTATGAGCGCAAGGGGCCATTCTTCCCTTCAGTAAGTCCTGAAGCAGGGAAAAATAAAGAGAAATTATGCATACCCTATAGGGCTTAAATACTAAATCCAACCCCTGAAATCTGACCAAAAATAAGCCATTTGACTTTTGAAGAGATTTCAAACGCCTCTTTCTCCCCCTTCAGATGCTTTAACATTCGTTCTTTGAAGTATCCAAAGCTGGAGGCCTGATTGGATATTTTATCATTTTCTGTATGCTGAATTAAGTTTTACACTTGGAAACAGACCTGCCTTAAGTACATTTGTCCTTAATGATGAAAACTAGAAGTAGATAGGCTCCGAGAATAATTTTTTTCATGGCAGCATCTGCATAGCTGAAAAGAAATAGGTGGACACCTTTTCACCTTCTGGGGCAGGGGCAGAAGTCTACCACACTGAATCCATTCGGTCAAAATAATTACAAAAATGTTTACTTCTGAATGGCTAAACATGATGTGTGTGTCACAATATTCAGCCACACCAAGGTAAACAGATTTTTACATTTGTTCAAAAGGAGCTCCCTCATGGCACTATTGATTTAAATAAACAAAACTAGAGATGTATCACATACAACAAACTCAAGCTTAGCTACATTTTTTTAAAAGATGTTATAGTTTTAGATTCTAAATTTAACTTGAAACACTGCTTTTTTGGAAAGCTTTAGCAAAATCATGTTGCTCATTTGACAGGCGTGAGCAAGGCTGGGTAAAGAATTTGTATTACTTTGTTAACACAGTGTAACACAGTGTTACAATTCAGGAAACAAACTGTCTAATAAATAATTTGATCCGTAGAAAGATTTGCAAGTTCTTCGGTAGTCAGAATCATAGTCTTACAGAATTTGCAGATACATAAGCATGTTTTCTTATAGAGTTAGATTCTTCCTTAGGATTCTTAGTATCCTTCCTTAGTATTTTCCAACTCATTAATATTCCTGAATATTTCCTTATCTGATCCTCAGCCTAGAGCTTCTATTACTCTTCTTTATCTCCAAAAATTCTGACAACTTTTTGTTTTATATATATATATATATATATATATATATATATATATATAAGAATATGGTTTGATGGGAATTTTTGCTATTGTAGGATTTTCTTAAAGTCTTTATCTTTGGTATGCTGTTAGTTTCCTCAGTTCTAAAGATAACCCTTATAACTTATACCTTAAGTCTTAATGAGTTCATATACCTGTCAATCAAAAATGCTCAGCTATTAATTCCAGTCTTAACACAGAGTTTTGAGACCTAGTTTCATCACCACCCTATTATTAGGTTCTTGCTCATCTCTTGAAATATTCTAGGTGTTTTTGAAAAATCTCTGAAAGAATGTTAAAGGAGTGAGAGCCCATCCCAGCAAGCAAGAACTGCTTTTGACATGCAGTGCTCATTCAGAGCCTTACAGAAACTCCAGCAAATAGCAGATAAAAAGCAACAAAGGTCAGCTTTTAATCCATCTTTGGTGTAATTTTCTGTCTCAGATGTCTTCCATCCCAATGCACACACAAATTTATTCACACAGTTACCACTTTCTGAGAACTAATCCTAGGCATCTTGTGGGAAACAGAAGGAAGTGAAAGAAAGAAAATATAAACAGTTGGTCAAAAGCAACATGGTCAAGCTATTAAAAAAATAAATACACAAGCAAGAAATAAATATTTATATTCACATTTAAAGAAAATTTGAGAAATAAAAAAAAAAAAGAAGAAAAAAGAGGTAGGTGTATTTCCTGAAATAAATTATCTCACCAACTTCAAATGAGTATTGTTATTCACTGAATGATCAGTATTGCAACCTTGAGCTTGCTGGTTTAGTGACCTCACACCAAAACTCTGTATCTAGATATGAAAATTAATGAGTTTGGAGTCTGAAGTCATAAAGTTTCAAAAGAATGATTTTATAGGAATGTTTTTATTAAGAGTAAATGATTATTGACAACACATACTTTATCGGGAGAACCATTCTGGACTAAGGAAAGACATTTACTTCATCCTGTTACTGATTATGTTCTGCTTTAGAGTGTTTTTAGCAACAGAAACCAGTTTTATAAATTGTTGCCTCAAGGAATTTCATTTTGTAAGGTGTCTTAGGAAGGCTTGGTAAGAGCTACTACTTTTCTTGAAGTGACAATGTCTCCTTTGGGGCACTGCATAAATTTATTATGAAACATTGAAATGAATAATAAAACTATATTATCGAACTAAAACTTATTAGGGAACATTCATCACCTTCTTCTGCCCCGAAATCCTATAGAAAACTGCAGCATCAGTGTAAAATCTTGTGAATGCAGGATCCTTTGGATTAGAATGTATCACTCTGACATTTATTCAATTTATAATGGAAAACATAAAGTAGATAGTGGTCTTTGTGATTATCTCTCTTAGCAAGTCCTGAAGTACACAGCAATTTCATCCTTAAGCAATGCCCTTTCTCAGTCTGTTACAACGTTCTTGTTTTACATAAAATCCTTACACAAGTGAAGACACCTGATAGATACCTTAAATCTATTCTGGAAAAATATGTTGGTTTTGCAGCCAACAAATGCTTCTGTATATTGACACATTGAGTTGAGAACAGTACAAAGATGTCTTATTGAACCTCCTCCATTTTACTCTTAACTGTGATGTTGAAGTTTCACTACAATCAATTAGAAAGCTGATACAAGGAAAACCCTTTGAGATTTCCCTCTCCTCCCAGTTTAAATTTAGCAGTTCTCATAATCTTGTGGGTTAGGGCAGTGTAGAATGATCTCTGCCAAGCCTCATTGTTTCCCGTCATAAAGAAACTCCAGCCTGCTGTTGGCAGAATTTTTTCTCCTCAACTGCAAATATATTAATTAATGCAGCCTTGTAATACAAACAACCCATCACTCAGCACCACTCAGTACAGTGGCAGACTTCCCCTGGTCTTATCCTAGCTGAACTACTCAATAAACTACAACCACCTATTGAAAGGAAATACTTTCTGGTCATAAAAGAACTTTATACCCCTTTGAAGAATTTCTCAAGCCCACACCAAGGAATATAAAATTAATTGCTTAGCAACACTGGTCCCAGAGATATGTCTAAACCAATTTTGAAACACTCCTGTGTCCCTGGCATAGGTGGGGGAGCTATATGTTGTAACCAGAATCAGCCAAAATCCAGGAGCATGTGTGCCCCATATAGCAGCCCCACATATTGGCTCATACCATAGAAAACCAAGTACTAGAACTGAAAAGGAACTTTAAGGCTCTCTGGGCAAAATTTTTATGTGTACAATGGGTTACACTACATGCTAAGGAGCTCATCCACCTGCTGGTATTGGAGATCATAATTTCTAGTAGACTAGCCAATTAATTAACTTTATGCCAAAAGCATCTTCTTGCTCCTAGGTTTTTCTTCCTGGCCGTCTTAAGAAGCCAGCTTTTTGTACCTATAACACAGGGTGCCATAAAAATGTTTAAAGGAGTGTTGTATTCCCTTTGTTGTTGACCTTCTTCACATATGCTTGGCATTTGCATTCATCTGCCTTTGGCAGTAGTATTTGCACAGTGGTGAGTTGTAAAATGCTCTAAAGCAGCCCACCTGCCAATCTGGTAGGTAAGAATATGTCAGCTTTCTCTGTTTGCCATTCTTTCTACTTTATGTCATTTTGGAAAAAAAACCAAAAAACCTCTTATCTTGGCACTGCTTCCTTCTTATTCTTCTACCCTAATTAACATGTGTTTTGATATTATTCGATTCATTAAAACCATGGCATTACTACATATATTCATACATTCTTTAAAGATTCCAACCCCTATTCAGAAAGAAAAAAAAAAAAAAAAAAACGGACTTGATATTTAGAAATGTCACTAAATACAGAGTTTATGAGTTTTGAAGAATTTTATACTGTATGAAAAAGTTAATATGTTATTTTATTAATAATTGGGAAGGGGTATGGCAAATATCACTTTCTCTTTTTCTTTTGAAGAAAAGAATAGGAAATAATTCTCACTTTGTTAAGCAAAGAAAACAAAAAGGCGTTACAGGGTTTCATCAGGATCATGGTTTTTCCAGAAAACTTCTTCTTACATGGATACTGTTTTGTACTGTGCTTCATAGTATGGTTCTAATCTTTGTCAGAGTAAATAAACTTTGTCATTACAATGCAGATACTTTTCATAGGATATGTATTTATTTCTTGCATATGTGTGAAAATGCATATAAATATTTTTGAAAATTAAGCTATGACACAATCTGACTAGTTTATGGAAACTGATGATGAGCCTGGCTTTACCACTTAGGCTTGTTTGGAGGTAAGAACTGTTAAAACTTGTTAGTGTGGGACTTCTGTTGTAAAATATTATGGACTCAGAAATTCTTTAAGAAATTTAAACTGGAATCTTAGTGTTTATTTGAACTATTATAATTGTAAGTTATACTATGATAATGTATCACCTTTCCTTTCAGTGAGACTGCTTTTATATCCTAGTTTCTGTATTCAAATCTTCCTTCAAGCTATATTTTAGAAATATAGTTGAATTATATAAATAAACACAGGTTCAGCACAGGCTGGTTAAGGAAAATGGTAGATTTTTTCAAGAAAAGAAAATTCTCAACATCTGCAATCTTGTTAAAGGTTTTTTTTAAATTTTCTATTTTAAAAATTCCTTTAAAAATAATTTAGAAAGGAATTATTTTATACTTGTCATAAGCAGATATTAGCTCCTTTTCATTCTGTAAAAATTTGCAGCACCTCAGTGTGACAAGGTTGTACATTTTTGAAATGGGTTTTAAAGAAATTATTTTATTTATCACCACACATAACACAGTTTTATCTTTCTTGTATATTCCCTGCATAAATTGTGCAACCATTAATTTTAGTCTTCAGTGCTACTTGAATTTCTCCCTTTCAGAAAAGTAAATGCAGGTTTCTTGTGACAAGGAACAGACTGGCAGCTTTTCCAGTAGCTGTTCCCCTAAACTTACACATAAGTGGCAAGAGAAGTTAAATAATCTTGAAAAACTGTCAGAAGGTATCATACAATATGGACAGTTCTTGACAGTTTTCTTTTACAATTGATTTGCCAATTGCAAAGCAAAAGTTTTGTTGATGTTAAGCAAAATGTGTTTTGCATTACTAATTGACTACATCCACTCTGTTTCCAAAAGGAGGCAGGGCCTAGAAGAGTTTAAATCTTTATGTGACCTTAGAATAATGACAACTCGTAATTTTTAGTTTTGTTTTTTTTTTTTTTTCCCTGATGTGGCTGGAAGGTTGTAGTTACTCTGTGTTCCCATACTGATCCAAACTCTAGAAACTTCATCATTATAAAAAAAAGCCTTTTGGCCAGTATTAAATCAAAATACTTCTAATGGTCTCTTTCATTACAAGCACTGACACTCATTTCAACTCTGGATACATTAAAACACTGTAAAAAAAAGGTTTCTAATCTCTTTACCTGTTTGCTGTATCTCAGATGCCAGTATGACAAACCAGCATGGATTGAGAACTCACAAGCTAGTGAGCAGTCTTCTTTCTGACTTAAGTCAATACTTTCTTATTTTTACATCAACTTCACTTGTCATCTTCTTGGGTTTTACAACATTTTAAAGAGAGGTTAATGACTGTGACAAAACTAAAATTATTTCTTTTTATTTATGAAGATGGATCAGGAGTATTCAAGTAATGACTTACTGCAATCCACTCAGGGGCAGACACTAGTTAATGAGGTATCCTAGAATCGTACTGCAATCAAATGATAGTGTAGGCATTTATTTACCTATGTCTTGCTGCTCAGTTGTCCAGGATAAATCAGTCCTTCAGCTTTGTAAGCTGGACACCTCAGTTAAGAAGCTCAGATTGCCCACCATTAATCATGCCTAAATATGTACACATATATAATACTTACATGCATAAGTTTAAACACATATACTTCTAATCATCTTAAGCAAATAGAGAACAATTTTTCTTCCTACTGAGGAGCACATAAAGTTTTCTAAGAGTGTAGGTATAAACCAGCAGATATGTTCTTTTGACTAGGCATCAAAAGAGATATCTCCAGATCCTTGAAGGATAAGGATTACATAATTTCATAAGGATTACAATAATTTCATAATTATTGTATTATTACATAATTTGCATAAGGATTACAATAATTTTATAATTATTGTAATGTTGTAGTTATTGTATATGGTAATATCAGTAAATATAGGGAAATGCATGATCAATGAGAACTAGCACTCTAGTCAATTGAGATGAAATTTGAGATGGCATCTCCTTTGCACTTCACAGCATTCTTTTGCTAACAGTCTGACATCCATGAAAAGAGTGCAGCTGGATATATATATGTCTGAAAACTTACTCCATGATACAATAATGCCTCCTAGATGTTCCCTGAACCTTGCAAAACTTTTGTCTATGTAATTGCAGGCTAAATTCCATTTCAAAGTAGTTGTAAGATAGAGCTATAATTCTTCTTTTCCTAAACTTCAGTAAATTCACAAAAAAAAAAAACAAAACCCAAACCAAACAAAAAACAACAATCCCACAAGCTTTGTATTCTGCATGAAAGATATCTGTGATACTGGGACTGGTAATGCTCCCAAATTTCCAGAAAAAGGAATATAATGTGACCACATCTTCATTTGCTGTAAGAATGCAACTGCAGCTCAGGAACATACCAGATCATGACTTCCTCTAAAAGAAGGAAGGAAGTGGCGGAAGGAAGGAAGTGGCGGAAGGAAGGAAGGAAGTGGCGGAAGGAAGTGGCGGAAGGAAGTGGCGGAAGGAAGTGGCGGAAGGAAGGAAGGAAGGAAGGAAGGAAGGAAGGAAGGAAGGAAGGAAGGAAGGAAGGAAGGAAGGAAGGAAGGAAGGAAGGAAGGAAGGAAGTGGCGGAAGGAAGGAAGGAAGGAAGGAAGGAAGTGGCGGAAGGAAGGAAGGAAGGAAGGAAGGAAGTGGCGGAAGGAAGGAAGGAAGGAAGGAAGGAAGGAAGGAAGGAAGGAAGGAAGGAAGGAAGGAAGGAAGGAAGGAAGGGAAATGAAGTTGCCTCATCAATCAAGTTTCAAGGTCAGCGGCTGAACACTACTCTGTGCAATCTTGCACAAAAAGCAGACATAAATAAGGAGAGCGAATATCTACCACACTGAATGGATATTCTCATGCTAGTAGTATTTAATTTCATGTAAAATGTTTCACAGATATGGTTTCCATTGACAATAGACTTATGCAGGACTGTCCACTCACCCAAATGTGTATTCATGCAGTATGCATATGTTGGGAATTTCTCATCATCTCTGACACTCTTTTGTGAAAGGAGAAGAGGATAAATGCAAAGATTTTCACCTAGAGAAAAGGAAGAACAGTTTGTATTTGACTTATCTATCATAGAATCCCTTCCTAACATTAGCTTTTATCTGTAGACTGACCAAAAAACTTTTGTAAGGATTTACATTGTTGCACGTGAAAGTGGTCAGGTAAATAACATCCATAGATGTCCTTGTCTGATACAAAACACATGTATCTACATATGTTTAAAAATATTATTTATAAGAACACTCATAAATAGAAAAAAAATAAATTGAAAATAGAAGAGGAAGGTAATTGACAGAAGGCTGTCATGAATGTAGAGACAAAAAAGTGCACACCTTTTATTTGGGGGAAAAAATGAAAGTTGCAGGCAATAGTTCAAAGTAGTGAAACACACCTTTAAAAAGGGGAAAGAGAAGATAAAAGTGGAAATATAAAGGGCAGGAAAGGAATGATGAAACAAAGACCTGAGGTGACAGGAGAAGGATAATAGGGTAGGAGAACAGCAGTCAAACCATATTGCATAATGTTAGAAGAAGAAATGATAAGACAGAATAAGTTAAATATAAATAAAATAAAAAAAAAAACCAACCATGGTTATGATGATAACAGAAGGGAACATATTACATGCAGAAAAAAAAAAACAAAAACAGAAAAGAGGGGAGAAAAAAGGTGTAAAGTAGAGCATACTGCATAGTATAGGAAAAAAAGATTAAAAATATTATTCAGGAGAATGTTTTGCAGAAACTTATCAGCTAGGTACTAAAATCAGCTCAAATGTGCTACCTCAGAAAAAGGAAAAGTGTGACGCTTCTTTTAATGATGCATGTTTCATAAAATATTGTGCGTTTACTAATTATGATGTTTTTGTTTCACTGCATAGAGTGAATCAATATTCATACTGCCATGCAGGCATGAAAGTGTTTAAAATTTATATTGTTCATACATTGTTATACATAATTATAGAGTCAAAAAGAGAAGAAAGAGAAGTAATAAAAAAAAAAAGTAAACACTTTCAAGATTATGTGAAAAATATTTTCAAGGCCAAAAATCACATAAAGCATGTACCTGTTAGTTTTGATTTGTGGAATAAAATAATCCTGTCATATAAAATTAACCCTTCTGTTTAAGAAAGATGAGATGTAATTAAATTTAAATAAAAATATAATCAAATTGTTGTTCATTTATTGTTCTTTTTTACATTTGATTGCTTAATAAAATAGTTTGCAATTTTTATCCATTTCTGCTCTGTTTTTTCCTGAGAGTTTTTTTTAATTGATATATGTTTAAAAACATGACTATGTATTGTCTTAATGACATAGAAGAGCACTGCTGTGCAATCCTGTCTTTTTTTGTATCTGTGGCCTAGTGGATTTACTTTTGAAACAGAAATAAAGTTTGGAGTACTCAGACTGACCTTGTGAAATAATGGCTTAAATCATTTAAAAATTAAACATCAAATGTTATAGATGTCACCTTTGCTATGCTATCCTTTTCAATTCCACAGAGTTATGTTGCCAGAAGAAACAACACGTGTACAAAGACTGGACTAAATGCTTTTTTGTTGTTCGATTATTGTGATATCCCAGTGCTGTACTACTGTATTGTCTGTAGCAATAAAATGAGGAATTTCCAAACATTTTAGATGTTTTATGGGACACTGAACAAAATTACAATGAATAAAGCGTATTTAAAGGTAATCCAATAAGAAAGCAAAGAAACAGATTCATTTCTCATATGTTGAGACTGTTTCTCTGTCAAATCTAAGCTTGAAGTCCATATGGGAGACTGTGGCCGCAGCTCTCTTCACAGAGAGCAGCAGGCACAACTTCCCCAGGAAAAATCCTGGGGAAGGCAGTGAGAAAGCTTAGAGAAGAAAAACGATTCTTATCTTTACTTGCTGCATCTGTTGTTTGGCACATGTGGAATATATTATGGAGATTGTTTATCCAAAAGGGATTTCTTCATTGGACACTGGTGATGGGTGTTTGGATTGATTGACCTGTTAGGTCAAAGCTGTGTCATGGCTGTCTGTAAGCATCACGGATTTTTCTTTAGTAGTGTATCGTATAGTATTAGTATAGTATAGTATAATATAGTATAGCTTAATAAAGCATTTATTCAGCCTTCTGAAATCATGGAATCACTGCAAGTTATTCCCCATCTGGAGGCCATCCTGCATCGATAAGAGACAGGGAGGGAGCAATCAGTGCAAGTGTGTATTTCCTGAGAAGCGGCAAAATAAATGCACGGAATTAATTAGTCTACTGTTAGAGGAAGGAGAATCAAGTCAAATCTGGAAGACTGTCATCCCTCTGGCTCTTATCTTGGCAATACCTGGTTCCAGTGTTCCATTATATATTCAAGCCTAACTCTCTTCAGGGAGGTATCTAGGTTTACCTTAACTTCTCACACACTCCATTCTCTATGTACGTAAAGAAACATCAGACATCATCAGAGCAATACATAAAGTAGAAAATAAGTAGATGCTCTGAAGTAACAGTAATATGTAACAAAATGTCAGTGAAAATGAGGGCTGTATATAAGATCCTTCACTGTGTTCATGCCACAAGCATCTTCATGACATCATTACTCCGGCTCCTCTGATTGAAAATCCTTATTCTTTTCCCTGAAGCCCAAAGGAGATAGGAATGACTTTGTGCTTTGCAAGAGTTCTGTCAAGGTTTTTGTACTATGTATTTGATACACTTTTTGCAATACTGCAAAGCATATCTGACTCGCCCAAAATCAGAAGTGTAGTGAGAATCTCAAGTGGCATTCAATTTGTATCAGGTTTCCAAAGCAAGAGGTTCAGATAAGCTGTGACCAGGCATCCAAAGTTTGATTAAATATCTGAACTTGTTAGATGAGCAGGATAAACTCAAAATAATTCAGATGAAAGGCAGAATGAGGCTTACTTAATCTCAAGAGATAAAATAAGTCTCTGCATGTCTCATCCCTTCAAAGAGTGCTAGACGCTTTATAGTTAAGAAAACACATCTGCACATGGATCAGAATTGTACTGAAGCTTATTTTCCTCCAGAGTGGTAGAGATATAAAGACTTGGATTGTAATTGTAGTACTACAATACACATTTGGCCAGCATTAGGTAGGAAAACTTAAACAATAAACATTTTGAAATAGACTATTTCTCATTGATTTCTGAACTAGAAATGAGATAAATATAACAGCAAATAATTTTTGTCAATGATACAGCTGCAAGGAAGACCTAATCACCTATTCACTGAAAAAAAGCCCAAAACAACAAAACCAACCCAAAAAGCAAACCACCACACAAAAACTATAGACTGCTGTGGACAAGAAATTATTAATTTTCCAGCTTTAAGTATGAAACTAAGAAGCTCCAGAGGAACTAAATATTAAAGTGAAATGTTGAAACCAAGGTTGTGTAGGTGTTACAACAGCGTGAGAACACACATTCCTTCAGGGGAAAAGTTTTCATATTAGCATTTTAAGGAGAATGCAGAAAGTAGTTCAGGAGAAGCTAATGGAAGGAAAGGCAATATGTTGATCAGGAAAATGTACGTAGACGTGATATTGTAAATAAGTGTGTTTTTGAAAAGGAAAAATTTTTCATATATTCCACTGATTTTGAGATAATATTTTGCAATCTTTAATCTTTATTTTAATCAAAATACCACAATAAAAACAAAAACAAAACAAACACAAACAAACAAACAAAAAGCAGCCAACCAACTAAACAAACAAACACCCAAATAACAAAATAAAACCACCCCCTCACCTCAAAATCAATCCTTGTTATAATCAGAAGGGCAAAGTAGTTTTTTTTTCTGCTAACTTCACTTTGAGCAAAAGATTCATTATGATGACTGTTAGGTTGTTAATCAAGTGTTCATTCACACTTATCATTGACATAAATTGCAATAAAAGGAAACATTCAGAATAATGGTGGTATGCTGTGTACAGTACAGTTCATTTTATGTTTGAGGTTTTTCTGTTTAATATAGTTTTTTTTCCAGGTTAACTAACTCAGAGACAAAGACAAACAATCAAAGATATGAGTGAATATAAGTAAGAAATGGGAAGTCACACAGAATAGATATCCATATGTAAAAAATTGCCAGTATGTGTGTTAGTAATCATATTTGTTAATCACAGATTTAATCTTTGATAACCTAAAATAATGGGTTTGGATTAAGATATGATAAATGTTTAAATTACTTCAGAAGAAAAAGACTGTCTCTTATTGTTAAAAAAAAAAATTAATCTCTCAGAACATATGTCTTGAGTGCACCTGTGTGGAAGGTCTGACTGAGTAAATTGTCTTTTTTTCAAGGGTCACAAAACAATCTGTCAACATAGGCAGGTAAATCACTAGTTACAAAATTACCACTCTTACACCCAGAGTGTGTAGTACCATGATACACCTGCCATTCTCATTTACCTAAAATGAGATTTTCTCATTTTTGCCTTCCAGTAGTAATTGTAGCAATATTTTTCTCCCTTCTTGTCTAGCCTGTCATAGCCAGCTGTTACTCCATGACAAATAGAAAAAGGCTTTATCAAAGAAAAGATTGCAGCAATCAACAGACAGAGATAAAGGAAAATCAGGGGACAGGAAGATCATCTTTACCACCAGATTCATATCAAAGTAAGTCACATCCTGACACCTTGTGTAGCATTATCACAAGGAAAGCAATGTTACACAAGCATTCAGCAGAGTGGCTATGGCAACACTGTCCCCAGAGGTGGGAAGAAGAGGTGCTGACAATAGAGGAACATTGATTTACTCAATAGGTCACTATTTAGATTACAATTTGCAGCTCAAAATGCCCTCTTTTTCACTTGTGAAACATATGCCGCTGGTGAGCAGCATATCTGGAATGCTGACGCTGAGCAGCTGAAAGCACTGAACAATAAATCTGCCCTGGCAAAATTTACCCAAATCACTCATTGAATCAAAATTGTCCTGTTAAGATGCCAAGTCAGCAGTAGAAGTCTGTATAGGAAGCATTGCAATTAATTAATTATTTAATTTCTTATAACTACTAACGTATGCTTATACTGAAATAATTAAATTATGTAGAGATGGGCCTCTTACATTATGAATCCCATTTTGAATATTTAAACTTATTTAATATTTAATTATTTTTTTAGCTTTCAGTCAAAATTTGTGTACTAGTCTAGAATTGTGGGAGCGAGTAATGCAATGGAATAGAAACTGGAATTCTGATGGCTCCATCAAGTTGTATTCCTTAGGTTAAGGGTTTCCATAACTTCCCACACTGGACTATGGTTCTATGGTTTGCTGGGCTCCATTTACCTCATATGTACCACAGCTAATAATTTCTATAAGTAAAATTTAAAATGTTAGGGGTTTTTTTTAGTTTTTTTGGTTTGGTTTTTTTTTCAAAAATAATATAAAAAGGAAAAGAATTAGGAAATATGTATTATTTTAAGTTCCTGGCTGACTATATTTCTTTATAAGGATATAATTATTTCTCCTAGTAAAAAAGCAATACTGGGAGTCACACCACATGGAGAAGCTATTACTCTGCTCAATGTTTTTGTAGGCATTTATAGTAAGTGATCTGTCCTCATTTTGATGCTCTCACCATTTCTAAAAGTTGATAAGAGAGAAGTCAATTCTAGTTCATCTTTGATAAAAACCACTACACATTCTAAAAAATATAAAATATTTAAAAAATATTTTCCTCATTTTCAGGCCTTTTCCCTGTGATTATATGTTTAGTTTCATCCCAAAATATTTTGCTGATACTTTTTCCCCGACTTTTAAACTTACATTAATTGTTAAGAATTAACAAGTAAATTCAGTCTCTCAACTAATGTGCCAGTTGTTAGACAGTATATGATTCTGCTTTTTAAATAACACTGTGCAGGTAACATAGTGAAGGGGAATCAAAGAACAAGATATCTGCAATCTAATATCCTGAAATAGTACAGGAAAGAAATAATTTCATGGAGTTAATTTGGTTGGTTTGTAGTAAATATGTTGAGGTCAAGGTCTGACCTAATCTCTATACTAGTTCGAGAAAGATTCTGTATTTTATATATATTTTTTACTTGTACAAAGTCAGCATTTCTTTGCTCTTCTGTGAGCTCAGTTCTGGGTTCTCTTGATACCTTCTTTAGTGAGCCATGACTATTATTACTTTTTATACTCTAATAGCTGACTGCTGCCCAGCAGCCCCTGACCTCTCCAATTCCCTCTGCTTCCCAAGGCATAAGATATGAAGCTGACATTGCCACAACTTTCACAAGCTCATTGAACCTGAAAGGCTAAGAAAACCTCCTTAAATGCCTCAGAAGCAAACAAAAAAATATATATCAAAAAACCCCAGAAATGTAGCACAGAATTCTTGATCGACCAATGCCCTAAGACAGCAATCAAGCCAGAACTATGAAAGAAAAACAACACTAACATAGTGCAAAAGTTGTTACACTTTTTTTATGCATGGAAACCTAAGGTTAGCTATAGTCCAAAATCTGTGAAAGGAGAAAAAAACTGGATAACTTGAAATTCCCATATAATGTATCATCCTCAGATAGCTTTATAATTTCTATATTTGGGGGAGAAGGTCATAAAAATAATTATAGTTGTGATTTTTTGATCCAATTACATAAACTGTTGTTTCATTAATGGTTGAATTTCTTCCTGTAGCTACATCGATTTTTTAGCAAAAAGGCAACAGACACTTTTTAAATCATTTTTTATCAGTTGTTGGAAGTGAAGTACAAAGCTGGGGCATTTTGTAGATATATATCTGTCTAGAGCCTGTCATGAAAGACTTACTGCTAGTGGTTTTGGCTCCATCTGGGGATACAGACTAAAACAAGCAGATCCAGGACTCTCTATGCCAGTCTCTACAATGCATTACAGATTGAAATTCCCTTTACAGACAGTAAAGGACAATTAGCTGTTAAGATGGGCAGTTTTCTATACCCCATTGACTTGGTCATTGTATTCAAATACAACATTCCTAAACCTGTTGAGACAAATTTTCAAATACAAAACTTTCACAAGTTCCTATGAAATTATTTAATAATTTGTGATTTTTTTTTCAGTATTTTATGCCTATGTCTCTGTGCACAAAATAAAGCCCAGATATTACTTGAAACTACTGTCTTATTGTTCTCTGTCAGAGTATACTTGTATAAGTAGAGAATGGAAATAATTCAAATAATTTCCTCTTGCTAATTTGTTAATTTGTTAATGTTAATGTTAATGTTTTTAATGTTAAAATATTTCAAAATACCCCCAAAAATTAATCATTAAAGCCTCACAAATCTTTGGATTTGTTCCATAGGGCTGAAGTCATTATGTCCAAATTTCCAAGGACAGTTGTCATATTACTCTTTATATGATATATCACATCTTAAAGTGCACACTGATTTAAACATTTTTGCCATGAATCAAGTTTCCTGATACACAGACATTTCCATTAAACTGATTAGAATAAAAACTTAGTAGTCCTGTAATGTTCCACATCAATTTTTGATATGAGAAATTACAAGCATGTCTTTTCATAAGAACTGTAAAATACAACCTTCGCATTCTTACTAAACCCTGATGCTAACATATTAGTAAGTGTTTATGCTGTGTTCACAGTTCTTAACAGATCTACTTTAGCAAATTTCCCCAAATTTTGGCAGTCAGAAAAAACTCAAGACTGTTGATCAAAAACTGTAGAAGTTGAAAGTGACTTCCTTGCTGCATCATTCTCTAGCAGACCACATTCCAATACCAGGCAGAGTTCTTTCAAAACCTTTCAGGAATATAAAACTCCAATCTATTGCAACTTATTTTCTTCAATATTAACAAGAAAAGGACATAAATGTTGGCCTTTTTAGTTTATTTAACATGAAAGCCATTGCTCAAAAATATCAGAGAGATATTCACTTTTTTTAAAAAACATGAAATTACATATAAACTCTTATTCTAAGTTTATTAAGCATCCAGAACACTGGGAATATTTTATTTAAATTCCAAGATTCATTTCAAATTGTGAATTCCAAAGAGAATTATTTTAAAACATATTTTTTTGTTCAAGTATTTTAAAGAAAATATGTAACATATTAGTAAAACTTCTCCTGTCTTCAGCTTTTGCTTGACATTTACACATACTGTAATGTATGCTAGTGACTTGTTACTTCTATGAATGCTTAAATTAAGTTCATTAAATGAAGAAAATGGAATTTTATCCCTAGGAAAAAAATGCTCCTGGAAAAAAAAAAAAACCACCAGCACTGAACAAGGATTTATATTTTGTCACAAATTAGCATGAGACTCAGCATCAAGAAAACAAACAAACAAACAACAACCTCCCCCAAAAGTCACAGAATTTATCACATACTTGTGGGAATCTTTCAAGTAATTTAAGAAATTTAGTCCCGCCTCAGTTCATAGTCATTATGTGCAAGACTTGTATGTTGATTTTGTTTAATTAAAAAGATGAACCTGAAAAGTAATGGTGTGCTTCACTTTAATTTTCACAGCTATAATTTCCTCACTGAAATTTAAGCAGGTGCTTCTGCTTAGACCATTTACATTTTAGCATGGTTTTCACACATACTTGATTGCTGATTTAAGTATATTTATTACCTTTTTTTACTTTTTATTCCTTGTACTAATGATGTCAACATATCTGCTTATCATGCACTTTCAGACTTTTTTTTAAATTTTTGTTTCTTAGTAAACAATATCAGAGCAGGAAAAGTAGGCACACATCATCTTAGTAAAGTACACCAGGGTCAGTTGAAACCTTAACATACTTAAACTATAGCATATTTGTGTATATCTCTTTCAGAACTTAGTTTTATTCCTTAGGGAGGATTTTTTTTTGTTTTTTCCTTAACAAATTTAAATTAACAGCCCTGATTTCAGACACCAATGAAAAGAAAAGGGTACAATAAAATAATAAAGGCAGTGTCTAAAAGAAAAAATTCTCATATGACATTAATAGTATACAGATGAAATTGAAAATTTATTTTGAAAAGTAGTAAGAACTCGAACATATTCTTAGACAAATATCTATGCAATCAAATATATTTGTATGAAGAATATATTATTGAACGTAACAGATGATTTTTCCTCACAGCAGACTGAATTTATCTATTCATTATCCAAATTTCTTTCTTTTTGACTTATAGTCAAACCTTCTAGGAAGAAAACAAGCAAAAAAACCCGTTGCCTTGATATGCTGAAGATAGCTTGTTAAAGTTTATAATATTCAGAAAAATGCCTGGCACATTATTTTGAAGTTGTATTAGTGCTGCTAGTCTTGCCCTAGCAACATACACAGTTTTCTAAATTACTAATGGATTTGATAAATTCATTGTATATGAAATGAACATTTTAATTTAGTTATTATTCCTTTTTTTGAGCTATAAAGTTACTTGGTTACTTTAAAAAAAATAGCAAAGACTACATTGTGCACATTGAACTAACAAAGGAATTATAAACTTTGCAAATATTACAAATACATTGAAGGTACATATTGATGTATTTTGTATCTTCTCTTTTTGTAAATAATTTATAATATAAATAAAGCAGAATAAAAACCAACACAGCTTGTGAAATGATGTAATATCTATCTACTGATTTTTTTTTTTTTTTTGGTGGGGGGAAGAGTGCAGCCATTAAGGTCTCAAGTCCATGACTGCTAATTTTGTATTTTCTTCTCATGCTTCTTCTGAAAGCAAGATATCTGTGTAGTCTATAATTCTTACCTTTTTAAGCAGCAAATAAATCCTGAAACTGGAAGAAAAGACAATGTGCAATCCACATGAAGTTGTGTTTTTGTGATAGAATGTTTCTTCTTACAATTTCTTATTTAAGCATACTCTTCATACTACCTTGCTACTGGCTATAAAATTCTTGAAATAGTTGACACATAACATGTTTTTATATGTAGTAAACACTTCAGATTATGCAGAATTTACCAGTCTGAGGTACATTGTCGAACAGTTGTTAATTAATGTCAAATCTCCTTAGGAATGTAAGTAAATAGCAAATGTGGATTTAAAAGGCAGAAATAGTTGTATTGACTGAATTAATTAAGCTCTGAAAGTTTTGCTAGTTGACACATATTGAATGAGCCCTTGTGTTAGAAGCCTGCAGACATATTTCAGCATATATTTCTTATCTACTGTAACCCAAACAGCTGGGAATCAAAATATCTTTTTTTCAAGAGATAAAAACTGGCTACAAAAAAAAAAATCTGAAAACTATTCGTAAAATAATTAACTGTGTTACGATAGCACCTAGTATAGTAAGTCAGCTATTTGATTCCCTGCGCCCATAAGGTCCCCCTGCTCAGCCTGTGCTCATTTTTTTTAAAGGTGTCATGGTATCAATGGCAAATACAGCACAAATAAGTCATATTATATACCTGCTCCAGAGAGAAGGTAAGCAGAAGATTTTTTTGGGAAAAGACCTACATGTTTGTCTATTAAGTATACTTTGTGCCTTTATACCAGACCTAGACATAGAGAGTTAAATAGACTTTTCTGTTACGTTCCTGAATCTGACCACAGTTCATATGCCCAGTTTGATATTCATTGCCTGCCTGCCAGGAATCACCTTATCATCTTCCTTACAGCATTAAGTCACTGCCCCCTTTCCATTGTAGGTTGCAGTTTTCCAGCGGGTTGGATATCTACTCACCAATTACTACAAAAAAAAATAGCTAAGGAGAAACAATGCAGTCATGGAAGCTTCCTGCAGTCAGGAGTCACATGTTGCAAGGCATATTCTTCACCTGTGCTCCAGAAACTGGTTCCCTACCAGTATGTGATGCCACACATTTGTCCTGACAGCCTTCAAGCACATGACAAGTGCTCAGATGATGGCCCAAACCATGAGCTTTATGAAATGAGACAAACCTAAATACAGCTTTATGAATTTGCAGTTCAGGGAGAGAAGTCAGAAAAAGCAAATGTCCAGGCCAGAAGGAACCAGGCAGATAATACAGGCAGGCACTATAGATGGATCTAGGCTCACAGCATGAGCTGGTTTGTGGCAGATATTTATTTATGTATGAGAGAGGCAAAAATCTTCAGAACATGAGGAAATTCCCCAAATTATTTTCACGGCACTAGGCAGAAACAAAATATTACTATGCCATTTTTGCTGTTAGAATCATGCCTCAAATCCTTTCCTCCTACTCATTCTTAGATGAATTTGTCACAAAAGTTCTCAGAGAACAAAAGACAGCAAGAGTATAGTGCTCCATCAGACTTGCATGGATCTAAAAAGAATATTTAGAGCTTTGTGATCTATCACCTGAAGCATAGGATTTAAAAAACAAAAGTGAAAATATGTAGAATATGTTTTAAAGGAGCAGGTGAGGATTGATAAGATAAAAACCATGATGGGTAGAAAGGGAAACAGGAAGAAATGAACTGGATGTTCAATCTCAGCAGAACACAAGCTACCACCCCTAGGCAGGGTGCCACCAGTCATCTGCTCTAGATGACCTGGCAACCCCCTACTCTTGCTGGTTTTCTCCAAGCAGTATGGAATTCACATGCTTGTGCTGCAGCAAGCTATTCCTGATCATAATATTGGCAGATGGTTAGTGCAGCTGGGGTCATAAAGATTTCTGACAATAACTCTCAAGCAAGTTCAAAAAACCCCATGTTGTCTAGAAAACAATTTTTAATGAAAATACTACACTGTTCAAAATAATAAAGTGAGTCAGCAGACAGATCTTCAATGTAACAAGTGTTATTTTTATCAAAATATCAATTTAGAATTTTTGTCTCACTTTTTTTTTTGTCATATGGTTCCTTTACTAGGTATAAAGTCTGCTGCACTATTTTGATACTTAATTTCAACTGATTACACAAAAAAAAATTTAAACAAAGGGAAAGGAATGTAACTGTGTGTCTTACTGATTTATTTATTTTTTTTTTTAGTTTGCCATATGTTCATTCTGATATTATAGGTAGACAGTACTGAAAAGAACTTGTGAAAAACACTGAGGATTATTAATTGATTATTCATATATAGCCAATTTTTTAAGTGAAAAGGCTGGTTAATTCAGTGGTGATATTCCCCATGAGTTCTACACTTACTGTATTGAACTAATCTGAGCACAAATATTTATTTGCAGTACAGTATCTAAATTTTGCTTTCCAAATTTTACTATTGACCAGAGAATTCACACCATTAATCTATTCACCCCACTAATCTTTTCAATTACCTTATTAAGAATATCATACACTTTGTGCCAAAAGATTCTGTTTGTTACAGTTCTTAGAAAAGATCTGTAGGGACAAAAATGTTCATTTGAAAATTATCATTCTAGACTTAGTTTAATAAATCTATCATTCAATAGTGATTATATATATTTACAGTCATGACATGTTTTCAGTCAGATGCAACTTGCCAAATGTAACTGCTCAAAATAGAAACCACTTCAGAACGTCTGCATTTTCATTCAACTTTTGATGGTTATTTGTTTATCCAAGTTAAGGAAAAAAAGTAAATATATTTTTTTACAAAGTTCTGCTGACATCAGAACCATCAGAATACCCAAAAGCAAGCAGGAGCTGTTTTCTGTTTTGTGGACTTATAGAAGCAAGATAAGACATAAAATAAAACATTGACTGGTATTTTAATCAACAAATTTCAATTGTTTGAATTGTTGGACCTTTTGGAAAATAGAACAGCAAAAAAACCAAATAAGAAGCCCTACTCTGACACTGCTTTCTGACACAGATAAAACTCAGATTTTAAATATTATGTGTGGTGGACTAAATATATTTAAAACATCATTACAGTAAGTCCTAGGTGCCATTTCCCTCAGATATGAATAAATGAAATCTGAGTCTCAATGTACTGTCAGATAGCCAAGTCTCTCCTCCCATGATTCACAACCTCCCTCCTTCCTTCTCTGTCAGATAAGCTTTCCCTCCTCAGGCCAAAGGAATGGGGTGGACAGAGGCTTCTATTACTGCTTTGTGCTTAAAGTATTGCAGACAGACAAGTCCTGAGGAGAATGCATATTCTTTTTCCCCCTGCTTGAGGGTGCCACTTCATAATTTCATCCCATAATCTGCCAGGGCAGAAGGGTCAGGAACTACTCAGAGAGACAGGCTGATAATTTTAGAAGGACAGTATTCCTGGCTTCCAGAATAGACAAGGAAAAAATGAAGTTTAGGAATTCATTTTCCGCAATCTCTCCTGAAGAACCTAAGGTGCAAGTTAGAGTGTGACTTTTCCTCTTAATTTTGAATTAACAGGTGACCAGTCTATGAGTTTGTTTAGCATCCATTTTCCTAGATCAAAGGGAATTGTGTTTTCATTGCTCCTCTGGGCCCTAAGGTCAGTGGCTTGGAAGGTCTACCAACAGTGGCTCCTTAAAAACTAATTCACATTCTTTGGTATGCTTGCATGATAAAATAAAGGAACAGAAATGTTGTCATATTTTACTTCTGGCTCTGTTTATGAAAAGTTTCGTCTCATTTTAGTCTTTGCTACATTCAGCAGTAAAGTATCTGTAGCTTTTGTGCATAAAGGATTTACCCTGGTCTTAATAAGGACTACAGAAAAATTTCTATTCTTCTGCAAGTTATACATTACTTTATAAGCTTACACTTTAAATTTTGCTGCTCATTCTTTAGTAGAATTTGTGGTTATTTGGACTTGTAGCATAATTTTATGTAATAAATGCCCAAACTTGAATGATGAAACATTCATAAATTTAAATGAATATGGCAGGTGTATATGCAGCAGTTCTATTGATCATTCCATTTTTAGTTTAAGATTATGAATTTTTAGCACTTGCCTTGTTTTATAATTAATGATCTTATTAAAACAAAACTACAGGTAGCCAGCAGCTGGTACATTCAGATTATAGGATAGCAGATTTTTCCAAAACAAATGATTCAGTACTAATGTAAATCTCATTTTGTTAATACTAAAATTAGAACACGCTTGGAACTAAATATAACTCTTAAAACAATTGCATTTGAAATTATTTAAAATTGTAAGCCTCTTGTTAAAACTCTTCTTTTTAGCTGCAGTTTAATTTCACAAGTAGCACTGCTTCCATGAGCCAGATTATTTGGGCATTGTTAAGATGTGTTCTTTGCCCAAGGTAATTGCTATTTGGCTAATGATCTATTTTGAAACTATTGTAAATTGAGCAAAAAGTAATTGGCACAATGAAGAAAATAATTTTCTTGTAAATCAGACATCACAAATTGTAGCCTAGGGCCCTAGACCTGAAAATTTACACATGAGTAATCCAACTCCAAAGGCAAGGCTGTCTGCTTGTTTTTTGTTTATTTTTCTTTTTCTGCTACTCAATTCTTGCTCTTCTTATGTAATAAGTACTGGTGACTTCCAGCTCCTTGGTGGATTTTCAAGACAAGGGCGTACTCTGTTTTCAAAAAATGTACATGTGTTAGAGTCATGGTCATGCTGTGGGTTAAGATTTTTTGTCTTTTTTTTTTTTTTCTGAAAGCCTATAAATAGATTGATCTGAAGTTTTGAACATTTGGAGGAAATCAGTGCAGGCTGTGACTGTCACTCTGATTAGAGTGAAACAACTTCTTCAAAGCAGGAAGGTTTTAGAGTTTCCCAGAGGTAGTCAAAGCCCACTATACTTTAATCTCCTCTGGAAATTATTTCTGAAGCTTGACCTTCTGGCTGATATTTTTAAAAATTACTCTCATTTTTACTTTAATATTACATAACCCTAATATGTGCATTTTATACACACTGGCATGTACTCACAGACACATAGGCACAAACATGTCCAAGATATCAGATATCCAATAATTAAATGTCTGTGTGAATAAAACATATTGATTGAAGAATTAATGAATATCAGGAATTAAATACTGCTGCCAAGATTAGTAATGGAAGAGTATAATGAATTTAGTTTTGAAAATAAACACTGATTACACAGAAAGAAAAAAAAAGGGTTTAAGTGTTTCTCAAAAGTCAGGAACCTTGATTAAAATCTGTAAGTCTTTCTGTTTCAAGTGCCTGTGAGTGGGTACTTGCAACAACCTATAATCTATGTCTTTTAGGAATAAAAAAAATATATATATTTTCCTGACTATGATCAAGAATTTTTTAAATGTCTTTGGACAATTCACCCTTTTTCTAAATCAGTTGTTTTTGTTAGAAGCTATATGAATAGAACTGCTTTTAAGACTTGGCAATATTTCCTGTAACATACATTTTTGTGAAGAAGCAAATTAATTTTCTTCCTTAAAGTCATTAAAAGCAGAACAAAAAATACTTTTTTGAAAACTGCAAAACATAAGCACTCGCAGCTTAAAAAATTTGTTTAACTTAGAGTATTTATGGAAATAAAAAGAGATAAAAGAGGCCAAATAGTTTCACAGAGTTTTAAAGAATATAATGAGAAAATTAGAGAATTTATACCATTCCATGCACAGGTTTGAAGACCCATCTGTAGACAAGTAGTTGTCTGATAAAAGCAATCCTAGAAAATGCAGCATTTCTTTTAGTTTAAGAAATATTTAAAAGAAGCACATCATGAGCACAATATTTTTTTTCTTATCCTAGAGAAAGTGCTGTACATGGAGAGACAATATAAGTGCAGTGGAGACCTGAGCTGAGCTGGTTTTGGAGCCCAAGTAGCTCCATGCAATACACCCCCTCTTCTGTCCTGAGGTATATTTGGGATAGGATATTCTGCAGCGCTGGTCCAGACACTAAGGGAATGATATCTCTGTAAAAGGACAAGGGGGTGGTGTCTACTGGGGTTGTTTTGGACAGTATGGGACCTGAGCATGAAAGAATCAGGATGGAATAAAGGGCAAAGATCTCACCAGTTTTCGCTGCCATAGAGTTAAATTTTTTTGTAGCAGCTCTCATGGTGTTGTGCTTTGAGTTTGTGCTGGAAACAGTTTTGTAAACAGGTATTTTAAAGATTGCTGAGAAGTGCTTACACAGAGTCAAGACCTTCTCTTCTCTCTCTGCTCTTCTTGTTCTTTCCTCCTTTCTAGCAAGGAGGCTGGAGGACCATAAGAAGTTGGAAGGGGACACAGCTGGAACAGCTGACCCAAACTGACCAAAGGGATATCCCAGACCATATTGTGTCATGACTAGCAACAAAATCTAAGGGGAAGAAGAAGGAAAGGGCTGGAGAGGGAAGACAGAATATTTCACAAGCGCACTGACTAGACCCAGCTTGTAAAAGCAGCCAAAGCAAGACAAAAAAATTCTAGAAACAAAATAATAATGTTTCCTCTCTCTCTGCCTACAAAGATAGTCTGGCATTTAGAGCTAGTATCTTCTTTTAGAATACTAACTAAGAAGCTAAAAATTCAGTACTCTACAATGTTCATAGATACTCTAAATAGTTACAAGTCTGTGCAATAAAACTCTTTCTTACTTACTTTCACACAAATAATTGTGTAGAAGTAGCTCTATGGTGCATAACTTGAACTATTAAAAGTGACTTATGGATTGGTAACAATTAATACTTTCTTAAAAAGTTTGTCTATATTTGTAAGAATCACAAACATGGAGGATTTTAAACAAGAAAAAATATTTGGTGAAACTGCTTGATATAATGTCACTGAAGTTGCACAATATTGACTATATATAGATACATGTATATGTTGAATATACACATAAATATTGACTATTTTCTTTATGTTATCTTTTGCCTAGTAAGAGGCAAAATATTTGTTAAAGGGGGAAAACCTTAGCAAAAAATACCATCAGGGGATAGTATTTGGACATTAGAGATCTAGTAAATTGTGAATTCCAAAGTGGAGTAGGGAAAGTAGTGGCGCATTATTCATTTTAATATGATCACAGTGTCTGATATTCACATGCAGTTTCATCTCCCCCTAGTGGAAGGAGCTCTGTGGGATGAAACACCTGATTTCCTCCATATTCCCTTATTTCTGCATAACATTGTGCAACTTAATTAGGCTTCTATACAACAGAAGTTCAGGCTCATTGGATCAGATATAATTTCTCACAGTAGTGTATACCATTATCTTTCCCTCTGTGAAAACTTTACTGAATAGTAATAGGACTACACAGACTTTTTTTTCCCCTAGATAATTAGTAGTTTAGGTGACTGCAGGAAAGGAGGAAATTCTTGCATCTAGAGGCAGTTTGTTTGTATTATTTCAAACTACATTTTTAATATTATTTCTAATTATCTGTCAGAATAATGGGGCAACATGCATTTTTTGATGTTAGGTTATTAAAATATTGAAAGGGACTCGATTCCTAATTCCATGTTTTACAAGATCACTCTTTCTCTTTCTTTCTTTCTTTTCTCTCCAAAAGAAAAAAAATCTTTGAGAAGTCAACTTGAAATTCTCCCATAAATTAGTAAGAAATCTGTATAAGGGATTAAGATGCAAAGTTTAACTTCAAATATCAGAGTAGTTGGGTTAGGTTGAAAAAGCATTAAACTTTTTGACTGCAAATTTTAGAAAACTTTGGAATGATTCTTATATAGATTAAGTGGAGAACAACAGAGCATTAGACTGAGGGAGCTAGATATACTAGTGACAATTCACTAAAAATAGCATCCAAGAATAAGTTCCTTCACAAAATTAACTGCCTGAAAATTTATTTAATTACATAGTTGGCAAGAAAGAAGTTTTGTGGGACTACATTTCAAGTGTTTTAAGCATAAATTGCTGAGAAAGTTATCGAGTGGAGAGTTTGTCATAGCTAATCAGCCACATAGGAATTTTCAGGCAATATCATGAGACAGTTTTTACATATATTTTGAAAAGTTGTAGAAATTTATTTCGTCTCCTGTCTCATAACCAACTCTCTCCAGTTTATACACTGAGCATGACTTTCTGTAGCATGGAATATCCTTTTGGCCAGCTCGGGTCAGCTCCAGGTTGTGCTCCTTCCCATCTTCCTGTGCAATTCCTCACTGCCAGAGCTTGGGAAACAGAAATGTCCTCGATTTAGGGTAAACACTGTTCAGTATTAACTAAAACAATGTATTCTCAACATTATTCTCATACTACATCCAAAACTACAGCACTGTATCATCAACTAAGAAAATTATCCTGGACAGAACTAGATGACCCCCAGTTCTCCCTTCTGAGACAGGAATCTTCAATTGAATTTTTCACTTATTTGTTTCTGTATTTGTAAAAATTCAGCTAGAGGATGAACTGAATAAATACAGAAAAGAAAACATGGAGAGGTAGAGGTTAGCTCGTCCTTGAGGAGAGGAATTAAGGAGTGGGAAATCTAAGGAGAAGGCTACTTTCTTCCTTCAGGGCTCCAATATATGGCAATACAGAAAATGGAGTTAGATTTTTATAGCGGTACAGAACAAAAGAACAGAAGGCAGTGGTGTCTGACTTGGTGTTGCTGTTTTGGCTGTCAAAAGAAAATGGTTCTGGACCTGCTGCCATTTTTTGATTATGGTCTTGTATAATTTGGCTGTCCATTTCCTATATTCAAGGTTCATTCTGTCATTCACAACTAGAGGCTGGTCATCAACTGACTACTTACAGAAACAGCTGGTAAATTTCATGGGTTTATGGTAGCAGTTATGTTAACTAGGCCTAACTTATCCCACCAGAGCAATTAATAAGCATTACTAAAAAAGGCAGATGTCCACAAGTCTTCTGTAAATGTGCTCTAAACTCTCTGTGTTCATATAAGGTGAAAATGTTTATAAATTCTTCATGGATTAATCATTTCAACAGTTAATTGTTGAAGGTCTACAATGTCTCAGCTGAATTGCAAATTACTTGAATGATACTAATATATGGATAATTCTATTTGTACTTGTGTGACCTCTTAGATATATTAATTTGGGGAATTAAATATCTTTATTCACCTAAACCTCCTAAAAACATGGGGAAATATACCAAAAATAGACCATTTTTTTTCTGTGTTTTAAAAATTATGAAATTAAATTAGTATATACAGACTGTGAATTGCTCAGGAAGAGGTACTGGCCAGGAGACAAGTCCTCCTGACATGTATTTTCCTGCTTGTGCTCTGCCCCTTCTCTGTGTCCTCTCCACCTGACTGTGCTGGACAGATGTCTGAATAGTAAGTTGAAAAACTGTCTCATAAACTGAAGTGTGAGAAATCTTGTTAAGTTATATTGGTAATTTTCCATCTATTTCTGAGCTCAGCATCCCATATTATACTACATATAAAAATATGTAGTGGCTACACCTCTATTGCAAAGTTATACATAAACAGGGAAGCTACCTTGGCACTGGAATTCAATCAACTATACTGTTAAATTGCTGCAATGATATTTTGAACAATTGAGCCTGTAATATCTGGTTTTCTCTCAGAAAATTCCAAATTATTATTTGAGCATTAATACTGACCAGAGGTAAATAATTCTAGATATTTACATGCTTTGAAAAATAAGATAATTCAATTTTAGGAACACTTTTTTTCTCTCTTTTGGGGATTTTGTGAGTTTTATCATTTGTATCTGTTTACCTCATGACTCAAACTCAATTAATTTATTAGTAGTGTTGTTATCCGTGAGGATGAGACATGAAAAAATATGGCAGGAGGGTGACATGTAACCATGTAACCATATATAATAACTTATATCCAGTATATATTATGGAGTAAAAGGCTATGCCTCTGAGGTGAGGATGCCCTGCACTGCATCATTCATTTCTGGCACAAAATGTATTTTGCTTCAGTCTCAGCTCCATGTTGTGGGGAACTGTGCTAGCTCACCACTCCACTGCACATGCAAATTTCCTTCCACAGGGGGAAAATAAAAAAAAATATGTTCTAGCAGGTCTCTTCATGGAGATAATTGAAGCATATTTTCCTTGCAAATGAAATGAGGCCAACAAGTCCAATCTGCCTAGAGCAGGATGTACTGAAATGCAGATCCAGCCGCAGGGTGTGCTGGAGATTGCTGGATGTTATACTGTGAAAAATAATTGAAGGATTTTTATGAGGTGTATAAAAGCCTTAAAGCACCCATATTTCTTCACTAAGATTTATATAATGAAAAATTAAAGAGAAATATTCAAATTAGTTAGCAGAAAGGATGATAAGGAAAATACAGGAATGCATTTGTATAAATCATCCAGACACAAGAAAAATATAACAAACAGCATTTGACTAGCTCCAGTTTTTTGCTGACAAAAAGAGAGACAGAAGCCCCAAGAATACCTCAGAATTCCTGGGTCAAGGCTTTAAATAATTTAAATCTAGGGAATGTTTGCTTAACACCTGAAGTAACTATTTGAATCTGTTCACAAATGTGACACAGTTACATTAATTGGCTGAGACACAAGTGCTGAATAGAAGTGATCTGGTAGATCAGAAATGAAGTGTGGCGGCAAAGCTGTATGTGAAAAATATACCAACATATTCCACACAATAGTTAATTTATGCCAGAGTTATTAATCTCATACTTCCAGACACATTTACATTTGTTCTCAGCTATTATATTTTTATTATATTCCAGTTTAATAGTCTTTTAAAAAAAAACCATGAAATTTTCCATAATTAATAAAGTAGATAGTATATACTGAGAACCTCATTATCTTTACCAAGTATAAAAACCTTGTTCAGGTTAGTTATTTTAGGAGTGGATTTTATTTTTCTTTGAGATCATAGGCTGTTCCAAACTTCTTTCAAGGCGTTATAATTATCATATTCAGCATTGCCTGTTTTTGAAAGTTGGTGATAATTTCAATAGAGTTGAACTACATTAACCAGTTCAACACTGAAATATTTTGATTAATGTATATAAATGTGTTTGGTTTCTTTCAGATATTAGGAAAAACGTGAGAATATCAACATCCATATGAATAATGTGGTATTAAATGGTGAAAGCTGATGAAATTTTAACATAACATTTATATGACCTCCTAAATACGGTTAAGTATAGCTTATGAGCTAGACACCCACATGTGCATTTGCATTTGCCTGGGCCTGGAGACTAAGCAGAACAGAACTAATCCAGCTCTATTATGCAAAAGAACAGAATTTCAATGGCTTGTTTATGAGAAGAACTCTTTCTGTATTTGCGTAGCATGTGTTGAGGAAATATTAGCTACTGACAAGAGAATAAAAAATATTCATAAATTCATTTATTCCCACTTAATCTCTGAATTTATATGAAGATTTACTCAAAACATTTAGTGGGATTATACAATATAACTGCTCAGTGTTTTTTAAAGAAAAGACTGCCTTCCTGTCCTTTAGTAGCTTCCTCACTGCATTATTTTTAACATGAATCAATAGTAGAGAAAAGAATATAAGTATTATGCCAGTTTATTTTTGCTGTAATGTTGCTTAAACTTTTCACTGCCCAGAACAGCAAAAACCTAAAACTTCTTCACTGTCAATTGCAGTTATTGATTCAAAAATTATCCATGCTCCAGAATTCTTTCATGGTTTTAGTACATTAATAAAATCAAAGTGGTGGTAGGATGATGTTCAATATTATTGTGCTAGAAAGTCACGTAATAAATGGTCAGCAATTTGAATTTAGGTCACCTCAAATTCCAGTTAATAAAACTAATGCATCGTGTGTTTTAGCTAAAAGTAAAGAATTTGCCAATAAATAAAAGAAGTGACCTAATCTCAAGAGTATCTTGAAAAAATGTGTTCCGATAATATAAAATAATTCAATTTTTAAAATATATAACACACTGCATAATTTATAATATAAGCATAATGAAGACTAAGGGAGGAAATATGCTGCTGAAATATAATGTATATTAGTATACAGTTTATGAGTGAAGATAATAATAATTTGATATCATAGCAGAGCAGGTTAGCATTAGGAGAACTTAGATAAAATTAGTATTTTTTATTAAGATATTGGGGATTTTTGTACAATTAATTCTAAAAAGAATAAATTGTTCTGTTGGAAAATTTTGTTCAGCTGTGTTTTGTTATATTCATATTACAGATCTGATTTTTTTAAATGCCTTGTCAAAATTTACTGTCCAAAATAAAGCATGGAAATTCTGAAAGGTTACTCAGGACACCTGAAATGTAGCTACATTAACATTCTATATGTTGTTACCATTACTGATATTATCATATTGCATTAAAGTCAATTTTTTGACAGTAGTTCCTGTGACACCATACTAATTTAAAAAAGCAGAAATGTCATTATGCTAAGCAAGTAATCACACAGTAAGAGAGAAAACTATCAAGGGTAGTTAATGCTTCAGGGCAAATCTGTTGCAAAAATTATGCTGGGAAAGAAAACCACAGACAGAAGCCAAATACATGATGTGCATTAAACTAAATACTAAAATGGGAGACATGAGAAGTGGATACATTTTCCCTGAAGAAAATTCTCTGCTAGCCTTTGGGTTGATGGAGGTTTCTTTTCCTGTCTCTTGAATGCACTGAAATGGCACTTTCTGACTCAAATCCAACAAAATGGCTCCACAAAGTCTGCTCATAAAATTTAGTACTTCATTTATACATCTGTACATTTCTGAGGTCTTATAGCTCTTTCACAATCTGCCTACTATTTACTTCTTTCAATAATTCTGCTTTTAGAAAACTATATTTTAGAAAGAATGTTTTTTTTTCTATTTAATGGAGCCAGGTGTGGTTTTGGTTTTATCCCAGTAAGGATCTTATACATAATGTAACAGGATTATTTAGGGTATCAGGATCAGATTGTATAAAAAATTCTGCATTCATCATTTGATGTTTTATATAAATGAAACTTAAGTTTACAGGATTGTATAACTACTTAAAATAAAATAAAATAAAATTCTAGTAGTCATTAAAAGGTTATTGCCATCAAACAATGGCATGTTGCATTTTCTGTATAGCATGTAGGAAAACACACAATTGAAATACAGATTGTTCTGTGTGAAAGGGATTTATTTCTTTGGTGATTATTTGATTTTTTTTTTGTTTGTCTGTTTAATTTGCCTAAAAATATTTGTCATCTGTATTCTCAGCCTTAATACATTTTTGAAATATCTCATTTTGTAAGTAAACTTTGATTATCGTGTTTCCATTTTTCTTGACCAGTAGAAAAATCAAAATTACAGAATTTAATACCAGTTTCCATTCAAGTTAGCTGAAAAGGGGAGCTTCCATCTTTTAGTGTTGTGGGTTGTGATGCTGCTTTGGAGTTTCCAGCCACATATCTGTGCAACTCAGCGGTGAAATAAGTGAGGATGTGTGTATGCTGTGCAGAATGTTTGGCTTTAACAGGAGGGAAAGTTATAAAGATGTAAGTCACATAATTTTTTGAACTTTGTACTCTGAATCTTTCACATAAGAAACTTAAAACCTTTGCTCACCATTCACTAAGAGACACATAAAATTGTAGAATGGTTTGCATTGGAAAGGACCTTAAACATCAAGTACCAACCTCCTTGCAGTGGCCAGGGACACTTTCCACTTGGTCAGGTTACTCAGGGCACCATCCAACCTGGCCTTGAACACTTCCAAGGATGGTGTATTCACAGCTCCTCTGGGCAACCTGTTCCAGTGCCTCACGTCCCTCACTGTAAAAAATTATTCCTTATGTGCAATCTATGGTTACCCTCTTTCAATGTAAAACTTGCCCCTTGTCTTCTCACTATAGACACCTGTAAAAAGTCTCTCTCCAACTATCTTTTGAGCCCTTAAGTATTGTTAGGACACAGCTCTTGAAGTAAGATGGAAGTAGCTTTTAAATTAAAAAAATATATTGGCTTACCCAAACACTTTAATCCTAATAAACATCTCTGGAAACTGTCATTAAGTTACCACTCTTGCTGTGATCTCATTTTTGTCTGTCAGCTCAGTGTGGTTAATGTTAAAATGGACAAGCTTGAATATCTGTTCTGAAATTGGTTCTTTGCATCTTCTCTTTTGCATCTCCAGGGCCTGGCACTTTGCTCAAAGATGGGCTAGGCTTTTTTTTTTTTAAACAGCCTGTGTTCCTCATATTGTTTCAGGTAAGGATCTCCGGGCTTTACTGCCAAGCTTATCAGATAAGCCTCAGAAAGCTCCCTTTCTAGTCTTTGATCATTAATGACAGACTTGAGCTATAGGGTCAATGTACTTATCAACAATTCCCTAAACGTACTGCTATGGCAAAGAACTACAGATATTTTTGTATTCTGAGTTTATTTTGATAAAATTTTAGGTGCCTAGGACAATTTCTTTAATACCCTATCTGGATAATGCAGTCTTGGTCTAAGCAGGATGTGCATAGGGAATCAAGACTTAAGGGAATGCACTACAGAAAATACCTGTGCCAAAATCAAATTAGGTCCCTTTAAGATCCTATGCTCCAGCCTTACACAGAATGACCTTGATTAGCCTAGAATGCCTCACAGCATGGACATCTTAATTTAACCTGGATTCCTATTTCATATTAAATGGTGATATTTTTATAATATAAAATTCCATTTACAAAAATAATTAGTGATCATTTATGGGAATACATATGCACATTTTCACCTTTAACTATTGTGACAGTAAGAAATTCAGTTTTAACCTTTTAAAACATTTTCAAAGCAACTTGTCATTTTTTCCCTTATTGTCCTGAATTTATGCTAGAAAATATATCTGTCTTCAGTAGGTGTGCATGAGAAAAGCATGGATTCTCTTATGAACGTGTCTTTCCATGTCTGTCCTTGACAATGTACAGACATTCATCTGACCTTTTCAAATGGAAATCAATTGAATTGTCTAACAAGTTAGAACAATGGGTTTCCCATTAAAACATTATCATTAAAAAATGCAGAGTCAACTTATTAAGCTTACTGTTATTACACTTAGCGTGAGCACTGGTAAGCACCTGAGGGAGCTTAATTTTTTTACTAAAATTTTTTTGAAGAAAATAATGTACAAAAATGACTGAATCTAAAAAATGTGGAATGTTTATATATTGTTTCTTTAAAAGCATCTACAACTATGTCTGGTGGGTTTTTTTAGGAATCTAATGAACTAAGAAGCGCATAATATAATAATTATCTGTATGCTTGAAGAAAATGTAAGTTATTGTGTATACATCAGCCATATAAAACACAAATTAACAAAACTGAAAAGGACAAAATATAAATGAGTTGGAAATTACACTTCATAGTGGAATGAGCTGCCCAGTGAAGGGGTGGAGTCACCATCCCTGAAGGGGTTAAAGAAAAGAGTAGGCGTGACATTTAGTGCCATGGCCTCGTTGACAAGGAGATGTTCAGTCATAAGTTGAACTCAGTGGTGTCAAAGGTCATTTCCAAGTTAATTGATCCTGTGATTCTGTGACATAGGGAAGTAATTCTGTAGAAGTTATGTCTAGGGAACTGAATGAGAATTGTCATTCTCTGTAAGATGTCACATCTCCTGTAGAATTTTATAGCACTTCTATCCTCCATTAAATTTTACAGGAAGCTAAAAAAAGCCCTCCAGAACAGGTAATAAGTTATAAAAGACTTTTCCCATAAAGGTTAGTAAGTCCCAGAGGCCTTCTTATAGGCACTGAAGCAAAACGCATGATGCTGGTCTGATGAAAATCACAAATTCTACGCAGATAATTTCTGGCTCAAGAATCAGTATGTGCTTGATTCCTAGATGGTGTGGATTGCACGAGTCAGTGTTTATCTCCAAGAAGGCATTTGCCTAACGGTATTATGATGTTATCAGTTATTTATATTTGTTGGCTAAATGCTGTTCTTTACCAGCTAAAGTCAAGATTTCCGGAGATTTAGCTGCAAGATCAAGAACTATTAGATCACTGTGTGCATATAGGCCAACAGAAAAATTACAGCTTTAAATCAAGGGCCATAATTTATTTCTGATCTCAGCTATGCATTATATATGGAGTATAACTTGAAAAGAGAACAGAAGCAAACAACACTCTACAGACTCATACTTGAGTATATTTAAACTACTGTCTATTTATAGAATAATAAAATCATAGACTGGTATGGTTTGAAGAAGATCTTAAAGATCATCTAGTTCTAACCCCACTGCCATGGCCAGCGGCTCCTTCCACTAGACCAAGATGATCAGACCCCTTGTCCAGCTTGACCTGGAACACTTTAAGGAATGGGGCATCCACCACTGCTCTGGGCAAACTATTCTAGTGCCTCACTTCCCTCACTGTTTAAAGTTTAGGGTCTCATCCACTGCACTAAACTGAGTTACATCCATCAGCTTGATGTGGGTGCACTGAAACCAAACAATATGTGCTATAATTTGTATAATTGTTAGTGCCTAACTTTTATAAATTCTGTTCTTTTCTATGAAAAGAATTTACAATAAATTAAAAAGATCCAAGATGATAGCGGTTTTGAATGTGATAAATAAATTATATGATAATTAACTGAAACAAATTATAGGATTACTCTGAATATGTCTATTATACTAAATATATGAAAGTCAAAGGCAATCAGGGACCCTGAGGTGTACAGATACAGCTCCTCATGTCTCCAAGGCTTTCCTTCTAAAGCAGATTTGTCTTGGAAAGAACTAATTGACTTGGACATAGTTAATGTGCTGTCTTCTGACAATGTTATAAGAAAACATTTTCTTCCTGTTAAATTTTGAAATTGTGACACTTGAGAAGAGACAGATCAAAAACTCCCACTTGTGATGTACACTCTCAAGAGAATCTAAATTTTTTAAGTCTTTCATAGTCTTTATTAATTTTTCTGAAGCAATATTTTCTTGGATGCCCATGAAAATGCATCTTTAAAAAAAAATCATCTTGTGTCAATTCTGCTGACAACCACCCAAACACTTGTTACAGACTGATCAAAACTCCTGAACAGTCTTTTTAGATAAGTTATCATGATTGTGACAGTCATTCTCTTTAAAATATTCCCTGCAGGGTAGAACAGTATAGTAACTGTCACTTACTTGTGGCTGAAACGAAGATTTAAAATAAGTCCTTTTGTCCTTGTCCCTGGAAAGAAATTATGAAGACCACAGGACAGTACTCCAAGCATGGGATTAGATGCACCATCACACAGCAGGTCTGCTATGGACATAACTCTACCCATTAGAATTAACTCATTAGCAGTGTTTTTTAACACTGGTGCAGGGACAGAGTAGGGGCACCTTGCTACTGTGGAAACCCAGGGCACCGAGAATATTTTTCTGTCTGCTCTGGGGTGCCCTGACTCCCAGGGGAGCACTGACTTGGACCCTCATTCATGGAGAAAATTTCCTGGACTTCAAGATAGACTAGAATCCACAAAAGTGTGAAATAGATTGTAGAGAGTAGTGTAGGTGTATCACTTGGTGAGAAATTTAGGTTTTGGGATTTTTAGTATGTTATGGATGGAAGCAAGATGGAGAGCACAGGGTGTAGTCCTGGGTTTCTTCTTCATGCTTCTTCTTCCTTCTTCTTCTCGGGATTGGGTGGCATCTTATAATTGGGCAGCAAAGTCCGCATTGCAGGCTTTGTGGGAGCAGTTATTGGGTTAAAAGGGAGAATAATCTAGGTGTCAGTTCTTAAATGGATATTTTAGTCTTAAAAGACCTTGCAACAAGAGATTGTGAGCCATTTTGTGCCTTGTAATGAAAAGCTGCCAAACTCATGGTTGCAAGACTGTTTTACTGATAAGAAATAATACTTGAGTCCAAACATGAACTACCATCTCAAGTGCCTTCAACCCAGACCCAAAGAAACCACACTTAGATTCACTGCAAAATGCTGCATATAACAAGTATATGCACAGACCAAAATTTATATACATACACATGTATTTACATACCTATACCTGCACATTCATGAAGGATAATTCTGTATGAAGAAAGGAGATTTAACTTGATAGTTAGGCACAAATCCAGCTAAAATTACACTCATCTGTTTGAAGTGTAATAATCAAACTGTATACTTGCGATTCCAGTGATTGCAAAATAGTCTTAAAAATACTTCATTTCTTTATGTGTGTCTCATTGGTTTGTCATGGCCCGTTACAGTGGTACCATTCAGGACAGTTTGTGACATGACACAATGTGACATATTCTGACCAAAAAACAACATGACTTCATACAGAATGTCAGAAATTTGCATTAAACACATGATTTGTTTTGAAATACCACTATGAATTTCAACTACTAAATATGACTTCTGTTTGCATAAAATCTAAAAATTCCAACACTGTGAGGTTACACTGGGGAATTTAGAATATCTTAATTGATCAAAAGATTACAGAGAAGTTTAGCAATGAGTTATAGATCAAGCTTCATTTAAATCTTATCTATAGATCCATTCACAATATACTCAAAAAATTTACAAGGTTAAATATAGTCAAGCATAATTTCATTCAATAGTAAGTCAATACCTTCAACTTTCTTCATAGCCTGCAACAACATGAAAAAAATGCGTTAGTTGTTAGTCCTTTTATATTCTGTTAATGGATTTTTTGCCGTCAGTGCTGTCTTCAGAGGATATCAGCCTTAATTACTTTCACTTCTCCTTTCAAAAAAGACTTTAAGGAGTGGTTTATTAATCACCAAACAATTTTGCTATAACTTCTGTCATAATTTTAAGAAAAGAAAAAAAGAAAAGAATTATGAACAATGTTTTTGCTGACTATATTTTGCCCACTTTTATAATATGTATTTTTATAACATTGCTGGTTTATGGCTGCTTTATTAAAATTTCATTTATAAGAAAAATAAAAGGATGAAAGCATACTTTCAGAGATATTTTCTTAGAAACTGATATAGAGATGTAAAAAAAAATATTTTATATGAAGATACTTCAGGTGCAATTTATTTCATAGTTCTTAATAATAAGAAGAGTTTGGCTAAGATGGAGACTTTATGTTTCCCTTATTATTTTTGTCTCATTAAGTATAGCTAGATCTTGAAAGAATTTTGACAGTTTCCTATAAATCAATGAGTTTAGAGGCAAAAAAATTTGATACCATGCTCACAAATCCTTCTCTCTAAAACAAAGGGACATGGATTTGACAGCCTTTCTGTTTTAAGACCTGCTGGAAATTAAGCTCCACACTGCCACTCCCTCGACCTCCCTGTCTCCCTACCTACCCTGGGGAAATGGGGAGGAGAATAAAAGTAAAACTTGCATGCTGCGGTAAGAAGAGTTTAATAATTGAAAATAAAGTAAAATATATTAATAATGGTAAATAATAATAATAATAATGATAATGATAATGATACTGTTATTGATACTAAAAAGGGAAAAAGGAATGATTCACAGAACAATTTTTCACCATCCACTGACTGATGCCAGACTCTCCTTCCCAACATATAACCCATGACTCCGGTTTTCATCCCTGGTAAGAGTCTTCCAAGCAAGAACAATGGTATGTGGTGTTGGATTGTTGCATGTTGCACATTTAAATCAGTCCTGCTGCTCATATATTGCTGCTCTCGTTCAGTTTCATCCAAGTTCCTTCTTCACTAATGTGTGTGTGGTTCAGAGGGAAGATAGGCTCAGATCCCCAGAATGCCATAATTAATGCCTCAGTGAGTGTCTAAATCTCAATTAATTGGAGTGGTTTACATTTTTAATATTTTTTAAATTCTACCTTTGTGATTAATCATTTCCATTACTTTACTACCTTTGTGGGTAGAATGATTGGATAAATATTTTATCTCTCTGAATTTGAAGATTATTTTTCTTGTTTAAAAAATAATACCTTTCTTTTATCTTATTTCTGGCTTGAAGTAAGGATACTATATTTTAGTTATAAATCAGAGAAAATGTTAAAGAGTACTTTCAGTTTGAACTAAGTAATGTAAGTTTTAAATTGTTTCATATCTTTTGAGACAGAAAATTATTTTAAGGAAGATTTTAAATATTTTTCAGGCACAGTTGAGTTGGGTTCCTAGCTTCGGGTCTATCAAAGTTTTCCCAAACAAAAAGTGTGCTATGAATTCTTTATATTTTTGGTTTTTGTTCTTTCAAAGCTGCAATGGGAATATTCGTTTTTGACTGAGCTACACATGAAAAAAACACTTTATTCAACCCAGATACAATTGTCTCAAAAACTAACTGGGAGAGCAACTCAGTAACTCCCATCTGATTTGTTACCTTCTTTATATAGTGGTTGTCCAAAGAGTAATAAGGAATTGACAATGGAAGAAGGAAGGAAGGAAGGAAGGAAGGAAGGAAGGAAGGAAGGAAGGAAGGAAGGAAGGAAGGAAGGAAGGAAGGAAGGAAGGAAGGAAAAGAAAGAAAGAAAGAAAGAAAGAAAGAAAGAAAGAAAGAAAGAAAGAAAGAAAGAAAGAAAGAAAGAAAGAAAGAAAGAAAGAAAGAAAGAAAGAATGAAAGAAAGAAAGAAAGAAAGAAAGAGAAATTGTGATTAGTCATTAGCATCAATACCTAGGAGACAAAGGATTGCCATGTTAATATTTCATCCTAAATCACAGAACGCCTTGAAGTCACTTTTATATGCTTGTTAATCCACTCTACACCTGGTTCTTAACTACTCTCATACCATCTTGCATTCTAATTTACAAAGTACCAGGTATTTATATGTTTTGGAAAACTGGGGTTTAATCCCTTTATGTCTCTAACACTGGCGTTAAACACCTGGCAAGGTTACACTACTTCAATGAACACCAAATAACTTCTCCTAATTTCTTATAGCCTTGAGGCCTGTTGTGCTCTCTTGGTGCTTTCAAGACCCTCGATGTCATATCAGATGTATATTTTGCTACACTTAATTCTGATTCTGAAGTCATAGATGGCTCATTGAATGAAAACTAACTGAACAATGGTGAATTAATTCCTTATTTTGCTTTGCTTGAAAAAGCAATTTTTGCTCTCCCTGTAAAACTGCCTTCACCTCAGCCTGTGGGTTTCTCACTTTGACTCTTCCAATTCTCTCCCCCAAGCTACTCTGTATTGCATCCTGAATTGCTGCTAGTAAAGTCCAGAGTAAGGAAGCAAAAAGGGCCTTTGCATAATATGCACAGATGTTTAATTTAGCTGCCCGGTAAGATGTTCTGGGTCACATTTTTCTGTTGCAATGTGAGGAACTTGAACCAGATGCTCATGTATCTCATATATGAAAGTAAAATGTTCATGTTCACAAGCTAAATGGGAAGTTGTCTGCTTGCAATATGAGGGGGATCCTTGTGTCTTGCTTAGCCATCCTTGTTTTTCTGTTGTTCTTGTGTTCATCTTGTGCAGTCAACACTGATGTCTTTAGTCCATGATCACCATTAGTTGCTGAGGCTGAGGTGGTAAGACTTCAGAGCAGTTTGAGGAGGGAAGCTAGAATAAAGTGGTCCCCGTCTTTCACTCCTGATTATCCCTAACCATCAGCAGTTATTTATGTTCCTCATCTCTCTCCGCAAAATATGGGGCGCTTATCTCATACAGCCTGACATATTTGATGTTTTTATGGGGAGCAGAACTTATCCCAGTTTCAGCAGGAAACTTGTCAGTTCTGGTTTCAACAGCCATCTGTCCTGGCTCTTTCACAACCTTCACTCGGATCTGACAGATCTTACTCCTTGCACATTTTTCTGTATTTCTATTTGTACAGCAATACCACATATCTCCATTTGCTCCTTTGTGACCATGCAATATATTTCTCTCTCTATGTTTAATTTTCTCATAAATTATTAATACATTCTTGAGTAATAATTATGTTATTAGCATTGTTAGCATGTTACAAAATGATTGTGCACTGCTTCCATTACATTATTTCAGTATGTCTGTGCCTGGGTCTAAAGCAAATATTTTAACAACTTACTTAATATTTGACATTACTTTATATTTGCACCAGGGTTCTGCTTTGGCTACTTCATAAATTGATATATAACTCTTCCACAGAAGAACTACATCCATAAAAATTAGTGAGAAAAGATGATGTAGTTGAAAACTTGGCCTAACTTGAAGAGGAAAAGATTTCAGTGAACAGGAAATAGTTACAAAGTGTAAGTAGTAAATACAGCAAAATAGTAAATAAATATAATACAGAGAGGATAAAAATTTCATTAAGAAGGAAAAGGTTCAACATCAACAAGATACAAAGACACTATTATGTTTTCAGCAGACCTTTATAAAGATATGTATTTTTGATGATCAGAATCAAATTAACTTTCTAAATTATTGTGGCCTTGTTTTTTAGATTTTTTTTCCTGCTTTTATCCTTTCTATGTGTATTTTTATGAAATACAAGTAATACTTGTCTCTATATGTATTGACTATATATTTACTTAGTGCTAAATTTTAACTTGTCATCATAAATCATTTTCAAATACAAAACTACATTAATGTGTTATATTTTTTTATAGTTTGCATTTAAAAAATAAAAGGCTATATTAATGCTTCAAATATGGATTACACTGACTACCTACACATTGAACCTCTTAAATCCATTGAACAGTATAAATCACTAAATGATTTAACAAAGAAATATGTTTGAGTACCTAGTTTTACTGTATTAGATCATTTCATCTTGCATAAATATTTTGATTACCATTTAATATGTTTTCCTGGTATTACACACAAATGAAAACTTTTCTGCTTCGGTAAGATATAATGCAGTAAGTTACACTTTTGTTTTTACTTTGCACGTTGAAATCAGTCTTCTGCCTAAAGAGTGAAATTATGTTAAGTAATAAATCTTCTGTATAGTAATTTATGTGGGTGATCATAAACTATGTTTTATAATTTGCAGTCTGTTAACATTTTTTTAGGAAGTGACACAGAAAAACTCCTCTCTAATAGAAGAGGTGATCTTATGAAGGTCTATGGTAGAGGGAAAAGGGCTATATTATGATGCATTGGGGACATTAAAAGTCAGTCTGGTTGCTCTTCTAACCAAGCCTCTTAATGAAAATGATTATTTAATCAGAATATTATTATTTCTAAAGGCCTAACCCTGTGTTCTGTGTGATTTCTCATTTTCTGAGAAAAATATGACCCTGCAGTTCGATGTTTTAGTTCATACAAAGTCATTTTGTTCTGTTTTGATTGTAGTTAGTTTTTACACCTTCAGTGAAAACAAACTGAGCCAGTGTAGTTTTTTGGGGTTTTTTCTCAATGTATTTACGTATGAATTACATTAAATTTGAAAGGACAGAAAAATGACACCTATTCTCTAATCATTAGCAGAAGCAAAACCACTTCTACTGGTAATAATTATCCAAGCCTAATATTTATTAATAATGGGACCGATCCTATTATACCTTTGTATTTCTATATTATCTCTCATGTCTACTCTGGCAGATATTTTAAATGAGTAATAAATTACTTACAAGAAGTGGACAAACTCCAAAAACAAGCAGTTACACTGCTGTACCTAGCAATTAACCAGTTTTCAGGAAAGTAAAAGACTACTTTTAATCTTTTTTTTTTCATTATGAATGCTCAGCTCATGTCCATTTAATAAGAATTACTCTTTAAGGGAAAAAAAGTAAAGAACAGATTTCTCCTTTGTTATTATAGGCTAAGAGCTAAAGTGACCTGTAAGTAGTCTAAAGAGAGATTAAAGATAATTTGTGTGATTTGCTAAGCTTTTCATTCTGTAGTGAATAGGCAGACTTAGCAGCAAAGACAGAGGTTTCTGAGAGACCACTCCCCAGGGAAATGGTCACAGCACTAAGCCTGCTCGAGATCAAGAAGTGTTTAGACAATGCTCTCGGGCACATGGTGTGATTCTTGGGGTGCCCTGCACAGGGCCAGGAGTTGGACTTGATAGTACTGATGGGCCCTTTCCACCTTGGATAATGACCCTGAGTTAAAAGCATACATATCAGTTGTTGCCACTGTGTCTGCTAATCTGATGTAACTGCAAAAATTATGCTTAGAATCGTTTTGTCCTCAATGATGCTAGAAATGGTTTTATTCTTTTATTTAAAAGAAAGGAGCTGTTTACAATTTTTTTGTTCTTTTGTTAATGTTGTTTTGAGTTTATCTCTTGTATTGGTCACTAAATTAATTATTTCAATAGAAAATTATTTCTGTATATCCCACAGTGAAGCAATCATGATTGTTTCTTAGGAACCTGTATTATTGTCTTCACGATTCTTACATTTATCCTTACTGGCACTACTGAGTTAATTTTATCCATATTTTCTCCCATGAATAATACAAGCCTCACAGAACATTCCTTATGAGCAATGTCATGAAATCAAGGAAGGAAGAGCCTGATGCAGCTCTCTTTTAAATGTGATTTGATTTTATTGTTTAAATTCTGGGATAAAACTATATTAGGAGCTAAGAACAAGCCAGAGCAAATGTTGGGAAAGATGTTTTCATCTTCTTGTGGAACTCAAGAATTTTGCAGGTTAAAGAGACTAACACAGCCTATCATGCATGATAACATTTGCTCATGCAGAGAAAGGTGATTGCAAAACTACAAGCATTAGTTTGCTTCTTACATTTTTTTTTCATTTTCTAGGCCTTCATATAAAGGTGAAAAAATCTCTCTCTATATATATATTTATATATATATATCTCACACATTTGTATTCAATCAACAGTACTAAGACTAACACTGTCTCTTCTATCTCAGACCCATTTTCATTTTTTACAACTTGAAACTAGAAACTACAGGGATATTTTAAAGTGTTCTTTTAAAGTGCTTTGTGAAAAAATAAATTAGATGGAATAAAAAGCAGAAGATATTTGTATTTGGTTCATGTGGTAAGGTATTGGTAGGGAGGAGACTGCAGTAATTTATGGCCATCCAGAAATGATCATAAATTGTTTAAAGTTCTATATATCTTGCAAACAAAATTTATCAATTGCTACTGACTTTTAACTACCATTTTTAGTTTTAACTTTTATTGCTTGTATATAATGATACAAAAAAGAGATTTGAGGAGTGATTTTTTTATATCAAGAGAGCTTTTATATTTATTAGTTTTAAACAATACTGCAAGCAGAAAAGGCAGAACAATGTTAAAATTATGGTATAGCTTGTCAACAGCCGAGATATAATTAATGAGGACATGTTTGACCCACTGCTGAAATTATTGCTAGTGAAATATTTCAAAAGCTGTAGAGGGCTTAAGTGGTTATAGACCACATCTGATTTACTGCTCTCTGGATATTTCTTGTCTCTTTGCACAGTCTGTGCAAAGAGGAGGTTTTTTTTCTTTTATTTTAAGGTGTTGTTGAAGACTATTTTACACCAGCATTTTGTAGAAAGTTAAGCTCATATGGATTTAAAGGTGGGCTTTAATTGTCTACACCCAGGCAACTATTTTAATTTAAGATGGAAGGCATTATCTGAGACAAACCTTGTAGACACCAAGCAGGGCCTACCACGAATTATGTGCTCATTTTTATCAGGGCTTGAAGCACAGGCAGGTTAACCAGAGGTATTGAAACACACAGTATATGTTTCTGTATGGGCAACTGAAATGAGTGCTAAATACCCTCTAAATGATCAAAAACAATTAATAAGAATTGCAGTCCAACCCCTCTCTCTTGCTTTCTGATTTATTACTTTTAATAGTAAGAATAAAAATAATAAAAATAGTAATTAAAAAGAAATTAAAAATAATATGAATATAGAAGGAAATACATAAAAATTGAAGTAAAGATAAATATGAAGAGCAGTTCTTTAGGTCTTTGAGTAGAAAGTAAGACAGGCCAGTAGAAAGTAAGATAGTCATGGTCAAAATTGTTGCTGAAGCAAATCCTGTCATAGGCAGCTTACCTATAACTATCTTCTGCAATGTTTGGTCAGATTCAAATATACATCGTTCTTCATGACATGGCTCTTTTAAAAATTTAATAGAACTTTGAAGTCTTTAGTTGTTTTAATAGTTTTAATTACACCTAAAGAGTCAAAAAATTTCTTTTGATGCTTAAAATGAGAAACAGATATTCAGAATGTTTATAATAAGACCCTGATAGGTCTGAATAGAGCTCAACCATTTAGCTATTTCCATTGTTTTCCTTCACTTTTTTTTTTCCTAAATCAATAAATTTCCAGGTATTAAGTATGATTGTGTTACTGAAAACAGTAAAATAATTTAAAGTTTAATCAGTCTTTTAAAGCTTTCTGATTTGTGTTACTGACTGTTTCATTAGTTGGAACCAAGAGCATAAAAAATAGGTCAAAAAATCTAGGACAGGATATAGTCACGTGCAAAAGATCATTGAGAAAGTATTTTTGAATACTTATTTTTGTATGTTGTCCTCAATATTCTGTTTGGTTTTATGAAAACAAGTGAAAGAGAAAAGAAACAGTCTTATTCCCCACTGAATTTTCTTCCTTATTCCTTGGGCAATCTTCAGCATGACAGTTTAATATATCTTTTCTCATTGTGATTTGTCAAGGTTGTCAAAATCACCAGAAGTACAGCTGCTTTATTTTCAAGGTTTTCTCTGTCTTCTTTTTTTTGTTTTGTTTTGATTTGGTTTGGGGTTTTTTTTGTTTTTAATTATTTTCAGTAGTAGCCAGAGTAAAAAAACCAATTTAGATCAACATCACAATAAATGAAAATATATCAAGCAGTCATGGCACTATTGCATATAAGAGTTTTTCTTCACAGCCATAAAATAAAGAATATAGCCAAGCTAAAAGGTATATTCTTTATGTGGAAATACATGACTGATTATGATTTGCTATTTCTCATTGTGAATGATAGGCACTTCAATTTACAAGTGGAACTGTTATGAAGAAATTATTAGTCACTTCACTATGAATGACAATAGGCTAGGTCTGTCATAGAATCAGCATGGGTAAAATTCAGTCTGCTACAGACAGCCAAAAGACTTCATGCATATCTTTCAAGCTCCACTTCAGTCACATTCTAAGGGTTTTACTGGAGGTTAAATGGAGCATGGGTTTTGTTTTACATTTCTGAATGGGATTGCACTCCGCTTGAGAATATCCTAACTGCATTCTCTGCAAGGTTTTATATGGTGCTCATTGCTTCTGCATCTGAGCAGCAGTGCATTAAAGGCAAGAGTAACATCTGTGGAATGCAAGTTCTGTCATTTTCTTCTCGGACATATTTGAGATGCAGTTGTTTCGAGCTATTATTTTCAGAATTTTATAGGCAGACATGAACTGTCATCTGTTTACTGTTGTGCATAATGGAGAGGCAATGTAAATTGTGGAGACAAAGCAAAGGTAGCAAATTCAAGCACATTGCAGAAAGTAGTGTTATGTGGCACATTTCACCATTTCTCCAGGAAAATTCTCTCCAAATCAACTTCAGACATAATAAAAGTTGTTTATTTTTCCAGGAAGCTAGACATATCACTGAGTTCTTAGCTTTTTATTTCTTAAGTGCTCTTTTCTCAGGACCTTGAACAAACCTTTTTCTCCAACATTTTGCTGCACTCAATGAAAATGGGTTATTCCCACTATCAGTAACAGTTCCTCTGTTTACTCAGAATAGCCCCTCTACCTCTACTTCTACCAACTGATAATGGTCTTTGACACCTCTGCAGTGCCCCATAGATACTGCCACATTATATTGACAGCTTTCAGTTTCTGATAATTCTTACTGCTTCACTGACCTACTTCCAACTCTGGATCTAAAAATCAGCTTGACCCTACTGAAATATAGACAACATTCAGAACTGGACTGTTGCTGAAAAAAATTCACATATCAATGACAGATCTTAGTGAACTCTGGAGATAGAAACTCCTGATGTGCTTTTATTTAGTGCCTGAAAGGTAAAATCACTTTGACCAAGTAAGCCTCATGGAGGTCAGACTTAAACTTCACAGTCACAGAGAGGAATCACCTGATGATTCACCTGGAGATTCCAGAAGAAATGGTTGCAGAGAAAGAGCCTATGAAATGCAGCAGCAGTTCAGGATTGCCGCAAGAAAAACACCTCCTGAAGATCAAGAAAGAATATCTACCTAAACCAGCATTTTGCTAGGCCTGGGTACTAAATGAAACTCAAATTCAGCAGAAAAAGAAGATTTGAGAGTTTAAACGAAAGGAAGCCTGCCTCTCAGAATGCTTTTTCAGCTTGTAAGAATCATTGAAACAAGCATAAGCATATCTTTGGTTGAATTTTCTCAATCAACGCTTTCTTTTTTCTTGTATTACCATCAAAACATTGACTCTTTCCAAGTGCTTGTAAGTATGGGCTCTAACTGTCTTTCCTCTCTGAGGAAAGAATGTAGTTGTGCTAGGTATTTGAAAGTGGTTTAGGACTATGCAAGTTTGTTAATATTTAAAAAATTAATATTAGAATAGAGAATGTGCTCCTGCAGGGGTTAACACAGGAAGAGAACCAGTTCTTGTTCTGTATATAGGTAAAAAAACCTGACACAAATAACAATGCTACTATTAGAAGTAACAATGGTTTATGCTATGCCAATATTTTCTCTTTCTAGGTAAGAAGTTACAAAAGTTCAGGCCTCTATCACTTTATAGAACTCAGTAAAGGAATCAACAAATAATCTATATTCATGAAATTAGCTTTATCTAAATTTACACAGGATTAGTAACAGTATGCTATGCAGGATTAAGTATAAAGGACCCTTGGATCTGACTTAGATGTCAAGAAGTGTCTCTTTTAAAAACTGAGAAACACAAAAAATATTTCTTTTTAACATCCTCTTTTTGAACAAATGGAAATATATGATGTGAATGGTTTGAAGGTATGCCTGTACCAAGCCTGAGCAGGAGCTGCCGGGCTGTCTGGGTGCTGCCTGTTTGGTAATAAGCTGAGATACAACTACTTTTTTTACTGCATGAATAGAAAATATTGGTGTTCAGCTATAGTGGGATAAAATTTGTAGGAATTCCATATAATTTAGACTTGTAGCCGTCTCATGAAATTTACCTGCAAGTAGCTGTTGAATTCACATAGCCAGAGGGCATTTACCCGAGAGGAAACTGTGCCCTGAGAAATCTGTAGAAAGGCTTTGCTTATTCTAAATGTGCTGAAAGTCTCTGTGTGTGGTAAATGATTGAAGACTTCCTACTGCACCTAAATAATTTTTTCACTTGCACAATAAACACCAGCAAATGTCTTCTACCCTTGGGTATTTGTCCCAAAAAATCACAGAAGAAGAAAAAATCTGATAAAATTCTTGTTTTGACCTTGGGTAGCTGAATTATTAGGATTGATAGATCATCTTATTCTGGCAAGCAGTAAAATTTCCTCTGCCTACCCAGCAGCAACTGGGCACATTTTGCATGCTGCTACTAAATCATCACAAAATTACATTAGCATATTGTGTATTTATTTATTTTTCCAATGTGCTGTTCATAATGGCCATAATGGGAGCAGCACCATTGTGAGCAATCTGACAGAAAAGTCCAGCTGCAAACTATAAAGCAATACTTGATTTATCTGGCCACAGCAGGCACTGACTTCATTACATTACACAGAAGCCAGCACAACTTAGCTATTACAATTATTCTGATGCTTTTCTGTGTTGCTGTTATTCATCAGAGTAAGTTTCACTTGTCATTTTCCTTGCAGTAGAAACTCTTCAGTAAAGCTAAATTTTAAGAATTTTTGCAGTACTATTATTGCTGATTAAAGTCAATTTTCAAGGAGGGCTCATGGTGTAAAAAGCCCCACAATCATACACAATAAAATTGCCCTAAAATGCTTACAGTCTAAAAGGCACTTATCTTTAGAGGTGAGAGAAAGGTTTCATTAAAGGAATTTTAAATGCATTGAAATGCATTATTTGGCAAGCTGGAGTGAATAAGCAAAGTAATCAAAGTAATGGCAGACAAATGCTCTTTAGTTCTATTTTTAGGGTAATGCAAAAGTTTTACTTGCTACCCGCAAACATTTGACTCTAAAATGGCATACATCTTCTTCCCACCTTTTCCAGCTCCTACAAGGATGATGGCTGCTTCTGATCATCACTTATATCTACCACACCCCCATAAAATTTTTCTGGTTCATTCTGCCTTGGCATGAACTGCAAATGAGACAGCAGCTCCTCACAGCAGCCAGGAGACACAATTACTGTTCAGACCACACAGTCCCTTTGGAGCTGCAGCACAGACCTGAAGCTGGGCCTGGGTTTCCCCACAGCGGCACAAAACTCCCACCTACAAATCCCATATGCCAGATGTGGATGGCCATTGAGATAACCAACTGTGCCAGATGGACTGCTCCCAGACTGAAGGGAAGGAGCAGTGCTGCTGCTTGATGAGAGTTGTCTGTTCTGTGACAGGAGCACAAAAGAAAAGCATTAGTGGACAGGTACACAGGTTCTTTGATTTCATAGAAATCTAGAAACGAGTTTTCAGAACTGAAGAATGTCATATGAAATTACTTTTGTGAAGTATTTAAAAGCTTACAAAGAAAGCTTGAAATCAAAAATGTAAAAAACTCCATAACAGTCTGTAAAATAAATGTGCTCATAGAAAAACTCCCTTGAAACCAGTGTTTAATAAAATTCTGATTTCTTACTTGGCACTTTCTATTATTGTGGAGGATACATCTTAGAATATTCAACACACTTTGCTTACCATAACTATTTGAAAATAAAAAGTGAACCTATTTGGAAAGCTGTTTGTTGTGGAGGTTCCAGATGTGTACAACGCATTGTTCAGTGACTAAATTGAATTATATCTCTCACAAGTATAATGAAATAAAAACAATAAAATGGCATATAATGTGTCCAAGTTTCTACTCTGAAACTTCCAGTCATATCTTTTCATTGTTATCTTTAAAATGAAGTCTGTCATACATTTACATAGTAAAAAACATGTGCTACGTGTTGCAGTTTCATTTGTCTCATCACATTTTAAAATATTCTTATTAATGGCAGTGTTTAAATGCTAGTACATTGTCCAGGATTCAACTAAGTAACACAGAAGGGCATCCCAATAATAATGAAAAAGTACATTTTCATATGTAGTCATCGTGGTGGCAAAAAAAAAAAAAAAAAGAAAACCAATACAAATTACTGTGAGTATGTTTTTTTTTGTTATTGGGTTTTTTTGGTTTTTTTTTTTTGTTTGGTTTATTTTTTCCTAGAAAGAATAGTCCTCAAAATCTCTCATAGTAAATGATGCAATGATTCATCAGCATCAGTCCTTTTTTGCACTTGAGACTGGATAAACCTAATGCAGGAAATAAGGCCTTGGGTTCATCTGATAAACTTGATCCAGATTAGATTAGGGTTTTCTAGCAATCTGAGAAATAATTCTGACATTGTTAAGCTTGCTATATTTGTCTGCTTCTCTCTGTAGTCTAGAGGAAAATGTTTAGTCTTTTGAAAACAGTCTTGCACCAAACCTTGACCTTCTCAAGTGGACACTCCATTTTCACTTGCTATATCAAAAAATAAATGAAACATATTTGTACAGGAATTACTATATGAATTATTATATTTTCCTTTCCCTTATATCCATCAAAGCTTCTTGGTTGATCAGAAAAATAAAATAAAGAATATGCAGAAAAGCTGTAAAGGAGTATAGTTTAGAAATAATGTGTTCACAGTGCCAGAGGATGACTTGATGCAATGTTCTTGTTAAGATAACAACAAACAAAAAAATAACATAGGTTGATTTTGGAGACCTTCTGCATTGTGTCTCATAGCAAGCATCAGATCAAGAGCATGTTTGCTACTTTTAAAAAGGTAATAATAATTTCCATTTAAAATTGAAATAGCAATAAAATTGAAATCTCTCACAGTTCAGATTTCTATTTCAGTGAGGTCTTGGTAAAATAGTTTGGTTTTTAAGAGTGAAAAAAATGGGCAAGACATTCAAGATATTTAAGAACTGTAATAAAATACTTATTAGAACCAAGATTAGGTATTTTTTCATCCAGTTTTCACTCAAGAAGAAACTAAATACTTTTCATTAGGAATTAGTAGATACAAGTTTAAGACTTTGATTATCAGAAAAACAGAATCTTTTCCAGTCAAAACTATTTGTAAAAGTCTATGGCTATGTTTTTTCAAGTTTGATTTCTAACTAGAAATATAAATAAAGCACAGTTCTTTTGTTTTCATTTTGAAATGTTAGTTGTAACTTAGGCAAAAATATACTCACTGCTAATTTATAGAATTTCTTTTATAAATGTCACAACTGCATAAGTATAAAGACTCTCCTGGCAATATCAATGACATTTAAAGTAGGTTTCATATGACAGTTGCCTAAAGACACGTATTTAGTGCTATCAGATATCCCCTATCTGTTATGTAGTTTTGTTTCCAGAAAGGTTTGAGTATTTGTAGGTCTTATCTGTGAGCCCTAGGCTGGTGTTGTGAACACTGTGGAAATTACCAGCTTCGGTATATATCCACTTTTAATCCATTTGATAGTTACTTATTCTTGAGTGAGCACAAACAGGAGTTTGGGTAAGTAGGACTCAGTTTGGCCAACACTGCATGCATTACTTTTAATCATCACTTTACACAGGAGCCTTAAGTCACACAGTCTTCACTGATGTCACTCCATGTCACTTCCTGTATGATGATATCTGTGACTTTATTTCCCTCTTCTATTTCATTTACACTTGAATAACTAGCAAATGTGTTAGCTAGCTACTATAAAGTATCAAAATTTATCAAAATCTCTACTTCCAAATGATGAATAGTCAAGTATAAAGAATTCTGTATCAGTACTCTTCTCTGTCTTTTGGTCTTGTGCCTGACTCTCAATGAATAAACTTAAGGATTTCTTTCAAGCTAGTATTCCCACTTTTGAAGTCTGTTGACTTCAAAGAGAAGTGTAATTTTAAATGGCTTAGTATATAAGTCAATAATTTAGGAAAGTGAGTTGGATGGAATAAACTATTGAAATAGACCAGGAGCTAAACTGATAAATGAAGAAGACAAATTTTAATTAGATGTTAATATTGGTATTAAAAATTCTGAAAGATAATGAATTTACCTCAGTACTTTGAAAGTTTTGCTTATTTAGATATAGTAGATTACTAATTATTTTAAACACTGTGAATTGAGAAGAGTGATAACATCTGCACTCAAGGTGTGTTTGTGCAAGGACAACTAGTGCTTTCAGAAATGTAACACTGTGTAACATGTTCTGGGTTCAATCAATTATTTTATACTAGGAAAAGCTGGTATTAGAAGCCTGATACATGTAACAATTACATTTCCACACATTAGCTTTCAGTTTATTTTACTGAAACTTTTGATCTTGTATTAAAGGTATATCACAGCTCTGATTTCTTGCTCATTGCCACCTCCGAACACAATATATTGAAAGTGGAAATGAAAATGCTGGAATAAAATATTCTTAAAATTTAGGCATTGTTTTTACAGAAAGTTTCAGGAGATTTTGAAAAAAATACTTTTTTCTTCAAATAGTGAATGAAATGAATGGGAAAGAATCCAAAGTAATTGTGCTTGTTGCAGAAGGTTTATTAAATTCTAGCAACAGCCTGTAGAACTAATAGCTATTGAATTTGTAAGTTATGTACACATGTTTTTATTTACTACCTTCTTAATTAATTTATTTATAGCAATTCCTACTCCTGCTCCAGAAGGACACACAGCATGACTACATTAAAATTTTCATTGATTTCTTTAGCTGAGGTGGGATTCATCTCACCTAGCTTTAGACAGGTGTAATGTAGATGTCTATATCTGACTAATCAAATGTTATTTGTAGTCATTGAAAAGAAAATAAGCGTTTCTGAACCACTTGTTATGTAAGACTATTTTAAAGCAGATATAATATAATAAATATAATATAATAAATATATAATAAATATAATATAATGTAATATAATATAATATAATATAATATAATATAATATAATATAATATAATATAATAAATTTATTTTCCCACTATTTTCAAAGGGAGTTTAATCTGGCCAATTTATTGAGAGAAGTACGTAACTGAGCAGAGAAACCAAAACTCCAGTGTAAATATATTTTTTAAAAAATAAAAATGCATTTGAAAAACTCTTGCAAACTCAGAAGTTCAATCTTACAGATCAAACTACAATATTTAATAGCTTAAGACCCTTATTTTCTATGCCAAAATAATGAATCATTTCATACTTTTTGTTTTACAGAGGGGTTTTTTTCTATTGTTCTACATTGGAAATCAAAAAACCCCTTAATGATTTAGGAGTTTTGTGTGGAACTGAATCTATTTAGATATTTTACAGGTCTCTGATGTAGTAGGATGTAGTTGATGCCTTAATTTTGATGCCTATGTTGGCTTCTGGCAACACAGTAAGAATATTCTGATTGACTACATCAACAAAAATATGTTCAGATATTCAAAGAATAATTTACAGATGCTGAAGTGTCAGATTTAAATTAAGGAAATCTACCAAGTGTAGTGTATATTTTCCATCTGGAAGAAAAAAAAAAAGTCTATCAAAGATTTGTTATGATTTAAAGGTTTGCTGCCAGTGCCAGTTTACGCAGTGAGATGTAATTACACAGCTGAGGATCTCATACTGTCAAAGTTTCAGGAATCTAGAGGGTAGCAAGTAGGAGGAATAAAAGTTAATTCTTGGATTAAACTGCAGAATTATTTTATTCATGTCTTGTTTCCTTCTCTTCTTGGTTCTTCTAAAAACAATTTTTCTCTCACAAGCATATTACCATTAAAGATGGGAAATTACAACAGCTGTGTAATATGTAAAAAATCTTTACAAATGCCCAAAATGCTTTTCCAGATTTTCATTTCAAAGACTTTAGCTTTAATGCTGACTTGTCTGAATGGTGCATCATTACATTCTGAACATCTCTTAGGAATGCTTAGCATGCTTTTCATAGTTTTCTTAGTTTGAATTAAGCTACTTATGTTTGCGTGCACCAAATCAAAATGTTATGATTCATTAAATTATATTAGGTATTTTCCATTTAAACATGTGCATATTTATAAATTTCAGACATCACTGTGCATGAAAGTAGACTGCTTTACACAAAGTAATTCCATCTATTTACAAAATATTTTAGAATACTAACACTTAACTCTAGCAGTGTTTTGGGAAGCATCAATGTATCTTGTTCAAAATCTTTGTCAAGTGTCTGGTGAAGACACAATTAATTTCTCATTAAGCTTTCTTTTGATTTTAAAGTGGAGTGACTAGGCAATATGAGGCTGGGGCCCCTGTCAGCCACAGAAATTGTGACAGACTGTAGGAATAGGCCAACAGGAACATCAAGAAATTTAACAGTGATGCAGACAACCTGGGAAACAGCTTTGGGAAAAAAATCCCTGAGGAGAGTGACTGGAGTCAGCAATGTGTCCTGGCAGCAGAAATAGCAACAACATACAGAATTGTGTTAACAGCAGCACAGACAACAGGTCCAAGGAAGTGATTATCATCCCTTTTACCCCACACTTGTTAGGTCACACCAATATTAGCGCATCCAGTTTCGTGTTCCTCAGAATACTATTGACATCAGTAAAGTGGAGTGAGTTCAGCAGAAGGCCATCAGAACAGAATGGAGCACTGGCCCTGTGAGGGACAACTGAAGGACCAGGGCTTGATGTCTTGAAGACCACTGTGCAGTGTAGAAGGTTTCCCAGAGAGATCGTGCCATGGGAGAGTCAAGACTCCACTGGACAAAAATGTCTTTGAACCCCAGAGATGCCCTGTATCAAGAAGGAAGCCAGACTAGAGTCTTCCTATATTCTCTTCCCACTTGAGTTAGCCTATGTAGTGATACATGGAGAAAAAGGAAACCGGATTCAATGGTAAAGATAGTCTCCTGGGATGGGAGAACATTTGAGATTTAGCCAAAAGAGGCATTAAAGATAGATGACTTCATGAGCCATATTTAGCCACTAATTTATTATAAAAATGACAGTGTTATTACCAGCTCAGTTTTATGTCTCTTCTCTGAACAAGTAGTGGATTACAGGCAGGTTTATCTAATTTGCATTCTGATAGACACAGCTAAGCTATGTCTTTATGTAGAGTTCAAGGCTAATGACACCTTTTTGACTCTGACAACAGCTATTTAGTTTCACAGAAGGTGATCACTGTTGAGACACATTTAGGGATCTATTAACATCTAGATCCACTGTCTGCAAAATTCTCATACAGATCAGACATGAATAAAGAGTCACATTTCTCTCAAGTTAGTAAAAGCATTTAACATGAATGTAAATACATGAGAAAAATGTTCTGGCATACTAAGTTCTTGTTAGTTCAGTACTCAGAGCAGGTTTCAGCTCAAGACTGTAATTCCTACTTTTAAATGCCTACATAAAGATATCTACTTCTGACCTACAGGCTTGATAAATGGTACAGTCAGATACATGTAAGATCATTTGTGATTGCTAGGGTCACCCAGTATGGTTTTTAGTTTGTCATTCAGAAAAACTAAATTCATTAAAATTAAAATTCATAAATTAAAAATTCAGAAAAACTAATTCATTAGTTTGTTCTACAGATCCCTAGGTCTTGTGCCTTCAGTCTTTTAATTCAACTATGTAGTTGAATCAAGCTCTGGGTCTTTATATCCCAGCTATAGTCAATGAGTATCCAGGATAAAATCCAGTTACTGAAACTTCAGGTGAATTTTGATAGCTCACCTAACCTTCAAGTGTATGTTGATAAGTGTTAAATTAACCATCCAAATACGCTGGCAGGAAAAGATGCTCCTATGAATATAGCAGATTTAAACAATACTAAAATTCCACAAGATTTCTGTGTAAAAGTTGTGTCATGAAGCACTCTATTTTTTTTTCTTTTTTCTCTGATGAAAACCAACATGGACTTGAAGTGTTGCTAAAGGATACCAGATGATTGCATACCTGCTTTCCAGCCACTAATGGCTAAGATTTGAAGCATGCAACTTATTTTATACAGACCAATTCTTGTCAGCAAAGCCAGCCAGAAAGAAACACTCACATATTTATCTTCATGAAGTGGAGTGAACTACAGGGTAGGATGTTAGGTTTGGTTGAGTTTGAAGTTTAGCTGTGTGGAATTGTTTATCTATTATAGCTGTAGATATGATCTGATAATTTCTGGAGAATTTTTCAGCTGTATGTTATTTGAGACTTGAATATTACAGATCATATTTCTGGTAAAATGTTAGGAAATTAGGTGAATCCTAGAGGCTCTTTCACCAAGATTTTAACATAGTAAGAATTTTACAGGGCTAACTAAGTAAAACCATAGTATTTTATGTTTGTTTTGTCTATGACATCCTTTGTTTATAGATACACCATGCTGAATAATCAGTTTTCCATTTAATTCTTTGTGAGGGTTACAAGAATTAGCATGCAAGATTTTGTATTTTCCTCTTTTCCCTTTTATACAGTGGTATATTAATAAAGATGGAAACCTATAGTTATATCTCAAGCTGTAAGACAATAGAAAAAAAAAGGAAAAAAAATCAAGGCTCTGTGCAAATTTCAGCTGAATTAGAACATAAGGATATAAGTAAATCTGCATTTCCACAGGAGTAACTGTGTAACTACTCTTGTGGATGTCCGGAAAAGGCTATAATATATTCTGCTGGACTTGAAATTGAGTTCATTTGGAATACAAAAGAAATCTGAGAGATAGAAAATCAAGAGCAGTGAAGCTCATTTTAATTTCAATCAATACTGTTCTGTGATATTACCAATAGTTTTCTTTCATATTTTTTTACTGTTTAGTTTTGAATTTCATGTTCCTTGTAATAATCTTTGAACAAAAATGCTTCTTAATGAAAAAGGAAACAATTTCCAATTCTCATTTACTGTGTATTTACTTAAGACTTTTCATCATGTTACAGTGAAATGTATGAAAATTTTGGTCCCTCAGAGATTTAGGTTTCATCAGATTAGTAGTCATTAAAACTTCCTTTTGTTTTTTAGGTACTTAACTCTTTCATCTGTACTGCAAGGTACTACAAGAAAGACTAAGTAACAATTTAATTGAATGCATGCTTGTACATAATTTATTTTCTAAATATAGGAAAATATTTTATACTTAATTTTTTATGAGATTAAACTTTCTATTTCTCAAAGCAAAGGACTGGTTGCTTACATTGACCTAGAGTATCTTAAAAATTAAAGAGCTTACTGAAGAATTACTAGGGAACTTCTTTAGTAACCCCAACAATATACAGTTGATATGAAATGTCTAGTCTGTGTATTAAAAATTTTGCCCTTCATAGAATGGACAGCTCTGAATATACAGAATTAGAAACCACACGTTATGGTTACCGCTGCACTTAGTAAGTGTAATGAACTATCAGTGTCAATTGCAAAAACAAACTTTAATCGGATTCCTGGCAGATTCAAAAAAAGACAAACAAAAACCAACGCATAAATGAAGGAGCTTAATGAGCAACACAGCAAAATATGAAGAAAACTGTCTAAAACACTCTAAATAAGAATGATGTTTCTACAGGTGATTCTTCATTACTTTCACTGTTATACCAGGCTTCAAGTGCACTCAATGCTAACAGCTGGAAATATCTATATGACTAAATGACTGATAACTAAAAGGAGAGGCAACTTAATGTCTCATTCATAGGCACAAAGCTGGATGAAGCAACCGAACTAAGAATAAAATCTATTCCTTACTTAAATTGGATAATGAAGCAATAGTCCTGGAAATAATGACAGCCACTGAAATGCAAACATCTTTCAAAATAAAACAGCTTAGGATGAAAACACAAGGAAAAGATGAAGGTAAAAAAATCCCCGAACAGACAAACACAAACAATGAGGAGATTAATAAATCTCTTCAAATCAAAATTCAGTTAACTAATATAAACAGCATCTAACTCTCTCTCCTTTTATAGTATTCTACTGCAGGAGAAACTTTTAAAAGTTTATTCATAGGAAGTTGAACAGGAGGTCTGGAAGTAGCAGGATTGAAGAAAAGGACTCTGAGAACTCAGGGATACTTTGGACCTTAAGCAGATGGTGATAGCAAGCCAGTCAAGAAAATACAAAATGAATGGATTAGAATACTTTGTGGGTAAAATTCCCTAAACAATGGTAACCTAGAAATATTTTGTCAAAATGTGGTGATGAAGAAAAGTTATGTGTTTTTTATGTTATTTATGAAATTGGAATCATGTCCTTTACGTGAAACGCATTGCAAAGTAGATAATAATATTGATATAAGAACTAAATATAGAAGATGGGACTCTGTCCAGATGCTAGGAGTTGAACTATAAATTATTGTAGCAGGTTCGGTAGAGATTAATATAAAATATTACACAGTTGGCAGTATTGTGCACTGACTAATCTTTTAGAATTATGGACTATGTGAAAGAGACAAATAGGACTGGTATGCACCAGATAAAATAATAAAAAGGAAGACTATAAAATATTACTGGATTTTACTGTCTTTGCTTCCATTAATTATATGCGGGGTGAGCAGGAATGGTAGCTATAAAATAAAGAACTAATTGAGGGAGAGTGTTTCACCATGGACTTTCTTCTGTTTTGCAGAATTGGCAATGAAAATGACATAAAAATTGAAAAAATATTATAATCAGGCCTTAAATTGTATGACATGAATGGAATAATAACATTAAAAATTTGTGTGTGGAGACACAAAAGGAACATCATGTAAACTGGCAATTTCATCCATCCTAAAAAATAGGTCCTTAGAAAGTAATTTTAAAGAGCATTGAATTTATTTTTTAAGATAAGTAGTGCTTTGCTATAAAACAGTAAGAAATAGATCCATTTATTCTTAGAAATTCAAGTGAATAACAGCTGAACCAACCAACCCAATGAAAATGTATTTTACCAAGAAGTAAATCCATAGGTTTTCTCTTGGTTTATTTAGGCTTTTTTTGGCTTGAATGTTTTTAACCCATTCTTCTTTCTTTAAGTAGACATCCATTTTCTTATGCTAGTTTTTGCAAATATAGAAAAGCTGTATGTTTTATTAATATTATATATCTAAACCATGCTTTTGGATTTGGTATGGATCATGACATCTTCATAACTAATCATTTGCTTGTGACCATGTGAATCTGTTGATGCATAAGATTTCATGTCTGTGCTGATGCAGCTAATCTTGATCATAAAAACACCCACAAGTTTTCTCTGAAACCAATGTACCACTGATTTCCCCAAGACTTTTTATTCTTATTTGCAAAATTTTATATTCTATTCAAATGAGTTAATATCATTTAGCAAAAGGAGCCAAAACACAAAAAACCCAAAAAACCAAACCCCCTCCAAACCCAAAAATTAAAAAAAAACCCACAAAAATAAACAAAAAAAAATTGAGATGGTTTTTTGTTGTTGAAATGGAAGTAAATACAAATGCAAGGGAAGTAAATACAAATGCAAGGGAGACAAAATCTACACCAAAAATTAATTCAAATTTACTTTTATTATTATCATTAAGCAGATCTCGGATTTGTTTATAAGATAGTCTTCTTTTTAAAAAATGTTATGCTCTGCTTCCCAGCTGTTGCAATGTTGTAACACAAAAATTCATACTAGCAGGTGAGATTCAGTGACCTTTAGCCAGAATAAATGATCTTTTAGCAAAAACTGAAAAAAAAAAAAAAAAGTATTTTTTGCTCCAAAACTTCATGCATATGTTCTCAAACAGTTATGTACAAATACTGTAGAAATGTCAGGGAGATAAACGAGCTGAGCAGATGCACTACACACCTGTGTAAAGAGCTAGCACTAGACAGTACTGTGAGACAGATATTGAAAAGTCCCATTGTGCTAGGATGAGCAATAATTTCAACCAAACAATCTGATTTTTGTCTTGTAAAATAACTTACAGCTCAATAAAATATTTTTAAAGGTTGCTAATATTCTTCACTCATGGTTATATGAAGATCTGTGATCTTTTAATTTAGTATGCTAAGGATGGAGAAGACTATCAGATGCATAAGCAACAGGGAAATTTAAGGCTAAAAAGCTAGTTAAAAGTAAGAGAAACAGGGTCTTTTAAAGATAAAAGAGAATCTTATAATGAAAACAGTAAATCAGTAATCACTTGCCCTAATTTCATACAAGAGCATGAATTAGGTTTTAACAGTTATAATACTAGCAAAGTTGTAGATATATTCCTACCCCTATCTCATCTGCATACCAAACTTCCTTCCTACCTTCAAACCTGCAATGATCCATATGGCTTTAAGATTGTCAGTTCCTAAGTATTCGTTTTATTCATATGAATAATGGTTTTCAAGCAAGCAACAATAACTGAAAAAAAGAAACCTTAACTTCTGTCACATAACTGTGAGCTCATCTAAATAGTCTATAAATGGGTGGGAGAAAAAAAAAAAACAAACTTGTGAAAGCTTCTGGTTCTGAGCTTTGGAAACTAGAACTAGTTACATAGGCAGAAACAGCTGAAAGCTATTTTCAGAATTTTCTCACCACCACCTGTTAGTCATCAATTTTGAACCATGTCAGCTAGAACTGACATGCTTTTGATGAGCTTACTGTGCTTGAATTCTGTAAATTTTAAGAAAATTTAGCTTATTAATCAACATGTTGAAATTCATTTAGGATCAAAACTCATGTGTTTTACCTTAACATAACATATTTATTCTGGTTAGATTAATTTCATTCTGTGTAGTAGTCTATTTTAGGAGCATGGTCTTCTGATAATCAGTGTTTTCTAATATGTACAGCTTTTACCTTTTTGTTTCTGTCAGTCTCAGGACATGCTCTATCTGCCTTATGTTAACTTTCATTTCAATTCATTTTTCATTTAGAGGTCTTGGCAGGGCTAGGTTTATGGTTGAACTCAGTGATCTTAAAGGTCTATTCCAATCCAAATGATTCTATGATTTGACATTGTTCGTATAAATGATAGGCATGGCATTAGCATAACTATAGAAGTCTGATTACACAAGCAAAACCCTCGATTTTGACATTAAGGGACAATAGATATTTGTTTCATCGGGGTGATATACTTCTAAATTTGTAAAGAATGCCTTTGTTTAGTCATTCAAGAACTTATTAACTCCATACATACATGGTAACTGCCGGCATTCTACAGAATAACATCCCTGACTTGATATAGACCACTGCCTCTAGTAATCACCTTAGCAATAGGCATATCAGTTTAACTTTACCAATGATACTTAAAGTTGATTCTGCATCATCTCTAGAAAAACCCACTGGCAGATAGAATGAGGAAGTGTATGTTGACTGTTCAGCCACTCCATAGTTTCTCTGGCCGCCATGAACAGCATCATGGTCTCCTCACTGAGCTGAATCCAAATGGCATAGTGTTCCCTGCATATCTGAGTTTGGTATTCTGTCATTTGTGCTTTGCTCTGAATTTCATGTGTTCCTTTCAATTACTACCCCTCTTCCTGTAATTTAATTTCTCCACCTTATGAAAAAATTTATAAGCAAAGGGATCCATTCTCACTGCAGAATAATTATCACAAAACCATGTTTAAAGGATGTGCCTGCCTGCAGCTAATTGTGCTCACACACTACCAGTTTGTTTCATATCACTAGGTGCTAAGGGGGTAAAGATAACAATAATAAATCTGTTAATTTAGGAGCAATTTCAGGAGATTTATATTCTTGTTATTACTGTTTTCTTTTGGGTTCCTTCTTGAGCTTTTTGTGTTTCTTTTCCCCAGCACTCCACATATTTCAGAATTACTGCACGTGTTTGGACTTGAAGAGAATCTGGGCAATAAGGTTTCCTGTAGATGAAAGAAAACAAACAACTCTGTTGGGAAAAGAAGTATATATTTCCAATACAAAAAAAACAAAACCAAAAACCACAAACCAGAGGTGGAAGAAAGTAATTAGCAAAAGCTTTCTTTCTGTTATTTTATGGGAAATGTACATGAGCAAATATGTGTATTTGAATCCATTCTAATTGCTTGGTGATGAATGTTGTTATATTAATTTTTCTGTTATGAACTTACATTTGCAAACCCATTTTCCTTAGAAAATAAAGTGGAGGATATTGCCCTCAGAAGCATATTTGAAAAATGCTGCTTGTCAGTTATCAAAATTAGCACAAACCTTCCAAAAGCACAGCATATGCTCGACGTGCAGAAAATGCTAAAATAAATTTTGCCTGCTCAACGAAGCATGAGAGGTTTATTGACTTGCAAGCTTAATCATTACTGACAGACCATTGTTATCTTCTTCTTTTTTACCTGCTTTGATTTTTTTTTACTGTTCATTTTGGGGTTTGGCCCCCACGGAAGCAACGTTTCATTTTATTCTGTGTGTAAACCATTTGAATAATTGAAGTCTAGACTAAATTTCTTGAAAAATACATCAGTCAGTGTTTTGCTGAAGTAATCTGGATCACAGCTGTTTTTTTCAAAACTTGTTTAGTATGTGGTTCAGTTACCATAGAATCATAGAATACCTTGGATTGGAAGTAAGTACACAAACTTATAAGAACCCTAAGAAGACTTGTTCTTATGAATTATTATAATAATTTTCCCATAATAAAAAATTCAAATGTTAAAATATAGCAGTGTAAGAATATAGAAATAATAGAAAGATACTTTTAAAACATGGTGAAACTGATCTAAAACGAAGTCCTATATTGTTGAGGTGGGAGAATATCATGATGTATCTTGCTGTCATCTGGATTGGGTTATCAAAATACTTTGCAGTCCCTTTTAGCCCATATATAGAATTTTTCTTCTGGCAGGAACCCATTACACTTGTATAACAATGCCACATAGGTATTCCCTTCACAGCTGCTTTGACACGCATGGTTAATAATTTCACCCAGATATGGGAGCTAAATGATATTTCCCTTTCTCGCTCTTGATGTAATTATAACACACTTTGTATTTAGTATCTCAATGGCCCAGAGGGAGGTTTTCTGTTGTGGTGGTTTTGGTACTGATATTTTCCAGAACCTGTTCCTCCATAGCTGCGTTCACCAATTTCCCAATTATAAAAGAGAACCATTACTAGCCTGACACAGATTCTGTCTATCCATATACATTCAAGGCAAAACTATTTTTGCATAAAATCATAAATTCTATGTGCACAAATGCACACTTTTACAATAGTGTTTGGCACTGTTCCTTTTGCACTCTTGTGGATGGCCTATGTCTCTCCTTTGAAGAGGTTGTACTATGTTAACATAATGTACTCTTCCAAGCAGAAAACATGGAATTTGTTATCTCAAATATCTAGAGGAAGGATGTCAAGTCTTCGGTATGCCACAGAAAAATGAAACAGGACTATGGATAAAATTGGCCCATCAATAGTTATTTTTAAATTACTATTTCCTGTTGTTATGTTTCACCCATACCTTAGTCAATGCTGTGTCCTAGGAAATGGTAGGTGAGAGGAGAAAAGAAATTAAACTTTTTATCATAGAGGAGACTCTGGTTAGAAGATGCACATTTCTTTCTGTGTTGCTCCACTACAGCATCATAGCCATAAAGAATTTAAAGTGTTGAACATTCTGTTGGCTAAAGTGTGTGTATGCAATGGAGATGAAATTTCTTGCAGACACAAACTAAATCTCTGTCTTCTTTCCTTAAACTCAACAATCTACTACTTACCTAGCCCATAGGTAAAAGATTAAACAGAATTATCAGCCGATATGGAATTTGAAGAAAAAAAATGAAGAAGACACATTGTTTCAATGTCTTTTTTACTAGATATTTACATAGAACACCCTTTGTATTTTTGCTGGACAATTAGCTTTGTTATTATGAAATGTTGCTTGAAGAGCATAGTCAGCTGGCACCTGAGGTTATTTTCACACAGACTGAGGTTTCACCATCTGTCCTGCCCTCTAATTATGATGCAATACCTCCATAATTCACAAATGCATAGTGAAAATTCAATAATAAGTAATTAAAATGCATGTGTATGTTTGTCATTTATTGCTGCCTTCACTTATTACATTTTGGACAAATAAAAAGCAAGAACAGTTTTATTGCTTTTTTCTTCTCACAGATCACCTTTTCTACTAGTCCAATACAGCATTTTTCTTGGTGAGGTCAATGGACTTACAAAACCTTTTATCAACTTACAAAACCTTGTCACTTTTATCAAGTGACCTACAACATGGATTCTGGTGTAGTTATTTTTAAATTATAACAACATATTAAAAAAATAAGTTAGGTCTTCCATTTTAGAAATACTGCATCAAGGAATGTTTTCTTTTACTTACATAAAAATGATTAGTAATTTTACCCCGTCGTGTTGCTATGAAGACAGTCTGACAATATTTTGAAGAACAATCCCCTCTGAACATAATGTGTACACTGCAGTGCAGAAATCTCTTCAGTTATCTTTCAGTTTAAATAACCAGCTGCTTCATATAACAATAGTTATGCATTGCATTCTGCCATTATTTACTCAGCACTACAAACTAAAATAATTGTCTGCTTTGCTGTCAGATTTGTCTTTCTTTTTATCAGGTGCATAATGAATAATTTGAGTTTCAAGGCTAAGAGAATAGATAATTAAATTAAATTATTTCCCCAGAAGATACAGAAATGAATCCTACATACTTTTGCAAAGTATATGTGTTTGGTTAGAAAAACATTTATTCTTCCATTTTATGGCTTTTTCTCTGTCTGCCTTATTGTGTAATTTCTTGTTTCCTAATAATTCACTACAATAATTTATTGTTAGAGACAGGTCATTGTATTATAATACTGTATATGTGTAGACAGTGAAAATTATGGAACTAATGTACATCTCCAGTATGTCAAAGATATCAAGACTGATATAGTTATATCACGCTAGCTCAGTTAATTTAAGTTTGAGAAAAAAATTACAATTTGGTGTCATATATTCTACTCTCAGAAAGCAGAAGATGGAGAATCTTTGTACTAATCTCCACAATCTAAAGACAATTAAATATAAAACCCATTTTACTATTTAAAATAATGCTTAATGAATTTTAATAATACATATATATATAATAGAAAATAACTTGATTATTTTAGCTATTAGTTATTAATAATCTTCAAAATAAATTTTCTAATATCATCAACAGGAAATTCCACCACAAGCTATATCTAAGGACTAGACATGAAAATAAAAATTTGCTATTATTTTAACTGAACTGTTAATTTTAAGAGACATGGCTTACATTTGTACTGTGATTTTATTATGCCCTGGATGTTCATGGAAACTTCTCTACTGACAGTCTCCATAACTATTTCAGAACAGAGATTTGGCCAGTAGATAAAGATAGGAAAAGGAGTAGTAGTTCTCTTCTCCCTTTATCCTAAGATGTGGAGATTCATCCTCCCAGATTTATCTGAAAACAATAATTAAAAAAAATAAGTTAATGTGTATGTTCCTACAGACTAAGAAGGAAGTAAATCTGCCTTTATGAACAGAACAAAAGCCCACTGTGTGTCCTAACAGACCTGTAACTGTCAGAGCATGAACCTAGTGTCAGTGAGGCAAATGAAAAGTAACATATGGAATAAGTCTGCCAGTCTACAGAGATACCTACAGACAGTAATGGATCTCAGTAGTCAAGCTATCATCTCTGAACATACCTTCAGACAGATGACATCCTTAACTTTTTTTTCATTCCTTAAGAGTGGTAAAACTGCTCTGCCTGCAGATACTTTTAAATTCTTCACTTTCATTTCTCCTGTAATGAGTAAATTAGAAGTTGAAAGTACCTAAGGTGACATTTCTAACAATTTCTGCCGTAGCCCTTACAGAAATCCAAGTTCTGCCAATTCAATTAGCCACAATTGTCCAATTTCTAACTAAAAATAGTAATAAAAGCAGCTACTTTTTTTTTTTTCACAACATGAATTCCCAAACTGCAGTTCAATTATCATGCTTGTAATAGCATCGATCAAAAACTTTAAAAAATAAAAGACCTTATGGTATGCTTTATTTCTGAGCTACAGTTTAACCTTTTTTAAGTACCTCAGAGAAAATATGTGAGGCCTTTCATTAGTCTTAAATACTACTTGGTTTTTCTTGTCTTCCATGAAGGTCTGCAAAACAAAATATGGAAATTTCTGTCTTAAAAAGTTAGCATACTTCTTATTCTCAGTGTAAAGATTTTTTCCAGGACTTTCCAGTACTTGAAAACTTTGACAAAAAATTAGAACACACACCATAAAAACTTCTAATTATGGTAAGCATGCCATAAACCCTACAAATGGATCCAGGAACAGACCCTAAGAAAATAATGCCTAACTGAAGCAGATATAAAAGATAAGCAAATATTAGTCTAAAGAATGACTGAGATTCAGAATGACTCAATAACAGAATTGATTAAAAACCTCATATATATTTGTTGGCTTCCCAAAGTAACTCCTAGAATACCAAAAGCAATGAAGAATTTAATTGGTAGCATGGTCTTATAGAACTAGAATTACACCATGGATATAACAAGTTTAATATTTTTGTGGAAAACTGTTGTCTAAAGAGAATTTTAGGGAGTTGTCTTGAGGTGAGGAGCTTTCAGAGCATGCTGAATAATTGTGTAGGCCAGAGGAAGCTGGTGCAGTCATGTTCAGATTGCATTTTGAGAGTAATTCTTGGAGAGTTCTTAACCCAAAACTTCATCCAGGAATTACTTTAAAAAAATATAAATGTAAGTAGATAAATACACAGAATAAAATTTTAAAAATTCAAACATTCTAAAGGTAATAAATAACAATGTATTGAAAGACAATCTTCGTTTTAATAATAGTCATTGACAATAAACTAGAAATCAGATGGACTCATTTAATCAGATGGACTCATTTAATTTCAATGTAATGAGAAACACATTTTGACATTTTGTTGTTATCTTTAGAGTAAAATATCTGAGCAACAGATTAAATGAACAATAAATCTTTTATACATACCTAACTATATCTTTATCAAAGCTATAGTCAGAAATGTGATCTTCCTTTTTGTGTTATTTTAAAAAATAATAAGTTATATAAAATTGCTGATACATCATCTCCACAACAAATTATACTTGTTCATGGTGGCATATTTTTCTAGTGGTTATGCTGAGAAAAATGAAACTGTAGATAAGAAATTAATATTACAATATCATGAATGTTGTAAAATATATATGGAATTCCAGAATTTTTTCATCTACCAATATTAAAAATTAAATTATTGATTTTTCTGTTTTTTAAGTGGGGTGGCAGAATGTTAAACTACTTCAATGATAAAAACTTTTTAACAAGTATAAGATTTATTTATGTCTCTCTAAGGAACTGCTTGCATCAGCAGACCTTTGGATTTTGCCACATTTTTGAAAGTGTTTGGTTACACTATCTTTGCATCATAATGCTATTTCTCCATATTTATACACTTTCTTCTAGATTATTTTAGTCAAGCAGGAATGAAGAAGCTTGGACTTTTGAAGATGTGAACGAGTACAAATAATACAATTTTGGATTCTTCTGTTCAAGTAAGGTTTTTGTGCATATATTTTTTTCTGTATGTCTCTGTTGTGTTTTATGCCTTTCTGATATGCTGATCAGTCATGCTGGTCAGTAAAAACCTTTCATTAAGAGAATTGCCTATAAACTGCAAATGAACCACTAAATTAATTTTGAAGTCCAGCTTTGCCAACTGTAATTCTTCCCTAGCCTTCCATGAAGACATTGAACAGATACACTGGACTCTGTTCAAAAGCCTCAATAGAGTTGTCCAGGAAGAGGAATGATACCATAGCAAATACTGGCTGTCCTCCAGATGCCATTCAAAAGTGATGTTGGTCTCCTGAGTGTCATATCTACCATCTCTGTGTGGATCTCTGATAAATCCTGGTACCTCTCAAAAGGTATTGTGAGTTATGTCTGGACAGCTGACTGACTTGGCCCTCACATGGCATTTGTTCTGTGGGCTCCATTGATCTCCGCTGACGATAATGGAAGCAGACACCTAAATTTATTATAAATTAATTTCAGTCCTGTCATCCAAAGAACTCCTGAATGTACTAATGACTCCTGAGTCTGTATTTAAATGAATGAGATTTAGACGTTTCAAAGACATTTTGTACTGTCACTTCAATGTAAAAGTACTATTTCATCCATGGATTTCTTAATATTGAAGAGATATGCCAGTGAAGAAGATGAAAAATCAGGAATGCCATTTTTTAATTCCATTATTGGTAAGACATCTCTCTCCATCTTTCTCACAAGACTGATGTAAGTATTGAAAGATCACAATAAAGTCTCTCCTGAGAGCTTTGTCTTGTGAACAGACCCTGCTCTCAAAGCCTTTCTTCATTGGAGAGGTGTTCTGGGCCTTTGATCTTCTTCATGACCAACCTCTGGACCCACTCTAGCATATCAATTCTTTCCTGTATTGGAGGCCCCAGAATTGGATGCAGTACTGAAGGTGAAGTCTAGCAAGAGTGGAGTAGGGGGCGAGAATCACATCCTTTGACATACTGGCCACACTTTTGAAGTCCAGGATACAGCTGGCTTTGTGGGCAGTAAGAGTGCCCTGATGGATCATGTCCAGCTTTTTATCCACCAGCACCCCCAAGTCCTTCTTGGCAGGGCTGCTCTCAATCCATTCATCCACCAGTCTTTATTGATACTGAATAATACTTTGACCCAGGCTGAGGACCTTGTACTTGGCTTTGTTGAACTTCAAGAGGTTTACATGGTCCCACTCCTAAAGTCTGTCAAGGTCCTACTGAATGACATCCTGTTCCCTTAAAGGATCAATCATACCACTCAGTTTGGGGTTATCTGCAAACTTTTTGAGGGTGTTCTCAATCCCATTGTCCATGTCATTGATGGAGATCTTAAATAGTATTGGTCCCAGTATAGAATATTGAGGTACACCACTCATTACTGTTTGCTCTCTAGTTCTCATTCAAAAAAATAATAAAAAAAGGGAACTGTTTACTTTCTATTAAAGTATTAATAACTATTAATAACTTTTAATAACTAATAAACTATTAATAACTATTAAGAACTATTAAGAGTATTAAAATAACATTATGGAATCATACAATCATAGGATAGTTTGGAAGAACTCTTAGAGATTTAGTTCCAGTTGCCCTGTCACAAGCACCTTCCTCTAGACCAGGTTGCTCAAAACCCCATCCGGCCTGGCCTTCATATTAGGATATTTCTCTGTGTCCTTTGGTAATATAACACTAATTTGCTTCTGTCTTCATTGTACATTAAGAGACAGCCAAAACTGGCAAAAGCTGTCATTATTTTAATTAGCATTGAAATGCAAATTAAAATCTAGTACAGAAAAGTATGACAGTTTTGACAAAGCATTTGTCAAAAGACAGATAAAAATACAACTTTGGTTCTAAATATCAGGTTTATATCACTAAACTCTTTCAATTATGACACTTCATTTAGTAGGTGCTTTAAGTGTTGTTTTGCTTGATTGAGAAGTTGAGCTTGGACACAGCTGTCTTTGTCCCAGCTCCAGAGTGCTAACAGCTCTGTGATGGGCTATGTTTTGCTAAACTAACAAGCCAATATAATAAGCCAAAATAAAATACTGTAAATTAAATGTCATGAATTTATGGGTATTATTTATTATCAACTTAATAATTTTAACTAATAAATAATTTATAAATGTATGTGTTTTAGTTCTGAAAACTGTCATGGGTTTAGAGAATTTCCATAGAAAAAGGAGGGATTATTTTCCACATCTCCTTGTCAATCCTTTTGATGAAAATCAATAAAGACACAAAGAAAGTTGCCATGAATTTGAAGCCAGAGGCAGAAGTAACAGAGCTTGAAAGAAAGGAAAAGAAAAGAAAAAGAGAAAAAGAAATTACTATTTATCTCTGTTGCCATCAAAAATTAATTCTTCCAATAACACCAGTAGAATTATAGAACAGTGATCCAGACATTCCTGAGTTCTTAAAAAGGTATTCTACTTCTCATACCTTAGTGCTTAACACGTGTTTTTAGCTTTACTGTACGTGAAACAGATTTACATGCTATAGTAACTTAAGAGAGTTTGGATGATACTCTAGTATATTCCCATAAAAACATTACTCCTGTAAATGGAATAGGACATTTTAAAACAAAAATGTATTTTGAAGGTGGAAATAAACTTTTCTTGATTGTAGTAAGATTTTGAATTTCTTTTTGTTACTGGCATTGTTTGAACAACTTTAATAACCCTTGTCTATGATTTCATTCTTAGAAAGCTTGAAATCTGGAAATCCATTTTAAATAAAACAAAGGTAACCATAACATGTCTATATTTATCCAGTTAAAATTATTAAGTCTTGAATACTCAGCAAGTGCAACATAATTGCTTTTATAAATTCTTGGGAAGATTACTTTAAATTCTAAAATATGGTGTTATGAACTATACAGTAATAATAATTTTAAACAATATTGCCTACTCTCTTTAAATGCACTCTTTCTAAAATAAAGGCTTTGGAGCCTTTAAACCACTCAAACATCAAATCCTTAATAAAAGCTGTGCCTATCAGCTAATGAGGAAGCTAACTCTTAACTTAGCATTAGGAGCAGACAAGTTTCTGAGCAGTTTTGAAAATTAGATATACTTCCTATTGGCATACTCATACTGACAATGTGTCTTTGCCTCCCATTTCGTTCCAGCTCATGATTCTTGGAGTTGGCAGTATGTGCACTAATTTACACTCAGAGTACAATGAGTTGGGTTGTTTAGTGGTAAAACTTGATTTCATGACAGAGGATAATCTGCAGCAAAGCTGTGAGTTGAAACAAAAGCCTATCCATACCACCGGGCTCTGGGAGTACTGTGAGGCATTCCCAGTTGTTGATAGTGAAGACAGAGTAGAGGTATCTATGACTCTGGAGCAAGAGTCTTGACCTCTAGTCCTCCAGTGGGGCCTGCAAGTCACTGTGCAGTCACTGTTCATCTCTGGGAACAAGAGGTACAGAGGGTTTTCCTGAGTTCTTCTTCAGTAAATCCAGCAATCTTGATTTTAAAAGCAATCACATCCAACATTTTATTCAGACTTTTCCATGGAGGTGTTCCCAGACCATCAGTCATCACAACTGATATGAAGACACTTCTCCCTATCAGAAAATATTTCTTTATTTTGCCTGCATCTATTTATTATTAATAAAATGTAATAGTATTTCATTAATATAAACAAGAATTTTAATGAAAAGTGTTTTGATGGCTCTTCTTTTTAAGAGACTGATGTCAAACTGGTGGAAAATATTACATATCTTCACAGATCATGACTGATTTCAAACTTTCTGTCTAGAAAGGAGATAAAAAAATTACCAAATTAGTATATATAAACCAGTATTTTTTTCATAATTTTATATTATTTGCTTGATATTACTATATTTTCTTTCAGGGTAATATTTATTTCAAGGATTCTTATGTTTGCTTCACCTTTTTACCCTGTATTTCCCTAGATTTAACACATTTTTTACCGTTTACAAGGCTTCAAATTAACTTGTGCTCTGATATCAGTTTCATAAAACAAAGTTGGTGCAGATGCTGCATCTCTGAAGAACTGGGAACAGTGCAGCCACTCATTCCTGGCTAGATATTTGTAAGAAGCACCAGAAAAGGGGCTAACCTAGCAGTTTTACAACTGGAAATAGAAATATTTGAAAAGTTTCTATATTTTTTCTTACAGAAATATTTATTATTTTCTCTCTCAGTCAATGTCCATCTGATGTTGCCAACCGCAGTTTGTTGCAGTGTCCAGTGAAACATAGTACAGCTTCTTTTTTTAGAGGAATCAGGAAAGGAATTCAAAGGTTTCAAAGTTAACATGATAAATAATTGTATCTAGTCAAACAGAAAACTATAGGAACCCTTTTCTTTCTATCTTTAAATATCTTCAGAAGTACTTGAATGGACTGCTTGATATCCGTTTCTATTTTCCTACAATGTTGTTTATGACTTGATATGTTTTGAAAGTGCTCTTTGTAGGGAATAAATGCATTTATTAAGCTATTATAAGGGTAATTTTAATTTTAAGCATAAATTTTAATTAATCATGTATTTTTCTCATTTCAGTTTTTCAAAAAAATATCTTAGTTTGTTTTTTTAATGATGATGATGATGATGTTTCCTATACTTTTGATTAGTGTAAAGGATCTCTAGGTATATTATTTTTTTTTTAAAAGGGTGGCTAATGATGTTGAATGTTCAACATATGTCTTGTTTACCTGATAATTTTTTTTTTAACTTATTTAGGTGCCTGTATGGCATACAGATATGTTATACTGAGTAGACTCAACTGGCCATACCACAACACACTGGAAGAGGAGTAATGAGCAATCTCACCCTATATTTTTCTTCCTGAATAAAAAAATGTCACTCAGGAAAAAACAATTATTGATAAAATGCAGGAAATTATAGAATTAATATTGAAAATCTATCTATTATAATAGAAAAATAAATGGTTTTCATATTTGAATGGAAGAAATTTCATATTTTATGTAACTATAAAATGAACAATACAGTATATGAAGAGTAAAATTATTGCTTACTGAGTGCTCTTTACTGTAATATTTTAAAAATTTGCACGTAAGAAATATTAGGCAAATACCGATGCCAAAATTGTTTTATTATTATTTCTAGAATTTCCTTATTTTATGCCTTTGAAGAACAAGACATAACAAGGATGGCTGAAGCAGTCAGTTTGACACAGGACAGTATGATGTGATGTGTACCATACACATGAAGGTCTGCATTTCCATTGAAGGATTGATGCCATTTGGGTTTTGCCTTTTTCCTTTATATGTTCTCTGCATTCTTCACACATATATTTGCAACTCTGTCACCTATTGTATTAGTGACTAGTTTTCCCAGTACTTTTCCATGCCCTTCCCCTAGGCAGAAAGACAAAACAAATTCCAGAACTACAAGCCCTGGGGTGTACAAGGCCTCAGTGCTATCTTGGTTATTCCTGGGAACCAAGGCTGAGAACAACTCTTGGAGATACATTCTGGGGGACAAACTACAGCTACTGCCAAAGGGGGGGCTCCAGAGAAGTGGCTTGACCTGGGAGAGGGAATTGCATCACCACATGTCCTCCCAATTGGTGCCATTTATCAATTATGCTAATTTCATAAAACGTATAATTGTGTACTCATCCCTGTAGGGGTGGGCTTTTGTGGACATCTTTCCATAACTGCCCCTGAAAACCTTCAAATAAAGATCCTCTTTTGTACGATCTCCTTACTAAAATTATCTAGTTTCATTTCCAGGTTGGGAAAAAGGAGACAGTTATTATGGCACCCCAGATGGGAAGGGAGAACCTGGTATTCTTCCTCCAGACTGAGAACATCCTGCAAGGAATTCTTTCCTGCCAGGAATCTTGAGAATTCAGTGTAGTGGCTTGAGGTTGAGACACCATGGTTCCAAGCAGTTTTCCTGCCTTTTTCTTTTGCCTTATTTAATTTTTTTCATCTTTATAGCTATGTACTTTTTACTCATTGTGGGAATTCTGAAACTTTATCTTCATTCTTCTAAATATTCAGAATAAATCCTTCAAATAGATGAGATAATTGGGATGAGCAGGGAAGGAGGGGGAATGTTCCAATGATACCATGAGACCTTTTTTCTGAATTTACATGTTTACAAGGACTGAAACAACAACAACAAATAAGGTGGGAAAAACTGTTTAAAAAATATTGAGATCTACTTCTATGTTCCTAAATAACATTCCCAAGGACAGTTTTCCACTTCAGTTTTCTTCCTTCCATTTTGTTTATTCATTCCCTCCATGCTGCCACTACTCCTTTTGTTTTCTATCTCATTTAGACTTTAAACTACTCTGAGTAGCCTAAAGTCTTTAAATTAATTACAGTTTTATTCTTAAAGCTCCACTTGTTCCTATTGAGTCATACAAAGAAGAAGACATTTTTAGTAAAAGTGATATGATTTAATTGATAAAAAGATATAAACTCAACAATTATATTGCAAATGCAACAATTATAATGTAAACTCAACAATTAGTTAAAGTTGATTGAAACAAGGAATTTTCTAGTTTAAACAGCAACTGTGAAAAGGAATTATCTATTAAATAAATAGGGGACATTTTTAATAAAATAAATAGGGGACATTTTTAATAAAATGTATGAGTTATAATGCTGCAAATTTTAATTTAAGTAAAGAGGGATTTTTCAAAACCCTTCTTTACTGTATGAATATAAATCAAATTGAGGTCACAACTGATTAAATCATATTGTCAACCCACAAACCAGCTAAGAATAAGAAGTTCCATATAATTGGGTAATTTTATTCTCCTTCATTTCTAATCCCTTCCAAATCTGTGAGAATTAGATTACTAAATCTTACCTGCTTCTAGTCTTTTGATTGCTCCAGATTTCTGGTTGTACGAAAGAACACCTCTTGCTTATGCTTCTGCCTCATCAATCTGGTTATTAAGCATGACCTTGGCTATGTTCTACCATGTTAGTGAATGTAATAGTCCAGAGCATCAGACCATTAATGACTGTTCATTTTGTGGGGAAGATAATTTCCTAGTTTACATCGAGGGGCCAAATCTATCTCCATTTCTGTAGTGACAGTGGCCACAAAACTAAACCTTTCAACTCGTCATTGTATGTTTTAAGGTCTGGTAACATACCTCATTTTAGAATGTGAAGCAATACTTCCAGAATGTAACCTAAAATTTACCTCATGTCCAGGTTTTGCAGTGTTTGATTTACTCTTGTTACAGGAGTGTTATCTCTGTGTAGTAGAATAATAGAGCTTTTTTCTCTTTATGTTGATAGAAAAGGAAGTGGAGCTTTTTTCTCTTTATGTTGATAGAAAAGGAAGTGGAGACAAAAGTGATAAAGTTCACAGAGATATTCATATGTTTCTGTAGAGACATAATGAAAAACATAAATAAATAGATGCACAAATAGATGTAAAGCAAACACCTACAAAAAATAAATATCAATCTTAAAAATATTTGGCTCTGAGCTTGGTGGAAGTAAGCTTATTGTAGGGCTGCGACAGATAATTTTGTGAATTACTGACCCAATTCAAAAAAGAAATAACAAAAATATATGATTATCAGTAAAAGAACAGAAAGTAAACCATTGTGTACCTCTATGATGACCCATGAGTATTTCTCAAAATAAGGTAGAGATGGAAGAGCTATAAAGAAGTCATAAAGAATGATCTATGAACTATAATGGTTTCATATAAGTAAAACATCATTAGACTAGGGTGGTTCAGCACAGTAGACAAAGGACTGAAAATATAAAAGGGATATAAAAGGGACTCTAAATCCTGTATCCCTGTCACAGTTTTGGGCTAAATTGGTAGTCTGAGTACTACAATGCTCAGATACCAAACACTTAGTCACAGGTAAGTTCAGTGTTCAGGAGGGAGTTGACTCCTCTGTCCTTTAGGGCTGACAACATGGTCAGATAGGACAGCACCAGGGTACCACGCGTGGGCCTGGGGCTAGGTGTAGAGTCCCCTCTGTTCTCTCTACAGGCTCTCCCGGGGTCTCTTCTAGATCTCTCCATGACCATTTACCCTTAACTGCCACCCTGTTGCTGAAATCAGATCCAACCCATGAGAGATGCATATTGCCACATGGAAAATTCTCTAGAACTTGTTCAATTCTCTAGCACTAGGAACAGAGTGAACCAGATGATACAGACTGATCACTGGTTCAAAACAGGCAATAGACAGGACTTTTTCCTTCAATATGGAGTTAGGCTTGCTGTGGTAGCTGTGGATACTGAAAACTAAAACCACTTGAAAAAAGGTTTGAACAACCTTACAGAGAAAACTATATGGTGGCATCAAATATGAAGAGACAACTAAATTTCTGTTAAACTCATACAACTAGTAAATATCAGATGATGTAGGTTATTTTGCCAATACTCACATTCTTTTTCCCTTCCCTAGGGTATCCATAGCAAGCCAGGAACCTCCCTATTTAATTATTAACCTCCCTCACAGTGTGATTTTGACTGCCATGTTACTTTCCTAGACCATCTCAAAATGTGGTTCAGACAACAGCATGGACTGGCATCTGGCAAGGGTCGGAAATTTTGACAAGACCACTCTATTTTCACAGTAAGAATGTAAATCACACTACTGCCCTGGGACATTTACCACTGTAGGTGTTTAGTCCTGTTGTCACCATGTCCTCTGCAGGACTATTTTTATAAACTTGTTTGTAATGTTTTAGTCAGTCCTTTTGGGAATGTAGAGACATATGGAGAAGTTTGTGACAAACCACTCTGGGACTCAGAGTCCTCAAGTGATCTGGAGTGCTAGCAAATCTATTTGCAGACCTCTGTATTATTATATAATGGCAGTTCTGATTGATGTCTTCTTGTCAATAGTGAATTAAGCATGCATTTTAAATCTTCTCAACTGACTTCAATGTTATGGACTACTCACTTCAGTCTTGGAGCAATAACATCAGAGGTGGGAGGCACTTGAGACATTTTGTTTTTATAAAAGGTTCCCAGCATGCAATAGAGGCCACAGGCTTACCCCCTCATAAGTGCTCTCCTAAATTTTTGTGTCAGGTTCTGTTCCATCATTCCTTCTGTACATGTCCTGGAAACTTATAAGAGAGTTGGAAGAGAATTATGGATTGGTATTGAATAAAAGTGTGAATAATATTCATATCTGTAGCAAGCCTTTTTGACACATGCAGTAGCAATTCACATGAACTTCCACTGAGATAAAATTTTGCTATCAACAGGTTCATACTTTGCCAGACTTGGGAAGCTTTGACAAATGACAGCCTAAAGTTTTGGTGAAGACTAGGGATAGTCAAGTAGGGAAATAAACTGACTTCAAAGCAAATGGAATACAGAATCTCATCAGTGAAATCATAAGAGGAGTCTCTCAGTGGAAGTCTTGATGAATAACTACTGTTATAGATCCCTGCTGGAGACCAATTGTCAGCTTTGTTTTGGACTGCTGTTATACTGCTGCCCAATAAAAATGAATGTGATTTAAAACACACGATGCCAATTCCCAGAAAATTTTTTTCAATAACCTTTTCCCTGTTTTTTTTCCTTAGCAATAGTCTCTTACTGTTAATAAGGTTCTTTAACTACGAAATTAATGTTATAGTTAAATCCTCTTTGAAGTGCATATGCATCTACACTCCAGAAAATAAAACGACTAGTCAAACTTTGATAAGTCTTACTATAGTCATGATTTTAAGGATTGAAAAAAAATTTAATAGAAAGATGTTGCTCATAACAAGGGGATTATGAAAATGAAGAATACAAATTTTAGAATACAGTAATTTTTTCCTTCCTTTTTAAAATTAATACTTACAGATAGATTTCACTATCACTCTATTTTTGCATTCTCTTTTTTTGCATGCTAGCACTGTAAGAAAAGTACTATTATAAGCTGCTTAGACAACAGAAAATATTCCAGAAAACTGTAATGTACAGAGCAGCATAGTCTCTTTGTTTTGGGAAAAAGACTTAAAAGGGTCATTTAATCAAAAGATAGAGACTCAATTCTTCTTAGAGTGTTAGAATTTTTTTTTTAAATTAGTATAGGCTATGAATTGCAAAAATAAAATTTACTTGTACAAGACCATAAGGTTTTTCAAAGTACATTAAGATAGTGTGTGCACCAATTTACCATGCCCTCATGCATTCTTTATCCAACACACTGTTCACTGTAGAGGCCTACTAACAGCCCCTCTTAGTATTAGTCACATCTTTTGCATTTCACAGTCATTCTTCTCAAGTTTTTGCACCATATATTTGTGTCAGGAAAGAAATAGAGTCAGGAAAAAAACTTAAAGCCCCTAAAATTCCAGTCTGTTCACAGATGTCTTATGTTCATTTTAGTATGTACCAAGTTCAATATGTCCAGTGAGCAACTGCAAAGAAATATGCTGTCAACTCTCAAGTTTAGTATCTTCTACCATAAAATTACATTTAAACACTACCATTAACTTTTCTGGCCTTTATGAAATGGTCACTGTGGCTTGTCATGGATTTCAAAAATGTGAATCAAGGAGCCAGGTAAGCTTAAATGATAAACTGAAATATTTGTGAAGTTACACAGTGTTTAAGAAGCTAATACAGTCTTACATGAGCACCAGTATCATATGAAGAGATAGCTGGAGAGATACTGTCAGAGTTTCAGGCAGTTGTTTAACTGTGACAGCATTTTAAACTGATATATTTTGAAAATTAGTCATTTACATTGCAGTTCTAGTCACAGCAACTCATTTAATTGCGGTATTAAATCCTCTAAAGATTAGATACTCTCTGTGTACAGGAAAACCTGAACTACAACTATTGTTTGTACATTTTATATGATATATTCACACATATATTGGCCAATTTTTTTCAGTTTTAAAGAAAATCTGCATCTGCTACTCAAGATGCTTTGTAATACAATGGCATATGTCTCCCATCTTCTATTATTTCTTTCCACTTCCTTTGCTTCTTGTCAAACTGTAATTTTTTTTCTTCTATCTCACTCCATAATTTTACCGTTATTGTGGACTGCTAAGTAATGTGAAAGGATGAAAAAGATCTCAGAACAAGTACATATATTCACAATTTTAGAACAACAAGAAGTTTAAATTGTCACTTTAAAGTGCATATTTGCTGGAAAATATGTCACTGAAAAATCCTCCATTCTTTCAGCATTAAAATGAAATTCATCGTCTTTGACATATACACGTCCAATAAAATTAGTGCTAATAATTTCAGAAATGCTTATTGCTGGATTTTTTTTACAGTTCAAATAAATGTATTATAATAAAAGATTACTACATGAAATAAAATTTGAAGTTCCAGTTTGTTACTTACACTAAATTCAGAGCACATCTGAACATTCCTAAATTAGCTCTTAGACAAGGAACAGGGATTTTTCTTATAAAATCTAAAGTCCAGAGGACCAGTGAAACAATGAACCATAAAAGATCATGCCCTCCTATATAGTATAGAATCACAAAGGACATCTCCTAAACATTCTTGTGTCACTGACTAGAGAGAATTCTGGCATTGTTTAATAAAACAGTTCCAAAATGCAGTAAATTTAATTTTGAGCGTCAGTTTATTTTCTCCCTAATATTCATCTGCAGTTTTACTTCTCATAGACACAGTTATTTTCTCCAAGCTGGAAAATCAAAAAACATTCTTTACTAGTTTCAGTCTCTCCCTCATCTCATTTGCAACAGATCTTCTCAATAGACAAAGGCTGGCGCTTATAGCGTCGTAGCCAGGTAAATCCAGACCTCTGGGTTCACATCGCTCTATTGTGGGAATTTGGGAAGAATAAGAATGACATCTTTTAAAAAAGATAGATAACATCCTGATGTGAAGCACAACACAATATCTTCTTACTGTGCTTTTGGGATCTTTCACACCTTGCTTGTTTAGTAGGATCACGCTGGAATATGTGAGTTACAATCCTGCAGGTGTGATCAGTAAAGGCCAATTTCCAGTTTGTGAAGCAGTGTTTGGATTATATCAGGAATAAATTGAACAGTGTACCTCATGCCCTTAGTGGAAACACAGACGCTGAAATCGTCCTGGCAGAAACACAGGAACCTTCAAGGTTGACTGGTGGTCTCAGTTGCCATAAAGAAACAGTTTGAACCTAAATTCTTTCTCAGATTTTAGCCTTAAATTAAGACTTACTGTCAGCTTTCCTCTCTTGCATTCTTTTCCTCAGATCACTCTTTTCTCTGGCTCATTATCTTTCCACTTTCCCTCAGGCAGCAATCTATCAAAGTAAAGCTTTAGCCTGAAAATGTTGCAGAGCCTCCAAATATCAGTAGTTTTCTGGGAGGGCCCCAGAAGAGAAATTCAGTTTGTTAAAATACATATGGAGAAATTGAAATCTATGAGATATTATATCTCTGTTAATTTGTTCTGTGCCTGAAAGATGCAGCTGTTGCAGGCATAAAACCTTGGTTTATAAAACCCCTGTTCCTTACAAAACTGCCAACTACTGAATAAAAAAACCCACGATCCGTGAAGAAAAAGGGCAGGCACTATGGCATACAGGAATTTTCAGGGGTTGTAACCCCTTCTCCGATACATACAATACCAAGTGTTTTTGGCCCTACATGTTTCACAGTTCTGCTCTCTGCCTCCACATCACTTATATTAGGCAGCCTTTCCGGGCATCAACTGCAAAATAATTATGATCAGAATTTTTAAATGCATGCTCCTTCTTTTTTTAACAGTTTTGCTAACCTGACTATCTCAGAGAAGCCAGAAGCCATTTCCAGAAAAAGAATATAGAACTATGGGCTGTCAGGTGGAGGTGATACAAATCAGGTTCAGAACAAATAAACTTTTACTGACCTGCTGAGCAGGTAGTGTATCCACAGAAATCAGTTGAGGTGAAACTAGATTAAATCTGGAACATTCCTAGGAAACGTATTCCTGGAAGAGGTATTTACCCCGCTCTTCCTCTTTCACGACATCCATTTGTGGTCAGTGTTAGAAATAGGATACTAATTCAGGCCATTCATATATCTGAAAGTGTATTCTGTTCTTATGTTCTGCCTTACTGTACTTTATACTTCTGTGCTTTCATATTTCAATAAAAATTCTCATTGTTTTATTGTCATTAATCTCACTATGGTTGCAAATTTATAAAAGTATTTAAAAGGAAAAATTAATTTTTCATAATATATTCTTTCTTGAACATATAACTTTTTCAGTAATGTTAGGGTGTTTTAATAACATTATAATTTTATAAGTATCAGTTAATCACTTTTTAAAATAGAATAAATTCTAATACTCTGATTATAACTGGATTCTTTGTTTACTGCAGTTAAGTTCAATCTTTCCTTCTTTATAAAATCAACAAAGAATATTTTAATGCCTTTTTTCCTCCTTAATAATTTGTTAGTTTGAAATTTTCTAAATTAGACTAATTTTATAGTAGAACATGTTCATAGTAAAAGTTGGATTTTAAACCTAGCCTTTGAAAAAGGCACACAAATGGAGGCAGCAAGTGAAAAATGCTATTATCTGTTAGCACAGCCTAGCATGATGATATTTGTTTCTTCACTGCAGAAATTGTGGAAAAGATTTGGGAATTGATTAGTAGTCGAGAGTAACAGGATTCATCTCGAATGGCTTCAGCCAATTACAATGTAAGTTTCCACTTCTCAGTGGTCATATTACATTCTTTGTAGTTTAAAGAGGAATTAAATATGTCTTGTGGGCTAAGATTCAATTCACTTATTTTAAACATATACTTTAGAATAAGAAGGTGCCTAAAAGCACCTTTTTCTTTCCATTGTCTCCAAAGACCACCTAGAATGACTAATGCAGCTATAGATGTTCACACTCTAAAATTCTACGGGCAAGATTCTCCTCTCTGATTTTTAATTTGCTATTCCCTGGCACCTCACCAATCGTACACTGTTTTTTTGGGTTTATAAAGACTAAAACTACTCAAGAAAGGAACTCCTTTGAGAATCCAAGAATCCACTTAATATATGTATGCACCATAAAACTTAATACTTTGATGCTATTTAATATATACATTTAGGCTGGAACAATAAAATTGAAACCTCTCTCTACAGTTACAAACTTCAAAGCCTTCAAATTAAAACACTACATGCAAACTGCCACTGGCTGTCTGTAATGATACAATATTTATGACCATTATTCCTTGCACATGTTCACAGTTCACAAACACTGGTTAAGTCATGTCTCATCACTGTAATTGTCTGCAATACCAAAATACTTGGGAGTCTTGTTTGGTTGTATTTTTTTATGAAATTTTTGTTATAAAAGGTAGACATTTTCCCAGTGCAATGTAATTGATCAATTTAAGATATGTTTATTATATGTTTCTCCTTCTTCCTATTGATTAAAAAAATTGCTTAGGTGAAAAACTTGGAAGTAAATATGTACACTGAGGGTACAGACAGAGATAAATTTCTAGGGGTTTTTTAAAAGTTCTTTGTGGTTATTCTGAAGACATATTATACGAGCAAAAGATGACCAAGAGAAGGCATAAAGTTGGGAGGTACTACAGTGGGTCATCTGGTCCACTCCCCTTGCTCAGGCAGGGTTATCCTGTTTGAATACATTGCACAAGTTTGGGACCAGATGGGTCTTGAGTTATCTACAGTGAGGGAAAATCCACAACCTCACTGAGCAATCTGGTCAGTGTACTTCCACATTTAGAGCAAAGAAGTTTTTTCTCATATTCAGATGGAACTTCCTGTGTATCAGTTTCTGCCCCTTACCCCTTGTCCTATTGCTTGGTACCACCAGGAAGAGCCTGGCTCCACCCTTTTTGGCAATCTCCCTTCAGATGTTTACAGACATTGTCAAGGTCCCCTTTCAATCTTCTCAGGGTTGAGCTCTCATAAGCAAGATGCTCCTCCACTGCCTCCCCTAAACATCTTTTCCCATAAACATTTATACCTCTGCTGGCCTCATTCTGGGAGTATTGCAAATACTTTTGCTTCATGTTTTTAAGAGCTTTGGAAAACTATTCATTTTTTTCTAAATTTTGTTTCAGCAAAACCACAATAGTCTGTGGAAAAGGAACTGCCAGTTTTGTAATGAATGGAGTTCTTTATCAGAAGGAGGAAAATTGTATTTATTCCCACATCTATTTTTTTTCTTTTTCTTTAAGTACCCCTCTAGTTTCAGTGTATCTAAGATTGAGGATTGTACTCTTCCTCAACAAGATGGAAGGTTAGGGTGAGTCATCAGCTTTTGGAGCTCTTCACCAAGAGAATGGTGATGATAGTGATGATGATGGTTTCTTCCTCATCCTATGGTCTTTTTAGAATAATCTTTCATACTTTGCAGCATCCACTACACATTTTTTAATTCACTGGCCTGCAGTTCCATGTTATACCAGAATTTCCATGGTATATCAGAATTTCCATGTTGCATTTTATGCTGTCTCTTTATTTTTCCTTTGTCCTTTGTAAAAGGACTAAATTTACCCAGGTCCTGAAGTTGCATTCCTTTAAAAAGATAATTGACTGTTGACGATTAGTTAATAGCCCTGGAATCTCTGTTTTCACCCTACTCCCATTGTTGCGAAGCCTCTGCAGTTATTCTGAGATTGCACTCCTGTACACTACATCATTATCCTGGGGTCACTCTGCACTTCACAGAAGAGTCATGTTTCACTATCAATTAATTACATAACTATATCAAAATATATAACACTGTGCTACACCACACAGTAATTCAAAGCTAAGCAAAACTAAAACCATTTAAACAAAAATTCTTAGTCTTCTGTTGGTAAGAAATTTGCCTTAAAGATATGAAGAAAAAATAAAAAGAACTCCAGGCTCTTTCACAAATTTAGCAAATCACAGCTGATAATTTTTTTCAGAACCTGCAGCTAAATACAAACCTCTGATCTCCTACAACTAATGGCAACATACCAGAAACTTAAAACAATTTAAACCAATTCACCAGTCTGCAGAAATAAAACAGTTTCCCATAGTTTTATTCAAAACTGCTTTTTCTTAGAAGATTGAAATACAAAACAAATCTCTCTATTTCTATCTCCACCATTCACCCCCCTGGCCACAACACCAGCACCAAAGTAATGTGACATGTATTTTTCTGCTCCAGACATGGAAGAGAGGACCTAAAAAATTGCTTGTACCTTTTCCCTCTTTCCTTGTGGTTTGCTTTATTTTTTGATTTCGGTGTTCTCTGTTTTACTGCTAGAAACTATACCTTCATCTATACCTATTGTATTACTATACAATCTCTGAGTATACAAAGATGGCTTGTGAAAGAGGTTTTGGAAGACAGATACCTTGCTTACTTCATCCCTCCATAGAGGATCAATGATTTCAGGATTTTTTTGTTATTGTGTTATATTTATTACTGCAACCAGAAGGAGTTTAAAAACACTACAGTTTTTATGCCTTTCTCAGTCCAGAAAAGAAAGCATCAAAATAAATTTTGTATATATACATCTGTGAAATAAAACAGAAAAAGAAGGAAAAAATTGTGGCACTTTGGAAGTGTTTCCTGGGATTTAGGAATTGTTTTGGCAGTTAATGAAAACTTACAAAGTAAGCTGTCCTCCTTTGTTTTTCTGACAGATTTAATCCTCTGAAACAGCTGTTGTAATCATTTCAAATTGTCTCCTCTAGTTTAGTATTCCAAACTAGACTCTGTACCACAGGATTAAACATAACACCGTTCTTTGACTTTTAGGCCCCAGAAACCAGCTAATGCTGGTAATACATAATGCTGGGCTTAGTCCAAGTTGTGTTAGCAGTTTCTGCATTCTGATGTATGTCAATGGAGCTCAGTCAACAGAATTCAAGACACCTCTGTGCAAATAGATTCTGTTTCACCACTTATGCTCTCCTGGGTGAGAGGGGGGCTACTGAAGAAGCTGCTGTTTTTGGCTTTCTTCATTTCAGATCACCTCTAGGCAACCTGGACCATAACAAGAAAAGATAGCTTGCAAAATTGCCACATAATCTGATTTTGCAGAAGCCTTTTGGTACATATCCTCACACACCACTGACCTGATGCAGTGATGGCAGTAATGAAAACACGGCATGAATTTCCTTTTGCATTTCAGATTTTTCTCTAGTATACTCAAAAGGCTACATTTTCCATGTCCACCTGAAATGGATTCACATCTCTTTGACATTCAGCATAGCTCAATGAAACATAAAAGGAAGAAAAATAAAAGTTTAACCTTTTTTTTTCTATTCATCCTTATAGTACCATGGAATTGAACAGTGGTGTTTGTAAAAACAATGCAAGGAAACAGCTCTGCATACATTACAGTTTTCTTCATGATCATCAAAATTTGATAATATTTTGCCCACACTGAAGTTTTGAGAATTAAAAATATTTGTAATGATTAGAGGCTTGTATATAAATTTCTCATCACAGTAAGAAAAAGTTTCATAAAGAAAAAATTCATGGTCTCTGTTTCAAGAAAAAAAAAATCAGTTCAATTATATCAACAATGTTCACTTATATGTGTCTTTGGGCAGACAGTCTAATTTTTTTGACAGAAGTTGATGAAATAATATTCTCCAAACCACAGATATTTTGCAATTTGATTTCTCTTCTGGTCAAAGGTTATTCCTGGGGAATCTTGTTCATTCAAATGTGCTGCATATTTTCTATATATTTGAATAGACAAGTGTGTGCTTCCATTAAGAGTGAAAACCAATATTCTACCCTTACTGAAAGTATAGCTGAAAAAGATTAATTTTACCAAGAGTTAGTCTATCTAATTTTTATGAATCTATTTTACTTCAAGAACAACATTATTCATTTTGATTTTATTACTCACATCAAGACAAGCATAAAACACTCTTTTCTGAATGGCTATTTCTGAGTTGTACTAGTTGCCAAAATATTAAAGAGCACAACTAAAATTGTAATTTTTTATGTATGTATTTTTACATTTTTGTTTCCATATAAGCTAAAAGATTTCTTTTCTACTACAGTTTTTCAAAAGTTGCTGCTTAGCACAAATAAATGGAATATAAACTTTTAATTAGTCAGTATGTGACATATACCTATATTTATACTAGAGCAAACATGCAGAAGACACGAAAATATTTGAGTGTTCAAAGAACAGAGCTTAATGATCTTGAGAGCATACTGATATCAAGGAAAAACCAAAAAAATTGGTTTCTGAAACCTCAACTATTTTGAAGCTTCAGTGTTGAAAATCCTGAACAACCCAGCAAAATCCTCTTGGTATTTCCATGTTCATTTGTGATAGCCCAGAACGCACCATTGAATTAATGCTGCCTATACAAGAGGTTTCAATGAAACTTCTCTTCCTTGGAAAGACAAAATATGAGATATCATAAGTGAACCCAAAATACATGTATTTCACATATACTTTGTAAAGTTTTTTCCTATACTGAATACTACTATCTAAATAACAGCTAGTAGCACATGATTAATGTATTACTCTAAGATCAACACAGTTGTATCTCACAGGTTTGTCTTCTTTTGTGTTTGTTCAGCAATATTATACAATTCATTGGTAAATTTTGCTACTTGTGAATTTTGCAGGTTTTTTTTTTTAATTTTTGCTAAATTAAGTGAGCCATAACAGTGTACCTTGGCAAATAATAGACATAAATTCCCACTTCTGCTTCAGTTTTCACTCATAATGGACTGTAGGCATTTGTGATTTATTGATTGGTTTTGTGTTTGGGGGTTTATTTGCTTTGTTTTTGTTGGGTTGTTTTGGGATTTGCAATTTTTTTTTGCATGATGTAGATTAAAATATGAATTACTGCACGGTGTTGATAAATTTTGTATTAACCATGTACATTGAATGGCAGATCTTATTGGAAAAATGCCAGAAAATTATGCAATTTAAGAGATTAAATGAATATGTACAGCAAGTCTCCATTTCAGCTTTTCCAATATTTTGAGCCTTTGATTTTGAACACTGCATTACACTCTTCTAAGTAGGAGAAAGTCAATAGTGTGGTGCAGGGAAGACAAGAGCAAGACCAAATTTATACACTGAGTTCTTTTTCAGTGGTGTGGTTTTTATGCTTCTTTCAAAGCTTTTTCACAGAAATATTTTTACAGAATTTTTTTTTAAAATTTAAAATCGAAGTTGTTCTCTGGAGACAATTAACTCTCTTTTGTGAGCATATAAAAGTGTAAAAGATCTAGGCTCATTTAAATACATCAACTGGTGTTCAATTAATGCAGGATGAATGTAGACTAGGTTTATTTCTTTTTTGCTTTATTCCTTTTAGCCTGATTTATTTCTTTTTGCTTTTTTCACTGAACGTTCTGTCTGATTTTCACAAAGGACATTTTCTCTTTGATTCACTGAGGAATGTCATGATCTACTTACACTGTACTTTCCAGCTCATGCAGTTCTCACATTACATTAGCTGTCCATTGTTGAACAAGGGCTTGAGGGAAAAAGTCAGGAGAAAGTGCAACTCTAAAGGACTTTCAGCTGATGGGTCTACTTCTTAAGGATCAATCCAAAATTGCAACATTGTATATTGTTCTCTGTTTCATGTTATTTTATAAGTAGTTCTGATGCAATTATAACTTCAGAAATAGTCTACAACCCCAAAATCATTTGACCAAGGGGAGCAGCCAACATATAATTTTATGTTCCAAACTATTTATTATACACTTATTGTAAGACTATGCACTGGGTTTACTATATAAATCCTTCAGTTTATAACAAAAATTCACTCAAACCATAAGACTTCAATTGTTTAAAACCTTCAGAATGATAAACAGATATGAAAAAAAAACAGATAAGTAGGTAAATAAATAAATAAATTCAGGAACACTTACCTGCTTCTTATACAATAATTTCTCTGTGAATATATTTTTCAGACTGAGTACTTTTTTTATAATAAAAGTCTGTAACGGATTGACTTTGGCCATCTGCCACACTCATACACACACAGAGATTCTCTCTCACTTTCCTTCCTCAACAGGTGAGGAAATGGAAATGAAAATATTTATGAGTCAAGACAGGGAGTTCATTTACCAAATACTAACATGGGCAAAATAGACAGACTTTGAGAAGAATAAATTTAATTTATCATCAGTCAAAATAGACTAGGACAGTGACCCCCTTCTTCTCCCCCTAAAAGACCTTCTTCCCTACTCCATTCTTTTTTCCCAGATTGAATTCCATATTGCCATTCCTGACTCCTCTACCTTGCTCACCCAAGAAGTGGAGGGGAGGATTGGAGGATGGAGGCTGTCTCCATAATAACAGCTGCACTCTGCTTCTCCTTTCTTCTCATACTTTTCCCCTGCTTGAGCATCCCTTCTCTCCACAGCCTACAGTCCTCCAGGATAAGCCTGTGCCTAGATGGTTTTCCATAGGCTGCAGTTTCTTCAGGCATATCCCCCTACTTTTTTGTCAGACCCTCGAACAAATTGCCCAACTTGTACAGGAAAATATAATCAATAAAGGTTTAATTCAACCTATATACATGTCACAGATGTTCTCTCTCATCAGAAAAAACAGGAGGAATGGCAATGTAATCATCATTTCATCCTAGGGTAAGGAACCCTTCCCTTCTAAACAGTTTTTACTACCTTAATTCTAAGTTAAGGTTAAGATTCCTTCAAAGTGAGAACATCTCAACTGCTATAAATAATGCATCAAGATAGTGTGTATATATATATATATATATATATATATACACATATATATATACATATATATATATACATATACACATATATATATACACATCTATACACACACAGAGCTTTTAAGTAAACCCCCTCTACATTTAAAAATCTCTAAAAAACAGTGTCAATAATTACCAGGTAGCATATCACATTGATTTTATGTTATTAATAAAGTTAAATAGGCAAATAAATGTCTGTGAGACTAAAATGCAATTTACCATATTAGTCAAATTCAGAATTTCTTCTGAACAAATCTTAATTTTGGTTTACTGTCAGCAATGAAACTCAACTTATTCAAACTTACCTTTTCAACTAATGTAAGACAGTTTCACAGGCCATTAAACATTGTTCTAATTTATGTAAAGTAAAATGCAAATTACATTTCATAATTTTCTGTTTTCATATTCTTAATAAGGATCACAAATATTTTCGTGGACAGACTGAATACATTTCATATGTGTATTCCTATTAAGTGCTTCTTCCAAAAGGAGGATTAATCTCAAGCATGGCTTTGTTATTTAGTTAATTTTATTCAAAGCAGATTCCACAGGGCATTTTAATGGGAGCAAAATGTGCAGGGAGTCACATACACAAGTTGATGCACAGACATTTTGAATTTAGATGCAATTACTGTTAGACACTTAAGCTTTTTCTATATCAAGCAAAAGAGAAGCCAGAAAACATCCTATTTAAGAATTCATATTGATAGAAAATCTTCTTCATCAGATGGTTGTAACTAACTACTCATAAAATAACTACTAGTTAAATAACTGGAAACAAACAAGACTTGAGTATACCATCTTTGCAAGGTAATTAAAAAACAAATGCTTCTGATCAATATAAATATTTCTTCAGCTGTGTTTCTATCTTCATCAGGCAAAGGAGGTTTAACTGAACTATATTTCTATTGGCCAGAGCCCTTTTCTAGCAACTTAACTAGTTTCCCTAACTAGTGTTTAATAGCTCAAGCCAAGAGGTCAATAAGAATTTTGATACTGTTGGCATCCATAAGATATTTAGCAAACAGGAAAACAGACAGTGAGTTAGATTGAAAGCAATCAGCACTGCTAGGCTGAGATGGTTGTGTTCAGCAGCATCAGGTCCAGATGGACAGCAGTCACCAGCAATGTCCCAGCAATCAGTAATTCAGCACTGTTTCACCTCAGTGACAGGGGAAAAACTGCACCCTCAGCAAGACTGTAGGCTCAACAAAACTCAGTCTAGGTATGTCAGATGGGTATGTTGCAATTTAGAAGGGCCTGAACAGGCTGGAAAAATCGGCTAACAACATCATGAAGTCCAGCATCAGGAAATGCTATGTGCTGCCCTTGGAAAAGAACAACATATAGGTACACATAATAGTCAAAGCTGTAACTCACTCAAATCTGGTCAGTTTGTTATATATAAAACTAGATTATTTATTTAACTTATGACCAATCTGTTGAAACCATCAAATGAAACTACACAGCTGAAGAATGTGAAGAAGAATGTGAAAGTGTGATTGCAGTCTTAGAATAACACAATTGTAGGAGGTTTTGCATTGGAGGAGACCTTAAAGATCACCTATTTCAATCCCCTTTGCAGTAACATCTTCCAGAAGATCAGGTTACCCAACGCCACATCCAACCTGACCTAGATCACTAATGGTGATGGGGCATACACAACTTTTCTGGACAATCTATTTTAGTGTCTCACCACCTTCATAAAAAAAAAAAAAAATAAAATCTGCTTGTCCAATATAAATCTAAGCTTTTTCAGCTTAAAACCATTGCCTCTTGTCCTGTAACTGCAGACTCTGATGAAAAGTCTTCATCTTTCTTTAACCCTCCTTTAAGTACTGAAAGGACATCACAAGTTCTCCCTGGAGTCTTTTCTTCTCCAGGCTAAACAAATGAAATGTATTGTACATACTGAATACACATATTGTTTCTAGTAATCATAGAAGTTTTTCAAGAGAAAATAATCTGCTTGAATTAAATAAACAAGCATGAATTCTAATACAAAGTAATTAACAGAATTTCAAAAGCATCAAAAATTGAGTTACTGTCCATAGGGAAAAACACTAAGAAAAGCGTAAGTCAAAGATTTAGTTAAAAGCTCTTTTCAGTCCAATTTTTATAATTCTTTGAAAATAAAATAATGCTGTAACAGATTGTGATACACATAACTTAACAAAATTCCTGTGCTTTTGACATAGGCAAATTTTGTATTTCAACATTCTTTTTCAGTTGTCATTCAAAAAGAAATTTAATCTGGCCTGATGACAATGTGAGTGAAACAATAGAAACAGATTAGACATTTTAGAACCAGCATTGGGAGAAAGCAGTTCTGGTAATCATGAAAATGTCAAATTGTATTTTATAACATTGGAAAAAAATCTGAATGCACTGTAACATATGCAGGTGAATGAAATACTCAATAACAGATAACCAAGTGGTACTAGGGGATTTTTTTCTTTAATTCAGTGAAGCCGTATTCAATTATGTCATCTGAACACCACAATTTCTTTTTACAGATTCCAATCTGTCTTTGGGTGAGTTAATTTTGAGTGTAAAACACTCTGTTTTTAAAACATATCTGTATTTCCAGTTTCAGTTCATATGTTTTAATGTGAAATCATCAGGTTTTTCTTCACCACATTAAAAAAAACCCTGTCATTTTGTGTTAGTATATTTCCTCAAGAGCATTTTGTAGATATGTAAAATCACTGAAATTAACTGTGCTTATTTTTTCAGTTTCTAAAATAAAAAAAAAGAGAAAAAGAAAAATTGAAAGAGAAAATTAATTTACATCAAGAATCTAAATTGGATGAAAAGATACATAATTTAAAACAGGATTTAAAAATCAGAATTATTGTCAAGAGTGTAAATTTCATTTTGTTGTGTTTGCTGTTACTATCACCTTGTTTGATTTCAGAACAGCTTACTTCAAGACATACCCACCAATATACTTGTGAACTGGAAAGTCACCCTTTCTAAAGACAGGACAAATTTCAAACAATTTATAAGAGAATAATGGACCATTACTTCCTCATAAACTTGCTAATTACTAAAGAACTGAGATCTATAGCTACCATACATGATGTACTGTCAAAACGATGGATTTGACTTTGATAGCACCTCATAGAAGTCAGAAACTTTATATCCATATATTTAAATTATTACCCAGGTGGCATATTTCTTTTTCTAAAATGTAGCTATTTCTAGCCTTGGGGAAGGCAATGAGCTGTCCAGCATTTAATTTTTTTTTTTTATTTTACTTCCATCAGCACAAATGCACAGCATGAACAGGCACATCTGAAGCAACATGAGCTCATTAAATCTGATTATTCATATCAAGCAATTTTTTCCATCTATGTTTCTCAGTCTGTTGCTGTATTTGCTTGTCATATGAAATCTAGATATGCGATATCTGAAATATATGGAAAGTATCAGTTTCAAGGTTTGGTTTGAATATGAGAATATCTTTGATTCCTTCTCATACTTTCTTTCCCAGGAAAGTCTTTTGCTGCCTTAGATGATAAAATATATTCTTTTTACACGTCTGAAAACAGATGTAGTTAAAGAAAAAGTATTAACTTTTAACAAAAAGTCCCGCTCTTTTGTATAATTACGATAAAGTTCCTTTTGAGTTCTATTGGATCCAGTTATTTTCACACTTGTATCAGGAATGCACAATGTAATTCTTTAAAAAGAAACCAGCATACGAGTTAAGGAAAAAATAAATATAAAGAAAATAGGAATCTTGAATACGTCACTGCATTTATGACTCATGGTTATTATTATACACTCAATATCCTTGTGGTCTGGAACCAGAAAGTTGATATCCTGTCTCCTCTCACTATAGATGGGATGAATAGTATTGACTGTTGCCCTAGTAAGTCTGTCACCAAGAGAGAACCCGGGCACTCTTCTGACTCTACTCTTTGGCAGTCAAATTTGACGGTGGCATACTCCATTCTGACATGTAGAAACTGTTCTAGGAAATAAGGGATTCAAACTTCTCGATGAAACTTAAACTTTCTGTATGTTTTCAAGTATCATGAACTTCTGGGTTATGGATATGTTACGAAAAATCTTAGGCAATCTCTGTACTCCACATCTAGTCTTTTTAAAACAGATATAATGTGGAATGAAAGAAAAAAATGAGAAAAAAAGAGATGTCCACACATCCTATTCCTGGAGGAAGAAAGAATAGACATTGTACACAGGTTCTATATAGAGACTTGTGAAGTTAAGGAAAAATACCTCCTCCCACAGAGTCATTGAGTAGACTGTATGTTTAGTTTCTGCCCTTTATCCCTCACTGCAGCATAAAAACATCCTTGTAATATTAACACTGTCCTCAGCACAGAGCCAAAAGAGTGCTATGCACAGCAAAGAAAATTAACTCTGTTCCAGCCAGACCCACTACAAGAGAAGGATATTTTCAGGGAAAGAGGTCATTTAGAATACGATCTAGTCATGAACTTCATACAGATATGGCAGAAGAAAAAATGATCAACCTCTTTTTTCAGTGTCTTCAACAAAATAAAAATAGCATTGCAGGGGAAAACAGATGATTTATTAAATTTTTTTTCTTTTAATTTCAGAAAATGTTGACTTCATTAGAAGGGTTTTAATCTAGTATGGCTGGGGAAAACATTACTGCCAGCAGTGCTTCAAGGAAGTGATGGACAGATCTGCTGAGGAAAAAGCATGGGGTGGCATCAAGGAAAGGGATCAAAAAGTCAACACAATTGAGACTGGGCTTACATCCAGCACCTGCATGTGGGCAAGGAAGTGCCTACACGGCACCATGGAGGACAAATCCCCCAAATTATATCTGGGAACATGTTAAATGGCAAGATGCTCTGCTGAGACAGGTTTGCCAAGGTGGGGGAGGAGAGGTTTGTGGTGTCAAACCCTCTGACCTGCAAAAGAACAGCCCAGGTGCAGGGGCAGGGTGAGTAGCACTGCTGGAGGATGACCACACAATTGACCCTTGTTTAGCAACAAGCTGGTTTTTGAGCCATATGGGGCAGACGGCTGATAAGATACAGATCCTTCAGTAAATCAGATAAATGCACAATCATACAGAAGGATAAAATTATCTAAGGTTCCAATAAAAGCACTGAATTGTAGCACTTTTTCACAGTTATCCTGGGAAAAAAAAGGCATACAAATCACTTATGTTTTAAATGGATCCTGCAGAAGAGGTGTGCTACTTCTATTCAAAAAATCAATGAGGTCATGGTGGATTTTTACAGTCCTCCACATTCAGTCATGAATAAAATATTTATTTTTATTTTAATAAGATCCATAAAAATGTTCATCCAATAATATAATGCTTGTAGCTTCTAAATAAAACTCAAGAGGTAAGACTTTTGAGGGGTTTTATTTTGCAAATATTTATTTTAAATTATTTATATATTTTTAATATATACTTGATATAGTTATATATATTATTTATATATATAATATTAGGATGCTTCTATGTACTGGAAAGATAAACATGTTGTTTGGTATTCAAAACCAGCTATGCCGAAATATTTTTAAATCATGTTACATAAATATGGTATCGTAGACACAATAGAGGTTATGTTATAGTCGCACTCATTACAAGGTTTTGTTTTGCTGAAGAGAGCCATTGATGTGTTTGATTGGCTTGTACAGTTCTAGAGAGTCTCTCTACTCTTTTTAGAAGTACAAATAGCTCAGCTTTAAGGCATGGATTAGCCTTTTCCTTCCTTTCATAACTAAGTGTGTCTTGGTGGAACAGAAAATTTCTTTCTTTTAGAAGATTGCTGATTGAGAAACAAATTTTCAGATCATATTCAGTAAAGTTACAACATTTGCAATATATCAATATATTGTTACATTTCTTCCTTTTTTTTTTTTTTTTTTTTCTTCCTGGTGATGCATGAAAGCCATTTTGAAGTATTCTGCTGAACTCCAGCTTTCTGTCTAAAAAGGTAAGACACTCCAGTAGGAAGTACATTTTACCAGCCCTGGGTTACAGTTTATTCAGCCTGAAAGATTAACTTTCATGTGTTTTTACAGCAGGCATTCACAAAAAAGATCAAAATCTAAGAGCTTACAATAATAAAGTTTGAGGATTCAATCAATTTGCTACATTTAAGTGTCTACCTAGCCATTTGTGATGACCTGGGTACCTAAAACGGTCATATGAGCCTGACAAACCAGGACCTACAGGAGATGCTTGATCTTGTAGATGGATTACTGGAAGCCAGGCAGGATATGATAAGACATCAAGATGAGATTCCATATTTTTTGTCTTGTACTAAAAAATTAACATTAATCATGCGGTCAGGGGCCCCAAGAGGTTGTACATCTGATCAAAACTCGGTTCTCCATATATAGACTTCTAAAGGCTGAGTTGTGTAGAGTAGTGTAGCTGTCTAGTCAGGCTTTTTTTTTTTTTATTTTTTTTTTTTTTTTTTTTTTTTTTGTAGTCAAGAGTTTGGTGTATTTTTACAGTTCTGATCTTTGTTTGTTTGGGATTTTTTGTTTGGGTTTTTTTGAAGTTGGTTCTTTTTCTCTATAAAAGACATTTATTTCTCCTCTTTGCAGGGAAAACATGTTTCAAGTGAAGTTTGCTCACTCTGACTTCCCTTGCAGACATTACAGAGAGGCAGATAACCTTTAGAAATTATACTGTGAAATGTATTCTCAGATTTGAAATGTAGCCAGCTACCTAAAAACCCAAGAAATTAGTCTTTGCCTCAACGTGGGCATTTTGAAGAATTTTCTCAAATTTTATGCTTTCTTTCCCTCTGACTTCTGTAAATATTTTATGGAATTTTGATAGTCATATTATTAGGGAGTACTCAAGATAAAACAAGAGCTAAATATTTAGGAAAGGAAATTATGACCTGTAATGGATCATCATTAATGACTAAATGAAATATAAATGAAGATTAATGTCTCTCTGTTATGAAATTTTGGAAGGGTGGGCTGAACTTTGCTTGGTATATATAATCTCCAAACAGAATATAATAAAGGCTGTGGGTTTTTGTTATTCGTTTTTGTTTATTGGAATCTTTTAAAACATGTTACATAATGCAATACGTCATCTGCTCCTAAAGAATACTACTTGTAGAAAATAAAGAAAGTAAGCAAATGCAGATTCTTCTTCCTTGTTCCCAAATGCAAAAAAGAAAGTCTTGTTTTTCTCAGGCGGCATCTATCTGTTCAAACAAGTAAAACCTATTTTGGAAAGATGAAAGCATTGTTACATTCCTCACTACAGTGAAAAGCAGTTCTAAAAGCACTGTTGTGTCCCATTCACATCTTACAAGTTTATTTCACTGTAATTCAGTGACTTCGTGACACTTGCTATTAATTTATCTTGAGAAGAATATCCAGACTATTAATCATTGCCTTGAGCATGATACTCTATCAAAGTAACAATGCAAGCCAAAAATTTTTCTCAAAGAGCTATTGCAAAGAGAACTGAAGTGTACTTCTTCAAATCTTGAGTCACTAATAAATGGGTGAAGCTTTTCTGAGTGAGTAGTGGACAATTACTAACTCACTTGAAATTACTTCCACTTTCTGATAAACTAACTCTGCTGTCAGCAGAAGTCCAACAGTTCTATTTTCTTTGTAATAGGAAAGTCTCTAATATAAAAATATTCATGATTTGAACAGTCTCTGAGATATATTTGACTTTAAATTTTGTCTTATTTTGAGCCACTGGGACATTTAAAATAAAAATTTTCATGAAAAATGTAATGAACTATAAGTAGTACTCAGAGCTAAATAGTACCCATCTATCTCACTTTGATCGGATATGAAGGAGCAGGTATCTGGCCCATAATTAGAAACATTTAATTGTGCAAAGTCACACAGGAAAAGTCAAACAACTTTATTAGACATTTGAACACCAGAAGAGAAAATTGCAGAATGACGTATTAAATAATGAGAAATGTAATTGGCTATATGTCTGCTCTTGTTTCTTATAAAGATGGAGTGGGCAGTAAGCATTTGTTTTCTTTTAAATTTAATAGAACCAAAACCATTGATGGAGAAAGTCTATAAAGGGCTAGGATAGCTAAAGATAATTTTAAAATTGTTCCTTATTATTTATTGCAGCCATTCACAAAACTCTATGTACTTTGATGCAAAAAAATATTTTTTTCTCAAGATATGCACATATAACCCCTCATACACAGACACACACACATGTGTGTGCAATTTGTATATACATACACATGCTTGCAAATATGATTTATCCACCTGCCCAGCTGAAGTGCTAACCTTTTTTTTTATTTTTAATGTTCCATTTATAGCTTAGAAAACAATAGAATTTTTTTTAACCTGTAGCTCTTCTTCAGTGTACTCTGAAGAATTGAGGTAAAGCTGAAAGTTTTGACTAAGTATCTGTTATAAGCTAAAGGCTTTTTTCTTTTAATGATTAGATTATCAAAACACAAAATATTGCCTTATGTAGGGTAACAAGCCTTGGAGCAGATTAAAAAATTCAGAAATCAACCTTCTTGCGATCAGAGCCAAGAAACTGTAGGCTTCTTCCTGCTGGAGTAACTTTCATATGCCCTCCCACAAAATGCAGGCTCCATTAGGAGGTTAGGGCCTCAGCACAGCAGGAGGTGATTGAGTCTTGCAGTCAGAGATGAAATCAAAACATTTGCCTGAGCATGAGAAAATTTCCTTTTTTCAGAGGAAAAAAGCCCAAAGCTAAATTTCATTACCTGCCTTCCCCTATAGAGTCTCACACAAATCACAAATGGCTAGCATCACTTCACAGAAACTCATGGCACTGCTGGAGGAAGAATTCAAGACTTCAACCAGTACTAAGTGTTTCTTATTTCAATGTGTGCGGTGCACTGTTTGACTTAGAGACCACTCAAAGATATCCAGCTTTTTGCTTGTTGTATGTGTCAGGTCTCCTGCCCACCCAGGGACGCCAGATGTGGGGTTTCATGTCCCGGATTGGGGTGACCCCAAAAGATGGAAAAGTCTCTCCTCCAACCCGTGCCTTCGAAGAAAGACTCAGTAGTCTTCTGTTGTCTGGTCTCAAGGTTGTTTATTGTTGTTTATCTAAAAGATTCTTCTCCCTGAACTGCTGTGGCCCGTTCAGCAGCTCAGACAAAGGCACACTGCCCTCCCAGGGGGCTGGTGCTATCTTTTATATCATACATTACGTACTACATGTTTATACCTTTTCCCCAATGCCTACTATCTATATTGAATAGTGACTTTCTACTCTAAACCAATCTGTGAGTGCCAACATCACCAAAGACATGGAGGTTAGGAAGGAGAAAGAAAGAGGACAGGGCACACCCAAATCCCTCCATCCTAGATCTCCTGACCCCCATGTACAAAACTTGGACTCCTGCGTACAAGGCTTAAAACCCCCCTGTACAGCACTCAAAAATCCTTCCTTTCACTCCGTGACTACTTCTACTACAATATCTAAATTTTTGTGTGTGGCTTGTAATTCTTCATACAGAGTTAGTAATTTGCTCCACGGGCTAAGGTCAAAACCCCACGTGTGTCTTTGGCTGCATGTCAGAGTCTCAGAGCCCCCTGCCAGCAGCTCTGGCCATCCAGGGCACCCAGAGGGATGTCCTGGATTCTGACAGTATGAAGACTGTATGCCTGACTGAGGGCTCCAGGTTTCAGGGTACATTATCCAAAGTCCAGTTACACCTCTCTGTATCCCGTAAAGAAACAAGATTTCCTTTAAGCTATATCAAATTATCACTTTAAAGTTGTCACAGAAGTGGAATCCAGAACCACATGTGGTCCCCAAATCTTTCCTACAGTATGTGTAAGAATGTTTTAGAGCAAAGATTAAAAAAAAACCCTGAGTTTCTGAGGAAGAAACTAGCCTTGAGTTATCAGAAAACACTAAGCACTAAAATCTTTAAAATTATATGCCCAAGGTTGTAGTTTCCATCCACTTGGGATGCAGACAGAATTCTCTTTTAAGGATACTCAACAGACTCAACAGTGTGATCAAGAGCAACTTAACTTAAAAATAAAAATAGGAGCATGCTCAGAGGTCATACCTGCCCTATTTGGATATCCTAGAATGTAAAACACTGTTAAAAAGTACAGGTAGGTTCCTAAGACTGTCTACATTAGATCTGCTCAAATTCCCATTGACCCCCCCAGCACTTTTTCATCTCCTCTAGCTAACCCACTGTGCAGGAAAAATGGAAGTCCATAAGCAATGTCTGCATTGTGTGAGTAGGTGACCTTGGAGAGTGTATCTCCTGAAGATATTCAGTTTCTAACTGTACACTGATTTTTTGCTGACTGTGAAGTTTCTTTGAGCTCAGGGAGAGACAGAATTGCAATGGCTCAGTGACTGCTCAAGTTAAGCAAAAATATTACATATGAAGTTTCTGAGAAAACTCTTTTTTTCCTTTAAGACAGAATTGAAGAACTTCAGGACATCACATCTGCTTGATATTTGCTCAAAGTGAACTAATCTTTATCAGCTCTAGCCCCATTTTGAATTTATTTTTTTCTCCTTTTCTGACAATGGAAATTATTACATATTTAATATTTTGAGAGAGAAGGTCACTAAAAAAGGTCCAAACCCAAATGTTTTTTATGGGGTCAAATGCAGGCATTCTGATTCTGTCGAAATTCAGAGTACAATATCAGTCACTTTTGAAACTTTTGGTGTAGGAACTCTGCTTTCCAGCATCATTTTTCAGAAGATTAGTACTTCATATTTCTTGTTAGACTATGGCTGCATTTATTTAAAAGTTAAAAAAAAAAGATCATTAACAATTAATCAATTACTCCAACGACTTGATTATTTATATTAAATAATTAAAACTTCCACAGACCTATAACAAAATCACCAAATTTCTTTACAACTGTGAAAAAAACCCACTCAGATTTATAGTTTGTTATTTAGATAGCATCTGACCCTGATCTCCAGTACACCTTCACTACTTTTATATGTGCAACCAGATCTACTCCTGATTTACATCATTTATCAGGGACAATAGAACCAGTTAAAATAAGTTCAATTACTAGAAACTGCATTATCTTCATCACTCTTTCTGTAACCTGAAACAACCATTCATGTCATAGAGTAACTATTAACTACATGGGAAGGCACTTCTTCCTCTATATTCCCCTTCAGCTCTGCTAAATCTAGATAAATTGCCATAATAAAAGCCACTAGTGAGTGAGGAAATATAGCAGTGGAAGGGAGAGGGAGAGAAAGAGAAAGAAAGGAGAGCTCATCTGCTCCTCTATTAGATTAATCAAGTCCTATAAACTGATTTTAAATGCCTGTGACACGTTTTTTATTCGCAGCACAATAAAATTCTATCATGCAACTGGAAGAAAACATCGCTCATGCGGCTGACAAAAAAGGCAGCTACCACAAAAATCACACACAAGATATTTAAAGTGAACTCATATGCCTTTTTACATAATCTTGTCCAATGAATAAGTAAAATGAACCTTAATAGAAGAAACACAAATTTCCATATGAAGCTCATGTAGGAAAAATCAATAAAACTACCATAACTTAACATCGAAAGTAGGTGGCTATAAAAGAAAATTATCTCCCTTTCAAAAACAGAAGACGGGGAAGATGAAGAAAAGATAAACAAAAGAAACTAAAAGAAGCAATCTCTCTGGCAGCTCTTTTTACAATTTTGTTGTGAGCGGATTCAGTTTAACGAACATGTTTGTTGTGGACTCATTCTAATTGCAGTGTGCCCAGAGAGCAGACATCCCATTACTTAAAATGTTACCACACTTGAGATGATGAACAGGCTACAAATTATTCTAGTAAATTTACTTTATGGTGTTTCATTGCAGCTGAATTTGTTCTGCTGTTGTTTCAGGGATTTTGCAGGATTTCCATTAAAAATCTTATTTTTAGTCATTTATAGTGGGGATGCTGAAGGGTAAAGCATACAAACTTCAATTGACTGACACTTCAGTTCCTTCAGTGCTAAATGAGATTCTTGAAATTACTTTATAAAGGCCAGTATGTGCTGAAAAATTAATTTATGGTGAGAAATACTCCACATTTGCAGATCAATTTAATTTTGTGGGTTGTTTTCTTCCTCAAACTTCTCCTGTCTGTTTTATGGTGAGATTGAGCTACAAAATTTGGAGCCAGGGTCTTAGCTGCTGTAAATAGACTTAGTTCTATTGAAGTCAATAGGAGTATTGATTGACATCAGCTGGATTTTTTTTGTTAGTTCTTCTAATTATGTATTTATAAAAGATACTTCAGCAGTATCACACCATTTCTAATATTCCTAGTGCTATTTCATTTCAGGCAAACTACTGTACCCCCCACTTTAACTAGATTTGCTAAAGGCTGTGATGAAGAATTCTTTTATTTCTGTAGAACGCACTTCAGTAGAAGCCTTTAAAAATATGTAAGGCAAAATCATCAGGATTATTCTAATTATAATTTATCCTGCTTTGTGCATATTTAGGATAAGTAGTCTCATTAGAATTCTTCCTGTCCTGTCTTTCTGCGACTCTTTGTGCTGTGGTAATACAGCAAAGTCATTGTCTCTTAAACATAATGACATCAGTTGTAGCCTTCATTTCCACTTGCATTTCAGCAACCCCCGCAGCACCTGATTCTCCACATTACAGTGGAGAATCAGAATTCTCTCACTTCTAACTGTCCCCTCAATCAAACGTAGGGTGAAACCTTCTGTGATGATATGAAAATATTATCCTTACATCAGTGAAGCTCTCTGCTTCAGTGATCAAGGAGTCCTCAGCTGACCAGGAAATTTTTTAAAAGAAAATTTCTGTATATTCCATTCTTGAGGTTTAGGGGGAGGGGGATGTTGGGTTGGTTTTTTGTGTGTATGTCTTCATTTGTTTTCCTTATCCATTTAACACAAACACTTTCCTTATAATAAGAAGGATCAAGAGAATTTTCCAACACTAAGGTATTCAAAGGGACTAAGAAAAGAGTAAATTTGGATTAGTTTGTTACTTGGATCAAATCTAAGTTTGTTTCCTCTATATTTCTTCCTTTAATATTAGTGCAAAAGCAGCAGCTGTATCTCCAGATCTGAAATTTGAGACAATCCAAGGAATTCAGTCTGATTAGCCCTACCTGAATCACTGTGAAGATGGTGGAGTAAATAATCCTGAGACAATTTCCAAGCGCATTAAAGACAAGATAATAATTGGGAGTAGTCAACATGGACTGGCAAATGGGAAATCATACCTGACCAGACTGGTTGCTCCCTACAGCAGAATGACATGCTCAGTGAATGAGTTGGTGGGGTGAGTTAATCCCTGCAGGCAACCAAACTCCACACAGCCCCTCTCTTGCAGAGACACCCCTGTCCTGCAGTCAGAGGGCTGAGAGAACTGAAAGGACAAAAAGAAAACTCACTGGGGAAAGAAAACATGACAAAACAAAACCTTGGTGACTGATGAAAATGCTGTGGTTCACAGCTAGCAGACCAATGTCCAGTCAGTCTCTGAGCAATGGCAATTTTGGAAAAAACTCCCTTTCTGCCAGTGCCTTCCCATTTTTATTGCTGAATCCAACATCTTATAGTATGAAATATCTCTTTGGTCAATTTGAGTCAGCTGTCTCAATTTCTCGGGTACCCTCAATCTACTTGCTGAGGGAACAGAATGAGAAACAGAGACATCCTTGACACTGGGAAAGAGCTGCACAGCAATAGCTAAAGAATCATTTAAGCTTTATTTAAAAGTATATAGCACCATGAGGACTGTTGTGAAGAAAATTTACTCAGTTGCAGGCAAAACCAGTATGTGGGGAACCCTGCTTGTTTTTCTCAATTGAGCAAGGCTTTTGACATTGCCTCACATAAAAAATCCACTAAGTGGACAATGAGGTGCACTGAAAACTGCCTGAACTTCTGGGCTCAGACCATTGTGATCAGTGGCATGAACTCCATCTGGAGGCCAGTAACTGCCGGTGTTTCCCAGGGACCAATGCTGTGTGCTCAGCAATGTTGAGCACCTTTGTTAATGACCTAAATGGCAGGGTGCCAAAGTACACTTTCAGCAAGATTCCAGGCACCGTAAAACTCAGAGTAGTGACTGATATACTAAAGAGTAAGGTTGCCTTGCAGAGGGACCTAGGCAGAGTGAAGAAATGGACCAACAGGAATCTCATGAAGTTCAACAGTGGGAAATGCATAGTCCTGCCATTAGAAAGCAACCTTGTGCACCAATACAGTCTAGAGAAAAACTGTATGGGAAGCAGCTTTGCAGAGAAGGCCCTGATCTCCAGGTGGGCACCAAGATGCTCATGAGGCACTAATGTGTCCCTGCAAAAAAGACTTCCAACAGCCTTCTGGGCTGGATTGTGAAAAACCATTTCTGGCAGGCTGAGGGAGGGGATCCTTCCCTTCTTTTCTGGTGGGACACAGATGGAATATGGAGTCTAATACTGTCCTTGCCAGCAGGAGCAAAACTTGCACATACTATGGTGCATCCAGGAAAGATGAACAAGAGCTTTGAAGATTTTTTTTATGTGAGGAAAGGAGGAAAGAGTTTGGTTTGTTAGATCTGGAGAAGGCTCTGAGAACTGTGGGAGTGATGGATAGTATTTGTTTAAATATGTGATGAGGAAGGATGCTGGAAAGATGTCATACACATTCAAAACCAAGCTGCGTATGTGTTGACCCAGCTCTGAGCAGTGAGGTTATGTCAGACATTTCACAGAGATTACCTCTGACTGCAATGATTTCATTAAATAGGGTAGATATTATTTTTCCACTGTTATGTATTTTTTTTCTTTATGGTTTTAGCTATTCAAAAGTCTTAAAAATGTTTTCTTTTCCTTATAACTCTGGAAATTAATTATTTTTTCTTCACAAAATAAACAAAAGGTGTTTAAGTAAGTTTACTTTATAATCATTTGTCTACAAGAACCTGATGGAATATACGACATTCTATGTAATAAATTTAAATTTAGGTGCAATATAGATTAAGAAAAAATAGTCTCCATTATTGTCCTTCCCTAAAAGGAATCCCTTTCATTCTAAAACCACTAGCTACTGTATTTTTCATTTAGAAGACACAGTGTAAACTTAGGTACTCCATTTCCCCATAACAACTGGGAACATAAGATGACTATCTTATGTTGCAATAGAACTAATTATTTTGCTTGTTGGTTTGTTTTTTTATTTTTTAAATTTAAAATATGTATGCTAGTAGTTCAAAAGTATTGCAAGAATGCACAAACTAGTTATCAATTTCAATTAAATTTATTTTAATGACCAGAATTATTAAGAACTGATTAAAAAAAAGAAAAATATTCAATGGTATTAGAAAAAAATTAATATTTCATACAGCTACAGTATCAAGGATATTAAGGCAATGTAAGAAAGCCTGTAGATAGGTATTTTAAGCTGCCCTTTGGTGCAGGGCAGCCCTATCCAACAGGAAAAATATTTGCTTTTTCAAGGTAATTGTATTAAAACTCTAGAAATAATTTATCTTTGAAAGAGATGGTTCCACATTCTGCATGAACCTGCAATATGCATCCAAAGATGGAAAATCACTCCAAGCTTCCACTTACCTTGGTGATGGAATTTTAACAAGAGCTTCCCAGGTTTCCCCTCGGGCACATCATTGCTGTGGTTTTTTATATTTTGAAGGACATTGGGAAGATTCCTGCTGCTGAGGTATGGTGCAGTATACTACAAGAGGACATTTCATTTGTAGCACAGCAAGAAGGAATTTCCCAGAGGCCCTTCAGGGGATGTGTCATATAGAAGAAATACATGCCCACATGCAATCACTGCAGCAAACTGTTCTCTTTTTTGTACCTAGATGATTAAAACTGTCAATTTAATGTTTAATTTCTGCACTTAATTTATTATGCCTAATAGCTAAATATTTAAAGCAAAAATAAATGAGTTTTGCAATATCTTCTGAGCTTGAAATGTTAGAGGTGCGTGAGAGTCCCCTTGATATACATGTTGAAAAATATTGGCAAGATTTAAAAGGGAAAATAATAAAAATAGTCTTTTTCACTGGAGATCATTGATATGTATTTTAAATATTAATGTTGAAACAAGTATTTTCTAAATAGATCTACATCACTTTCTTCCTGTAAAGATTGGTGTTATAATTGCCCTGTTTAGTGAACAGTATAAAGAACACTCTGTAAAGAAACAAAGATAGCAAATTAGTCTACTTCCTCATTCCCAAGGAAGTTCAAGAGATCACCAACAGTTTGAAAATTATAGCCATGAAAAATTATAGCCATGAAAAGACATTTGCTGTCTTTTTATGCTCTTCAAATCCTGTTGTGTTTGATTTGCAAAGGCCTTATTTTCCTGAGGAATCGGTTAATTAAAGAAAAAAATCAATTTCTGCTTGAATTTCCTTTAATTGAAGATTTCATTTCAATTTTCCTTATTGCAATGTCAAACACAGGCAATCACAATTAAACAAACACACACAGAAATTGCAGTGACATGAAAAATTATCAGTATGGTGGTGTAAGGACCTGGTTTAGTTCTCCCCTCCCCCCAATCTTCATCCTGTGAAAATAATTTGCAATTTTTTAATTATAACTTCTCAAAGGAGTTTTCAAACCGCTACATATGCACAAGCCTAGACATTCATGTTAATGAAAAGCTGAAATCAGTCTTGAAGCAGTGCAGATAATTTCTACTGGATGAGTCAGGAGAAATCAAAGCCTGTTGGATATAAGGAGATGGATATGGATAAGTGCACATATCCTAGAACCCTGTGCATGCTGCCTATCAGTCAGGAAGAAACATTGCTTGCTAGCTGCACTAGTAAGTTTCACATGTAAAAGAAGTTCAGACAGCTCAGAATGAAGTTGTGGGCAGGTGGTCTTGATTCTGCCTGCATCTATTCATGTAGATACATGTTCTAAGACAGACTTCTCTAGGACCAAGAAATTAAGACAAAGCTGGGAGAGGATGTTCACGTCCTGTTGGCCTTGCTTATTTCCCTATGCTTTCTTTTCAAAGTCAAAAAAAACCCCAATAGAGTCTTCTAAGTTTTATGGCAAGAAAAATATGGAATGAGAAGAAAAATAGGGAAATGCCTAGTTTTCCTCTTTCATATTTCACTGAGTTTCTTGATTCCAGGCATTATTTTTCTTTGCAAGAAGCAAAGAAAATGCCTTGAAAATCCCTGGAAAACTCAGAGAAGGAACAGGAAAAGGTATTTTTGAAAATCAGACAATATCTCAACTGAGAGCAATGCAACTCCAACTGATCCTATAAGGAAAGACTAAAGCCCTCCTCCTTTTTTAACATACTTAAACATAACACAAAAAGGCTATACTAAAAAATGAAATTTGTGTAGCTATTAACTAACCATGGAAAGAAAAGCCAATAGTTTTCTGTGCTTACAGGCAGAACTTCTTTCAGAAAGACACACAGTCTAAGTTCTCATTTTATGGCATCATTATTCAAAGTCAAACATGATGCTTACATGGGATCAGAGAAGCTCTTACCATACTCAGTTTTGTGATGACTAAAAAAAAACTTTGTTTTGGGGAGTTTTTTTACAGCTTTGTGGCTGGACACTCGATCTGCAGTGTATTTACTCTAAGATGAGGTCTGAAATTATTTATGATGCATTGACTGAAACAGAAGCCGCAGAAAGGCAATTCCTCATGTACTGCTTGAAAAAATATTAGTGTTTGTAATCTATAAGCACAGTGTGAGTTTTCTGCTATTTTTTTGTGAAAGTGAAAAGATTTTATTTTATCTGAAGTTCTTAGGGAACTAGAAGAAAAATGCCAATGGATATAAAACTGCATACTATTTGTCTGATTGTTCAACTGTCAAGAACAAACAGTTGAGACAACAAATTAGCCATTTGCAAACATTACAATAAACATGAGCATGGTAGCAGCCTCTACAGTGTTGCAGGAGTTAAAAGACAATGGGATCCCTGTGTCTTGTTTAAGATTCTAGCTTTCATCTCCATTTCAGGCATTTATTTCCATTCATACACACAAAACATTACAGGAAAAAGTGTGAAAGATGGGATCAAATTCAGACACCCGGCCTCGGATACGTGCCCTCATCTACATAAATGTGTTATTGTTTAACACAACCTATCCTACAGACTAGAAAGACATTCTGAAAGCAAAGGACAAATAATTTGGCTGTGTCTTGCAATCCTTCTTCCTTCTCGGGAATCAAAGAGAGTCTAAAAATATCTGCAAGACTGTCACTTTTTTCCCTCAAAAAAGGAGGAAAAAAAATGACAGAACAAAATTAAAACCCAACAGTCTATTTTTTAAAAAAAAAGGTTAATTAATTATGAAGCTGTTTACAGCTGATTCACACAGTTATATGTCATAGAAAAATGCTGTTGCTATTAACAACATTGTATTGATTTTATGTACAAGGTTTCAGTATCAGGGGACCGTAGGGGTGGCTCCTACCAGAAACTCCTAGAAAGCTTCCCCTGTGTCCCACAGAGCCAGCACCAACCAGCACCAAGACAGACTCACTGCTAGCAAAGGACAAGCCCATCAGTAATGCTGGTAGTGTCCCTGGCATTACAGATTAAAAAATGGGAAAGAAGTCACTGTGCAGGGGCAATTTCAGTCAGAGGAAAGAGAAGAGAATATGGGAGAGAAACAACCCTGCAGGCACCAAGGTCAGTGCATAAAGAGAAACAGGAGGGGCTCCAGGAACTGTAGCTGAGATTCCCCTGCAGCCCGTGGCAAAGACTGTGATGAGGGAAGCTGTGCCATGCAGCCCATGGAGGTCATAGGGAAGCAGATATCCACCTCGGACCAGAGCAGACAGATGCCCAAAGCAGGCTGTGATCCATGGGAAGACTCTGCTGGAGCAGACTCCGGGCAGAACCTTGGCCTGCTGAGGAGAGGAGCCCATGCTGTAGAAGGCTTTCTGGCAAGACTCGTGAGAATGTGGGGACCATGCTGAAGGAATACGTTCTTGAAGGACTGCATCCCATGCAAGAGACCCATGTTGGACTATTTAATGAGGAACGGTAGCCTGTGGGAAGAAGTCATAGAGTTCATGGAGGACTATCTCCTATGGGAGGGACCTTACAGATGATGCAGGGGAAGAGTGTGAGGAGCCCTCTTCCTGTGGAAGAAGGAGCAGCAGAGACAATGAGGAATGAACTTACTGCAATCCCTACTCCCCATCCCCCTGTGCCACTGAGGGCAGGAGGGACAGAAAATTGTGAGTCAAGTTGAATCCAAGAAGAAGGCAGGATTGGAGAAAAGGTGTTGTTTTTTTTTTTTTTTCTATTTTTTGTTATTCTACTTTGATTTGATTATAAATAAATTTAACTAATTTCTCTGAGTTAAGTCTTTAAGTTTATTGGTGATGATAATTGGTGAGTGATCTCTCTCTACCCTGGTCTCAAGCCATGAGCCTTTACTTATATTTTCTCTCCCCTGTCCAGCTGAGGATGGGAATGTTACAGTGGCTTTGGTAGGCAGTTGGCATGCAAAAGGGTCAAATCACCACATACCTAAAGTGTTTTCAGTGCACATTGTGTGCAATCCAAATCACAATCCACACTGAACTATTATCAAAGATCTTGAGTTAGTTAACAAATAACTTTCTTGTTTACAAGTTCTCTATCCTCTAAAGTGAACTGTCTTCACTTTTCAGTTCCTCTGTTGCCAGGATCCTCATTTGCTGCAGGATTATATTACTATTTTTAATTGTACACCTAGCATATATTTATTGTGTTCTAGCTAAAGAGGTTCAGTTCCAATATAAAGTAATAAAGATAAAATTTCTCTTAAACTCAGTATTTGCAACTTCCTGGGACAAAGTGAGTCTAAAATAAAGGATGTAAAGACCTTTCCTTGTTTGGAAATGGTTTTGCACACTTATTGCTGTTCTCTTTTAGGCCCTCATATTACATTCAGAAGACTTCATAAATAAGTTGGGGTAACAGTATTCCCACAATTATAACTCTGAAATTTAGAGATATAGCTACCTCTAGACATTTCTAATAAGTTTTAAAGCTAATAGAAAACAAATAAAACTCCAGGATTCATATTCTCAAATATGGCTTTGAAATATTGTTCAATATTTGAAGTAAACTGAAGAAATATATATTGAATAGATGTCAGTTTGATCAGTTGATACCTACATCTAGGATCAAAGTAGTCAACCCAATCAGGTTTCCTACCCCTAGAGCCAAAGTCACTTCAGATACGTATTAGACACTTCAAAAGTAATTAGATGTGAAAAATTTGAAGATAGGAATGTATATATCTGTCTGCTGTAGGTTAAGTCCAGTCAGTTGGGTTTCTATTATCTCACTTAGATAAATCCCCCTCCCCCTGCCCATAGCTGAATAGTCAGTTTTCAAAGTCAATGCCATTAATGCAGAAAATACAGTGTGGATTTAACTGGAAACCCCTCATACAGACAATGTAATTAATGACTTGGTTTTATTAACGCAAGCAGTTGACAGTCTGTGGACTTACTTAAGCCCCAACAGTCATGGCTGAAATGCAAAGATTTTGGTAGTTGAATTACCATAAGGTTCTGAAACTTCAGTGCTTACATTTTATGAATTTTCCAGATTTCCTGGTTACTCAAGAAACAGCCATATTGTAAAGAAAGCAGGATCTGTGATAGTTATGACATGTTTTTTCTGTTCAGGTTTCTAACACCAGGAGAAAATTTGGACACTGTCACTTCTGGAGATAACCAACATTAGGAAATGCAGAAGCAGTTAGAACTGTATGGCAGGCCCTTGTGAACTAAATAGATATTACTTTTCCCTTCTATTACAGTGACTCAGAAGCAGAAATTGGAATCCTGGCTATGGTGCTTTAAGCAATGTACAGGCACTTAGAGCTTCTTACAAAGTCAAAATGTTAATCTCTAATGATTCTTATGAGGCTATAGTGGCCATTATAGAGGTCTTGAATGAGATGATAGATTTCTTTGTCGTAGCTGCTGTGGCAAAGGCCTCCAACAAAACCCAGAAAAAGCAAGAGAGATACAAATGCCCACATACAGAAAACAATTATTTGTAACAGTTCAAATTAGTTTAAATCACAATGAAGAAGAAATCCCTGGATGAAATTTGCTTCTGCTTCTGCTTAACGCTACAAAAACCAGAATTAAGTTTTGTTCGATGTGAATAATGGATTTGTAAAGAAACATTTCATCTGTTTAGACAAATGAAAAGAGTTGAAGTCAGAATCTTCAAAATAAATTTTACCCCCATCCCACCTCCAAGATGCCATTGAATCTGTAAGCAGTCTGCAATTGGGAATGACATTAGCTGCCCTTTGGCACAGCTGCATCCACTTTGGGGAAATATATTCTTATGGTTTGCACTAGACCACAGTTTGTCATCTAAGGGGATATAAAGAAAAATGCATACAGTAAAATCCCACAATAGTTAATTGAAAGAGGTAGATTTTTGCAGGGTTCTCAGTTTCAGTCATGTAAATAACTTTTTTTTTCCTTTCAGCTGTAAGGCAAATAACAAAGCTAAGGAAAATATGCTTATTTGGTCCAATTACTGGACAATCATCAATTAAGCAAGACTCAGTATTTTTTAGATGCAACACTCATGCAGCACAATAATGAAACAGGTTTGAAATTTTAATGATCAGTCTATTAAAAATACATAGACTTTGCACATCCAGCACTTTTCTCAGAATCTCAGATTCCGATGTGCCCTTAATTAAATAGTTTCATTCTGAGGTATCTTTTTCCAGAAGACATCATTCACAAACATTGAAGGCAGTCATTCTATGTTCTCTAAATATTATTTTTTCCCTAATGCCATTGTTTTGGGAGAGGAAGAGTTGTTGAGGAGGCCTCTAAAAATGCTGAGGGTGAATTAAACACAGCATTGATTTAGCAATATCAAAGGTTTATTTTTTTGGACTGCCTTTTTCAACACTTTTCAAATTCTCAATAGTCACACAGTATTTGAAAATCTAAAACTGTCCTTCTCCTTTGCTTATATATAAATGACTATTTATATAAAAAATTAAAGGGATACTAGAAAATTGTATTGCTGGTATGGGAAATGGAACAAAACCTTAGCCTTGCATTACAGAATTCCATAAGAGGTTAAGATATAACTGGAGCCCTGTTTGGGTCACGAGTGAATGTAGAGTCATCTACTCTTCATATCACATTATGGGTAGGCAAGCTTTTACCCATCTAGCCACAGAAAAACAGTATTCTGAAAATTTGTTGGTCTTGCTCCTCATTTGTATTTTTCTTACCCTCTTTCAAATTCAGCCTTCTGAACTGAGAATGTTTCATAATGGAATATAGGATCCTGCCCATTAGGGGATGGTTCCATGAGATGGTATTAGGTCATGATGTGATTGTAATGTGGAAAGCTGGTATCTTTTCATTGTAGAAACAACTGATATACTCCCTGATTAAGTCAGAATTGAAAATAAGATTAAGGGAGAACATTCTCTGCAGAGATAAACTTCCATTTGTCTGTTGCTATAAAAGGTCAGTTCCTTGTTCTCATATGCTTTAATCCATTTTCTATCTCTTAAAGTAATAAAAATTTGCAGTAAGACATGCAAGATTATTTCCTTTTTAGGTTAGGATGTTTTGTTTTCCCTTCCCTTCTAAATTACATTTTATGGGTTAAAAAACCTTAAAAAGAAATAAATTATTTCTTTGTTGAGAACTATTTTTTAAAATGGAATAATGTGATTTAAAATATTAATTCTTTATTTTAAGTAGAATTTATAAGAACAGAGAAATAATCTTCTATAATTTGTTGAAAATACTGACTATGATATCTCATGCAGATAAAACCGGTATGTCTGTGAAGACTTTACAAGTGGAGAAAAACTGAAAATATCAAGATAGTCGTGTAATCTGTGAGGAAGAAAGTACCTAGATGCTAAATCTATTTTTTCAAAATAGGGTCACAAGGAGACCAGTTTTTCTAGAAATATGTATGTTGTATAGAAATATGGTAGTTGAAAAAAACAGCAGATAATTTTCATGTGTCAGCCTCTTGCCTGGCACCTAAAGGGATACCAAGGAAAGCTGATGTCTCCTCTTTCACTGGAGACATTCTGTGCTACTTTTTCTTCAAAATGAAATATGGATAAATCATATGTATAGTCTGCATGTCTCTGATATGAAGATTATTTCTTTGATTTTAGTCATATTCAATTCAATCAGTTTCTACTTCTTCACAGATGGACAGGATGTGCTATTAAAGCAAGCAAAAGATTTTGGCTAGAAGAAAGACAGGGATGAAATTCAATCTGAGGTGTTTTTGATTCTAAAGAATAAAAAAACAAGAAAATCAAGACTTGTTCAGATAACCATAAAAACTTAGGTAATTATGAACAACATTTTTCAACATTTGTGTTTCTTAAATCATTGTTCAGATTGGTGGTGTCAGCAATATACTACTGAGGTTCACAGAAAACTTTAAAAAAGGGGCAAATGAAAAAACTTTTGCATTAGAAACCAGAAATAAAGTTAGTTTTATTTTTATTTTAAACGAAGTGGATATTTTCTTCTTTTTTGCAGTCATTTACCATTTAAAATATAGAAAAGTACCTTAAGAACTGGAATTATTGAATTATTTCATAATAGATGCAAATATTTGTTATCAATATGTTGTTTCTATTACTAGTTATTTTTTAGCTTTTCCAACAGTAAAGAGCATAAAATGTCACTATTTAACTTTGTCACAATTTAAGGAAGTCTAAAGACTAATGCATAGTAACTACATAGTTGAAAGATGTCTAATTTTTGTGCTTTAATACTGGAAATTTCTCAGAACTTCTTTGTGAATAATATTCTTATTGAACTGTGTACAGTGAAACAAGAACTTTGAGTGCCTGCCTACCAAAGACTGGTTTGGCTATTTGCATTATTAATGTCACCCACAAACTGAATTCCTAACAAGGAGTTACATGAGTTGAGAGGAATATTACCTGCAATAAATTAAAAAAGCTGTTACTGCCAAAAGAAAATTCATGCATTATATTTCCAGCTCCTCTCTCTGTTAACATACTGTTAATTTCATGCACATGACACTATATTTTAAAAAGGATTTTAGGTTGGTTTTAAGAAACAAGAATCATTCACTATTCTTCATGTTTAGGAAATATTTCAGAGGTAAATATTTTAGAATATTATCCAGTGAGAGGTTGCCTGAGCATCATCATTAAAGAATCTAAGGTGTAGTTTCTATTGTTCTGTTTTCTATTGTTCTGTTTTCTATTGTTCTGTTGCTTTTGATATGTTATTCGTGTCAAGGTGCTTACCAAATGAGTGATATAACTCAGCTTTTCTTCTATGATATTACATTTTATATGTGAATAAATATGAGAACAAGGAAATCTCAGCTTAGACATTTCTCTTCCCCCCAATAAAGGCAATTGTTGCAATTGTCTGCAATTCTCTGCAAAATCTGTCTTCCCATTTAATTGTTTTTTTCTCCTTGAATGAACTTGTTTTGTCTGAATTCCTGCTCTAAAACAGGTAGCTCTTACCTCCCCTATCTTGTCTTAGTTCAGGCAAAAGCATGTTTCCTGAACTCTAGTTAATCCATCAACATATACAGTACTTGGAACCTTATACTGACTCAAGAGATGATCAATTTGCCATATTCTTGCCTGCACATGTTTTTTTTTATTATTGTGAGGTTTTACTTTATGCTTTGGCATACTAGATAATGGCATTAAGTTAGCCCATGGATAAGAAAAGAAGTAGAAAACTAGTAGAAGGGGAAAATAAATCAGGGAAAAGATGGAAAGGAACCCCATCAGTGCTGAGAAAGTGAGGTGAGAGGGGTTTGTCTCAAGCATCACACACATGAAGACAGACTAGGAAAAAACCAAATCTCACTGCAGATGTTAATTTCAGAAAGATACAAAGCCAGATTCTTCTCAGAGAAGCACAGTAAAAGGAGCAGAGGCAATGGTCATAGTTGTCACAACTGAAATTGTGATACACATGTAAATAAAACAAAAAAAGTTAAATAAACATTAAGAGAAGTTTACTTAGAGACTTTCAGAACTAAACAAGGCATGGCTTTAAGCAACCTTGAGTAAATCAAACATATCCATGTCTAAGCAACAGGATTTTGGTCTAGATGGTTTAAGATGGTTTACAGAGGCTTCTTCCAATTCTTTTTTTTTTTTTTTTTTTTTTTTTTGAGATGTGGTAGATGGTAAATAAGTGTTCTCTCTGTGATGGTATTTTGCTTGTTTTGTTAAATTTATGGCTAGTATTAAAACACAGAGAAGTTCACTGTTGCTAGGAGAAATTTTGAGACCCTTTCTTGTAAAAATGAAATGTCTAATCTATAAATATTTTATGTATTATATATTTAAGACTTGCAGCTAGAATATATTCAGAAAGAGGATACTTTGGCTACATGAATGATATACTCATAGACATAAAATGTAAAAAAATTCTACTAGTAGGAAAATTTCCTTTGATATTGACTGTCAACATCAGTAAAATTATGCACAATTAGTGTGGGGTTTTATCAGTATTGACCTCTTGACAATTCAGCATTTCAATTTTCTTTAAAAAATAATTGCTGTGGGATTCCTTAAATCTTTATCTTTAGATAACCATACATCCTTTTTCCTAGGTTGCTACGAAACTTTTTGTCCTCAGCTAGCTTTTGCATTTCCATGGAAGAGGGTCAAATATTTTTAGCCACAACATCTCTCACATTTTATTCCCTCTAATCTTTTCTTAATTGCTCCTTAATAAAAGTCCAGTGAGGGTTCAGAGTACAGCTAATAGACATTATGCATTTAGCATAAATTCCCTGTATTTAATCGTAAAGTCCTGCAAAGACAGATTATATTCCTTATAACCTTTTTTAAATTAGTGTGCACATTTAGAAAAAAAATAAAAACATAAGGAGAAAAAAGAGAGCTCCTTTCTGATGACTGACTGATTTTCCCGCTATAGTTTCTTTTTCAGATAAAGCAGAAACACAAAGTCACTTTTTTTCTGTCACAATATGCAACAGGGTACTCCAATATAGGAATGTGTTGTTGGTTATATTTTCCTACACTTTCTCTATTAAATCGCCCAAAAATCATTTTTTCAAGTTGGTTCACAAATGCATATTAAAATTATATCTGAAAGACAATGGCGAGCCCTCTTTCTACAGGCCTTATCTTTTTCTCTTTTGTAGGGAAAAAGAAACAGAGATTCATTTTAATAGGAAATTGAGCACATATATATATATATGTAAATTTCCCTAAAATCCAAGCCTGTGTCAGTTCTAAAGTGAAGGCAGTAATTAAAAATGTAAATACAATAGAAGAAAATGAGATGCTTAGAGGCATATTAAAGATCAACTAAGAATGATAGCAAATGGACTTAGTATAAAAAAATAAGAGGAAACTGGGGTTGGCATAACTAAATATGAGATTTTTCAAAGTCTTTTATGAGGAAAAATATTATAATGCCACCAAAGAGAAAACCATTTGTAGGTGGACACAAAAATGGAAAGAAAGAAGGAAGGAAGGAAGGAAGGAAGGAAGGAAGGAAGGAAGGAAGGAAGGAAGGAAGGAAGGAAGGAAGGAAGGAAGGAAGGAAGGAAGGAAGGAAGGAAGGAAGGAAGGAAGGAAGGAAGGAAGGAGAAAAAATGAAAGTGAAGAAGAAGGAGGGGAAGGGGAAACTAAGGCAAACATGCAAGGCAAGGCAAAAGCAGGAAGAAATAATTTTATAAATATTTTTCTTCGATGCTTGTAAATGAGCAATACATATTTATGTCAATTCAATTCATTCTGAAATTGATAATAACTGAGGGATATGTTAGGGAAAGTATCACAAAAAATAATCAAGCCACACATAATAAGAATGTTACTTATTCAGATTGCAGAAATCAGTACAAAACATCCTTTTTAGGAGTCACTTAGGAGGTGATTTTGAAGCGTTGATATTCTTGCTGATGCAATACATTCAGCCAAATATTTCCTGATAAACAAAAAGAATGAGAGCTTCATTAGTCATATTCTACAAACATCAACAAAAATTACTTGAAGAAATACTGCTATCTCCTTTTCCTACTGCTTTCAAAAGAGAAATTAGTATTTTCAGCAGTAAAGCCTCTCTATCAAAACTTTCCTTTACATAGATGAAGTTAGCAATAAAGTATTTCTCCTGTAGATAATTACAAGATGTAATAAAAAGGTCTATGAAACTAAAAAATGATTAATCTGTTGCACATATGACACCAGACAGACCCAATGTCAGCAGATTTATAAACTACCAAAACAGGTATCAACTGTGGCATAATACTGCAGAATCCTAAACAAAAGCTTTTTACTGATGCAGTATTTTGTAGCCTTCTCTCTCAGCTACTGCTATTTTACTTTTGCATTGTATAAAAATCTAATATAAATTCCCTTTGTGTCAGGTTTTCAATGGCCTTTTATACTTTTGTACTTATAGATTAGATTATTGCAATGGAAAGTGAGTGTACCAGACAGATGCTAGGTTGGCAGGTCAGCAAGGAACATTAACACACAAATTGATTGAGCCGGGAAGAGAAAACATCGCACTTTGATAAGCACGCAGGCTGTTGCTGCTAGTTCATTAAGAACTCAGAGCGTGCTACAAGTTCAATTTTTGCTTCATGTCCCCACTGAGCTTTACAATGAGTCACAGCAGCCTGTACAGGATCACTTTCCAGAAGTCAGGTAGAAAGCATATGCTCTGAGCAGAGTGGATTGAAGAAATGCTTCTCCTAATGTCTGATGAAAATTGTGCAGAGCACTGCTTAGATGAAAGACACATGATCTGTGACCACTGTGAAGTTCTTATGAATTTTAATAACTGCCATGTGTTCTCTGAAGTATATGACACTTTAACTGCTAATTTGTCAGCTATTTTTCAGATGAGAAAGTTATAGCTGATATTTGCAGAAAGTGAGGACTTTAATTTAAAGTTGTTCATAAAAAAAAAAAAGGAAAGGGTTATGGAGAGAACACATTCCATCTTTTATGAGTTTCAACTTTTGGAATTATAATTGGGCTGTCAGTTTGGGGTAAATAACTTGTTTTGCAAGTTAAGTTGCATCACCTGTCAAAGAGTAGATAGCAGCATAAAAGGCAGCCTGAACACAGGAAGTGCAGAGAGAAGGACAAACTAGACACAAATTCATAGAGAATCTTAATCATCTAGAAATACTGCATAAAGATGTCTGGATGTATCTGTGTAGAAAGCCCTTAGGAAGTGTCTCAATAAACTCTTAATGCCAAAAGAGGCAATGACAGATGGAGTTTTACTTCAGCCCTTAGAAAGATACTTATTGTGTTGAAACAAACATTTCATACCCTTCACAAGGAACATCTAAAGCAGAGAAAAAAATCTTTATGCATCTTATCTTAGTCTGTGATATTCAGGGAATACTTAACAAAATTGCATATTCTATAGAACAATCTAGGGATTTACAGTCTTCTCAGGTTGAAGCAAATCAAATTAAGTTGAGAACTCAGAATTGTTGATGTTGAAAGCAACATCAGGTCTTTGGTCCAGTGAAAAATCACTTGTGTATGTGATTATTTTGGTTTTCTTCAGAAGGAATAAGCTGATTACTTGATATATTTGAAGCAGTGCAAACTGAAAATTTGATTTTCCAAGTCACTGTAGGTCTGTCAGTTAGGATTTCTGAAATGTCCATCACTTTATGGACATTTGTTCACCAAGGGATCCAAAAACTGAGATTCAAGAAACAGACATAATTTTCAGTGATGAATTTAGGATTCTACCTTCATCTGGTTCCTGAATTGAGGTAGCATTTGATAAGAATGGGGAGATTTATGAAGCAAACTTTGAATCCATGGGAAATATTTCGAACCTGCACATAAGAGTGAAATCCTCGTACTATACAGAATTATAGGATCCTAGAATTGTTTAGGTCGGAAAAGACCTCTCAGAGCATGAAGTCCAACCATTAATTCATCTCTGTCTTGTTGACCACTAAACCATATCCACACACCTTTTGAACACTTCCAAGGATAGTGATACCATCACTCCTGGAATGCCTAACTACACCCCATTCCAATTTTTGATAACCCTTTCCGTGAAGAAATTTTCCCTACTATGCCATCTAAACCTCCCCCAGTGGGACTTAAGGCCATTTCCTCTGATCCTGTCACTGGTTATGTGGGAGAAGAGACCAGCATCCACGTGGCTACAACCTCCTTTCAGGTAGTTGTAGAGAGTGAGAAGATCCCCCCTGAGCCTCCTTTTCTCTAGGATAAACACCTCCAGATCGCTCTGATGCTCCTCACAGGATTTGTGCTCCAGACCCTTCACCTCAATGTTCTCCTTGCAGTGTGGGGTCCAGAACTCAGAATTGAAGTTGTGGCCTAGCCAGTGCCAACTACAGGGGGTTGATCCCTGCCTTGGCCCCGATGGTCACACTATTCCTGGTAAAGGTGAGGATGCCTTTGGCCTTTTTGGCAGTCTGGACACTGTGTTGGCTCATGTCTAGTGACTGTCAAGCAGCACCCTCAGATCCTTTTCTGGACATCTAGCCTGCTTTTCATCCAGTGAAGAATACGAACATCCAAGCCATGAGCAGACAATTTTTTGCAGGAAAATCTATGGGAAAGGGAGTAAAAAACTTTACTAATGTTGAGGCAGACAACATCCACAACCTTTTCCTCAGCCACTCAGTAAGTTAACCTCTTATAGAAGAAGATCAGTTTGGTCAAGCAAGATGAGCCTTTCATGAACTCATGCTGGCTGGGCCTGACCCCCCAATTACTGTGTATGTGCCATGTGACGGCACTCAAGATGATCTGCTCCATGATCTTCCCTGGCACTAAGGCCAATAGGTCAGATCAACCCTCCTTCTATCCCTTGTAGATGGGTCTAACATTTGCTAACTCCCAGTCAATTGGGACCTCTCCAGTTAACTAGGAGTGCAGCTAAATTATGGAGGGTGGCTTGGTGATCACTTTTGTAGCTCCTCCAGTACTCCTGCATGGATCCCATCTGACCCTATGGACTTTTGTGTGTCTAAGGAGTGTAGCATGTCCCTTTGGATTATAGGAGCTTCATTCTGTTCCTTGTTCCTTTCTTGCAGCTCACGAGGCTGGGAACCCTGAGGACAACTAGTCTTGATCTTAAAGACTGAGGCAAAGAAGGCATTAAATCTCAGCACTTTCCCCATACTTTATCACTGTGTTTCCCCAGGCAGACAGTAAATGATGAAGATACTCCCTAGCCATGCTTTTGTTGCTGATGTATTTGTAAAACAGTTTTTCATTGTCTTTCATGACACTAGCCAGAGCAAATTCTTGCTGGGCTTTGGACCTTCTAAGTTTATATAAACTCATGATATCCTTATAGTCCTCCCAAGTTGCCTGCTCTTTGTCCAAAGATAATGCATTCTCTTTTTTCTCCTGAGTTCAAGCCAATGTTCCTTGTTCAGTCAGACTGGCCTTCTTCCCCTGCAGAACCCACACTGGAATGGGGGAAAAGTAGGAAGAATAATGACTGGCAGATATGAACCATTATGTACTGACGGCAACTGCCAGCTCCTCATTCCCACTGTTCCTCTTAGCTTGGTGAAAGGGAAAGGCAAAGTGGTGAAGAACAAAGTTCTGGCTGATCCAGAGTAAAGCGCGCAGGGAGGAAAAGTATTGTTTTAATTTTTGTCCTTATTTCTCCCTATCTAATCTATTTTATTTTTATGAAGTCAATTTCTTTTTTCCCAAGTGATAAGTGATCTCCCTGTCTTTATCTCAACTCTAAATCTCTTTCGTATTATTTTCTTCCTTTTTTTTCTGATGATAAGGGGAAGTGAGAGAGCAGCTAGGTGTGTGCCTGCAGAGAGCTGAGGTGAACGCACCACAGTACTCATTCAGGATTTTGTGCTCCTGGCCCTTTCTCCTGAGAAATTGGCAGTAATGGGCTTGTAGTAAAAAGTACACCAACAAATATTAACTTTGAGTTCAGTATGATACACAGCAGTCATAAACATATTTTCTCATATACAGTCAAATAATTTTTATGCAAAGCTTATAGCTAGCTAACATTGATTGCCCAGAAAGCATGAATTTCAGGTTGAAAACATTTATCAAACAGAAAAAAACTAGCATACAGCTCACAAAGACAACATCCTGCTACAAGGGACTTAAAGAGATAAGAATACAGAAAAAGGAAGAGTAGAACAGGAAAGAAAAGTTATATATCTCTGAAATAGGGAATGCTAGGTTTCTTCTCCCTGTTTTTTTATGTGTTTTATCCAAATGTTACTGAAAGAAAATATATAAGGAATGTGTAAAATCCCTAAGGGCTTAATAGAAAAGTCAGTTTGCACTTCTTATATTTGTCTTTTCCACTGTACTTGTTTCATGTTAAATGCTATTCTGCCCTGAAAGCCTTCAGAGCTTGAGAGACAAATTAAGATCTAGTTGATCAAAAGGGTGTAAACCCCAGACTTGTACACGGTTAATTTGTAATGCATTTCTTTTTCTACTGTCATAATGCACAATTTATTATCTTATGATATCAGCATATCTTGCATCAAAAGGAAAAGCTTTTCCCTTCAATAAAGGCTGCTGCTTCAAATTTTCCATGTAGTTTATATTCAAACTCCAAAATACCTTTATTGTATTGCTCAGTTAAACACTAAGTCTGAAGACTCATCTCCCACCATTTCATGAGAAGCATTTGCTCTGACAGCAACAACAGGTTGCAGGGTGTTTTCTGGAAAGACACTATTATCTTGCCATTGAGATTTCTCAAACTAATATGACAAAAGCAGGCTTGATCTCACTGGAAAGCTGTGCAACTTCATCTCCCAGCTCAGACATTCACAGTGGCTTGACTAAAAGTAATAGTTGAAAGAACTAACCAAGACCTCTAAGGAGCTTACATCTAAAATAAGATTCGAAGTATAGAAGAGGAAGGATGAGAATCAGCTCCCTGGGTATATTTATCTGGAGTAGCTTTAGACACTATGGGGAAGTCTCTCAGATTTCAAGTTGCTACTCAGAAAGATATGAGTCTCCTCCAAGTCTTCTCTCATACCTGTGCTCTGGGTGAATATTTTGCACACCTAAATGGTCTCAGATGACATTTAGGCAAAAAAAATAGAAAAATGTCCAAGACTGGTGGCAATAAAATGGTAGAGAACAAGAAAGCTGAGTATGTACCTTTCCAATCTACTGCAATTCTAACTTCATTTTTTCAAAGTCTTCCATAACCTTATGAGATAGTTCAGCTTCCCAGATATCAACAGTATATGCTATGGAATTATGTGCAGACTAATTGTTATTGAACCTGGCACATCAAACAGTAGGATATTTGAGTACACATGGTATTGCTTTATGTAAGGGAAAAATACTCTCATGATATTTGCAGTAATTACTACTAATTAAAAAAATAGATGCCAAGAGCAATGCACCAAAGCTTTTAAGAATGCAGTTCAGTAATATGTAGAAGTGTGATCTTCACAAGCAACTCATTAATCATAAAATAAAATCAAAATATCCTATACCACGTTGAGTCACTTATAGTACATAAATATGTTGTTTCAATACACCAGAGACTGTTTTCTGCTCACAGAAAGAGTTAGCAGTTACTTTGAATAAAGCTTCTGGCATTGTCCTGGGATTTCTAAAGCCCCACCTCTGAAAACTCCTCCCCATCCTCATTTGGATCTCTCTTGTTCAGAGAAGAAGAAATATCTCTTTTTTCCCTCCAGCCCAACTTTTCACATGCAGAACCAGCAAATGCAGTTTCCCTCTCTAAAACTCAGAATGTACCTCCAAAAAGATTTCTAGTTTAAACCCCTTATAGAAAGAATTATAAAATGATATAGTTAAAGAACATTGTTTAGAGCCTTTTCTAGTCAAATTCTGAATATGTCTAAAGAATGGATATTCTACAGTATCTGCAGGAAATAAAGCATGGTTTTTGATTGCTGTTAAAGTAACCCCTCTGATTTTTTGTTTTGCTGAGAATTTTCCATATTTCAACCTGAATCTGTTGCCTCCCATTCTTCTGCTGTGAAACTATGAGAAAAGTTTAACTCTCTCTTCTTCACACTTTTTCCTTAGGGGTTTGAAGACAGTATAAGATCCCCCTGTCAGCTTTCCCTTTGTAAGTTTGAACAAACCAAATTTCTTCATCTTTTTCTGCTTCATGTGCTCCAGTTCCTGATATTGGTGGACTCCTCTTGTACTCCCTCCAGTATGTTAATGTCTTTCCTGGAATGGGTAGAATCAAAGGCAGAATCATAAATCCAATGCAATCTCACAAGTGTGAGAAGGGAATAATGGCATGCTTTGACCTACTAGGCTCATTCTTGTCAGTTCTTCTCGTGGTGTATTTGGCCTTCTTTATTAGATGGACACATTCCTGACTCTTTCAACTTATTGTTGAGCCTGGGTATTTTTCAGAAATATGGCTTTAGAGCCAACCAGTCCCCATCCTGCACTGTCGCAGAGGCTCCTATCTTCCCTGGAGCAGGGCTCTGCATTTACATTTGGTGATCTTCAGAACCTTTCTATTGGTTCACTTCTTCAGGTTGTTCAGGTCACCCTGGGTATCAGTCCTAAGCTCCAGAGTGTCAGCAGCTTCCTCCAGCCTAGCATCTTCAATAAGCTCATTGAGGGAGCAGGCTAGCTCTTATAAATGTTGCTGAATGCTACTGATCCTGTTATTGATCCCTATGAGGCATCACTAGGAATTGTGAGCCAATTATTCAATTGACCTTTTGAATTCATTTTGCCACCCTTCTTTATTATCCACGTTTGTCCTACACCCAGCCCATACTGTCCTTCACCAGAGAATACCACTTAAAACTGAATTGTTTTTGCAAGCAGGCAGCCTGGATACTTTAGTATCCTCAAGCAAAAATAATTAATCCCAACATATCATATTTTGTTCCTGTAAGTCTTGTAACAACCTAACAAGTCACAATGGTTCCAATACACTTTTACAATGAATTATTCTGTCTAAAGCAAAGACAGTATATTTCACAAATGATGGATGAATACACTGGCCAAGAGGTGGAGAAAGGTATTTTCTACTGCTAAGTTACCTGTCTTAACAAGGGCATTGAACACAAAGAGCTGTGTATATAAAAGACTGTCAATTGGATCACATGAAGTTATTGCAGCAGGTTATTGCAGCAAGGGCCTTTGAGTTTAATTAAAAAGTTTTATAATTTCCTCAGAGGGACTAATGAAGCTTCAAATATTTTCTCTTTGGTAAAATAAGTATATCATTTCATGCTGTTGATACCTGAACCTTCATTTTTAAAAAAATCAGTTTTCTTGATAGTGAGTTGATTGTTTTACATTATTGAAATAACAAGGAACACTGAGACTAATTCCTTAATTTGTAATGCTACATGAAAATCACTTCTCTATAGTCTTTTTGTACTTGCAGTTCTCTCTTTTCTTCTGTATTTTCTTTCATTGCCAAATACTCAAGGTGGGTTTTCAGATTGGAGTTACCTGTTTTTTACCTTTTTAATATTCAAAAGTATTGCTTGAACTTTAGGACATTATTTACTCTGTCCTTTTCAGACACTATTAACTTGTTTCATCATTTTGTCACTAACTCTGGAGTTCTGATACTGAAGAGAACTAAATTGACATTGTAAGCACACCTTTTTCCAAGCAAGACATACTGCATTATAATGTTGCCACACAAAGTCTGCAATGGAGAGGAAGATGACTCTAAATATCTCCATACTAACAAGTTACTAGCAGAAGAGCTTTCTGAATTTGGGGTTAAACAAAGAAGCTGTTAAGCCCTTATTTATCTGATTACGTTCTGAGTTAATAAGGTGGAATACATTTCAATCTATGTGATTATTTTTACACACGTAAATGTAATGAAGTGCACTCTGATCTGCTGACCTTCATAATTCCAACCAATTTCAAGCTGTGATAATAAATTCAGGAGAGATATTAGTGAGATTTGGAAATTTTCTTAAAGAGCCTCAGGCCCCAGACAATCTGATGGTGTAAAACAAATTTAAAAACAAACAAACAAATTTGTTAACAAACAAACAAACAGAAAACCCCTTAGATAAAAAAAACAAACAAAAAAAAAAACAAAAAACCCCCCAAAATTATAACATCTTCCTACAAAGTTTTGATACTATAATGGTATTTCACACCTCCTTTTCAGCCTGGCATCAACAGTTTTGTCAAAAAATACTATACATGTTTATCAGTCTTCTCTTTGAAATGTTGTCTATGTCAACCTTCATGCTGGTGGAGAAACAAAGGTAATATTTTACTGTATTAATCAAGAAAATGAACAAAGATTTTCACAGCCTACCAATCACTTGGAAAAGGAAAACACAAAAAAACCCAAAAAAACAAAACAAACAACACTCCAAATATAACGAAAACCCAGACAAACAAACAAAAAACCAAAATAAATGAACCAAAGTATTAGATTACAGGTTGCTCAATACTGAACAAAAACCCAGACAAACAAACAAAAAACCAAAATAAAAGAACCAAAGTATTAGATTACAGGTTGCTCAATACTGCTTATATCTGCAATTAATAGATCACAGGTTTTAGTAAAATTCTATTGTGTATTTTCTTTGGCAATTGATCAACAAGGCTTTTTTGCCTTTTGCCTTTTTTTTAAAGAACGCTCTGTTTAATGAGAAAGTGACAAATAAAAGAATAAAGAAAAACAAACAATTCACAGATGATAGAATGGAGAAGTTGTCAGTAAAATATATTTATTTCTCAAAGAGTTAAAGCAAATGATTTTTCTACAGCCAAGGCATGCACAGAACACTGTGACTTACGTGGATGTCCTTGGCAAAAGGACAACATTATCTGTCTTTATAAGAGATGTATTTGAAGCTGATGATCTCAGAAGTAACTGGACTCCAGTGAAACAATACACTGATGAAAAATCCAAATATATTTGTGTTTACCCCGGAGTAAAAAGCAATTGCAGTTCGATCAACTGATTGCAGTCCTCACCTGGGAAATCTGAAATCACCACCTGTTGTTTTCTTTCTATGCCAGTATGACACACTTCAGCTGATTTCAGCAGAATATAAAACAGCATTGTAGCCCAGGGAGAGGAGCTGGGGGAAGATGCTTATTCACTTGTACATCTGCATTTGAACTGTGGCAGCTGAATTTTTAAAGGAAGCATTGAACAGAAAAGACAGGTACTCAGAAACCCTGTAGAGAGTCCTAGCATTGAAAAAGTACTATAAGAATTCTTATCCTGTCACCATCACTAATTACATTTATCTATCTATATCTATCTATCTATCTATCTATCTGTGTGTGTGTGTGTGTGTGTGTGTGTGTGTGTGTGTGTGTGTGTTTAAAAGATCTCTCCAAGGTGATTCTCTTCTCTCCTGTACATCACATCAACCTCTGTAATTATAACTGAATAGAAAAAATAATTTGTATTCTAACGTTTGATATGTTAGTATTTTTTTAATCTTACAGAGTGTTATTTAGGTGTTATTATGTGAAATACAATGCACCACCACATGCAGCAAGCCATTTTGGGATTATATTTTTTTTATTGTTTTGCACATTTGCATTACTGAATGAGAAGCAGAGAACTAACAGATATTTGTCTCATGGAAAAAGGGCTGTTAAATAATCAAACATCATGGAACTGCTACACAAGTACATAGATTGCACAAATAGAGCCAACTAAAAAAATATAACATGGAGTTCAATTTTATATAAACTAAGCAGTTCAAATCTACAAGATTGCACAAACCTAGACACACATTTCTAAATAAGTTTTTTCATTATAGAATGAAATGCAAACAAAATCTGCATCATTATTCTGTTTTTTTTTTCTTTTTGTTTGAAATACACATATGCAGTTCCTGTTGTCAAACGTATGTTAGGAGAATGTTTGCATTGTTAACTTTCCAAAGTGAACTTCCTTGATGCATTCTGACTTTTTGAAATAGAAAATGAGACCAGGGAATAGAGTTGTATGAAATGGATTCGGCAGTGCAATACAGCATTTAGTTCACAATTGTGGTGCTATTTCAGCTCATAGCACAGAGCCGCAGCACTAAGAGTCTGGGAATAAAGACAAGTCAGCTAAGACAGCTCTCCTTCAACTACAGTCTATTAGCTGCATACTTCCCTTTGTAAATAATAGAATGACACTTTAAACATTTACTGAGCCAAACATTAAAATTACAACTTCTCAGTCAAGGCGGCAGATGGACTGGTCACATAGCAGAGATAAGAATAAACCAATTTCATCCAAAGCTCAATTTAAAATAAAAACAAAATCTAAAATACAATGGCAAAAATTTAAGCAGATTACATATATAGCTTTTTATAAGCTTAATCCTGAATCTGAGGCAATCAAGTATATCTAACCACTGTAATCTAGTGGTGAATAAAGATTGATTGTAGCAAAGCAAGGTCTTTGTCAGCTTGTACTGTGTGGAATTTGCTGTATGTATGATTAATGTGCTAAAGGTCTGAGCAGAGCCTACATGCTTCTTGCTAGCTCTCACTGCCATCTACTGACGCAACCTAAATCTCCTTTGTTTCCTTTCTTTTTTCTTTTTTTTTTAATTTGATCTCTTTTCCAACCTTCTCCAGAGATGTAAGGCTCAACAGTAACAATCAGAGTCAGGTTAGAATAAATGAACACTATTACAAAATAGCTGCCATGCTCCTAAAGCCAGGACTAGATGGGAATGTACTTTTTGAAACTGAGAAAACCATGTCTTGTGAGTTTGTCCAGAATTAGATAGTTTCTTCTGAAACATCAATCAGGCTAAATAGGATATTATTAAAATCTATATTATATGCTTAAAAGCAGTCTGCACACTAGGCAAATTAATATTATAGTAATCTTTCTTGTAAGAGGAATAGATATTTAAATCACAGCTCTATGAACTATGATTAGAAATGGACTGTTTCTAAATGTACAAAGGTAGTCTTAAATTAAAACCCTAAACCTGGATGATTATTTTACAAACAAGAAATACAGTTAGAGATTTTCAAAGACTGTGGAGGATAAAATTCCAGACGTATTTACAGTGGGACAGAATACCGTATCAAAAAGTGAAGCAAGTAGCAGCTACTGTTGAAGGCTCAATAGGATGTTGTGAGAGAAAAATGAAAAAAAATAACAAACCCTCAAAAACTTTATTTTCTTCAAGGCATGTCTGCCCCTTTAGCTCCTGAGGCAGCTCACCTGCAACATGTGCAAGAACTTGGCACTACATACCTCCCACGGTCTGCACAACTTTTCTGAGGATATCCAATCAGCTCTTCATCAAGTCTACACATTAAAACCTCTTATCTGATCATGCTGATTTCAATAGATTGAAATAATTTGAATTTATTGATGCAATAGCACAGCTAGTGATATGGGCATACCATGTGGACAGAATTGACTGTGCTTTAAGACAGAACAGAAGGTGTTTCAAAAAATGGGATTTTGCAGTCTCTTTAGGAGAGAAGGAAAAGCTCCAAACCAACCATACAAAAACACAACACTTGATATTTCCTGAACTAAAACCTTTCATAAGAAATGTAGAATAGGCAGGCATGAACCCTGCTTACCAGATGACCATTCATTCATCAATTTCTCTTGATTTTTTTTTCTCTTTTGGTTCCAGATTTTAGGAAAGGTGGATGAGAATGCTGAAAACATCTCACTCTCAGCAACAATCCAGAAATTATTTAAATGCTTACTTCAGCCAAGTTCAGAAGAAATCAGTAAGACTCTTTACTAGTACACAAATAAATCAACATTTAGGTGTTTTGGGTATTTTTTTTAAAGTCTTGGAATTATATTTTCTCCTTCCTAGTGCACATCCATGATTCCTGGATAATCTGGTAACAAGAAATATCCTCTCCTTTCTGTGACTTCTTTCTTGTCTTCTGAGTAACACTACTCTTATAACTTAGTTTTTGACAAATAGTGATAGTCATTGCAGTGTATGTTGTAGAAATACATCCAAAATCATCCTATCCTGGCATATAACTGCATCACATTTAAATAAACTTTACATTTAAAGTAGTATTTAGAAACCTTTTTAAATTGTCTGGTTAAAGCTGAATGTCTAGATTTTTTACTAAAGCCCCTAGAGGAAAATGTCAAATTTTATCATATGCTCCCTTCAGCCTGGAAGATGCCATAAGCATAATAATTTCTTTAAAATGCAGTAAGACTACTGATTTTTCTCTTACTGAGTTAAAATCACTTAAATTACTTATAACGGAAATGGTAACACCATGTCACTTACAGTGGCATGAACATGCTGCTCTAAAAATTATGATCCTGCTAACTTGTTAATTTCAATATATTTGCCTAAGTTTTAAATTACTTTAGTTTTTAAGCTTCAGTATTTAAGCACGCAAGCAACATTATTAATGAGGTATTATTTTTCTTACAGCTTAAATTCAAGTTATTTGCATTTTTTATGCACAAGTAGTGTCTTGTAGACTGTAAAACAGTCTAAATCAGATGCATGTCTCTGACAGAGCAAAGCAGAATACATTTTACATGTATTCCTTTGACTGCATCAGAACTGGAACTTAGAAAATATTCCTTTAGGTAATATTGGTGATGGGTTTATTCACCATGATGTATATACTTGCTGAAAACTGAAAGTAGGACACAAAGGGGAGATGGAAAAATGGGTAAAAGTGTCTTTAAAGCTTCTAAATACAGACAAAATTTTCTGAGGAAAAATTATCCAGACCATCTCCATTATATACCAAATGCCCACCCAGCTGCATGTTCATACCTTCCCCTAGCATGACAGCAGGAGAAAATAAGACAAACAAGTAGGAAAAAGTCACATATTGAAAGATGGGGAGACTACCAATTTGATGCTGCAGGAAAAATAGACTTTACTAGGGGAATATTAATATAATATATTAGCGATTAAAAGAAAAATACAATTACTAGTTTGAGTCATGGAAAACAGAAAAAGACAAAATACTTTCCTTCACTCTTTTCTAATCTTAGCTTCATTTCTTCACTCCTGATTCTTCTATTCTCACCTTGATCACTGCAGGGAATAAGAAATGGGGATTGTAGTTAGTCCATAACAGCTCCTCTCTGTTTCTCCTTTCTCCTCACACTTTTCCCCTCCTGCAGTGTGGGCTCTCCATGATCTGCAGTCCTTCAGGAAAAAAAAAAATCTGCTCCATAGTGGATTCTCACACATGCTACAGATCCTGTCAGGAAAAAATCTACTCCAGCTCATGCTCTCCGTTGGCTGCAGTATCTCCTGTGTCATGGAGCACCTTCTCTTTTTGGGCTCTGATCTTCATGTTCCCTCTGTGTTCCCCCTGTGTTCTTCGTGTTCCCTCTGTGTTCCCCCTTTGTGTTTCCCCACATCTGCAGGCTAACATCTTCCCATTTACACCAATAAACATAGTAAAGAATTATTTAGTATTACTGTCTAGTTTAGTAAAAATGGCAATGATGCCGTATCTCACTCAAATCCATGCTCAGCTCATGCCAAAACCTTTCATAACATAAACTAATGTGCCATCTCTCTAAAACCTAGAAAAAAAGATTAATTAAAATGTTTTAGGTTACAGATCTTGTCTTTGTTGTCTAATATTCAGGCTTCCATATGTTGATTTGATTTTTTTTTTAATGATCCAGAAGACAAGCTTTGTTGATTATTGAGAGGTTGATTAAGTAAATTTTTGTCCTTGGCTGCCAGGCCTAAACAGTTTCCTCAATCTACTATTTACAGTGAAAGGATAATAAAAAAAAAAATTAAGTCTGCACCTCAGTCCTATTTGTAGGACTTCAGATTTGTATTTGTAGTTAATGGAGTAAATTCTACAAAACACTGAAGTGAAACGTGTGATGGAGGGATCATGATTCCCATTGTGTTATCCTTGATGTGTGGGTAATAGCACTAAGATTTAGTCATGTTTGTATAGGTCATTTTACAGTGACTGTCTTGCAATAATGCTTTAAAAACTATCCAACATCTTTTATTATGGATGGATTTTATTTATGATGGATATTATCCAATATCCATCAATTTTATACAAAGAAGATACTAGCTCATCAATTCCCTGCAGCTTTCCAGAAATATCACTATGAAAAATTACCACAACTCCCTTAAATAGTTGTCTTATTAGTACCTTGACAACACCTAAATGCTAATATAATTTATATCACATAACTCCTAGACTGTTCTGTTTTCCACTGGAATGGAGTCAAATTTCTTCTTAGTAACTGGTACAGTGCTATGTTTTGGATTTAATATGGGAATGATGCCCAAGCATAGAGTGTGCATTTATTACTTGGATAAAGAGTGCTGTATACAGTCTAAAAGCATATCTTGCACTGTACAGTCTAATAGCATATCTTGCAGGTCACAATAAGGTTTGAGAATATGTTCAGAAATTCTGCAGTCTAGACAAACTTTCAGAAACTTCCTAAGACAATTTTATCTCTCTTTGAAGAACTGGTCTCTTCTCAGGTTTCTGTGCCTGGGATGACTCCGGAGGTATTAGAAAGTCTTTTTTCTCCCAACCCTGCAACCAAAGAAGCCGAGATTCATCGGTTCAGCTTTCCGAGGTTGTTTATTTTTTCTTATCTATTACATTCTTTCTCTGACCTGCTGAGGTCTGTCCAGCAGGTCAAGTTGAGGCACAGTGTCCACCCCTGGAGTGGTGTTAGTTTTTTATACTAAGAACTACGTGTACTTTATTTGCAATAATTTTCCAATACCTGTCACCTATGTTAGACAGTCTGTCTCTACTCTAAACCAATCCAAAAGTGTCACCATTACAGCAGAAGATGGAGGACAAGAAGAATGAGAAGGAGGACAGGACATGCCCAGATTCCTCTACCTTGCTTCTTGAACCTCCATTCTAAAGCCCCAAAATTCTACCTTTTCACCCTGTAACACATTAACTATCACTCCACTCAAACTCTTGTGGCTTGTAAATCTTCACACAAAGTTGGTAATTTTTTCCATGGACTAAAATCTAAGGCACAGGTGTTTTTGACTCTGTGCCAAGGTCTCTGAGCCCCTTGCCAGCGTCTCGAGTCATCCAGGGCAGACAGAAGAATGTCCTGGGTCTCGACTGTCTCTCTATGTGGACTGTGGCAGGAGACTGCAATCACAAGCACAAGGATAATGAGAGCATAAAGCTGATTAAGATGAATCTGTGACTATGTGACTTTGCTCAAATCTCTCAAAAAGCCTGTGACTGAACCTGGATTTGGTTTAGTATCTAATACATTAATTAGCTAATATTTTTTAAAGTCAGATTTCTACAGAGCATCACAAAAAACTGCACTTGTTTTTTGTGTCAATCGGTAAACTTTGCCTCTGCCTGCATACTTCTAAAAAAAAAAGAGCTATAACTATGAGTTCAATCAAACTTAATGAAGTACAGACAGAAATATACTGTTTTATGCTAGTTTTACTTCCTAAAATAAGAGAATAAAAAGGAAAAAAAAAAAGGAAAAAGAGACGGTACAGCTAAAAAGTCAACTTTGTTTTCCAAAATGTTTGGGGTTTAAACTGAAAATGTTAGACAAAGCTATAGTGAAACCATCTGCTCAGTAGATTGGAAGAAGGTTGGAGTATAGAGGCAGTGATTCAGTTTACTTTGTCACTAACATGAAGCAAACAGGATAACTGTCTAGAAAAGACAGTGTCACGCTATGCGGTTGCTGTTGAGGAATAAAGTAATGAAAGGGGACCAATATCAAATATCAAAGTCAGCAAATGACAATCCTAGAAAGGACTGTGCACTAAACTTTTGCAATTATGTTGATTGAAAGCCCTGCTGGCATCTGTCATTTTCTCACAACAGGTTTCCTTTGTCAATCATTATATTTAAAGGTTTTTAATTATAGGACTTAATCAGAATAACAATAGAAATGTTGTGAAGAGCTTCCTACTTAGAGATTATATAATATAATAGGATGAAAATTTCATCATCCTTATGAATAAATAACACTAAGAGTTATTTCACAGGACTGTTGTAAACAGGGTATATGTGATGTGCTACTTCAAAAATTGAGCAGTGGTAGCAATCCTTTGTAAATAACAAGAAATTAGTATTACATTAAAATTAATTAACATTATCAATTATACTCTTATTCCAATGCATGTTAGAGAAAAATGTATCTAGAGAATGCATTTGTTATATCAGCAAATATAGAAACCATTATACACTCAAAATAATTCAAAAATTGTATTAAATATTAGAAAAATAAGTAATTTAAAATGTCTGTGTGGAGAGATTTGTCTTTGGAAAATAATAACTGGATTAAAATACTGTTTTGCAAGAACATATCTATTTCATCAAATGTGTCTATAATCAATTACTCAAATAATTTTCTTGGTAAAAACAAACGTTTTCATTTTTTAAAATTACTTTTCTTTTTTTTTTTTAATATCAAACTGTTAAAATGAAGCATTTCTACAACTTTTTTCCCAGAAGATTCTCGTAGGTTCTGAGCAAAATAAACAATAAACTTTTCTGAGCAAAATCCTAATAGATAGTTTCCTTCCCTCCTTCCTTCCTTCCTTCCTTCCTTCCTTCCTTCCTTCCTTCCTTCCTTCCTTCCTTCCTGTTTCTATGAGAAACAGAATCTGAATAGAAAGAAAATCTCACAAAACACATAAATGAGCTCCCAACTCTCTGTATTACAGATTAAAGATTTATCCAAAAAGAGAACAGATGCCTTATTAGAAAAACAAATAAACAAACAAAAATCAAACTCACTACAAAATACCAAACAAACTTAATACAAATAACTTTTGTTTGAAATACAAATACTCTGAAATATTTGTCTACAACACAGGCAAATAACAATATACATTAGCAGATGTATCAGGCCAGGTTCATGAATTATTCCAAGATTTCCACTTATTTTCACAAAACAATATTCTTAAAAAAAATTACTTTCTATGTTGTTGAATAGAAAAATGGAAATGCACACCACCTTTTGTGAGTCTACAACAATATGAATGAATGGCAGGTTTAACATAAAGCTACATCTGAGAATTACCTTATTTGTCAGTGAAATTTCAAGCTAGTGTACTTCAGACAAGGATTTTGTGAGAGTAGTTTAGTTGTGTGTTTTTCAAAAATGGGCTAGTAAAACCAAGAAGTGATGAAATTTTTCTCAAGCATATGAATTTTCAGAAAGTGAGATGGAGATTAACTTCCCATTGCAGAATTCCCAGAGTTCCAGACTGTTCATGATGAAACAACTACTGAAGCAAAACTGCTCAGATAAATAAGTCATTGGAAGAGAACTATGGTCTGTACTAAAATCTAAATATATATTGGTGTGCCTCTAGAGCAGAGGAATGAGATAAAGATTCTCTAAATCAAATAATTGCAAAAACAAATTATAAGAAAATATACAGGCTGTGGATTTGTATTTTGCTTTACATATGTGTTGATTTTGGCTACTGTAGGCCTAATTTTCTTCAGGGTTTATGTTTTGTGCTTATGCTGAAAAGAACATCAATAATATAGAGATTAGTTGGTTATTGATGAGCAGTGCTTAGTACATAGAGTCAAGGCCTTTTCTGTTTTTCATATCACCCTGTCAGCAATGAGGCTGGGAGTGCACAAGAAGCTGGGAGGGGACACAGTTGGGACAGCTGACCCCAGGTGACCAAAGGTATATTCCATACCATATGGCATCATGCTCATCATATAAAGCTGAGGAAAGTAGGAAGGAGGGTTGTTCGGAATTGATGGCATTTGTTTCCTCAAGTCACAATTATGCATGATGAGGCCCTGCTCTCCTGGAGATGCCTGAACACCTGCCTGCCCATGGAAAATTGTAAATTAATTCCTTGTTTTATTTTGCTTGTGTGTGTATGCATTTTCCTTTACCTATTAAACTGTCTTTATCTCAACCCACAGGTTTTCTCACTTTTATCCTTCTGATTCTCTCCACCATCCTGCTCAGCGCAGGGAAGGTGAACAAGTGGCTGGGTGGTGCTTGGTTGCCAGCTGGGGTTAAACCACAATGTGAGAGAGAGAGAGAGAGAGAGAGAGCAGAATTAGCTATATCAGAGATCTCTCATGTCCATCTGCTTTACCAGATTGAATGCAGTGTATTCTAAATTTAAATCTTTATGATTAGAGAGGAAATATGTGAAACAGTGGCTCATACAGAAAATACCAAGGGAAATTTTTCAATAAGAGTGTTAGCTGATACCACTATAATAAATCAACAGAACAGTTCATTCAACACTTCATTTGTTGAGATGGAGAATCAAACACAAACTTTTCCTCTTCCTGTCAAGGAGAATATATATCCCATTTATTTCTTGGGCATTTCAAGAAATGCCAGACACCTGTACTGTTTAGATGCAACATTAATCATTTTACCACCTGTGTGTCTTTTCATTTACAGCATCTTCCTCCTTTCAATTCCAATCACTACTATCATTTTCTACAGCAATAGGGAGCAAGCAGTTGCTGACAGTATTCTGTTTCTCATTTAACTAGCATACTATTTAGATTTTAATTTTTTTTATTTACACCTTGGTCTATTCTTCTCACATCTCTGCCAGTTTGCTGTTTTCACCAGAAGCATTTTTTTTGCTAATATATTAATAATAAAAAATCTTTACAAATAATAGAATGGGAAAAAAGTCATCTTCATCCCTTTTTTGCATGCAAATTGTAACCCTTCTACCAATATTTGATTGTCAGTAAGCAGGATAATATTCATGTAATTTGAGTAGATGATAAAGCACTGGTTCAGGACTCTACCCAAAGACATCAGAGGATTAAACTATACATTGTGAAGATCATTCTTCTACTGCAAACAGATGCCAGTAATTTAAGCAAAAAATATTTCATGAAGGAGGGAAAGGTAATATTTAAAGGTAGACAGAACATATTTAATTCCTAAGACATAATTGTTTATTAACAGTCTTCTCCTTTGGTGAGGCAATTCTGAGGCCAACTGGTTGCTTGCTTTCTCCTGCACTGACACTTGACTTGACTATGGTTGTGAGGTTTTCCTACAACAGCATGAATTTCATGTGCTGTTCTCCCTCTGCTACCACTCCCGCACTACAGCTCAGCCAGCAGCTGCTGCCTCTTGCTCTTAGGCAGACTAATGTAGCACAGAGAGCTGGCCCCCCCACAGAACCAGAATTCTTTATCAACTTCTCATGCTACAGTATCTTCACAATATATTAATTACTTTTTGTCAATGTCTTCTGAGTTTCTTCAGATTATAACTTGTACACACTGGCTCTAGAAGCTGTTGTTTAGGATTGAGAGACTGGTCATCCAAGGCACAGATAGAAACAGTCTCTTAAAACAGACTGTTAAACTCTCTGATCTTCATTATAATATTTTTATGAGATATAAGTTTCTCAAACATAATTAAACTAAATGTGAATCTATCACTTCCCACATCTCAGTTATCTTGCATTTCCCTGCAGGACCAGCTGTCTAAAGTGGGATCATCGTCTGTCTTTCCATGCTTCCTATTTTTCTTGTAAAGGAAATATCATGTGACTTTTCCATCATTCCTTCACTAATGGGCTTTCATAAGGCTGCAACTGAATCCCCATATCATGTCTAAACTCTAAGCATAACACTGAGAGGGCAGTCCTGATCCTTGTACTCCATGATCAGCTGTAGAACAGTTCAAGACTTACCAGGAGCATGGGGTTAGTAGGAGAAATTTATTCTGTTCTGTACAAAATTAGATGACAGCTGAAAGTAACATAGCATTTGAAATGGTGTTTTTGTTCTTTTGAACATTACTGAGTCATCATTTGGGCTTACTGCAACTACAAGCTTTCTCAAATAGCATGCACAGCTGCAATTCTCACACAGTAGTAGTTTACCTTGTTAATTCCTGTAACCTGTTGTTTAAGCACTGAGTAAATTTAGGAGGAGGTCTAAAAATTTAGGATGAAGTCTAAGGTTAGAAATCACTGAAAGCTAGCTGAGCAATGAATTAGATTTTGGTTTATGTGAGGAAGGACAGAACATGAAACTTTGTTAGTGCCTTGCCTTCACAGAGAGATAAAGAATAAATTTAATTGTGTTGTAATTGTGAAGACTCAGTCTGCAAAGAGACTATGCACAAAAAAAAGGGGAATTTTTTTAAATATCCCAAGTAAATATAATGAAAAAGGGGTGATGAGAAAGCTGGGGAAAAAAAAAGACAATACAGGCAGCAGAGTTGGAAATACATCTTGATGTTTCAGAAGAGAGGCAGAGCTAGAAGCAACAAATATTAATTCAAAATCATAATATCTATTAATTTTTACTCTAGCTTCTCTATCTAGATTGCTCTTAAAAAGTAAAAACTCTGAAAGTTAAGGTATGAAAAGTAGGTCTACATTGGATAAAATAATAAGATCTTCTCTTTCTCATGAATTTGAGAATTCTCACAAAAGGAAAAATGGAAGATGGGAAAACTTCAGGAGGACTGAAAAGTGGATGTCTTGGCTTACTTGGGTCCCTCTTTGTGCACCACTAGGCTTACTGCTACATCTTGACCTTGGCTGATGAGTGGGAACAACCTGAAACTACGCAACTAATCATAAGAATAAGAGTAAGAAACACTGAGTTCTACTGTTGTCTTTTCCTATAGACTAAATGTCACATAGGAGAAAAGGGTCATTTTTCTTCTGTCTCCTTCTCACCAGCTTGTGATACTTTACTTAAAAAAAAACCCAAAAAACAACACAAAAAAAGAGAATAAAAGACCCAACAGGGTTTTGCTGACGCAGAAAGTTCAGCCATGTCATAGTACAGACTGGAGAAATGAGCCAGAGACCCTCTGATGAACTACCTGTCAGACCAAGGGCTCTCAGCAGCAATTGCTCTAGATCAGTGATATTTTCCTCATTCATATCACTTTTCTTTTAAGCTTTGTTTGTGTCTATGTGCATTCATTAAAACTGAGAAAATAAGTGACTTCAGAGCTAATTATTTTATTCCTAATATGTATCATTATATATATATATATTCTTGTATTTTTACACATAGGCATTAATAATAGACCTTAACTTAGGCATGGCCTTCCCATCCCTCTTTCTCTTCTTCTTCCTCTTCCTCTCTCTCTCTCCCCTCATTTCCCCTCTCCTCTCTACCACTCTACAGATTAAATAAATGCCATTCTAATTAATCCATTGTCTTAAAGGCTCATATTTCAATTGTTTTCTGCATTTTCTTTATAACTTATAAATTTAAAATTTTATTACTTTTAAATATATTTATTTTTAAATCCAACATTCCTTGGTTCATATGATAATTTTATTATTAAACTTCAGTAGAATTACCAAAAGACTTCCCCCAAAGCTCAACCCCCCCCAAAAAAAAAAAAAATAAAGTATCATTTCTATTAAATGATTTAAATTTCATTTAAATTCTGCTAGGAGGAAGGAAATGTCAATCTGCCCCACAAAAGTAGCTCTCTTTGTAGTTTAGCTTTTGCTCTGCTAGCAGTGCTTCTGCTGATTGTCATGAAGATTTGTATAATAACCACTCTAAGCATCTGCATGCACCTACAGATGTTTTCAACACTAGCAAAGGTCTTAGGTCTTCCTGCATACAATTAAGCTGTCACTCATGATCCATTTCAGAGGCATTTTATTTACTTTACAGACATTACTGATAGAACAAGAGGTTTAAGAAACAATGTTTTTGTGGCTGCAACTCAAGCAAGATATGAGGTGGCTCTTGCTGCCCCACAGCACCTGACTTTCACCCCTTTTTTAAGAGTTATCTCCACTTACACTACTTAAAATCTTCTACTAGGTACTGTTTTAATACCTGGTTCTGTCAAAAAACTCCGTTATTGAAAGCATTCTACTTAACATTAAATTCAGAAAATCTCACAGCATAATGACTAATAACTGAGTGTAAACATAGGACAAAACCATATTGCTCTCACAAGGTAGAAGTCAGAGCAACACTAATTGCAGTGTAAATTTAAGCCAAGAAAGAGATTCAGATTTCTTTTTCATTTGTTGGTTGGATTTCATTTGGTTGGTTTTCATTTGTTTTTGGTTTTTTTATTCAACTGAGAAATACCAAAAGGAGGTTAAGCAACAGGAGTCTGAAGACCTCAAAAGTTGCTTCATAAAACACCTGCATTATTCATTTAAATCACTGAAACAATGCCAATGAAGTTATGGGATGGTCTTGTAAAGCACTGTTGTAGTTTTGGCTGGGGTGGAGTTAATTTTCTTCACAGTGGCTATAATATGGCTAATATGGGTCTTTGTTTTGGATTTGTGCTGAATACAGTGGTGATTATAGAGATGTTTTTGTTATTGTTGAGCAGTGTTAACACAGAACCAAGGCCATTTCACTGCAGTGAAATCCTCCAAAATCTTTAACTCAGCTTGCTGCTGTCCCAGACCAATCATTCACATGACCCTCTAAATGGTTAATTTCTGTTGTGTTGGGCTTGCATGTCAAGGTTTTGGTAGCAGCAGGGTTTCAAGGGTGCCTTCTGTGAGGAGCACCTGTGGGACCAAAAAAGTGAACCTCCTTCAGAATCTTCATAATGAGCAGACAAGGATAAAATCTCCTTTGCACAAAAATTAATTATTAATATTTTTCATCCTTTTCCTTCCATTTCTAGCAACACAGTTTCTTTGGGAAACCTGAAAAAAAAGCAATATCATCTGTACAGAATTAGGGGTAAAAATCAAATTTCAGATCAATTCCTATATAAGACAAAACAAACTTCTTGCATTGAAAAATCCCTTTCTTGAAGTTGGTGACAGACACAATGGACAAATTCACGTTGTCTTTTAGGAGCCATTATATTTCATTTGTTCAAAATAAATATTTCAGATGCAATTTGTGTCTGCTACATTATGTTTTCAAATTTTATTATTGTGGATTTTCATCCAGAAATTAATATAATGATACAAAACCCTCCAGCTTATTTCTGCTTGAGGCTGATAAATACATTTGTTCTTTCTCCTCCTTTAAACTTGGCAGTAAATGGTTGCACTTGCTTATAGCCCAGAAATAATGGCACAAAGCCAAAGAATTTGGTTTTGTTATCTTTCCTATGTATAGTCTTGGCTCAGTATTAAAAAACAAATTGAGAGTGCCCTTCCAAAAGCCATGTATTTCCCATGGAAACAAATCTTTAAACTACAGAAGTCTGATGGTAAATCCCAACTGTAAAGATTCAGGTGTCCAACCCTTTGACTACTATTAAGATGATAATTCAAATTGGTTACAATTCTTTAAAAAAAAAAAAATCAATTGGAATTGTAAGTAGAAAAATTCTTGCTCTAGACCAAATAAGACTTGACTTGAGAGCACAGCTCTAAAATAAAACAAGTATGAGTTTGTACCGGTTCCTTCTTAATTCCAAAACAAATAAACAAACCAACAAACACCACCAAAAACTGGGTATGTGAAAAGCATCCTCTATTCAAAGCCTATCTAGTTTTCAAACTTAGTATATAGGAGCCAGTTTTGCAGCTCTCCCAGGAAAAACAGTTTGGCATTTAACCTAATAAAACTATGACTGACGCATGATTAAAGCACCAGACTGGCACTTTTGGCCCACCATAACTCTCATCTATACTGCAGAAAAGATTTGTAAAAGCATTGGTGGAGCTCACACTGAATGACCCGAACAGATCCTGTTCTTCCTAATAACTTGGGGAGAGAGAGGTAAGTTTTTTGGGTTTTGTTAGATTGTTTGTGGTTATTTTTACTATATGGTTTCATTTCTTTCTCAAAGAAATAATAACCAAGATCTTTAAAAATCATGATATTTTTCATTTAAAAGAATGAAAAACTCCAATTAAAACCAATGTTTTTCATGTCTTATGTATGGAAATTTGTCTTGAGATGAAGAATTAGATTTTTTTCCAATGAATGAATTTTAATCTAAAATACAAATTTATCAAATTGAAAGGGTTTTAAATAGTAGGCAGTATTAGAAACTTCTTCATATAAAATATGGACAATATTTTTTTATTCAGAAAGAAAGGAAAGGGTATCCTTAGCACTTCAAATAGATCGTACGGGATTTAAAAAGTCAACTTCAAATACATGCCTACTTGGCTGAGACTGATGGGCATGAGCAAAATCTCCCAGGCAAGTGCCTTGACTTGTCTGATGGCTCTGTTTTATCAAATAAAATTTTGAAAGCTGTGGCATCCATCTTGATATACAGTAGGGAATTGCTGTAGGTTGGAAATAATAACCCAAACTTTTTGTTGCTCAATTCTATTTGTACCTTTTTGGACAAAACCAGGATTATTTCAGGGTACAGTAACACAGAATTTTTTTAACTCAGGTTCTTTTACAGTATTCTGGTCTGATAATCCCAAAGCAGAAGTCAAGACCAGAAAACACATGTTTGAAAACATGAAAATGTTATGATATTTCCAAACATCAACAGGACTTTAATTCAAGGAATGAACAAATACTAGGTTAGGTCTTTATTTATGCAGGTGGATACACTCATTTTAGCTACAACACCCATATATATGAAAATGCTCTTTTGCCTCACAGCCCCTTAAAAGTAAAGGAAAAAAATTGAACTTCTAGTATTACTTTAAGTTCTCTGAGTGCTTGTTATGAATTTAATATAAAATCAGCACAGAAAAATCTTTAATGTTTGATAGAATCATAGAATACCAGGTATGAAGGGACCATCTGGACCAACCTTTCTTGTCAAAAGCATAGTCTAGAAAATATGTCCCAACACCCTGGCCAGCTGAATCATACATATGTCCAGCATTGACACTGCTGGGAAGATTATAATGGTTAATTTTTCTCATGAAAATTTTTCGTCTTCTGTCCAGCTAGAATCTTCCCAGGAGTAATTTGTAGCCATTATCCCTTACCTTTTCCAAGTGCCTCCTTCCTTAAAAGGAGTCTTCTTATTTCTAGTTGCCCTTTTAAAACTGGAACATGGTGGTAAGATGTTCCCAAAGTCTTCGGCAGAACAGATACAGTTCTGTCAGTGTTTCCTTGCATAGCAGGTTTCTCATTTCTTTGATCATCTTTGTGCTCCTTTTCTGGACCCTCTCCAGCCTGTCCACATCTCTCTTGCAGAATCAAGGCCAAAACTGAACACAGTATTCCAGGAGTGGCCTGGCAGGCACTGAGCAGCAAAGTGAGATAATGACTTGTCTTCGCTGGTGATGTCCTTGTTAGTGCAATCAAGCTTCCTGTTGGCTTTCTCTGCCATGGCAGCACTCTGTTCATCCAGTAAGACCCCCAGGGTCCCTTTCCACAGAGCTGCTCTCAGACAGGTAATGCATCAGCTTCATTAGGAGGTAGCTGTGGGAAATCATATGGAAAGCCTCAGAGAAGTCCAAGTAAACAGGGTCCCCCACTCGCCCTACATCAACTAAGCAGGATACTTTGTCATAAGAGATGTACAGGTTTGTCAAGCACAATTTGCCCTTGGTGAATCCATGCTGACTTTTCCCAGCCATTCATGCTTTATTAGACTTCTAACAGCCCACATAAGCATGCATTCCAGAACTTTCCCAGGACCTGAAGTAACACTGACGGATGGGGCTATGATTTTGCAGATTGTCCTTTATGCCCTTCTTTTAGATGGAGATGGCATTCTTCCAGTCTTCTGGGACATTGCCTGATCTCCAGACATCTCGGGAGCTTTCTGTGTAGAACCATTGGTTTCAGTTCCAAGGTGAGTGCCCACCATTGTGGCAGAGATGTGGAGCCCTCCCCTGCAGGGCTGTGGACCTGCAAGCAGGGTGCATGGCCCTTGTCACACACCCTTCTGTGTGCACTGCTGCACAAGATGCCATGGCCTCTCAGTCCCTGTCGCTCACCCTGCCTGCCATGCTCCTAGTTGCTGGTGCTCCACAGGGCCATTTAAATCTCCCCCAGGTGCTTCTGGCAGCACCCAAGTCACATCAGCCTTACTTGTGCTTTCCCTTTGTTCAGGACAGTAATATAATGAGTATATCTTTGTTTATGTACAAGATAACAACACATTATAGCATACAGTAAATAATACCCATAATATCTCTCTACCTCATTATAATCTCCTCCTTAAAGTTTTATAGCTCCCTGGTGGAAATCATGTGATGTTAACACTGGATCTAGCTATTAATCTTTAAGCATATGCTTCTCAGTATCTATAGCCCTTTAAAAATGGTCTAAGCAATAAACACATACAGATAAAATGTAGCATATCTGTATCTCTATTAAGGAAATTTGAGTTACATGGCACTCCTTAAGGTGCTACTAAGAAACCTTTAAATCAATTCTATTATTATTGTTAGCTTTAGAGTTTTCATTATGATACCACACCAGAGCTCACATCATTGATTCTCCTGTGTGCTGAGTACTGTGTCATGGAGACAGCAAAAATGCAGTAAGAATGAAATATGGGGGTTTTAAATAACACTTTTTCCTTACTGGTCTACAAACACAATACATAATATGTACTAGAATGAACTTTTTTCACTCATTATCTGCTGTTGAATTTGAGATTTTCTAGGGAAGCTGTTATAGTGGGATAACAAAATGAGACAGAAAAAAAAGAAAAAGATATGGACACTTTTATGATGTGTCATCTCAACTGGGGAACCTTGAAGAGTTGGGTCAAGATATATTTCCTAGCTGAAGTTTCAAAGTAGAAAGCTAAAAGGAAAGCTGTCCAGCTTTCCTTTTCTCTTCCACTATGCATAGAATTTTTTTCAGTATAAGAAAATCATGCCATTAGACTCTAGGGGGATCATGATACCATCTAAAAATCTTCACAAATGGCAAAATAAAGAACAGAATTAAACAGAATACTGTTTAATTCCATGTAAAACATTTGTTGGGATCCATACCAGGGAGGGTTAACTACCTTTACTTGGTCTTGATAACCAAGGAATAGAGATATAAACTTAAATTATAAAGGAAAATTTATCATGATGGATCTGAAAACTCAATAGTCAGAAATCTGACACCATTTCATGCCCCCATGAAGGATATTTTTATAAGATTGCATGAAAGAATATATTCCTTACACTAATTTTTTTTTTTATTTGGTTGATTTTATTCTCTTTGTGTTTAGAAAGGGATTAAACACAGAAATAAAAAAAAAAGAAGAAGGAGCGCTTCTACTAAACTGGTGTTTGCTCTTTAAATATAATTTTGTTATCCCCTGTCCTATATTGCTGAAAAGCAAAATTTGACAACCAAGATTATGAACATAAACAAACTTTTAAAATGAAGAAATACTACATTTTGCAAGGATCAACAGATACAGACATTGTCTTATTTTGGAATAAGGAGCATTAAGATGACAACTAGAGTATCAGTGCAAGTTAGGCTAGATTTCTCTTAATATTCATCTCTACATAATAATTTTTGATGTGAGAGTATAAGATGACTAATACCCATTTCATTTATTTGTGTAAAAACTGAACTTCTAACTTTATCTTACAAACCACAGGATGCAGTATCATTTGGCATTTTTTTTAACAGAGGTTTCAACATCAAAGTCAATAAATTTGACCTATTAAAAATCTCCACAAAAATAATGATGTAAGAAGGGAGTAACTTGCTTTCATATCAGTGAAATAGATATATGAAATGTAAATCTTAACCTAGCATTGTAACTGCCTTTTAATTCACCTGATGAATAGGGCAAGTAAAAAATTACCCAAAAGTCCAACTGATACTTTTCTAAAAAATCAGGCCTATTCTGTGATCTTGAACTCCAGTGTTTTGTGGCCACTGCTGACAAGACAGTCACTGACCAGTTCTTCCTTTTCACTGAATAGCAGATCCTGTGTCGCAAGTTTCTCACTGATAACTTTTTATCAGAAGGAAATGGAATATCCATCCTTCAAGATATTGAAAAGTGTAGTCCTGGCCATTCTATTCTAGTGCAGTGATCTAGAAACTTCTTCAAATAGTTTAAGACAGTTTCATCCATTCTTTGCCCTGATCAGGCAGTCTGCAAAAAAATTCCATCAAAATTGAATTGCTACTAGTCTCTTCTCTATTTCTGACTCCTGCAGGAGCAGTAAGAATTATCATCTCCTTTTCTCGCTGTTGTGTATGAATGTTATTTCTAGAATTACTGTTTCCAGAAGATATGTCACTGAAACAACTTCACCCACTGCTGTGCATAGGAGGTACACAGGGTATTTATGGCACTTGCTCTGTGATGGAGGAAAATCATAAACGGACATTTTCACATCCATGAGATGCACACAATTTATATACCAGCTCCTTGCACTTCTTGAACAACACCCACCTCCTGTCTTTCTCCCAAAGAACTAGCTTAGAATCTACCCATCTATAAACTCTAAAAAAACTTGCAAATGAGTAGATCATCAAGAGAGAGAAGTGAGTTTATATTATGAAATGGGCCATTGAGGTGAGAAAATAAGTCTTTTTCAAACATCAGACAACTGTCTGAGGTAGGTCACCATTTGTTCTGTTTTTTTTCTAAAATACTTTAGTGTGCCAATCACTATTTCGAGTTAATGTTTGATACTGCCCCTGTTAGACCAAGATAGTTTAAGGTTTTATGTGTGCTGCTTGTAAATTATATCCTTTTAAACCTTTTGTCTAGAAACTCATCAGCATCACTTTATTCACAAAGCAATGATGTTATCCAGTAAGTGCTTAGAGGAAACAAACAAATTAATAAACCCACAAATTGGTGTATTCATTAAGTCCAGTTCCTTTTAATATTCCCAGTTAGGTTTTCAAGTGCTTTAACAATGGTTACCAGCTGCTGCCTTCATGAATTGCACAAATGTTTGCAGAATGAACAACAGTTTCATGAAAAAATTTGCATAGCAGTTAACATTATTTATGTTGTCAAACTTGGGAAGCTGGGTGTTATTTCTGCCAGTATTCTTGCAGTTTTCATCTGCTGAGTTGGCTCCATTTCAGTTAATCCTTTTGTTTTAGTCAGGTTCTACAGGGGTGCATTTAGGAAAACAAGAAGGTAAACAGAGATGAACATACTGTTCTGGCTAAAAAAGTCTTTCAGCTAATCCAATTTAGGAAACTGAGTGTGAAATTATACACAACTTAAAAAAGGAGCAGAACAGATAATGGAGACCACAACTGAGCTGTTTATAGCAATAAAAGTATTATTGTGAGTTAAGGAAATACTGCATCCTACATCCCAAATCAAATATGTGGTACACAGTATTTTTCTGTGCTAATTTTGTGTAGCTTCCATTTGTTTTTAAGAATTAGCATTATTTTTATTTCTGAATCTGGCGAGGTAAGTTTAGATAGTATACTACTGTATATATTTATTTAAGTTCCTTATAAAACCTTTGTTTTTGTCATGTTTGGTTTATAGTCTGCTTATCTGTTACCAGTATGAGTAATACAATTTTCTGTATTGCTCTACATCTGTAAGTTATTTTTGATCTCTGGGACAGTTTCAATTACACTTTGGAAAGAGCTAGGAGTCTTAAACATAATTAAGTTCCTAAAACTTCTGTGACAAACGCAACCACGGTTTACAGAGAAATGCCTTCACAGAAGGAAAAAGAAGCAGAAATTTTGAACAAACAACTCAGAAATAGGCTGGCCCGTCTGCATGTACACAGCATTTACTGCATGGTGGATCTCTCTTGCTCAGAAGTATCAAATGAAGCATGTTTAAAGTATCATTTCAGTAGAACCTGTGGGAAGCAAAGGTACAAGTGCAGAGGTTGACAGAGCTCACTTTTATGCTATTTGTGTAGCAAAATTTTTACATTAAAATTCTCTAATCACTTGCTATCTTGTAATTAGGTTCATGCTTAAGGCTTATCAGCATGTGAAAACAAATTATACTTTATGTTATTTAAGTATATTAGTGTCCTAAGGGACGTGATTAATGGAGTCATTAAGTCACTACTATCATATTTGAAAAGTCATGACAGTGAGAAAAGGTTCCTGATGACTGGAGTGAAGGGGATATTGTACACATTGTAGAAAAGGACAGCTCTAGGAACTACTGACCAGTCATCAACTCTGTGAGAGCATGGAACATATCCTCCCCAAGGACATGTCAAAACATATGGAAGACTGGTGATTAGAGGCAGCCACATAGCTTCACCAAGGGCAAATGATACCTCACTAATCCAGTGGTCTCTAGAACTGAGACACTTCTTCAGTAGGAAGGGCAAGAACTACTGACTGCATCTAACCGGACTCTGTAAGACTACTGTTCCAGTACTGCACAATATTCTTGCTGCCAAACTGGAGAAGTATGAATTTGATCTTGGAACTGCTACAAGACGTTGGCTGGATGGCTGGTCCCAAGAGGTACAGCTAGCTTCTCAATGTCCAAGTAGAAACCAAAAATGAGTGGTGTCTCACCAGGTTCTGTATTGAGACTATAATTCATCAATAATACATACAGTGGGATCAAATGCACCCTCCCAAGTGCATTTCTAATGTAGGAAGAATAACACTTCCCAGTATGAACTTGTTTCCCTTTAATAAAGAAGAAAAACAAAAAAGTTTGATTTGAGTGAGAGAGCAGCTTTACCAGAGGAAGCAAATTTTTTGTTCTTCTTGATTTTACTTTTTTTTTTTTTTTCTGTTTCTAGGTAGTGATTATGTAATATAGAAGATAAAAGAGTTCAGGGTTCAGAGACTATATTCAAGCCTGTCGGTATCACCTCCATCTGCCTTTAGGACTTTCACAGTTTTACATGCCCAGTAGTTCAGGAATTGGTGAAGAAACCACTTTCAGTGTATTACACACATTTGGTCTGGAGCTTAGGACATTTCCATGAGACATGTGGATTCAAGTCTACCAAAACGAAATAGCAAATCCAAATCTCCTACATTCTGATTCTATCTTTTAATCATCAAGATATTTGTCAAATTCTTGAAGATCTAACTATAATAACAGGTTGGATTCTCTTCAAGATTGTTTTTCTCTTCACAGATTAGAACCTAACAGTCAATACTTCTTTTGCAATTATAATTCAGTCATCAAATCCCTCATGATTGGCCAGAAAAAATCTCCTTCACAACTATTCACCAGCTTCTTAGAATTATCAATATTTTTCTCAGAGTGCCCCAAAGCCAAGATAAAAAGTTTTTATTGATTGCTATTTCAGCCCATATATCCCTAAATTTGACTTTCTTGTAGTACAAGAAGTGATAGTCGATTCTGATGAAATACAACCAGTTACATATTTACATACACAGTTAATTTAAAAAATATGAGAATATAAAAGAATGACAATATATCTGAAACATTGCATATGAGCATGGACATACATATTTTAAAAGAGAGTATTTGAATAAATTTCAAGTAAGACATTCTGTATGATGTTCTAAGCCATATTTCCCCATTTGAAAAGTTGCCAAACTTTTTAATGAATATTCAAACTAGTTTCAAAAATATGATTTTTAACAGTGATTTAAGACATAGCTCAGATATGGTATTGGTGACTCAAGTTTTGTATCTGGATTCTTAGATAACATTCCAAGTACTAAATATGCTTTCATAATTAGTCATTGCCACCCAAAAAGGAAATATGTATATTATGACTATTTCTGTTTAGCAATACAGCTGTAAAAAAACTAAATTAAAAAAAAACAAACCCAAAACTATGAATCTCTAATTATTTTGCTGTGCTAATACTGACAGAATACAGCCAGCAGTTCATTCGCTCAGAAAAGCATCATAGAAGCTTTTTATTTTCTCTAAAACTCTCTGCAAATCTGTGATTTTTTATTTAAATAAGAAAGATTCTGAGACTTGTATTCATATTTTAAGGCTTATTTCTCCCATGAATGACAAAATAAGTCTGAAGAGAAAGATAGTTGGATAAATATAGAAAAATTAAATATTTTCCTCCAAAAGGAGTAAAAGACAGACTATGCCTTTGTTACATGATATTCAAGGATTGCTCATTTTTAGTATTCACATAAAATTTGGAAGATGTTGCACGTTTTGGACAGAATTTTTCAAATAACTTTGGTTCCTTGATGTATTTAGCGATTACCACCACTAGCATTCCATTCAGCACAGCCAAAGAGTATCTTGATTAACTGCACTTGTGTGGAAGAGATTTATCTAAGAATCAGTTTGCTGTCGACCTGTCTGCCATCTCCATAAATTATGCATGCAATTGTGCAAGAGCAAATAACATTTATGTTGATTTTTCAGGATGGGTTCCATCATTTTATTAGATTATTATAAAAAGGCATTTTCCATGACTAACAACTTGAACAAAATGGCCAGAGCTGCCCATATCAGAACATTTAGTTATATAATTATGTTATTTAGATATTTATGTCTGCTCAGCTACACAATCAATAACTGAAGGACACACACCTCTTGCACCTTAAGCACTTTCCTATTCCACAATAAATAACCTTATCCTGAATATGATATTGGTAAAATTCTGAAACATACTACAAGGGTTTATTTATAAGACAATGTTATGCCACAACAGGCTTCAGATGACAGCACTGGTGTCACAAATATCCTCCATAAGGGGAAAAAAATTATGTGAAGAATTTCAAGGTAAGATATTGATTTATGATTGCAGTTTTGTTGCAAATGAAGGTGGTTCTGAGTAAAACGTACCTCCTTCACCTACTATTAGTATTTGGAATCACTCTGAGAATTCCAGAAACAGCTAAAGGATATAAGACTAACTCTTCCCTCTAAGTTAAGCTGGTCTATGTTGCAACCATAACACCATTGCTATCCAAATGCTTGCCAGGTCTTTAGAAGATACTAAAGAATCTGATAGTGGCTGAAGTTGGAGAAAATGAGAAAAAAATATTATCTGTATGTACATAAATAATATATGTATGGGAATGTTAAAAATCTACTTTACTATTTTTAATGTCTTCAATTGATTGCTCCGGCTTCAGTATCAGGTGATGCATCTCACTCAATGCTTCTAGTCTCAGACTGGTGCAGGTGTTACTGCATGCAGTACCATATTCAGATCACAGTTCTGGAAAGGTGTTTTACCATCCATAGTTGCAGATCTGACATTTCAGTCTCAGCTTCTCAACCCTGGTATATAGTTTGTTTTTTGTTTTTTTTTTACCAGTGGCAGTGCCAACAATGAAGTTTAGTTATCTTTGTTCCTAAATGTACTATTTTCTTTCTTAAGGATGGGCATGACACAAACATTTTATCTTTTATATCCCAAAAATGGCATTTCAGAATTCATTGTATTTAAGATGTAGTCTTGAAAATTCCAACAACCCTAGAGGAGGGGAATAGAACAAGTAATATTACTATAATTCAGGGAGCTATTTAAAATTGGGGATTTAATCAGTTTTAATTGTATTTTCTTTCTTTCTTTCTTTCTTTCTTTCTTTCTTTCTTTCTTTCTTTCATCTTTCTTTCTTTCTTTCTTTCTTTTTTCTTTTTCTTTCTTTCTTTCTTTCTTTCTTTCTTTCTTTCTTTCTTTCTTTCTTTCTTTCATCTTTCTTTCTTTCTTTCTTTCTTTCTTTCTTTTTTCTTTTTCTTTCTTTCTTTCTTTCTTTCTTTCTTTCTTTCATCTTTCTTTCTTTCTTTCTTTCTTTTTTCTTTTTCTTTCTTTCTTTCTTTCTTTCTTTCTTTCTTTCTTTCTTTCTTTCTTTCTTTCTTTCCTTTCTTTCTTTCTTTTTTTCTTTTCTTTTCTTTTCTTTTCTTTTCTTTTCTTTTCTTTTCTTTTCTTTTCTTTTCTTTTCTTTTCTTTTCTTTTTTTTTCTTTCTTTAGTTTCATTTCTCCTCTCTCTTATACCAGAAATGTGAAGAAAATTAAGACTAGCATGTTTTTTCTCTACAGTGTTCTGACATTTTGTGTTAATTTAGGTCCTCATTCAAGTTTTTTTGATTCTGTGCTTTGTAGTGTAGGCCCACATCAGGCACTATTTGCAATCTGCTATCCACATCTTTGTTCTCTGACTGATTATTTCTCTTTTCCGTAGAAGTTTAGAGAGAATTGTTCTTGCCCAACAGGTTAAGACAGAGGTAGTTACACATTCAGTCCTATGAACATCTTTATAATAGACCTGTCTGTAAGAGTCACTTCTGCCAGGTAAAAAAAAGTGCACTCTTACACGTTCTTTCTGATGAGAAAATTAGCATCCTACACTTCATTATTTAGTATATTTAACCAAAGAGTTAACCTAAATCCTCTTCAATCTGTAAAATCAGTCTTCAAAACCTTTGGATTTTTTCTGTTTTTCCAATCATATTCAAGCCTTTTTAGCAGCATAGTTTCAATTTCAAAAGTTATGAAACCTCTTAATAATAATGCTTGTCTGTCTTGCTACATCCTTGAGTGATATATATCTAACAATGTCTTTAAATTCATGAGCAGTAAAAACTCCTAGTCTGATAAGAATCATAGGCAGAAGCCACAGCTAAACAAAAAGATCAACAGTTGGGATCAGAGGGAGAAGTTTAGACTAACATTCTCAGAAAATTTGTAAAGAAGATTACTCTTTACTGTGCTTACAATGTTCATGCTACTTTTTATGAATGTTTTGCTGCAGCCTAAGAAACTGAGGTTATCAATAAAAGCGATTTCTTAATGAGTGCCCTACACAGAGAAATGACAAATGTGTATATCCAGAGATACTGTCCCCATGGAAACCATAATTCAGCCAGTTTGTGCACATATATTAAAGAATATGTTGATGCAAGGAAGATGAGATATGGTCTCTTTGGGGAGCATAACATTGACTTTACTGACTTTTCTGTGCACTAAATGTCAACCATTATTTTGCATTAGTATATCTTGTACTTTCTTTATTGTATCGTATTTGCTGAATAGCACACTGCATGCTTCTATAATGAAAGGATGTTTTGTGATATTCATGCAGAAGATAAGATAGACATAAAGTAGTAACGAGAGCTGAAATTATAAGTTTCGTTCTCAGGTTATTCTTTCAGCTGTCAAGCTTGGAGCTGAAAGAACATTTCTACTTACAGATCTGCACAGCTGCAGAGAGAACCATGATTTCTTTGTTTGAGGGAATTACACTAGTAAAAATATTACACAAAAGAATTTACCTTAGAGCATTACACTGTTAGCTTTCATCTTTAATAAAAACAGAAGTTAAAGATGCAGAAGTCTATAAAGGAACTTGTCAATATTCTTAAGCTAGTGAGAGTTTAGCTTTCTTGTTACACATTGAAAGACTTCAAATTTACACAACGGTCATGTTACATCACAACAGCTAAAGACCTGCAAGGCCTGAATATTTAGCAAGTTTTACCTATAAAGGCTGTCTAAAAACACATCAGACTCTTGCAGGCACAGTTGTATTGTAAATGAAGTAGAAAGCTGACAAAACAATTAAAAAAACAAGTAAAAGGTTTCAAATTCAGATGACTAAAACATACTTCATTACAGGATTTCAGGATAAGAACCTAAGAACTATCAGTTTAAATTCCACACAAAGAATCTATGGATACGGACAAATGACCAGAATTCAATGCTCTTATTTAAGTTTAATATTCATGCTCTACTGGGTGCAAACATATACTAGGAAAAGACTAGAAAATTCCTAGTTGTGATGATTTGGCCCTGGCTAGCAGCAAAGTTCTCACACAACTACTTGCTCACTTACTTCCCCTCTCCCTAGAAGGAACTGGGAGAAGATGAAAAGAACATGAATGAGAAAACATGTGGATTTAGCAGAAAATATGAAAATCACTCACCAATTACTATTGAGGGCAAAATAGACTTGGGGAATTTCATGAATGGACAAATAGCATAACCTAAACATATTATCACTGGTTCCAGTATTGGGAAACACATTTTGTTCTGGTTTTTGTTAGGATAACTTTCCTTGTAGTAACTTGCATGTGTTGTCTTTTGGATTTGTGACCAACTGTCAGAACCCAGGACATCCCTCTACTGCCCTGGATGGCTTGAGCCCCTGGCAGGGGGCTCAGAGAACTTGGCATGGAGCCAAAGACAACTGTGCTTTTGATTTTAACCCATGGAGAAAATTACTAACTTTATGTGAAGATTTACAAGCTACAAAAGTTTAGGTAGAATGATACTTAGTTTGTCACAGGGTGGAAAAGTAGAATTTTGGGGTTTTTACAATGGGGGTTCAGGAGCCAAGATGGAGGGATTTGGGCGTGCCTTGTCCTTTCTTCTTCTTCTTCTTCTTCTTAGCCTTCATCTTCTGGGTGATGGTGACACTTTTGGATTGGTTTAGAGTAGAGACGGACTGTCTTACATAGGTGATAGGTACTGGAAAATTATTGTAAATGAAGTACATGTAGTTTTTAGTATAAAAAGATAGCACCACCCTGAAGGCAGTCAGTGTGCCACAAACTGACCTGCTAGACAGACCTCAGCGGGTCAGAAAAAAATGTATTAGATAAGAGAAAATAAACAACCTTGAAAACCAGAGCCAAAGAATCCTGACTCCTTCTTTGATTGCTTGGCTGGGAAAAAGAAACTTTCTACAATCTTGGGGTCATCTCGACCACAGAGACTCTGAGAACCAATCAATGTTAATCACAGAGAAATGTTTTAGCTGTTGCTAAACAATGATTAAGAAGTGCCAAGGCCACCTGGCAATAAGTAGGCTAGGAATTGGTAAGAGATTGTGAGGGGACACAGCTGGGACAGCTGACCCCATTTCGTGGTTTTAACCCCACCTGGCAACTGATGTCAGTGCTGTGTTAATGTATTTTGTGCATTTACATATCTTCCTATGCTGTATCAAGAAGGCATTACCTTGGACTAAGCTTTAGCAGAGATTCCTATTTTGGAAACGAGTTTACAAAAGCCTGGATTTACAAAAAAAGCTGAAGAACATAATACAGACTGTTATTTGACTTTAAATTCGCAGTAGATGCTTACAAAAATGAGCTCACTCTTCTATCAAACACTGTCACAAACAGTCCTGTTAAATAAAGTCAGTGAGATTTTTCATGGAGAAAGATGCTACACACTTTAGTCCAAGTTATCAGGATCTATCCCATAATTATTACAGAGAACCATTAAAGTCTTGACATTTATCACGCTATGGTATTTGCTGTTAGCAAGGCATTTGCAGTCCCCCCTAAGCTTGAATGGGGAGTACTGCAAATACCATGTGAAGTTTAACTACTATCAGCAGTAAATGTCAAGATTTTAATGGTTCCTGCTCTACATGTAATAATGTATTTAGAACTGAAAATGTTCAAAAAGGTCTGAGTTCTGAACTGAGTTTGTTTTTTTTTTTTGCATCCTATATTGCATCCTGTAATTTTACTAATTTAAGTTATACTTGAGATGTATTTCAGGTTTATGGAAACTCTTATGTCAAAAGTTTAACAGAAGTTTCACTTTCTTATAAACTTGCATTATGCATAGTAACACTCTACACAAGTGTTGTCAGTAAGTGCAAACATTACTGAATAATTTACATGAAAGTTATTCATCTTTTTTATGATATTATAGTGTCAAAAGTAGTCATTTAAATCGTTCTTCATCAGCTAGGAGGAATTCTACAAAATTCTAAACTATTAAGCACCGTTACTGTAAGATGCTACCTTGAATAGATGTGAATAATATTAGAAGTTTTGGTATTATTCTTTGAGTCGAGAGAAAATACGTGCAGGTACCAACGGCATGCATATACACACACATTTGAAATCAGACCATTTTCATTACCCCATTTTGTAAGGCTGTGAGCTCTACTTTGAATACAAGCCTTGTAGACACATTTTACTCCTTGCACACTACAGGAGAAACTGTAAAATAGCTAAAAATTCAGTAAATGATAACATTTCATTTAACATGAGCAATTTTAAAACTCAGCAAACCTCCCAGGCTTGGAGAATCATTTCAGAAGGAAGAAGGAAAGAAAGAGTTAATAAAAATCAAAGCAAACTAACAGAATTGGAGAAGCAATGCAACCTCTTCCTACACTTCTCCACTGGCTTATAGTGCATCAGGGAGCTGCTCACTCTGTAATTCACATCAGGTACCCATGAAAAGCGGTGCAATTTCCAGTGATTTGTACAAGTCCTGAGGGGTGACTTCAGCTATATCAGCTATATACTTAAAATTGAATCCATGTATTGCATTAATTATTCACCACCATGCATTGCAAAAGATTTTGGTTCTGAAAAAACAGTGTCTTTTACATTGTTCAAAGGGTAAAAGGGGTTCTTGCACTTTTTTTTTTTAACTTGTTTCTGGCTTATCTATAGTTTTGTATGAGACAAAAAACAATTCCAATTCATTATCTAGTTCTCTAGTAATGACTTTAATAAATCTCCTGTCATATTAGGAGATAGATGACCCTTCCACCACTCATTGATTATTATGATTATTATTGTGGAGAAAAGTTATGTCGCGTACAGACTATATACAGTGCCTGATATTTTACTTAAAGAAAACAATTATGTTGCTAATACAGATGAGTATGTATATTCATTTATTATCAATTATGTTCTTCAAATGGAACTGGAGAGTTTGGCTGGATTTCATTCAGTTCATGAAAGGAGCAAACCTTGAGTAATTAAATAATTTTATTTCAGAATTCATACAGGATACATCCTTGCCTGTGGATATGCATAGGATAAATGAGGATATTTAAGATATAAAGACAAAGAATATTTAGAAATAATGTTTACTAAGTAATGTTTGCAGCCTGCTATCTAGTGTTGCACAAATTTGGGTTTTTAATGAAAAAAAAATATTTCATGTGCACAACATATGTAATATTTTTAATTACTAGGCAGGTAATAATAAAGATTAAGCATATATGTATACTCTTACTTATAGAAAACCTTTTTTCTCATGATATACAAGACAAAAAAAGCCCATAGATAGAAGCATTTATTTTTTCTTTCTATATGGAAAACAAACTGTATCAGTCACCTCTAGTCTTTGAATTTTTATATGCTTAGTACAGGCAACAAGAGCAAATCTACAGACAGTTTTGTCCTTAGCTCATTTGATTAACTAGTTCATAGTAGACATGTGTTTTCAATTAAATTTATCACTGCAAAGAAAGAAAAAACATAAAACTACCAATTATTTACCTCATGATATTCATGCAGTGAAATGCTAAGCATTGGTTATTGATTATCATTCATGCAATTTTCTGACTCTATTACAAAATGTTTTGAAAACACAGAAACAAATTACTTCTATAGAAACTTACTCCTATTTTAAATAAAAAACTTGCTGTCACTCATTAAAAAAAAAAAAAAAAGCTAGACTTGTAACCATGAACCTGAGTACAAAAGGCTCTTTAATACACTAGGCAGGTAGACTTCTGCTGTTAAATATCAAGCTTCTTATATCATCTATTTTGAAAAAATATGCTCAAGGCCATGTTTAAAGTTTAATTAATGAAGGAACAACCATTGGGAATTGTTATAATCTTATATAGTCAGTCATCACTCTTTTCTTAATTGCTCTAAATAATTTTGGAGCAGTTTCTTTTCTTAATTGCTCTAAATAATTTTGGAGCAGTTTTCCCTAGCTCCTTCTTTATTTTTGCTGGTTTCAAAACCTATATAAAGTAAAAAAGAAAAAAAAGTCCCCAGCTTGAAATGTGATAAGTCCATTAAGAGCACATTCAGCCTAACGCTCGGCATAGAATTTTCTCATGAAACTTCCAGCAAAGTCACATGGTTTAAAAAATATTTTCTACTTTGTTAATTTAGTACGAATAAAGCCACATTTGTTTTAATCTAATGTCATTTTACATGATTACACTTTACTGTGTGAATGTATAATAAAATGTAAACTTGGAAAACAGTTATGTATAATCAGATGAGGTAGAATTATGAAATCAGAAAACAGTCAATTAAAGCATTTCTTCATGCTGAGATAGGATTCAGCTCAAGATTCCTAAAATGCAGTAGGTCTCCAAGACTTTGCAGATGTTTTCTACTTAGCTAACTTTGATTTATTCTTGTATTTGTACATCTGTACAGCTTTCCATTCTATAACTGAACTGCATAAACAGAGGCACATACAACCAACCTGGAAAATTTAAATAATTGTATTATTACCAGTCTTCAGCTGCTCATTCAAAATAGGTAGCTCACCTGTCTCCCAGTTTTGTGTGAATTTGTATCTGCCAGACCTGTGTGAGTATTTCAGATACCTTTAGCACACCAGAAAGGGCTGTTACAGTTAAGAGCTGATTCTCATCTCCAAGTTTCCCTGACTGACTGGACCATCTCACCATTAACGATGGTGGGAACATAGAAATGTAGCTCAGACACAGATCTCTAAATTTTGACATTTGAGTAAAGTTTTGAGGATTTAAAAGCTATTGCAATGACCTTGTGCACCTCTCCTCATTTCTGGGCATTTGCTGGCCTGGGCTCAGGTCCAGCTGGGAAAGAGCCTTAGGGGAAATTGTTCTGAAGAAGGTGGACTTGGCAGGGTCTGCCTCCCTTTCCTCCCAAATGGAGCTGTACTGCTGGGTCTGGCCCGAGTTCCAGCCTCTACCGTGTCAGAACCAGGCCCTTACCTGCAGAGCAATGCCCTCCCTAGAGAAATTTCCAGTGTGCAGGTCTGGGCCTCTCCCAGTTTTCCCCAGCTGCCCTTTTCCCTAGCTGGGTCAGTGAAATAGGTCCTATCTGCCAGTCCCTGCCCTGATGTCCCCTAGGGAACCTCTGATGCCCTCAGGCAGCCACATGCTGCACCTTCACACACTTACAGTGCAGTCTCAAACTTACTGAGAGTGCAGTCAGCAATGCACCATCATCCATCTGGCTGCTGGAAAATGCATAAAAACAGACTACTAAATTTCTTACTTGCTTCTTGTTCTGTTAGAGGCGTTCACAAATTATTCCAGAAAAGCTCCATATGGGCAGGTATCACCTAGGCAAAACGAATTTAAAAGTTAGCATTAAAAAACAAAATAAAAATCCATTGGAGATATTTGGAAAGAGCAACTGTAGGAATTGGGACTTTAGAAGGTAAGCTGCAGAGTTGGGAATAGATCTATGGAACAAAATAATCTGCATAGAGTTTTTTTCCTTTCATTTCCACCAATAAGAAGTGAGTAATAAAAACCTAGGCCTTTACCTATGTACTGGTATGAACTTGTGAGATCTGTGCTGTACAACCCATTGCAGATAAGCAAAACAAAACAAGGCTGGTGTGAGAGTTGTCTTCCTGAGGAATTTCTGGTAAAGGGGAAAGCGTGTGGAGCCTCTGGCTGTTGGCAAAGTCCAAAGTCATGGTAAATTGACAGACCGTAAATAGAAATTTCTGCAGATGAGAAAAGCAGTTTTCTTGAGAGGATTGCTGAAGTTTAGGATGTGTGAATGGAATATTCTGCAGATGGAGCAGGCTGGTGGGCACTTCTCATAACTGAAAAACTCTCTTCACGAACCATCATAATAGAATGAGAATAAGAAGTATATCTTCTCAGAACTATATCTTCTCAGGTATGAGGGAAGTGCACGACCCAACATCTGAGATATTCAAACTGATTTACAGAAGGCAATCATAAGGATGTGTAAGGTTAAGTGCCTAAAGTTATTTTTTAGGAATATTAGCATCCTTATCTGTCAGAATGAAATACTTTCAGAAATGTGAGCCTATCCTATATACAGACTCCTGAATATTAATACTATGGACTGATGAGAATTCCTGGCTTTCTGACTGGAATATAATGACAACTGCATAGTACCAGGAGATTAAATTTTAGTATTCTATAAAATCCTCACATTTAAGAGTAAAGGCATGAATTACTCATTCTGGAAACAGACGTTCACTTATGGATGAACTCTCAAAGATGTCTATATGTTGTGCAGACATTTGGGTTTTGGACTTACAAACATCTTTGGACTTGTAAGTACAATGGCAAACATAATTCAAGGAGAGCATAGGGTGTTATAGCTAGGAAGAAACAATCATCTACACACACCCAAACAAATCTGACAGGAAAAGTAGGAGGAAGCTTATGCTTGCTGGGCTTAATGAAAGTAAATGTTTTGTTAGATAGGTGAACTGGGAGTTTTGACTTGCTTTGCTTTTAGCTCATGTCTCAAGTCAGGTTCAATTTTGGAAATCTGAAAAAGAATATATTAAGGAGAAAAGCCCAGAAGATAAAGACAGGCAAATCTAAGAAACACAACAGTTTAGGCTTCATAATCCATGGAAGAGAAATCTGAAATACTTGAGAGACAGCTGCAAAGTGGAAGTGAATGTTGCTGAAAATACTTGAATTTGACAAGAATTCATGAGCTTAAGGGAGACTGAGCATTTCTGTGCAGTGTTTTCAGAAGTTTAAACATGTCCTAGTTAAAAACTGGAATTCATATAAATTACTCTGTGTAGAAAACAGATCCAGAGTCTGCATCCCCTTTTGGCAATATTTGTCTCGTATTCCTTTTGAATAGTATACTTCACTGTACATTTGCAGGTGAACTTTCTAACTTCAGATCTTTTACAGACTTTAGGATTTTTTTTAAGTCTCAGAGATAACCCCTGGAAAAGGCTACTATTCTCTTTTTTATTTTTATTCAGTAATGTATCATTTTAAAACTTTTTTTTTCTTGATTTAATAATCTGCTCTCTCACTGAAACAAATTCATGTGTTTAACTTTAGTTTTTCATAAAATTCCACATATAAAATATTACTCTCAAAGCAACAAAGTCATTACTCTGAAGGTTACATACTGCTTCAGGAGGATGATTATTTATTGTAATTAGAGTTTAATTGTTCAACATTAAAAATATTACTACTGTAATATTATTGTCTAAGATCACAGTACAAAACTATTCTTATGAACAATGAATCCTATATTTGTCGTTTCACCCACTTTCATTCTTTGAGATGGGTTAATGGATGTTTTTCTCCAGGTGATGGGTGTGTGTGCTGGGGTAATTTCTTAAGACAACAGACTTATATTGACATGGATTGCATTATATTGATTTGCATTATCTGAAGGTCTGACTTACTTCCTTCCCTATTTTCCTTTTTTTTCCCCCAAATATTTTGTGACACTCTATTATGAGGATGTCCAAATTCTGTGAAATTGAACTGTTACTGAGAGAAAAGAAATACAGGAAGGGAAAATCCTAGTGAAGAGGTAGAGATGGATCAAGTATTTCTGCTCCTGTTCATTATTTGCAAAATCCTTTTGTCTCTAATACCTCTCAGTTTTCAGTTTGCCCTTCAAGTAAAAGCTCCACCCCAAACTTTTTTTCAGGCAAAATAGAATTAAGTTTGAATTTCCATGCAGGTAAACTGAAAAGGAAAATTCATTGAGGGATGCCAAATGATAACAGAGATAAAAAAGCATTCTTGAAAGGAAAGAAAACATCCATGAAGGAAAAAAAAATATCATCAAAGTGGACACAAAATTGACAGTTTTGCTTTCTGAAAATAGAAGCTAAATTTCAGTTGGCTTCATATGGATGCTATAAAAAAAAAAAAAAATTGAAAATTCTAGAACACTTTTCCCTGTACTTGGATACGCCATTAGGAGCAAAAAAACATTTTAAGAGCAAGTCTTCTCAGCATCAGACTGTGCATAGTTGTGTTAAATAATAAATAAGTAACAACACAGGGGAATTAGAACTACAGTAGAAATAGAACGAAAATAAATTAGTCTCTAGATAATAGAGAAAATAGGAAAATACAAATGCATTTCAAGATTACAGATTTCTTGGCATTTATATCTACTAAAGAAAATATATGATTAAATTAATATCCCATCTCAAAGTCAATTTTCTTCTCATTAGAGAAAATATTCCAAAACAAAGCTACATATGAACTTTTTACACTTGCAAAAGTCAACAGTGGGCAAAACAGAGAATCTACTAAGTTAACTTTTACAGATTGAATTTTTACTTATATTTTAATATATATCATATTGAGGTGCATTGACCCTGACTTCCTCAATTAGACAGAGGAGACAAAATATAGCAAAAGGCTCATGGCTCAAGATAAGGGCAGGCAGCCTCTCTGTTTTGGAGCCAGCTGGCCTTTACACCATCAGATACAGGAGAAGCTTCTGGCAGCTTCTCACAGAAATCACCCCTGTAGCCCCACTGTAGCTACCATTAAGAGCAAGTCCAAAATACTTGCATGCACTCAGAAGATTTTCCCTTGCTGGGAAGAGTCACAGCTCTTTCCAATGCATTGACAAAATACTTTGGAAATGTTTGCTGCAATTTATAAGCTGTAGTCTTATGTTATTACTCAAAGTTATTACTCTCTTTACCCAAACCAAATTTAAAGCAGTTTTTTAGCAGTTTCCCATAAATTTGTTTTCAAATGTTCCAATTTGCATTGAAATGTGCTAGTTTATTACTCATCAGGAGAACTATCCTGTAACTAGTACTTAATGTGATGGGAAGAAGATTCTCTGCAGTAGTAAATCCACAATTTCTTCTTGTAGACTGGATCAAAATTCATTAAAAGGATCCTGCAGAGAATCTCTAAGCAATTTGGACTTGACAAACAAAAAATCATAAAATTATGTGCTAAAAAAATAATTTTCTTTTTGTCCCTAAAATTAGGTATACTGTGCAGTTTAGAAATATCCAACATATTATATTTATACATTCAAACACAGTGGATACAGCTCTAATAAAACTAAATGTGATCACCAACCTATCCAGGTAACTTGACTTGTCTTCCTGTATGCCTGAATTTCTGCTAACTTTCGTCCTTGATCCAACAGAAAGGATTTCCCAGATAGGCATTTTTCTGTTGTATTGTGAGAGGCTGGAAGAACTGCTAGCCTGAAATATTTCAGGAGCATGTGTGTAGGAGAAAGGGGAAAATCTTGCTGTGGTGAGACAATGCCCTGCTAGGCACACCCTGCCCCCTTGGACCTGTATTCCAGCCCCACAGTGGCCACAAATCCCTGGCGCATGGGAGGCAATGCTCCACAAGTTCCCCTGGAGCTGCTATCCCAGGTCCTAAGTAGCCACCAGACCAGAAATCCCACCTGGGGGAAGGGCCCAGGAAAACCAAAGTGTACTTGAGGCAGAGCACGAGGTAAGCCCATGTCTTGACCCTATTTCTTGGATTTTATATGAGCTAGAACGCCACTGGAGGAGTGGTAGCTCTATTTGTTCTTTTCTCTCTTCTTTCCTTCTCTCTTTCTCTTTCTTCATCTAATTCCTTCTTCTCAAAGTTTGAGTATCTTAATGTCAGATAGGCTGGAGTTTGCTAAGCTGAATGGGCTTAGAATTTGCTAGGTTAGTGCTTTGTGAAATGCTTTATGTTGACTGAATGCTGATTTAAACTTTTCCATAGTTCCCTGATTTTCTGAAGTTTACTAGTAAAATTTTTGTTGTTTGGACCTCTTGAAAAATATCTTGTTGATATTCTTGTTGATATATTCAGTGCTTTTGATTTAGGGTACATAAAAGAATCTTAAGCCCTTTCAAGAGACCCATTGAATGAAATCTGGGGCCTTGCACTTATGCGATTCAAACTATCTGTTCTAAGAAACATTAAAGGACTGATTGCATAATCAGATCCTTTCTTTTTAGTTGGTACTTTTATTCATGTAAGAGGATATTTGGAATATACTATGAACTTTATGACTCTTTCACAAATTATCTCTCCTAAGAAACATTGAAACATTGGTCCTCAGAGAAGTAAAAACAAAAACCAAAAAACTAACAACTAAACAAACAAAAAAACCAGAAACAAAACCAAAAAACTCCAATAAAATACAGCACCACATTGTGTGACAAGAAAATTTGTGATTACCATCAATCTCAATGCATTCTTTCCAAATTGAATCAGTCCTTTGAAACTTAAGATAAATTACCTGGCTCGCAACCATATCAGTGTACTTATGAAGATAACTATTCCAAATATCTTACACATTATCAGGTTTCTATTTAGTTATTTTCCTTGACCATGACCATTAACTTTAAATGAAAAGTTTCAACACTTTGCAAAACATGTCTTGCCTGCATTAATTATGAATTTTGCCTGTTTCTGAATTTTCATTTAGGCTCACAGATGAAGCAAATTTTGCAATTTCTACACAAAATGTACTGAGAAATAGGAAGCTATTTAGCCCTTTTGTACTAATTTCTGCAACAAATCATTATATATATATATATATATATATATATATATATATATATATATATATATATATATATATATATATATATACATAATAAATTCCAACACAACTGAAGGTCACATTGTTAGGGTAAGGCTGTTTGCAAACATAAACTATATTTTTAAAACTTCCTAGATACTTGACTGCCATTCCTTTCAATATATTTAATTTCATTATAACCAGCTTGCAGGAGGAATCCATATAGTCAGAAACATAGTGTAGAATTAAATGAATAATCAAATCTTCTATGATTTTTGATGAGTAAAGGCATCTGCTGAAGGGAAAAAAATGCAAAAAGAAGTATATTAGCTCACATAGTGCATTCCAGATGGTCTGCTGAAAACAGTAATTCCTTGCCTGTTAGGAAATTCTAATTACTGATTTAAAATAAGTAATTTAGATAATTTAGTAATGGTTTCATCTGACATAGCACTATAAAAAATTAGTAAAAATAAGAAGAATAAAAAAATTTATGTGAGCAGTACAATTTCATTATTTAGGTTTCATGTGCAAACCTATGATACAACACTAATTATTCTAATTATTCTCTACACAAACAAAGTCTCCTGATTATGTGGTACTGAACATTGTTGTGTTGTACTAAATCCCGTTCCTTTATTCCTGTGCTTTCTT